>NC_039365.1:147986395-148592914 GCF_003573695.1 Papaver somniferum | reverse complement strand
AGCGGAGCAGGTAGGCTATGAGCAATATGATTGGCCGGAATAGTAGAAATGTCGCAGGTAGCTATCATGGATCCTGCTAGACCAACCTACTTTAGCTAATAATTTAAAGCGGAGCTTGCGTCATAGAAGCGATGTGATTGGCCAATAGAAAAGAGGAGATTGCAGCGTAGAAGCTATTTGATAGGACAATAGGAAAATGGCCGAGAGACAATAATATGGAGCAAGGCTGGTCGGTTAGGGGAGGTGCAAGTGATATGGCACAAGCAGAAGCGATAAAAGACAAGGAGAATCCACTCCTTAATGGTGATGATAGAAGACTCCAATCCAGGAGCAAAGTAACGATCGAACTCTCAAATAGACATGACAATTATAAACCAAACAATACTTTCATTAACGTGAGCTGCAGCTAAAGAGAAATGACAATAGAATAGGCTATATATAGTCGTAAACATAAAACCTTAAGTCTAGAACCTTCTTAAACAAGATAAACTTAATAAAGAAACTAATTATCTTAATAACTAAAATAATATAATTAAGAGATATCCAAGATATCAGTAAATCTTGGAATAAGGTTTGCCAATTAAAGATACGTCCCGTATCAGGCTCCCCCACTGCGACAAAACTCGTCTCGAGTTTATATTGGAAATGGCAAGTGGAAGACAAAATTTTAGTACTCGCACTTGAAACACAACCTTCCTTATAATTATGCATTGGAATCACCAAGTGCTCGAGATACAAATTGAGAATAAGAGGGTCGGTATTGCTCCTTCATTTAGCTTCAACATCTTCATATGCAAGGACCAAGTAGATAATGCAAGTTTTCTGAACCCGCGACCCAATGTAAAAACTCGCAAGAGAACTTCAAAGCATTATCTTTTCTGCATCTGCTAGAGTGAGAAGTGTCATCATCAAACTTGCTGAATAGTATTTCACAACCACCCATAGGGACTACCACCGTCACTTGGGAAAGACTATTTTTAGTCCTTTTGGTAGCTGCGCGGACATCAGTACTTATTGCATTTTAATCTCTCAAAGGTTGCCTTGAAACCTAGCATCATCTACTGTAACATGTGCGCTTTTAAAAGACACCTCCTTCAATTCACTCGGCAATCGTTTACCCGGTATTAGCATGATTTTGGTTTTTTCCTACATAAATTCATAAACATTGTCACGACGATTATGAATGGCATGAACATCTGTTAATCAGGGTCTTCCTAATACGATGCAGCACATATCCATATCAACAACTTCATGAAAGTTTGAGTTGGAATAACACTTACCGATAGATAATGAAAATCTGCAACCACCAATGCGAGTAATTGTTCTTCTGTTGTTGAACCATTCAATTTAATCAACATAGGTATACCAATCTATTTGAGACCCAATAAATCTGCCATTATTTTTGACACCATATTTTCTTCGCTACTACCATCGATTACAAAATAGCATCCCCTCCCATTAACTGCTCCGACGAACTTGGGCAGTTTAATATGAAGTTCTCCCATTGTTCTGAAGTCTGGAGGTTTGGGTGAATAATTTATTTTGGAAGCTTAAACACGATTATGTAGTAACATGGAAGGATATGGGGTTTAGGTGAACAAGAAGCTGGGGGGATTTGGCTTATGAGAACAAGTAGAAGAAAATCCCGACAACTTAGTTTGTGTTTGACCTTAATCAAACAGGCCTCTTTACTTTTCCTCTAACGTGATTAGGTTTTCAGTTTAACGGAGGAAATGATTCTTTTTGGTTTCTAACCCGTAAAACTTGAAACAAATGAAACACAAATACCAAAGTTTTGAATCAGCAGAAACTTACCAAATATTGAAGTACGCAGATGATGAACAAGGTCACAAATCTTCCTCTAACCGATTTTTTTTTCTTTGATAAAAACCTAGAGATCACAGGAATCCTCAACTGATTCTTCTACATGGCCTTACAGACGAACCCGCGCAGGAAGATCTGCTCTGATGCCACATGATATGGCACAAGCGGAAGCGATAAAAGACAAGGAAAATTCACTCCTTAATAGTGATGATAGAAGACTCCAATCCAGGAGAAAAGTAACGATCGAACTCTCAAAGAGACATGACAACTTATAAACCAAACAATACTTTCATTAACGTGAGGCCGCAGCTAAAGTGAAATGACAAAGGAATAGACTATATATAGCCGTAAACATAAAACTCTAAGTCCAGAACCTTCTTAAACAAGATAAATTTAATAAAAAACTAATTATCCTCCTAATAACTAAAATAATATAATTAAGAGATATCCAAGATATTAGTAAATCTTGGAATAAGGTTTGAAAATCAAATATACGTCATGTATCAGCAAGTTAGGACATATTGGCTGGCCTAGTGGCGCGGTTATGCCCTCTTTGCTACCGTCCATATATATTAGTCACGGTTTCCCTTTTCTTCGTATTTTCCCACTTTTGATAGGATTTACTCCTACTAGATCCATGATGTACCGGTTTCCTAGCTTTATTAGGTTTAGTCTCGACCAATAGGGATCGAGATACCATGCAGGCTCCGTTTTAGGGCAAAAACCTTATTTTTTGTAAATCGACAAAATTATGTCAAAAAATTAATTTTTGGAATTGACACGAAATTGATCAATTTTTGGTGAATTTTGCACGTTGATACTAAATCACTAATTTTTTATATTGGTAAGTAGTGCAGCTTTGGTCTCATTAGCGTAGCTTGCGCGCCTATGATTGAGTACCTTCATGCACATCTTAATTCTGACACTTAGGGAAATTAATGCTACTCAGTTGAGGGTGAACATTAATTGTCATATCGCGTCAGTACTAAGAGTTCATCTGGGAACACAGTATGGGATATATACTCAGCAGGCTCCGGCATTAGTGAATAATGCAGCTAGGAGCTTATTATGCAGCAGGCTCCGGCATTAGTGAATAATGTGAAAAAGAGGGGGTCTAACAACCACACCAATATTTTGTTCGGAAATCTGAATAGACAAACTCGAATATACTTTCAAGAGAATCAGCTAGACAGTCAGACTCAATCTATAGAAAAGTATATCAGAGAGTTTATATCTCAATTTCTCAATTCATTCTGCAATCAACAAATAATGATTTGCGAGCCCGATTTAATAACAGAAATAACTTTGGACGGTATCACAAACCAATATCCAAGTGTCAATCAATTCGATCAACAACCCAAAGGTCGGATTCAAGAACTGGTTGAACTTAACGCACAACTTGTGATATTTATATTATATAACAAAATATAATGTGGAAAAGAAATAACACATACACCAGAATTTTGTTAATGAGGAAAAACGCAAATGCAGAAAAACCCTGGGACCTAGTCCAACTTTGAACACCATACTGTATTAAGCCGCTACAGACACTAGCCTACTACTAATGAACTTCGTACTGGAATGTAGTTGAGCCGTAATCGATCTCGCACTGATCAAGGTACAGTTGCGCTCCTTACTATACGTCTCTGAACCCCAGCAGGATTCTACGCACTTGATTCCCTTAGATGATCTCACCCACAACCAAGAGTTGCTATGACCCAAAGTTGAAGACTTGATAAACAAATCTGTCTCACACAAAAAAGTCTATTGGAATAGATAAATCTGTCTCCCACAGAAATACCTACGAGTTTTGTTCAGTTTTTTAATAAATCAAGGTGCACAAGAACAAATTGATAAACCGAACTTATATTCCCGAAGAACAGCCTAGTATTATCAATCACCTCACAATAATCTTAATCGTATGGAAGCGAAACAAGATATTGTGGAATCACAAATGATGAGACGAAGATGTTTGTGACTACTTTTAATCTTACCTATCGGAGATAAATCTCAAGCAAATCTTAGCAAAGATAATACTCGATCAAGATATTAAAAGTAAGATCAGAACATGCAACTACAGAGAAAATAGTTAGGTCTGGCTTCACAATCCCAATGAAGTCTTTAATTTGTTAACCTACATGGTTTAGTAAAAAACCTAAGGTTAAAGGAGAATCGACTCTATTCGCAACTAGTATCACACAAGAGGTGTTAGGTTTCCAGTTGCTAGAGTTCTCCCTTATATAGTTTTCAAATTAGGGTTTGCAATCTTAGTTACCCGTTTGCATACTTTAACCACTCAAGTATGCAAACGGGTACGCATACTTAAAGTAGTTGGTCTGAGTTTGGGTTCGCCAGTATGCAAACGGGTACGCATACTTCCAAACACAACAAAAAATTCCGGACCCAAACCCTTCGCCAGTACGCGTACGGGTATGTGTACTTAGGTACTCGGAATTTCACTACTAACAGGTAAGCATACGGGTATGCATACTATAGTTCGGTCATGGATCACATACATGCAAGAATGCATATTATGGTTATAATCCAATGATGGTTAAGTGTTCTAAACTCTATTTCAATTCTTGAAACTTTCTTAGAGGATGACAATAGCTGTTTTCACGAACTATTAGCATCAAAGCAATTTTCAAGTTATTGAAATAATCATAACGAAATATTCCAAGTCTACACCAAATGATTATATCACACAAACCATGTAAGATGTTACTCGGCGATTTTCACATGATCATCTTTTGACTTTCGTCAAAAATATAAGATGAACTTGGTTGAAGCAAAAGCTTACTAACACATATTTCGAGAAATATGTAAGCGAGTTAAACTCGACTCGAAATCTCAAATGTGCATAATCGAATACTATATAGTAATACGACTTTTGTATCAATATAGGAGATAGGGTAGAAATAAACTTTCCAAGTGATAGATGAGTTCTAGTCTCCACATACCTTTTGTTGATGAAGTTCCACAATCTCTCCTTAGTAGTTCTTCGTCTTCAATTGATGAACGCCGTGAAGTCTAATGCTCAACTACATAATCTATCCTAGTCCGAGACATCACTATAAGTAGACTAGAAATTAAGACTTATAGTTTTGATCACTAATATTGACAAACAAGCTTGAGATAGCAACGCTTGCGAGTTAATTCGACCGAAAAGTGCTCTAACATAATGCGTCTAGGAGTTAAATACTCATTAGGCTCTATACTAGTGAACACTTCATCTAGGAGATTGAGTTTCAATACGATATGAAGAGAGGTATAAGCACTCATCATATTTGATATACTCATTAAATTCCGGCTAATAATATTGCTCATAGATAATTGTTTTGCCAAGATTTTAAGTTTTTATAGATCTTGCTTTGAATTAGTTTGTAAACATAAATTATTAAAAGGGTCCAGCATTCCATTCACATCGCCTAGTCACAGTTGGATTGATACACAGATCAAGTCCCCAGGTTCTGATGGGATGAAGAATAGCTGATTGTAAAGAGGGTTGTTCAACAAGATTTACTTGTGTGTAGAACCTTCAGATGTATGATCTTGCATCCTCTCCAGAAGTTGCTTCACATATACCATGTGACGATATTCCGAAAGCTGGTAGTCTTACTTGTTTTTTGTTGCAGTAATAGGCACGAACAGGACAGACCTCACACAGTGGTAAAGTTCATCTTTTTTCTTAGATATAGTAGCGGTAATATGGACATGCACATCGAGCGAGAATAATAACATGAGATGATGACTCGACTTATAGCAGGTAACACCAAGGTAGGGAATAAGGGACGCGTAGAGAAGCTGATGATAGAGTCGTTAGCTTCCTTGATGTTGACTGAAGCATGTAAAACTTATTAGGCTTCCTTGACGTCGAGCATGGACTCTTATTGTCTTCCTAAATCTCAATGACGGTCTAAAAATTGTAAGGTATGCTCCGATAGGATCAATTAGCCTAGTAGAAAAGTTGACGATAACTTTATGGAAGGCGTCGAAAAGAGAGAGGCAGTCCCTTGCCCACGAGTACCCACGGAGCTTTCAACTTAGCAAACATTTTTGTTGGTGCTGGAGAAAAAGATAAATAGAAGGAATCCAAGTAATTGACTGAGGGTTTCGGCCGAAAACTTCATTAGTATGGTAAGTGGTGAAGCAAGCATCTGACATGAGAGTTTAGGCGCTTAGAAGAAATACATGGATTCCAATTCCCAGTTCCAAGATGGGATGTACGAGATGAGGTTGTGTTCATTTCATATGGAGTATTGAGGATGGCATCATCATAAGTATTGAGGCTGGAGATGGTTGTGGCTGCCTTGTTATCAGCGATAGTTAGAATTTTAAATTTGGTCAAGAATGTCCTTGAAAGTAGATTACCGTTGCCTGAGTGGTAGGTAGCATGGGTGTAGTCTCTACTCTTGACGTAGTCAACAAGAATCTCCAGAGAATTTGAACGCATGTAGGTAGTCAGGACCTTCTGGTTGAAATTGATGACTGCATTGAGTAGGCATCAGTCCCAAAATAGCTCACCACCGAACATGAGATGTTTTGATGAAGACATCATGGATGCTTCTACCCACTTGATCCTCTCATAGAGTCTCCTTGTATTTTTGGTTGATGTTGACGCGATGGGTCTTTGAAAAAATAATTTGGATGAGATTTGAAGTTGAATCTAATGTTGACGAGGGTCGTATGAGTTGTCTATCATGGATCCGTCTTCGCGTCTGCGTTGTGCTTCATAGAAGGTCAGGCATATCACTGGGATTTGATAATACGTCTTCTCTCTTGAGTATGTATACGTCTTTGGACATCTTGGAATGATAATGATAGCGTGCCTGCGTCTCTCTATATTCAACATCTTTGAGATGAGTAGTGTTGAGCAGTCCCCAGCCACAGTCTTTTACCTTTATCATCTGAGCAGGTTCAAGGAGTATTTCATTTCCACTTAGAAAGATAATTGTCCTCCTGACATAATACTGGTAAGAGAGATGAAGATACCTTTGCATCGTGCCTTTGAGGAGTAGGGAAGTTCTCTTATGCGAACGACTTAATTAATGGGTTGTGAAAATATGATGAAGCTCCTGACAAGGAGAGAGTGCATGTGTACCCCTTAAGTCCCCATGTGCAATCTCCTCCAATAATTCAACTACTTCTTCCATTGGAGAGGAAATTTTGAAAACGTCTTTCTTGTTTACGTTTTTTCCGTCGAGCCAGATATGGTGTAGCTTGGACGTGGTTTTCTCATTGCGGAAATCGCGTCCGTGGTACTGGAGTTAGAGCTGGTGGCGGGGATGCACGGGCAGGTTGCATCTCTGAAGTGGTGGCTTTTTTCTTGCTCCTTCAGTGAAACTGCTTATAAAAGGTTGAAGATTGTATTGCTCCGTCTAGCATTGTTCAAAGGATTGAAAAAATTGAGTAGCTACGGTACTATACCCCCTTGATTCTTAACAAGGGTCTCATGCGTCTGCATCAGATCCGCTATGGTAGGATGAACTCGATTGATTTTGGCTTCTTCATTGTCGTGGCTAGTGATGCAGTTTTACAAGTGGTAAGAAATGGATTTGATTCTCAGACTTTTTTTAGAGATTTGGTTTGAGATTAATAAAATAAAATACTAAAGAAAAACAAACTAATTAAATTTTTGTTGGTAAAAGAGATGGAGAACTAGGGTTTAGGATTCCACTATTTTGACGTAGCAAATTCACTAATTATAACTTCTACATAATACTCCAAATTACTCAAGGTAGTTTCGAACTCAATCTCATGCCTTGGAGGATAAAATGTTACAAGCTCTATTCAAAACTATTCAAAACAATTTAAACGAGGCATGCAAAGAAGAGAGAATTCTTGAGGAATTATTAGCACAAAAGGGGAGTAAATATGATAAAGAAAATAATTATTTAAATAAACTCATCAAGAAAATAGCTTCCTCCCAACCCTAGAAAATATGCTTAGCTACCCATGAATCGAAAAAATGGAGAAACTTGATTAATCATTGTATTCAAAAAGTATAAATATACTTACAACAATTTTTAGTCGCTAAAGGTATTCAACAACGAAAAAATCTTGCTGCTAATTAAACAGTTCAGCTAATAAATGACGGTGGCTGAGGTCTTTTTCAAAAGAAACTGAATGTGCTATCACTTATTAAATGACTTAGCGACTGACTTGAGCCACCTTTTGTTCTTCGTGTTCTTGCAGCAGCAGAATAGTGTTTTCCCGCAACTTCGATTTCTCCGATTATGAGCTCTCTATTCTATCTAAAACTCTCCATCTCCCTTCTCCAATCTCTCACAATCCCTTTTATACTCAACAGACGCCTGGAATCTCAGTAATAGCTCCATATAATCTCGCCAGAAATTTTGTATATTTTCTTCCAAGTTTCGGGAATTATTTCTCTTTTCATCTCCTTCACACGTTAGCTGAAACTCTGCATACTCCAATACGTTGTAACCTTGACTCAGAAGAAGTAAACCATGCTGCAGAAGTACGAAATCCTCCTAAAATACAACCAGAAAATCTCGAAAATATTTGCTTAATATTTTCTTTCCTGTTTTCTTCAGATTACACGTGATATTTGAATTCAAACACCTTACCACTTCTGCTTTGTATTAACACGTCCATAACAATCCATTTCTACGAAAATATCTCATGAAATCTTCTCAAAATAACATAGAGAATAACCGACAAAAATTCCAACCTCTGTTTTACTTCAACTTGATGATTCAGCCCGATTTTCTCGAATCTAAGAGACTTACCATCTCTGTTTTGATGTAACAGGCTGGTATATATTCATTCGACGGATTGAGTCTCACCCAAAAATCTTCAAAGGTCCAATAACTTCCCAGAGATAAACCCGAGAGTAATATCTTCCACGATTTGCTTCAAATGGATTACCCAGCCAATTTCAATTCAATCGAACACCCATATATTTCCTGTTAAGCCCAATAGAAGATACCCATTCAATTTCAGCGATTAACTCACATTAAAACTCACCCAAATCTTAAACCCTAATTCTCGCAATTCTGAAACCAGTTTTCCCGCCAAATTTCATATTCAAAAGGTTGAAGATGGACACCCCTTAACCAAATCCGATGTCCCTTATCAATTAGGGAGCCCCTTAGTAAATTCCCTGGGTGTTTTTCAACACTTCTCCTGGGTGCTTTTGATACATTTCGGGGGTGCCCTTATCCAAAGTTGGGGTGCCTTTAGTACTTTTCTCAAGAGGTTTAAATGCCACTTTTAGAACCAATTTCTTCGTAAAAGCATATTTCTCCAAAAATACCTACAAAGACATAAAAACACAAAATAAGTACAAAATTGAGCACTAACAATATATAAAATCGAGACAAATCAGATACATAAATGCGTCTATCAGATACCCCCAAACTTATTATTTGCGAGTCCCGAGCAAATCTAGTCTACAAAACAACAATCCTAACTCACTGTCTATCGCGATTGCACTTAGCTTGTGCAACAAGCCTTTAAACCCCTAGGAGGCCCTAGTGGCCGAGTTATAGCCTCGGGAGGGTTTACAAGAGGTGTACCCACAAAACCTTTACTCCAAATTGGTCACAAGTATTCAAAGAGCTATGAGGACATATATATTCTCAAGTTATTGCCAAATAACTAGAATGCAAGGTAAATCAAAGGTATCCGCTCTACAGCTGAATAAAAAAATGGAGAGACACATCCTCTCTACAGTTGGGTAAACATTATGAGACGCATCTGATTTACAGCTGGATAAGATTAGGAGAGAGATAAAAATGAGAGGGACATCCGCTCTACAGCTAGATAAATTACGTGTGATGAGTTGAACCACTGTTAGAAAGATCTTATGTCAGATGGAAAGCGGACCAACAAAGCAACCAATATGCATTTCTCCTTGGCTCTCTCATAATGCTCAATAAAAACAATGTCTTCTTCGGCTTCAACTGTTGATGATCAACTCTCGAACCTCTTAGAACCTTGACAATTAACTCTTCTCCTCAATTTCTTATTACTTGAAACTTCTTTATAGATTTCTCTTCTCCCCCATGGCTTTGTTGGACAAAAAGGTAACTACAAAATTTAAATGTAACTCTTTTATTTTTATTTATTTCATAAGGATTTTTTTTTTATTATTATTTTTTAATTTATTTTTTTGGGAACACAATAATAAGAAGACTAATATTTACATGGCCATGAGATAAGCACTTGGATCTTCGCAACTTGTAATGTCGTGGTATCATGAACTTCAACAACTTGTATAGTTTTCTTTGCTCTTGTAACTAAGTCTTCAACTTTGATTTCGAATTATGGTTTTCTTTCTATTGTTGCTTATAAACCTTAAACGTCTTCAAATTTCTTCATAGCTTTTTATGTCACTTCGCTTGTTGATGATAAGTTTCTACCGAGAGAGAGTCGTAATCTAGTAACTAAGACTACATGGGAGGTTGCTTTGTCTTTCTGGCATTTCCTTCTGATCTAATTTTCTTTACATCATGGATAGTTAGGTCCATCACGATTACCCTCTAAAAGGTAAATTTTCTCTCCTGAGTGTCAATGATCTCAACGTATTTTTCTCTAATGTCTCACTAGAATGTTATCTGTAGCAATCTGAATTTCTATCTTTTTGGTGAGAAACAGTACTTAGCTAACCGAATACTATGTGACACTAGAAGTTTTAATAATGCAACTAAAAGTTTCTCCTATACCCCCAAACTTAAATCGAACATTGTCCTCAATGTTTCAAATCAAAGTGCAGTACCCAAAATAAAAGTAACAAGAGGAATAAGTAAAGAGGTCGGAAAGATAGTACCTGGATGAAGCGTAGCAATTTTTCCATGAGGAACAAGAAAATAAAAACAAAATTCCACAAGAGCATGGTTTGCCTCCCATAAAGCGCTAAGTTTAGTGTCTTCATCCAGACATCGGTAGAATTAGTCACCACATAAAATCATATAGCAATAGTCGGAACCTACGTGGGTCATCAAAACTAAATAAAGCTACCACAAATAAAAGGAATTCCAAGAAAATGAACAAATAAAGCACACCCTTGTCTAGTTTTATGTTTAAGACAACTACATCTAACTGTGGTTCGGGTTCAGGCTCTATGAAAGGGTTTAGATAAAATATTTTCATTGACTGAGTTTCCTCATAGGCATGATCCGGAGGATCATGTTGTAGAGTCTGGAAAAACTCAAATAAAAACTTATAAGCGCATAATAATAACCCGAATAATTGTGGATCCTCAAAGTCAATTAGATTTGACTTACACAGTTGACCACAATGAAAGTGGTGGTCATTCTTAAGAAAATATGTCAACGATTCTAATTTCCTAAAATAATTAGCTTTAGTTCTAAAAAATATATAATGACACATTTCAAACTGAGATAATCCCACGTTTGGTAAATAAAATCTTGGTGGGACAACAAAGTCAATTATGGTATCATGGACCGGATTAACCACATCAACCAGATACTATTAACTGAGTTTCTTTTTAGACATAACTAGTTTCAGGAAAACATGCATGAAGATAGCCTTTTAAGATTGTAGAGGCACATACGTCAAGTCCCAAATTAGGGACCTTTGTAAGAGTCAAAGGTAAACCACAGGGAGAATGATATTCACCCCCAAACTTAGAATTGTCAACATCTTTGGATGAACTAGTCACAATTTCCTTAATTTTTAAATTATTAGATTTAGGAAAATGGTCTTTTATTTCTTTTAGGTTGTAATCATGTGGTTCTACGTTTCTATAATCCTCAGCAGAGACTATTATTTCTGAATCGCTAGACTCTAAAACATTATTTTCAAGATAAACTCTTTCCTCTAAGCCATCCTCGGCTTCATAATCACAATGATATACTACACCATCTAAAACAGTGGTATCCCTAGTCAAATCCTCATCCTTTTGAATAGGTGAATAAATATCAACGTTATAATCATAAGGCTCAATTGGTGTAACAATTTTCTCGTCAGTATGACTACATATGTCAAATTATTCATCGACATTATCCCCATCATCATCATAATAACATGAAGATCCTTGAACCTTATCAAATTGACCATTAAGTTCATTGAGAGCAATACTTAAAGATGCAATTCTTTCTTTACATTCTAGGTCATACTTCCGTTCAGTTTCAATTAACTGATCGAGCCTATCACTCAAAGAATTAATCGAAGAATTGATGAAGGTTTCACTAATTTGTGCAGTTTCAATGAAGCGCCCGAGCACATCTTCTAGTATGGCTACAATTGAAGAAAAAGAGAAAATCTAAGTAAATCTTCCGTAACATAGTTCACTAGAGTGTTATTGTTTGCACAGATACAAACTTATAAGGTTGAAATAATCGTAGATAAAGCTCTATTCACTAATCGCGCAGAAAAAGTGCAAGGTGCGTTTGCAAGTATCACATCTACAAAGGGATAATTCAAATTAATCACATTTCAACTCACACATTCTCTACGTCTCTCTCGTATAAATAATATCAATGCAATCTCTTCGTAAATCAAGAACCGTCGAGAGAATCCTTTAATCAAGTATCAAGTGGATTTGGGTTTAGGTCCATCACACGGTGGCCCGCCATATCGTTATGTTTCCTTCTTTTTTTTCGAAAAATTGGCATGTCTCATGTCTGACCTGACTGAAAAATCAAACGACATCGTTTTTGAAATATTCTTCTCCCGCGGCATTAATCATTCACAGAATCACAGACTTCCTCTTCGATCTTCGTTCTGTTGAACTCATCTCGATGGTCTCCTTCAGAGAGTAGATCTATCTCTGTAGGTAAGTCATCACTTCGTTTTTAATTTCTTCAACGCGAATACGGAATTGGATAAACCTAGGTTTTCACGGTGCTAATTTAGGGTTTATTCCATGGTTCCTTTAATTTTGTTGCATTTCTTTAAGACCAAATAGGCTAATTCATTTCCCCAATTTGGTTAACTAATATCTTCTGTTAGTTTTTGAATTGCCAAAGGATTTTATTTTTGTAATCTGTGTCCTGTGAGAGAATACCAAATGGGTAATCTTGCCAATATATCCAAGTTTCATTGGCTCTCAGGATTTTCTTATATGTTGTACATATGGGAAGTTCACACCTATTATTAGAAATGTATGCATTATCATTTTGTTGTCTGAGTAATGTATTTGTTGTTTCATTACTATTTTTTGTCTGCATAGCAGGAGAATGCAAAATGGGAAAAAAGTGTCCTTTTGAAACTTTAGCTTACTGCGATTTGCATTTGTTAGGGTAAGGATATCCGCGGACAGGCATTAGATCGCTCGGGTAGCAATCATAAGGACTACTTGTGATTAAAAAAAAAAAACTGCGAAAGAATAAACTTTA
Source organism: Papaver somniferum (assembly GCF_003573695.1). Classification (NCBI taxonomy): domain Eukaryota; kingdom Viridiplantae; phylum Streptophyta; class Magnoliopsida; order Ranunculales; family Papaveraceae; genus Papaver; species Papaver somniferum. The sequence continues at coordinate 148,579,763 of NC_039365.1, read as the reverse complement.
GAGAAAGATAAGGAAAGAACTGAAGAAGTTGTTAAGTTTGAAGTTATGTGTTTTAGATTTTATTGGTGTTTTGTACTTTCCAATTTCTTTATGTTAGTTCTTAGATATTCGGAGTTGTTAAGCAATGCATCTGAATTTGTTATGCATGATCCTCTTTCACTTCCATTTCATTCGCGGGAAATTTTCTTTCAAAACATACTGTACCTTGTGTTAGTTTTTAGATATTCTATTTGTGCATCTGTGGAAGGGAACTACGGAGTTGGGGTAAGTAATATCCAAGAAAGAAGCTTTACCTACGGACCTCGAATTTAAGTTTTCTAGTCACTTTGTTTGGTTAGGTGTTGGCATGAGTAATCAAATCAAAGGGACTTTTCCTACAGAAGTGAGTCTGGTCTCAATAGCATTCAAATGATAGTTTTGTTTTGTGAACCTTTGGTCAGAGGAGAAAGGATTCTTTCACAAAGTGTGTATAGTATTTGGCTTTCGTGTCTTTTCTTGATACATATTGCTGTAACATTACCATTTGTTTTCTCTAAGCTTGTAGTATTTGATTGTGAACATAACCATGTGTGCATTAGCACACATGGGGCAACTGCTTGGAGAATTCTCAATACTAGTATACCCTTTGATCTACAAAATCTGCATTAATTTTGGGTCTGTATCTCTCTCTCTCTCTCTCTCTCTCTCTCTCTCTCTCTCTCTCTCTCTCTCTCTCTCTCTAATTAGGGATTCAGTGCTGTTTGGTGTAATGGTCATTTCTGGATTTCGGTTCGAACTCACTGCAAGAAATTTCCTGTATTTTAGCAGTTTGTGTTGAATCTTAAATTCTTCAAGTAACAACATCTGGATGATTTTCTGCCAGTATTTTTTTTCTCACTAGAATGTATTTCATATCCAAAGTTTATTGTTTGTTGAATTTGTGGCTCTTATCCATAGGTTTCAGCCAGGTTTTAAGTAGGCTTCTATACAATTTTAATACAGACGTGTGACATTGATGTCGCCTGCATATAGCCAGTTTCATTTGAGAACTCTCTTTGCATTCTCTCGCACCCGTGTCCTTGGTTTGATTGATTTTTGGAAGGCGTCGGTAGCTGTAAACTTTTGTTTCTAGAGGTATTTATTGTGATGGATAGTGGGTTTACTTTTCCAGATATGGAGTGCATTCTCTATTTCCCGCCACTCTTTCCAGCGTCTCCACTTTCATTTTTATCAGTATGTTACATGACCCAAGGCTCTCATGCCACACATACAAATTTTCTCGCCACCTCTTCCATGTTTTATGTTGCCTTTTAGACGCTGATGCTTAAGTAGTTATTCATTAAGCTGATAAAGTAATCCCTTTGCAAGTTGGGCCCTCCTGTGCATCTTTGGTGAAGAACATTATGAAATTGCACAAAGAGTTAAAGCAAACTTCACAGCATTACAAAGAACTTCAGGATATTATAGCTATCCTTGGATTGGACGAATTATGTGAAGAGAATCGTTCACCGTAGCAAGAGCACGAAAAAATTGAATCTTGTTTGGCATTGCACTATACGAATGATTTACTCTTTGAAACATATTCACCATCTTTTATGCATTTGCTTAAACACTAATATCTTAATGGACTATTGGATATGAATACCTTGAAGGTATAGTCTGGCAACATTTTTTTCTTCTGTTGAGTATTTTATAGGTCAAAAGGTTCTTATTTCACAATGTTTTGCAAATAGTTCATGCCAACTCTGCATTTTGTTATGTTTCATAATTTTACCATGCTACAAATTTGGTGGCAACTGTTGAGTCTGTTACAATTCAGACGAAAAATCTAAACTTTGTTAATTTCTGCCATCACTATAAATGTTACCCTTCGTTATTTTTTCCTGCTGCGTCATAGTTCGTTAGTTGTTTGGTATCTTTAAGGAAGTTATAATTTTACTCTGATTATAAAGCGTCTATGACTGTCTGCCAGTTTTTTGTTGTCGGTATGTTGCATGCTTTTGTATATACCGGTTGATCTATATTGAAGATTAGTGTAATGTCTCGAAGTAGTTGGGTTTTCTGTGCTACTGGATCTACTTCTATAAAATTTGGAAGCTTTACGTCATTGTTCGGCAAGCTAAGTCAATGTATCCTCGTTATAGTTGGGCGTCGAAAATGTACTTTTTATGACCGTGTTAACTTGCACTATATCTTTGCAGGTAACTCTATCTCCTTTCACCTTCTTCCTCTCAAGTATCTTTTGCTCAGGTACTATTTTCTTCCCTTTCTTAGAAGTTTAAACTCTTTTTTTACTCTCTTATTCAGTTGAATCTTGTTTTACAGCAGGTTTCCTTTTATAGGGATTCAAATACAATAAGCTATCTTGAATGACAATTCTTCTGCGTTAAGTCTGTCCATCTAAGCTTGATAACAGTTTTGATTTACGAAACCAAACAAACCCTTAGTTGCTTTAGTTGTTGTCTCCCTTTCTTTCTTTCTTTCTTTTTTTTTTTTTTTTTTTTTTTTTTTTTTTTTTAATCTAGTAATAGTAGTGAGGAATGAGGATGATGACTACCAGAATTTCAGTTTAAGGGTTTCATCTGAGTCATGGGTTTTGCAGATGATTTTTTTTCGTGTATTTTAAAAATAATTTGGGGATTATTTAATTTAAATGACGATATGTTGTTTCCCTTCTTCGTAAAGTTGGAATCTAATTTCCTCACTGACTGTTCTTTTTCTCTGGCCTTCCCACTTTTACAACCTTCTTATTTGGATGATTTTGAATCTTATGAAATCCAATTATGAAAGGATCAGGTCAGCGTATCTAGTTTTGACTAAGGGATGGATCTTGGTGATCTAAACAAAGTCTGGGAAATTAAAGCACTAAAAAGGAAGCCTAGAGAAGATGAAGCTAGAAAGATTCTGGAGAAAATAGCTAAACAGGTTCAACCAATTATGAAGAAACACAAATGGAGGGTTAAACTTCTGACTGAGTTCTGGTAAACTTTATTTGTGCATTTGTTGTTTTCCAGTAACTCTTTAATATTTCCATACTTCTGTACATTAAAGATGGTGAAATTGGATTGAAAATGCAGTCCAGGTAATCCAGCTCTGCTAGGGGTGAATGTGGGAGGAGGTGTGCAAGTTAAGCTAAGATTGCGGAGACCAAACAGGGACTTGGATTTCTACCCTTATGATCAGGTTCTTGATACTATGCTTCATGAACTTTGCCATAATGCTCATGGTCCTCATAATTCCAGTTTCTATAAGCTTTGGGATGAGCTCAGAAAGGTAGTTTTAACCCTCACCAGTCACCGCACTCTCATACAGATAATCTTTAAGATATGTTCCTTTTAATCGTACGAATTTGATATTTTTCACATGGGTTGCATTATCAAACTGTATACTCCACGTCATAATATTTAGATTTTACTCTTTCATTTAGTTGCAAATAATTTTCATTAAGCTGTACCCTGTTGTATGTACGTTTTCTCTTTTCCTCTTATTTGAAAACATATATATATCAGTTAAACCATTTATCTTGACATTATCTAGTGATTCTAGTTTTTTGTTCTTCTTTCTTCATGTTTGTAGCTGCAGAATGTATGTCAGTAATATATAAATATAAGCCTATTCAATGAAAAGTTGAGTTCCCGGGGAGTATTTACTTTAATGTGTCTGCTTGCCATAGCATGGTACAGTCAGTTCCATTTGCGGAGCCGTTAATGCTACATATCTATTCTACTGATCCAGACATTCTCAAGTTTGTCTTTTATAACAATAGTGAAATTTTCAACCAAATCACTGTTATGAGAAAACTTGCCAAAAAGGCAAAATCCTTGATGGCAAAATTTGCAAAGACGCTAGCTGGTTCCCTTGGCAACAAGATTTGTCTATACACATCTTATTATTGTAATTATTACAATTATTGTCATTGTATTGCTGTTAATATTATCGTTGTTCAATATTTATTTAATCTATGAGCAAAATTAGTTATATGGTATTCCTCTAACATGTTTATGGTTGGGTAGATTAAGAACATGTTATTTTATTTTCTCGATCCAGTTCATTTTTTCTGTTAAATATATAAGCCACGTCTTTCAAGGCTAAAATAAAAAACAAGGAGGTGGACAAGCACAAAAACCTCTGGAGAGCAAAAGCAAGTTACATAATGTTTTTTGTTTGTTGGTTTGGTAACTGTCTTCCTCTATGTATTTTTTTCCACAGGAGTGTGAGGAGCTGATGACGAGAGGAATAACTGGGACGGGGGAGGGGTTTGATCTTCCTGGAAAACGTTTGGGAGGATTTTCTCGTCAACCCCCTCTTTCATCTATCCGACAAGTTGCACTGACTGCAGCAGAAAAGAGAGCTCGTGTTGGCTCTCTCTTACCTCATGGACCCAAGCGCTTGGGTGGTGACAGTGATATTATGGTTGCACTTAGTCCAGTACAAGCTGCAGCAATGGCTGCAGAAAGGAGACTTCAAGATGATATGTGGTGTGGGTGTGAATCTTTTGGAGGATCTGGGGAAGAAAAGAGTAGTTCTGACTTACCCCAGACTGTTGAATCAAGGGCTGCGCCATCTGCTAATAATTCAAAACGGGCTGGTGGTTCTGAAACTCGCAGTGCAAACACAAGGCTTTGCAAAAAGAGCCGTTTGTTACATAATGATACATCTGTGCCGTCCAAGGTGGGAGAAGAATCTAGCTTGATGGGCATAGCCGCACAAGCTTCAACATCTGTGTTCGTACAAAATCATAAGGCAGCAGATAGTTTTGAGGATAAAGTAATTTGGGAATGTGGATCCTGCACATTGTTTAATCCGGTAGGTGCCTTCGTTCTTATATACATGATATTTTCTGCATTTTTCTTATGCGAAGATTCCTTTTCATGCATTCAGGTCCGTTTTTTTTTTAATGGTTACCAAGTATGGATGAACACTATTCTTTGGTTGATTTTCTCATGTTTTTTTTTTTTGAATAGCTTGCGTTGTATTAGAAGAATAACTGTGTTCCCCCAAGTAATTCTAGCTTCATCTGAGTTATGGAATTCAAAACTTGTGATGATTAAATGGAATTCAAAACTTGTGATGATTAAATGGATTCCCTTTTTGATGTATAAGAAGGATTGATATAGGATGAAGTACTGATACTGAACGACGATAATTTGTTTTTGTTATGGTAGATGGTTATCCCAAATAAACTAGGAGAATCATTCCCTTAGGAGATGCATGAGAACTGCTGTCTGTGTTTGCAAAACCTGTCTCCTTTATTTTCTTAAAGCCTCTCCATAGCAACTAAGTCCCTCAGACTACTTGTATTTTAATGAGCATATGTGATATTATAGGCTAGGATTTGAATAAGCACATCTGAGTGAGGTATGACATCTGATTTTATTTAGAGATAGTAATGTTTCTATATCAAGCTCCGCCGTATTTGGCTCTCTGTGTTTCTTGCTGTAAAGAGTTTTGTTTTTTTCATTTTCATATTGTATTTAGTTCTTATAGTTGGAAGATAGCTAATTAATCAACTTGTGAAGCTTCAGTTCCTTGAGAACGGGTACACCATAGATGACCATTTTGATAAACATAATTTCTTCAAGGAAATTTAATTGTTATGAATCATATAGTAAAAAGTGTAAGCTTTTTATGTGTTTGTGGAAGTAACTCTGATTTTGGGATTCTATCTAGATTTTTGAAGCACCTGCCACTGCGAATACCTTTTTACCTATATATCTCTTCCTGTTTACCCTTTGCTACTATTATTTTTCGTAAGCTATTAACAAGTGAAAACTTTTGAATGCTTTATATTGTCATTTCAGCCATTAGCTCCAATATGCAAAGCTTGTGGTAGCGCAAAGCCCAAAGATGATGGAACTAAGTTCAAAATGTGGTCTTGCAAATTTTGTACCTTAGAGAACAACATGCTCTTGGATAAATGTGAAGCTTGTGGACAATGGAGATATTCGTATGGACAACCAGTGTCTACACAGACTCCTAATTCTGGTACCTAGGACTTGGAATCCGCTTATCGGAGTACCCTGTACAGAAGATGGAAGTTATTCGGCAAGTACATATTGATACACAATCCACTTGTGTACCTGGGTGCATGTGAATGCTGGCATTTTAGTATTTGGTTTCATTCTCCTTTTTGAAAGAAACAAAATATATTGTTAACTTTGTAAATAGTATGCTCTTATACTTTTTGTGTAATTTGAACGGCCAGACTTGTGTAGTACCATGAAAATGCATAGATTTTTCTCTATGCTTTACTAATTGCAAAAAGTAGAAAATTTTGGTTTTAGAAGTTACACATTCTACTTTTGGCAAACCTCTCTCTATATATATTTTAAAAGTAACCAGGATTGCAGTTTGGAATCAAGTATGTAGTCGGAACTCTGTGCACCTTACAGTTTTGTTACTACTAGATGTACTACATATGATAGAAAGTCGGTCTGAGATCTCTTTCGTTTTTTCTCTTCTTAATGATAGGTAACTTGTTTCTGACTGCAACTTCATACATTCTGGTCAGCAACCTCAGTGGAAGCTCAATTTCTTTCATATTCTTTTCTCATTGAAAGAGTACTGACTGCAACTTCAGACTTGCATGTTAGCAACTGAGGAATTGTCCTAGATCCGCTCTCAAACTCAGTGCAACTCCGTGTGATTAATAAGAATTAAACCAACAACATTTTTATTTTTATGGTTTTTGTTAACTTGTATACCCGTATACATGTTAAGGTTTAATAAAGAATTATTTTAGGGTATTGGAAATTGTGTTTTTTTATCTTATTCTACTAGAAATTGGTTATTCTTGCACTAAAAACAACAAACCATGTTCCCAATGCAAAGAAATGTTGTTTTCATTGCAATAAAACAAACAAATCTTATTTCTAATGCAAAGAATTTTTATTTTAATGAACCTTAACATGTATACGAGTATACAAGTTAACATGACCCTATTTTTATATCTTCCTGTAACAATGATATTAATTGGAAACGTTACATTTGTGGCTCAAAATTTATAGCAAAGTTTTCTGCCCAGTCCCAGACGGTTCATCATACTCAAAGGTTTAGTTGCTGCACATATGTCTTGGCAAAGAAACTCGGACTACGAAGTGGGCAACAGCTAGTGACGTCGACTACCAGTATTCAGTGCGGTGACAGCTACGCCTATATATAGGTGTCCCTATATTTTAATCCAGCCTATATGTCACCCCTTTCGTGGGTCGTGGTGGTTGGCTTTGATACCAAATGTTAGGGTATCGACCCTAAACTCGTCATAAGCCCATGGATAGAACCCAACTCGGTTGACTAGATGAGGGATCCCATTAATTTACAAACTACCCAATTAAACTCCATCTACTAATGTGGGACTAAGGTCCCAATATAGACCCATATGTGGGGTTTAATTACAGGAAAATCAATCATGGTGCACAATAGCACAAGGTTTCACATCAAGGCTCCCAAGTAAATCACAGCCAACGTACAAGCATTAGGAAATTACTCGATGAATCATCTTCTAGCTAATTTTTTTATTTTAATCTTCATGTGATTATTAAAAGAAAACATCCTGATCTTGATTAGAGGTTGCTCGGTTGGTAAACCCAACTATATTAAGATCAAAGATATTATGGACATTCCGTTGTCTTTTTAAGCAGCCAATCCCTTCCTAAATTTTTTATATCCCTCCTCCTAATCCTTCCGTCCTCAAATCCATTTTTTCTCTCCTATTATCAGGACTCAACAAGAGGTTTGTGCAACACCATTATGTTGCAGCCCTTTGTAAAAGACAAAGTATGAATATATTTTTACCGTGGTATTTTGTTGGATCTCTTGAATAAGTCTTGCCAAGTATCATTCTGTTTTTTTTTCTTATTGAGATTATGAGATTACATTTACCTTTGAATCGTTAGTTTTCTCTTTATCAGGGAGCTAGTTGATACTTCATTAATTATTAGATGATCCTTATAATATTCCATGTAAAAGTTGTTACGCTCTTCTTATTTGTTACAAAAGGTTGGAGGAAAGGAGGACATACATATTCTCATATTTGTGTTGAAGCGTTTTTTGGATTTGTTTGAAGGTTGGTGACTGCCTTGTTTGCCAACACATCAGCTGCTTGATTTGCTTCTTTGAAACTATGCCTTATTCCGGTGTTGGGGATCTGTCGAAGCAATGTACCTATTTATTGTAGCATATGCTTTAGGCACCATGGTATATTGGTTTGTGATGGTCTGCGTATTTGCGTCAACATTTTAGAATATGCTTCAAACCATAGCAAAGTCCACTGACATTGAATTGTTGTCCTTGTTGTTAGTAGAAATCCTCATATCTCCGTCATTAGTGTTGTAGTGATTTTGATAGGTGTTGTCATAGCATGAGTCGTTTGACCTGAATGGTTCATTCAAATAATTTCTGCTCTTGTCATTCATGGATATCCTTTTGCTACTTCATCCTTGTTAATCTTGATTCAATTGTGGTCTGGTGGTATCCATCCTACCAATATCGTTATTTGGCCGGGTGATCTGTGTTGTTAACGTACTTGTAGTGGTTTTGCTGGCAGGTAGGGGCAAGATGTTGTTGGGCCAAACTGTATTCCCCTAACATTATAACGGTGATCTGGTAGATTTGTTGAATTTGGATTATTTTCTTGTAGACTTTGGCCTCGTAGTCCAACACTCATTAACGCGTTGGAATCTTGAGTGAGATTGTTGAGTAGTAGTTCAACTATGCTAGTAAGTATAGTATTCTAGATCAGTGATGGTGGATGAACGAGTTGTTGATGGATATTGTGCAATTGGTGTTGTGAAGCTTGTGATTGTTAATATTGCACTTGTTGTGGTTGGTATTGATGGAACACTGGATGTTGTTTATGTCGTTATTGTTGGGGGTTTGGTTTCGAGTGACGCAGTCATGTAGAAGTTGTCAGACACACTGAACCTGTGAACAAATAGATAAAACATGAGGTGTAGTTTCTACCATGGAGTTGCATATTGGGCACATGTTAATGGTGATGATGTTTCTTTAATGAAGGGCTTCAAAGGTTGGGAGACCATCGAGATTGACTTTCCACAAGAAAAATTTGATTTTTCGTGGACAAGGTATGTTTCGTATATGTTTGAAATCCAAATGTGGTTGGGGTGGAAGGTGTTGTTTGAGGTGGTTGTTGGGGTGTGGTTTCAAAGGTGTTGATGAGTGAATCTTACATAGTCTGATTTGGTTGTGTAGTTTCTATTTTTTGAGTGAGGCCAAATATGGGTACCCTCTTCTCGTAGGGTAGGTAAATGGATGTCGATGACATGGTGTACAATGTGGGTAGAGAAGGTATTGAAAGTGAATCATGGTTTCAATATTGGTGATTGGATCGATGAAGATGCAATTGTGGTAGTGTGGTTTAGGTGTGAGTGGTGAAATTGAGGATGGTAGGGATCCATGATGAAGATAATGGTGTGTTGTGGTCGTTCCTGTTAGAGCATTGCTCGGTCAAACTCACAAGTGTTGCTATCTCAAGCTTGTTATCAAATTTAGTTGTAAAAACTAGAGATATTTTTTAAAAGGGTCGTATGATTAGTGCCTAATTAGGGTCTGGGTCGTAGAAGATGCAGTTGATGTATTAGGGTCGTTGACTAGCCAGAGACAATTAGAATAATGTTACCTAACTTTTTTTTATTTTTCTAAACACCTGGACCATTAGTTGACTTGCGTTGACAGTTAAATATCTTCTATATTTCTTTGTCTTCCCATTTCCGTTTTTCTTCAGTTTTTATTAATTCCTCTTCTTCCATCTTTTCTTTGCTCAGTAACATGAAAGTTCCGGTGAATTCTCATCTTTCTTCCCCTTTCAAATTCTAACATCTTCTTTGTTACTGCCACATCGACATTCCCATAACGACTCGCACCACTTCCATGAAACATCAGACGATTCTGAATAATTAAAGTACATCAATAAAACCCTTTTACAACTACTCCAACATCAAACAATTTATTGAATTAATTCGATACAGAACTAAATAAATCAAGATTTAGTAAAGAACCAAACCCATACATTAGATCGATTAGATTTGTTTAACAGAATCATAGTTCTAAAAATCTTCTTTGTTTAGCCCTGAATTTCATCATTCACCCCATTCATAAACCCCAAACTGAAAAGAGAGGAAATTGTACTCCTGAGTCCATAGATTCAAATTAATTAAACCAAAGGCTTATTCGAATCAAACACTGGGTTTACCTGAACAAGTACCCAATCTTCAAACCCCATTAAATCTTAGGAAATCATATGATTTATTTATTGTATCCATGGATAAGAATGAATGGAGATACGAATTTAAAAACTAATCTAGGGCGTAAATACAATGGAGAAAAATATTAGTGAACAATCTTATTATGGATTTGGTGAAAGAAGATTTTTCTGAAAATGCAATTAATATGTTCGATGAAATGTTTCTGTGTAAGGCGGTTACATTTAAGGTATGATGTCAATTAAATATTTTACGAGGGCCTTCAGGTAAATAATTTGGATAGTCAAAGTTAGTCTACGACCCTAATGCATCAACTGCATGTTCTACGACCCAGACCCTAATTAGACATAAAAGTTGCAACCCTTTTACAAAATAACTCTCAAAACTATATCTTGATTTCTAGTATACATTTAGTTAAGTCTCGGACTAGGATATAAATGTAGTTGAGAAAGAGTGGATCACGATAGTCATCATTGCGTTCTACCGTTTAAAGGATAAGATCAACCGGAGATTTTGGAGAACTTCATCAACAAAGGCTAAGTGAAGACTGGATGCCTATCTCAAGTTATATTCACTTTTTTATTATTTGGGACGATGTCGCATAACTAGTTAGAGTAATATGCATTGACAAGAACTTCAAATCAATTTATCTTGATAATTAGTTCTCGAAATATAATGATTAAGCTTAATGAACATTTATTCATACTTGATGAATTTCGGTTATTGACAATTTATTGTTTTGAATCAAAATCATGTATCAAGTTTTATCGTTCGAAAATATCGTGGAACAATGATATGTGTCATTAATGTTATTCGGGAATGTTTCGAATCGATTTAGAGAGAAATATAGAAATATTATAGATTCGGATATAAGACAGTGTTATCAGTCCTACAAACTGGGAAAACTGTTATAAGTCTAAACTTGTATGACATGTACTCGTACATGCAGCGGAGTAGCTATATATCGATTTACAGATTTGTGGTATGCATATTCTTATGTACATCATGTGAAAATATGTTTAACTCGTGAATCGGGTCGGTATGCATACTCGTATGCAAACCATTTTTGAAATGTGGTTACGGAACCAGGATTAGTTTCCAAACCGATACGCAAACTAAAACAGTTTTGTATTCCCGGATTGGCTGTGTATCCAAACTGGCACGCAAACTGATTTAATTGTATAATCTTCGGAGCTGTTGATAGTCTTAAGGTTTCCAAACCGGTACACAAACCTAAATAGTTTTGTTAACTCCGAAACTTGGTTTGGTTAAATGTTTACAAACCGGTACACGTATTGTGACTGAACTGACTCACGAACGACAATGGTATTTGTACCTTGTACACCTACTAACCATGTTGATTATATTTCAAGTGTGTTTAAATTATTTCTACGAGATAATTAGCATTTGATTAAATCTCTAAAAACATTAGACTTATTTGATCACATGTTTTGACTCAGAGTTAATGTCTTATGTGTTCATGAAAATGAGCATTAAGCTTTTAAGTTCAAACTGTCTAGTTTCGATTAACCATGTTGAACATAGTCTTTGAATATGGTTCGGTTACGGTTTCACCTAACCAGAGTGTATATCTTGTTTATGTGAATCAGATTCAAAGATGCATCTAACGATGGATATTTTTTGCTTGGTTCCAAAGCTATCTTAGCTTAAACCTAAATCAACCTATGCTTTGAATGTCTATAAAAGGGGAACTTCAAGCAGTTGGGATTTTTAAATCCCGACACTGCTTTTTGGTGTGTCCTAGTTGTATCTAAAGTCGTCCTTTTGCTAACCCTTTTAGGGTTTAGCGACTACAAAGTCTTCATAGGGATTCTTGAAGCCATGTCCAGATATCTTTCCTTGATAACTCGTGTATCCTGATCAAGATCGATTGTTGAGCTATTCACTTGATCAAGATAGATAGAACTTATCAAAGTTCTCTTCGTCTCAAACTTTGTTGATTCCACAGGTTTTATACTTGTGAAGTGAATAATAATTTAGGTTGCATTTCGGGTTGCATAAGTCCAGATTTTGAGGTTAGCAAGACTTTGTCTATTGCTATCGATTTACACACATTTGATACAACTATTTGATTGTAAAAGGAAAACATATATAGGCTTAATTTCTGGGAAGCGGATTTGGTTTACAGTCTTCAATTGAGTTGAAGAAACTCTTAGTTTGTGTGACGCCAGCTAAGAAATCAATTGCGCGGAGTCTTGCTGGAATTCAAGAGGCGTTAAGAGCGCGAATGTACCTTAATCGGTAGGATACCTTTTAAATCTCAACTACATTCCAGTCTGAAGTTAATTGATAATATTATATTTTTTACGGCTTAATACAGTTTGGTTTTCAATCTGGACTAGGTCCTGGGATTTTTCTGCATTTGTGGTTTCCTGTTTAACAAAACTTCTGGTGTTTGTGTTATTTCTTTTTCCATATTATATTTTTTACTAGAATTAACCAGTGTCGTAACGGCACGACATGAGAAATATTAATCTAATTTCACATTTTTATTCCAGCAATTCTCAAACGTTACCCAGGTTGACAAAAGTTAGTTGTTTTTTATTTAAAAAAGATATGAGTCAAAGAATTTTATTTTTTATGCCTGATTCAATTTTAGTTTAAATCATGGGTTTTGATCACTTGAATGAAATTCAGTCAAGCTTCCAACCCGACTAAGCTTCTTTCGTGTTTTTCTTTTTGGAGCCTCTTATTGTTTTTTTTTTCTTTTTTAAAAGCTGCTTTTAATTTATTAGAATCCGGTCGTAAATGTAATATTAATCGAGACTTCTTTAAAGTAATAGTGTATATATATGTATATCACTTCTCATCATATACACCTTGTCACCACTAAATCCAACTAATATATATATGATTTTATTGTAATATTTTATACTGTAAACCTTTAAACTCTCTTTTTTTAGCATTAAATTTTAATTTATGAGGTGATCAATTAATTAAAGCTCAATAAATTTAGGTTCATAACGAAAGAAGTTATATATACCACGATCGTCGGATGGCTTTGGCTGGGATGAGACTGCGATGGTCGGATGCAAAGTTTATCTCTTAAAATGTTATCTGACCGTTCATGCTCAAAAACTCATTATGTTTTGTATTATAGCACTTTATAATTGAAATATCGTACAGGTTGTGCGTTAAGCAATCTTAGTAGATACATCCGACATCCGACCTAGTTTGTTGGATATGACTTGATTGATTCTTGGACATTGGTCTTTGGTACCGTCCAAGTAAGCTCTTTGTTTTTAGGTTCACGGATTTGATTCTGTAAACGTTCTAACGCAAGAGAGAGAGAGAGAAATAGCTCTAAATATTACTCCTTGATTGAGTTTACCTCTCGGAGTTGTGTTGAGTTTTTCCATACATATTGCCTAAGAGAAAAGTAGTTTATTTTGGTACCCCTCATTTTTATTCCTATTTTGGGAGATAAATTTTCCTGCAAAAAGTAACAATTTTAGTAACACTTTTCCAAACACTACCGAATGATGATGGAGGCTTTGAGATCAACAATAATATGGAATAATTAGTGCAGATGTATTTTGCATAGCAGATGGAACCCTATAATGGGTTTGGGTGTTGATGTAAGACCATAATCTTTTGAGTAAGAGTGCTTGATTGTGGTGTTTGCTTCTCATGATGCCGAACCCTCCCAACAATGGGTTTTGTGATTTTTCCCCAGACAATTGAGTGCATCTTCCTGTTAGAGCATTGCTCGGACGAACTCGCATGCGTTGATATCTCAAGCATGTTTGTCAATGTTAGTGATCAAAACTATAAGTTTTGATTTATAGTCTACTATAGCTAAGTCTCAGACTAGGATATAAAGTGTAGTTGAGCTCAAGGACTTCATGGTGATTCATCATACAAGAAGAAGAACTACTCAAGAAACCGGTGGAACTTCTCGACAAAAAGGTATGTGAAGACTTGAACTTATCTGTCACTCAAAAGTCTATCTACTCTATCTCCTACTTCTTGAGACAAAAATTCGTATACTATATATAGACTTAGATTATACACATTTGGTATTTCGATCCGAGTATACCTCGCCTATCTATATCTCGAAATATGTGTTGGTAAGCGTTTCGCTTCGCCCATGTTTATCTTTACCTAGTGACGAAAGTCATGATATGTTTCAATCACTTTGAAAATTGCTTTGACGAGAAATAGTGTAACAACTATATAACATCCTCTAAGAATGTTTCAATGGTTGAAATGAGAGTTTAGATTACATAACCAATGATGGACATAAGTATTGTTGTGGAAACACATATGTGCATAAGTCCTATCCCTTGAACCAAAGTTTGCGAACTTTGTTGATCAAGAGAAACCGGAAGAATGGCTTGTTTCCAAGTCCGCGAACTGCCGAACTTCTCATCCCGAGAAATTCTGTTGGAGTTGACAAACTTGTTGCGTGAGTACCAGTCCGCGAACCGGCGGAAAGTATTTGTCGAGATTTTCTGCTGGAGTTTGTAAACTCTGCCCGATTGCTTAAGTCCGCGAACCTAGTGTGCGAACTTAAGAAGGTTATATATATGAAGATGATTTATGAACTTATAAAGACTAAGGAATGCAAATTGCAAACCGTGGCTATAAAGTTCATGAACCGATTCAAGTGAATCAAATCATCTTTGCTTCAATTGTGTCTTATGTAGTATATAAGATTTTCTTGCAATTGAACAACTCTCTAACTAGTTCATTTGAGTCACTTGAACTAGTTATGATGAAGAAGAATATGGTTGGTATGAAATGCTCATATGGCTAACCTTTTGGTTAACTATTGTTGAACCAACAATGTACACGTTTGGGTACAGTTAACAAACCTATAAGCGTATATTTCATTTGTGTATAACAAGCTAAGTTTTCGATCTAACGGTTGAGAAATATTAGCTTGAATCTAAATCAGGTTTTCATCTAACGGTGGATATTGTTTGCTTTGTGACCAAGGAGAAACCCTAATTTGAAAGACTATATAAGGGTACATCTAGAAACTCTGCAAAACTAATCCCCACACCTCACGTGTGATACTAGTTTGCGTGCTAGAGTCGTTTCTCCTTTAACCTTTGGTTTTCTTCTTCTAAAACCAGGTTAACGACTTAAAGACTTCATTGGGATTGTGAAGCCAGACCAATACTACTTTTATCGTAGTTGTGTGATCTGATCTTGCATCTTCTATCGTACGAGTACAATCTGATTGATTGGCTTGAGATTCATACCTCCGATAGGCAAGATATAAAAAGTAGTCACAAACATCTTCGTCTCGGTGTTTGTGATTCCGCAACATCTTGTTTCGCTAATATACGATTAAGATTGTTGTGAGGTGATTGATTTATCTAGGCCGTTGTTCGGGAATATAAGACCGGACTATCAATTGGTTCATGTTCACCTTGATTATTATCAAAAGAAGGAACAAAAACTTTAGGGTTTTTTCTGTGGGAGACAAATTGATCCTTTGATACACTTGTCTGTGTGAGACAGATTTGTTTATTGTTAAAGCCTGTGATTTTGGGTCGTAGCAACTCTTAGTTGTGGGTGAGATCAGCTAAGGGAATCAAGTGCGCAGCATCCTGGTGGGATTAGAGGCATAGGGAGTACAACTGTACCTTGGATCAGTGGTAGACTGATTAGGGTTCAACTACAGTCCAATCCGAAGTTAGTTTGGAGTAGGCTAGTGTCTGTAGCGGCTTAATACAGTGTGTGTTCAATCTGGACTAGGTCCCGGAGTTTTTCTGCATTGCGGTTTCCTCGTTAACAAAATTTCTGGTGTATGTGTTATTTCAGTTTTCGCATTATATTGTTTTATCTTTATAACTGAAATAATACAGGTTGTGCGTTAGATCATCAATTAGAGTAATACAACCTTTGGTTGTTGATTGTGATTGATTGATCCTTGGATATTGGTCTTTGGTACCATCCAAGTTATTCCTTGTATTTGATTAGTACTCGCAGTTTCTGTTTGAGGAAATCAAATCAAGAGAGAGAGATATAAACTCGTTGATATACTTTTTATTGATTGAGTCTTGTTGATTCTCTTAAAAGTATATTCGAGTTTGTCCATACAAATTGCTAAGAGAAATACTGGGTGTTGTTGTTATACCCCCACTTTTTCAATTGGTATCAGAGCAGGCAAACACGTTCAAGACCTCAAAAGTCGGTGTTTGTAGCGATCTGACTCTATGGATAAGAGTATTATCTCTGATAAACGCGTCACCAAAAATAAAAGTTTTATCTCGTCTAACTCTATTAAAGAGAAAGGTTCCTCATTCTCGAATATAGATGAATCTTCTGTACTGACGAGAGAGACAAACACTGACATGTGTGATCCCAATTACCCTTCAAAAGAGAGCTTCTCTATTAATGAACGGGATTCAGCTGAAGAGAGTAAATTGATTCTAAATCTTGTTAGAATCCAAGCTGATAGATTCAATCGGTTGAAGCACCATGTCAATGTTATACTTGGTGTAATAAGAGATTGCAAACCCAAATGTAATTCTGAAGCTCATTCTTCGTGTACATCTCTTGAAGCTAGCCTCAAAATATACGCCTTGGAAATTGACCATCGCTTGAGTAAGCTCTCTATTCAAGGATGCTCAAAGCAATCTAATATGCCAAGTACTTCTGACACATCTAAAGATGATTCATGCTCAGAAGTAAAAACGGAAGCCCCTTCTAGTAAAACGGATGTGCCTGAAGTCACCAACACTCAAGGATGTTGCACATCAAATGGAGGGAAGAAATCTTCTAACGATGATATTAATACTGTACTATCTAATCATTTTGATGATCATAAAGTATGTCTTTTCTGTGAGACAAAGAGTTCTGTTAAACGAAAGGGAACCTCTAGGTTGAAGAAAAACTCCTTGGTTCAACTTCAACACACCTTAGATTTAATTCTTAAAGGTGTAACTGACATTCGTATGACTAAACCAATTGGTTTTCGTACCTACCCTGTGTATGTTACCAGGAAAGTCAGTTCAAAGAGTTCCTCGAACACACAAGTACAAAACAGACGTCTTAATAAACATCGTCTAAAGGAAGATTGTGTCGTTGTCTCTGGAAATAACGCTGCTCCTGTTGAGAAAGGATGTTCAGAAGAAAGAAGAAAAATTGATGAAATGAGAGATAATCTGAAAAAGATAATTTAAGGGTATAAAGAATTCGTCAACAGGTTGTCCTTCTCCTCAAACCAAAATTCTTCTGGTAAGAACTCAAAATATGTCTCGTATTTTGATGACGGTAAGTTTTATGATAATTTCTCACATAAAAGGGAGTCCCTCTCTAGATTCAGGAGGAAAAAGAGACTTGAGAATAAACATAAATATCTTGATGAGCTTGTGGCTCATACTTGTGTTAATTAATCACAAGGGTTGAAGAGCTTACTCATAAAAACCCTGTTGAGTAAGATGTGTTAATATTCAGGTATACTTTTGGCATTTACGTCTGTTAAGTTGAGTTATCTTCTTATCGTACATAACTAAGCTTTTTGTTTGCAGACTCACTGTGTTTAAAGTATTGGTTGTAAATTGTCATTAGGAAGTCTTCTTTTGAATCTTGTTTCTTGGTACAACTATGCTCAAAAGTGCTTTTCTGTGTTATGGAGTTTTTCAAACGTTGTTTTTGTAGCAAAAGTTTTGTTTGTGGGCCTTTCTTTTCTGGGTAATGTTGCACTCGAACTGTTATCCATGTTATGGGACGAGTCAACTGTTTAAACCCTAAAAAAAAATCCCTTCCTCAGGAAACCCTTATATACTTATCTATTGAGTTGCAAAAGTCACGTACGCATACTTTAAGATGGTTTCTGGGATGTCAAGAATGTCTTATTCTTCATCTTGCTATGGTGGTTTTGCAAGAGGATTCCTTGACAAAGGTGTTTTTGTTGAGTCAAAGAAGAAGAGAACCCTTGTAGATGAAAATCATCTGAATGCTTCATGTTATTTTGCATATGTTCACGAGGATGCTGAAAAGGATAATATGATTTCTGCTGAAGTTGTTCATGACTTTATTAAGTACTTTGGGGAAGCAAAACATGAGCTCATTGCTACTCTGAAAGATCTTGATGCGTTGAAAACTGAGTTGTAAAATGATACTATTGAACTTGGTCTCATAAATTCTTACATCAATGATCTTCGCGAAGAGAATCACCTCTCCGATGTTGCAATGAATGTTGTTGATCACAAGCTGAAAGACCCCTTGTCTCGTGAGGATTCTGAATCGTCCATATGATCTTAGTTCGTGTTCAGGATAGCACTAGAGTTTGTTTTTCTTTAGCTTGTTTTATTTATGTTGCCTAGTATGTCTTCTTTTTGGTTTAGTTGGAAGAATAACTAGTGCTTTGAATAGCAATGATTGTGACTACACATAGCTATTATTTTTCATCTTCGTGTTCTTTTTTTAGGTTTATTGGTATTAAATTCTAAAAATATTTGGAGGATGATGGTTTGCAGTATTTAATCTTTATGATTTGTTATATTGCAATTTGTTATGGGATATTGGCGTTTACGTCCGTGAACTATGTTGTCCCATATTTTGTCAAAAGTAAAGTCGTTCATGATCGGTATTCATGTATTGAGTTAAGGATGAATAGACTTTTGACATACACAAAAGTTAAACCTATATTGTCAATTCTTTGATGGAAGATAGGTTAAAATCTTTTGTCTTCAAGGATTATGTCTATTAAAAATCGTTATGCAAATAGTGATGGAAGATAGAATGAATCCTTGTGTATTCCACAGTATTGATCTTCACTGATCCATATTTTATGTAATACTGTGAGGCTCCGTAATGTGTCTTATGTTGAGCACGATACAACCAAGTTGATTAATTTTTGATTAGCCTTGTTGGTTGTTCCGTAAGGTACTTTATTATGAGCATTCTTGAACTAAAATTAATCATCTTGTTTGGTTATTTAGTTATTGCTCCATAAGTCTTTTTATGTCGAGCAAAAAAAATGACACTTAAATTGATTACTTTTGTAATTAGTTTGATTGTGTATTCCAATTAGATTAATTATGGGTTCTCTTGTAATTAATCTAATTGAGTATTTTCATACTCCATAAGATTCCTCTTATGTTGAGTATATGAACGACTATCCTACTCATTTTCTAATGGTTATGTTAGTCGTATGCTCCGTAAGTTCTCTTATGTCGAGAATAATCAATTAAGTTGATCACTTTTGTGTTTAATTTGATTGCGTATTCCGATTAAATTAATCATGGGTTTACTTGTGATTAATTTGATTGAGTTTTTGGATATAAAAAATCATTCTCATGGTTTTTAGTGTCCAATAAAAATCCTTCTTTTCTTTGAAAATTAAGGTCGCTCTTGTTGTTCCGTTGGGAATGACATCAAATGGGAGAAAATTCTTTTGAACTTGTGCTTAATGGTCATATATTGAGGGGTGTGCGGCTATGGAATTTTAAAGGGGTTATCCTGTATATTTTAAACTCCTTGATGAATGCCGTTAGCTTCGACTATATGATTGCATCTAAATTAGATGGTATGTATTTTCTTTTAGTCATGAAATGTCTCTTACGGAAATTTCATTATGATCCCGTTCTTGTACCTTTTCCAATTTTATTGACAAAAAGGGGGAGAATTAGTATGTAGTTCACACTATAAATACATATGGTTTTCGGATCATTGTGTAAAGGGTGGTGGTTTCCATGTGATATGGAGTATTGACTAAGGGGGAGTGATACATATAACCATAGTATTATTGTTGAAGTTGTGATACAATTGAACTTTGACACGGTGTAATAATACTATGACACTGTATAACAATGATCGAGATCGATGCTTTCTCATTGTTATAGCTATGGATCTTCAACAACGGTGATGCTGAACTTACAACCTTTGGGATCATTGGAGTGCTTGGAAGTGACAACGATTTCGAGGAATGTTGAAGACTAGACATGTGGAATAGGATCTACTAAAGTTTCTTTATATTTTTTGTATTCCATATGTATTGATAGTTTTGTCACTAAAATTGACAAGGGGGAGATTGTTAGAGCGTTGCTCGGTCGAACTCGCATGCGTTGCTATCTCAAGCATGTTTGCCAATGTTAGTGATCAAAACTATAAGTCTTGATTTATAGTCTACTATAGCTAAGTCTCGGACTAGGATAGAAAGTTTAGTTGAGCTCAAGGACTTCATGGAGATTCATCATACAAGAAGAAGAACTACTCAAGGAACCAGTGGAACTTCTCGACAAAAACGTATGTGAAAACTTGAACTTATCTATCACTCAAAAGTATATCTACTCTATCTCCTACTTCTTGTGACAAAAAGTCGTATGCTATATATAGACTTAGATTATACACATTTGGTATTTCGAGCCGAGTATACCTCGCCTATCTATATCTCGAAATATGTGTTGGTAAGTGTTTCGCTTCGACCATGTTTATCTTTACCTAGTGACGAAAGTCATGATATGTTTCAATCACTTTGAAAATTGCTTTGACGAGAAATGGTGTAACAACTATATAACGTCCTCTAAGAATGTTTCAATGGTTGGAATGAGAGTTCAGATTACATAACCAATGATGGACATAAGTATTGTTGTGGAAACACATATGTGCATAAGTCCTATCCCTTGAACCAAAGTTTGCGAACTTTGTTGATAAAGAGAAATCGGAAGAATGGCTTGTTGCCAAGTCCGCGAACTGCCGAACTTCTCATCCCGAGAAATTTTGTTGGAGTTGACAAACTTGTTGCATGAGTACCAGTCCGCGAACCGGCGGAAAGTCTTTGCCGAGATTTACTGGTGGAGTTTGTAAACTCTGCCCGGTTGCTTAAGTCTGCGAACCTAGTGTGCGAACTTAAGAAGGTTATATATCTAAAGATGATTTCTGAACTTAAACTTATAAAGATTAAGGAATGCAAATTGCAAACCGTGGCTATAAAGTTCTGAACCGATTCAAGTGAATCAAATCATCTTTGCTTCAATTGTGTCTTGTGTAGTACATAAGATTTCCTTGCAATTGAACAACTCTCTAACTAGTTTATTTGAGTCACTTGAACTAGTTATGGTGAAGAAGAATATGATTGGTATGAAATGCTCATATGGATAAACTTTTGGTTAACTATTGTTGAACCAACAATGTACACGTTTGGATACGGTTAACAAACCTAGAAGCGTATATTTCATTTGTGTATAACGATCTAAGTTTTCAATCTAACGGTTGAGAAATATTAGCTTGAATCTAAATCAGGTTTTCATCTAACGGTGGATATTGTTTGCTTTGTGACCAAGGCGAAACCCTGATTTGAAAGACTATAAAAGGGGACATCTAGCAACTCTGCAAAACTAATCCCCACACCTCACGTGTGATACTAGTTTGCGTGCTAGAGTCCTTTCTCCTTCAACCTTTGGTTTTCTTCTTTTAAAACCAGGTAAACGACTTAAAGACTTCATTGAGATTGTGAAGCCAGACCAATACTACTTTTATCGTAGTTGTGTGATCTGATCTTGCATCTTCTATGGTATGAGTACAATCTGATTGATTGGCTTGAGATTATATCTCCAATAGGCAAGATATAAAAAGTAGTCACAAACATTTTCGTCTCATTGTTTGTGATTCCGCAACATCTTGTTTCGCTACCATACGATTAAGATTGTTGTGAGGTGATTGAGTTATCTAGGCTGTTCTTCGGGAATATAAGACCGGATTATCAATTGGTTCATGTTCACCTTGATTATTATCAAAATAAGGAAAAAAAACTTTAGGGTTTTTTTGTGGGAGATAAATTGATCCTTTGATAGACTTGTCTGTGTGAGACAGACTTGTTTATTGTTAAATCCTGCGATTTTGGGTCGTAGCAACTCTTAGTTGTAGGTGAGATCAGCTAAGGGAATCAAGTGCGCAACATCCTGCTGGGATCAGAGGCTTAGGGAGTACAACTGTACTTTGGATCAGTAGGAGACTGATTGTGGTTCAACTACAGTCTAGTCCGAAGTTAGCTTGGAGTAGGCTAGTGTCCGTAGCGGCTTAATACAGTGTGTGTTCAATCTGGACTAGGTCCCGAGGTTTTTCTGCATTTGCGGTTTCCTCATTAACAAAATTTCTGGTGTCTGTGTTATTTCAGTTTCTGCATTATACTGTTTTGTCTTTATAATTGAAATAATACAGGTTGTGTGTTAGATCATCAATTAGAGTTATTCAACCTTTGGTTGTTGATTGTCATTGATTGATCCTTGGATATTGGTCTTTGGTACCATACAAGTTATTCCTTGTATTTGATTAATACTCGCAGTTTCTGTTTGAGGAAATCAAATCAAGAGAGAGAGAGAGATAAAATCGTTGATATACTTTTAATTGATTAAGTCTTGTTGATTCTCTTAAAAGTATATTCGAGTTTGTCCATACAGATTGTTAAGCTAAATATTGGGTGGTGTTGTTAGACCCCGCTTTTTCACTTCCTTAGAAGTGCATCGTGTCCTAAAAAAAAAGAAAAATCGAGTGAGCTGGCCAATATTTTTGTGGACATAAGCCTGTAATATTTGGGTCTGCATGACGTTATTGGAAGTAGGTGTGACTGCAGTTTTCATAATTACCAATTTACCCGTCGAATTAAAGCATTTGTAATCCAACCTGTTGTTTTCCTTTCGAGAATATTCAGAGATCATTGGAAATGTGGAAGGAGTTTCTTCCATGTATTAATTGGGTTCCAAGATATGTGGTTAAGATATGAAAGGTGCCAGAGACATATCAATCTCTTAAGGATAACTGTTTCCTTACTTAATCTTATGATAGGCTATCAATAATTGATCTATTTCAATTTTTAATAAATAAGTTTTAGGGAATTTTCTATTTCCCCCTCAAAAAAATATCTAATTTGCATTACCCCTTTTTAAATTGTTAATTGGTAAAACCTCCTTTAACTTGGATGTGCCATAACAGATCAGTTAAATGAGCAACGTGTGTGAGAACAAAACAAAAAATATGTAAAACCCAACAATATCCTCAAGCCCAACTTCAGATGGACACATGTTGTAATTTAATCTAACGGCTAAAGATTGATCCTTGCTGATATTATATAAAATCATTGCACATGACCAAATTTTACTCTCTCCAGAAACTCTTTCTTCTATCACGAACAAACATATCCGCCATTAATGAGAAAAATACAAAACCATACAGGGTTATTTGGCTTTTGGTACTTACATTTTGTCCAGAATTAGTATTTGGTCTAACATTTGTCCAACTTAGGATTTGGTACTTAAAAATAACGTTGACTCACGTTGACTCTTTAAATTGTTGACTTCTGTTTAGTAATTATGAGAACAAATAAATAAAATTGATTAAACTGGTGTCGTTAATATCGCCGTTAGAAGAGTAACACTCAACATAATCAAGCTCGTTTTTTCAAGTTCTTCCCACCGTTAATGGGGCAGAAACAGTAGCAGTACCATAAGAAAAATAAGAACCCTAGGAGAAAAATCATCAACAACGATGAAAAGACAAAACAAACCCTTTTGTTGTCAACATGTTCTCATTACAGTCGCCACCTCATCGACAATCAAGCTGAAGAACAACTTATCAAATAAAGTTAAACAATATCCATCTGAAAAATAACTTAAACAAGTGAAAGTAAGAAGGAAATTATGCTTAAATTAAAAATCTTCACATTCAGAATGTTATATTTTATTCGTCAATCTCTTCCAGGATCTTCATTCGTCAATCTCTTCCAAGATTTTGTGCAATTTTTCTTCTGATTTAATTTAAACCGTAGAAATTTTAAGGACTAACAAGTATTTGTTACTAAAGTCATAATTAAATTAGTATTTACACATTTTAAATTCAGAAAGTTAAAAACGTCATCACATGATATAGCAAGTCAACGTCTATTTCAAGTACCAAATCCTAAGTTGGACAAAAGTTAGACCAAACACTAACTTTGGACAAAATGTAAGTACCAAAAACTAAATAACCCAACCATACATTTGTTTAAACATCATCTCAATACAAACAGATGAAATAATTACGTTTCAATCTTAAAACCCATTTTATAACCTGATGAATTGGTTTAACTGTAAAAAGGTCCAATATTTATCTTTAAATCTATTTTTTTTATCTTTCGTTCAAGAGATACTAATGGGTATCTGCCTCTTAAATCTTTTCACCATTAGTCATCATTATCAGTTGTTTTACAATACACTTTTTAGTTTGGATACATACCTGCTAAGATGAAAACATATATGAACCTTCCACCACCATTGATGCTACTGCTCAAATTCTAACCCTAATCATGCACTTTTAGCAATAACAAATCAGAAAAGTCCAAATTTACATTCTTTTAACTTTGATTTTATTATACCACTTCAATTAAATCATGTTTCTGAAAATTAAAAAAATTCCCAAAACCTTGGATCTGTTCTTGAATAAATCTCGAATTCCTTCAAAAGGTTTTATCCAGATGTTGAATCTAAGTAAAAATTTGGAACCATCGATCTCTATTTTTGATAATTCAGACCCATTCAAAAAATTTGAAATCCATAAACTTCAAGATTTGAACCCAAATTAGGGATTTTTCTTTAGTTCTGCCATATATCTCTAAATATGGTTTTCCTCTAATCCCTCTCCTGATTTTTCAATACCGTTAAAAAAATTGTAGTTGTAATTAAATGTGAAAACTACAAAAAAAAAAAGTATATGTATCGTCGGTCTTTAATGGCGCTGCAATATTAAAGAAGAAAGATATTTAAAGAAGAGGGAGATAAGGAAGAGGTCGGTTCAATGGATTTTTTTATGTGAAATGTGCGTTTAAAGGTGTAAAGGTTCGGACGGAGAAAATTACACACGCACATGTTATATGTGTCGACTTAACTGGAAGTCACGATGAAGTTAACAGATATGAGGTTTAATCAATTAGCAATTTTAAAAGGGGGAAATGCAAAATATGTATCTTTTTTGAGGGGTAAACACAAAATCCCCCAAATTTTTATTATATAAATCTTGTGGCATTTTTTGATAGTTTGTGAGTGAACCTTGTGATTTTTATGTCTCTTTGCTTTCGGTTTTATTAACCCTAATTTTTCGACCCCGAATTGATTATCTCTTATGGGTTTGCGACTTTTTGATTTATCAAATTTCGAATTTAACCTTTAGGGTTGCTTTAACAAATAATCATAAGATGATATTGATTAAGCTCATGTGTAAAGTCATGATTACACTATTATGGATTTATGTTTCATAAATTGTGTATTTAGTATAATATGAGTTTCAGTTTTAGCTTTTTACTTTGGCAAGTAATAACTAAGATCTTGTCGACCTTTCTCTGGTAAAGGTTGTCTTTTTTGTTGTTATTCTTTTATCTTGTGGGGAATAAAAATAAGATGGGGGAGAGTTTTATATTCAGTTGGTGCTTAAATGCCATATCTTTGTAGGGTGAGTGGTTGTGGAAACCGAGGGAAGAATTATTTTGATAATCTCTTTCCTGATATGAAAACTTAATCAGTTCCGATCCTAGTTTGTCACATCGAAGTAAGTTAACAATTATTTTTTGGTTAATTGTTTTCATGTTAAGAAAAACTGATTTAACTCATATTATTATTGTTGCTTATCGAAATAATGTACAATTGTTTCCTGTTAAGAAAAACTAAAACAATTCTGATTTTTGTTTTTGATTAACAAAAGAGGTTCAATTGATTTAGTCTAATTGATTCATGATAAGAAAAACTAAGTTAATTTTGATCTTAGTTTAGGTTTATCAAAACAATGTATGATTATTCAAATCTAATCGGTTTATGATAAGAAAACTAGTTATCTAACCTAGTTTAGACTTATCAAAATGAGGATCCAATTATGTGATCCTGATAAGTAATTAAGTTAATTCCGATCTTAGTTTGACTTCTCAAATTAAAAGAAAATTACTTCGGGTAATTGGTTCCTTGGTAAGAGGTTCATATTTCCGTAGGGTAATAATTTCTAAAACCGAAGTTTACAATTGTAACCCTAATTACTGAAAATCTGTAATTAACATGAACTTAAACATTATGGATTCGCATTTATCCATTAAGTCTATCATAAATCCGACCATGGTAATAATAACTATACATTATAAAAACACACTATAAATTTCATATTTTTCTGATATTTACAAACACAATAATTGTACTCTCGTTTCATGTGAATCCTCATCTTATTCACTTCGAGCACTAATTAGATGAGAGTGCACTTTCGCAATACAACTAGGTTGTACTGGAGTAAGCCTTGCCAAGCTTACGACGAGTATCAGAACCTTTTTTCATGTTTCCCTTAGAGTTCTGCCTAATACGATCATCATTCCTCTTTCAACTTTGATTTTTCTTTGAGATACTGTAAAAAGGATCGTCAGTAGGATATGAACTGGTATAAAAGATATTCAGAACATTAAGATCTCTTTTTATTCTGTTAATGAGATTTTCGTAAGATTTTATCATTTTAAAGATTTCCTTATGACATAATTCAGTTATTTCATTAAAGATTACAAGATTTCTTGGAACCTATTTCTGATTGATTTCTTATGGAAAGACACTTTATTTTCCCCTTTATCCTGGATACTTTTCACAAGTGATGAACCTTCGGGTGAATCATGCCTATTTCGACATGAGTGTAGAGGGATCTTTATCCATGAGAGGTTGTCAAGAGTTGACGCAACTTGTTGGGAATTGGATGCTTTTTATTCTGAAGAGTGATCTTTCAGATATTTGGACAAGATACATATTTTCACACTTTCACGAAAGTATTTTAAAGTAGCATTAGTTTCTTGTTAACTAAATGAAAATTATAATACTTATGATTTTCCTTTCGAGATCGATTCGCAGTTCCCTTTGAATAAGATTTCGAAAGATCGGTAATAGTAAGAGATAGAGGCGTTCCAAGATTTTCTTCTAACTTCTGAAAAGTATCAAACCTTTATCAAGATAATCATGATTTGTTTCAGATGTGATAGAACTATGCTTATTGTCATAGATTGATAAAGTCGTGCAAGGACTTTTTGTTTCTTGATCAGAATAAATTATAACAAATATATTAGTCAATGCATTGTCTCGAAACCCTTGTTGTTGAATAAGTGTTATCCAAAACTTCCACTTTAAATGAGAGGGACCTGTTTTATTCAGCTAAATTACTAAGTTACACATCCTTCACTTAGATCTAGTCCAAGAGTATCAGTTTTTGTCTTCAATTTCATAACCTCAGTGGACAGGAGACTAATAGGCTTTAGGAGTTTGGCTAACTCTTTTTCACCATCTCTTTCTGAAAAAGCGGGGGTCTAACAACCACACCCAATATTTCGCTTAGCAATCTGTATGGACTAACTCCAATATACTTTTAAGAGAATCAATAGTTAGTCAGACTCAATCTTAACAAAAGTATATCAAAGGGTTATATCTCACTTTCTCGATTCAATACTTACTCAATCAAATAGAAATATGCGAGTCTAATTGAATACAAGAGAAACTACTTGAACGGTACCAAAGACTAATGTTCAAGGATCAATCAATTTCAACCAACAACCAAAGGTTGGATTTCCCAATTGATTGATTCAACACATAACCTGTGATATTTCAATTATATAACAGAATATAATGCGGAAAAGAAATAACACAGACATCAGGAGTTTTGTTAACGAGGAAACCGCAAATGCATAAAAACCCCGGGACCTAGTCCAGATTGAACACACACTGTATTAAGCCGCTACATACACTAGCCTACTACAAACTAACTTCAGTCTGGATTGTAGTTGAATGCCAATAAATCTCACACTGATGCAAGGTACAGTTGCGCTCCTTACGTCTCTGATCCTAGCAGGATACTACGCACTCGATTCCCTTAGCTGATCTCACCCACAACTAAGAGTTGCTACGACCCAAAGTCGAAGACTTTAATAAACAAATTTGTATCACACAGAAAATTCTACGGTAATAGATAATTTTGTCTCCCACATAAATACCTAGGAGTTTGTGTTCCATCTTTTGATAAATCAAGGTGAACAGGAACCAATTGATAACCCATACTTATATTCCCGAAGAACAACCTAGAATTATCAATCACCTCACAATAATCTTAATTGACTAGCGAAAGAAGATATTGTGGAATCACAAACAATGAGACGAAGGTGTTTGTGACTTCTTCTATATATTGCCTATCGGAGAAATCAATCTCAAGCTAATCTTACGATTGTACTCAAATACGATAGAAACAGCAAGATCAGATTACGCAACTACAAAGAAAATAGTTGGGTCTGGCTTCACAATCTGAATGAAGTCTTCAAGTCGTTAACCTACAGGGTCTCGAGAAGAAACCTAAGGTTAAAGGAGAATCGACTCTAGCTGATACAACTAGTATCACAAAGAAGGTATGGGGATTAGGTTTCCCAGTTGCTAGAGTTCTCCTTTATATAGACTTTCAAATCAGGGTTTGCAATCTAAGTTACCTTGGTAAAAATGCATTCAATATTTACCGTTAGATGAAAACCTGATTAGATTCAAGCTAATATCTTTCAACCGTTAGATCAAACTTAGCTTGTTACACACAAATGAAATGCACATTTATTTAGGTTTGTGTAACTGTACCCAAACATGTACAATTAGTTGGTTCAACAATAGTTAACTAAATGGTTAGCCATATGAGCACTTTCATATCAACCATATTCTTCTTTACCACAACTAGTTCAAAAGACTTAAATGAACTAGTTAGAGAGTTGTTCAGTTGCTTAGATCTTATAGAAGTATACAAGACAAAATCGAAGCAAAAACGATTTGATTCACTCGAATCAATTCATGAACTTTATATCCACGGTTTGCAATTATGCATTCCTTAGTTTATATAAGTTTAAGTTCACGAATAATCGTTTTTAGAAAATAACCAACTTAAGTACGCGTACTGGTACACGGACTTAAGTACCCGGAATAAGTTTGTTTTCAGTTCACAAACTCCAGCAGAAATTCACGGGATGTGAACTTCCGACAGTGCGCGTACTGGTACGCGGACTTTAGTTCCGGTTTTCCTGAGCAACAAAGTACGCATACTTTGGTTCAAGGAATAAGGACTTACACACGTATGTGTTACCACACAATGTTTATATCCTTCCAAGGTTATATATTTTAAACTTTCATTTCAATCATTGAAACATTCTTAGAGGACTTAGCCAAAGAGAAAGCTTACTAACACATAATTCGAGAAATAGATAAGCGAGATAATCTCGGCTCGAAATAGCAAATGTGTATAATCAAAGTCTATATCGTAATACGACTTTTGTCTCAAGATAGGAGATAGAGTAGGTAGAATTTTGAGTGATAGATAAGTTCAAGTCTCCACATACCTTTTAGTTGATGAAGTTCCACAAGTTCCTTGAGTAGTTATTCGTCTTTGTATCATGATCGCCATGGAGTCTTGAGCTCAACTACACTTTTTATCCTAGTCCGAGACTTAGTTATAAGTAGACTAGAAATCAATACTTATAGTTTTGATCACTAACATTGACAAACATGCTTGATATAGCAACATATGCGAGTTCGACCGAGCAGTGCTCTAACAATCTCCACCTTTATCAATTTTAGTGACAAAACTATCAATACATATGGAATGCAAAATAAATAAACTTTGCAGCTTCTCTTCTACATGCATGATCTCCTTGGTTCTTCAACATTACTCGAAATCTTCGTCACTTCCAAGTACTCCAATGATTCCAAAGGTTGTAAGTTCAGCATCATCGTTGTTGAAAATCCGTAGCCATAATAATGAGAAAACAAAGGCTCTCAATCATTGTTATACAGTGTCATAGTATTATTACACAACATCAAAGTTCAATTATATCACAACTTCGACAACAATACTATGGTGATATGTATCACTCCCCCTTAGTCAATACTCCATCTCACATGGAAACCACTCCCCTTACATAATGATCCGAAAACCATATGTATTTGTAGTGTGAACTGCACATTAATTCTCCCCCTTTTTGTCAATAAAATTGGCAAAGGTACGAAAACTAGTGGGATCCTAATGAAATTTCCATAGAGACATTTCATGACCAAAAGAAAGCACATAACAACTTTTTAGATGCAATCATATAGCCGAATCTAGATGCTTTCATCAAGGAGTCTATAAAGATACAAGATAACCCCTATAATATTCCACAGCCTCACTCCCCACAAGATTTGGCAATTAATCACAAGTTCAATTAAGAACTCTCCCCCATAAAATGTCATTCCCAAAAGAACAACAAAGGCGACCTTACTTTCACAAGAAAATAAGGATTTCTTTGGACATAACAAATCACATACGAATATGAATTTGAATCCAAAAATACTCAATTAAATTAACCACAAGAAAACCCATGATCAATTTAATCATAAATGCTCAACATAAGAGAACTTACGGAGCCGCACAATATATACATAAAAAATATGGATCAGGGAAGATCAATACTGCGGAATAGACGAGGATTCATTCTATTTTCCATCACTATTTGCAAAATGACATACAATAGACATGATCCTCGTAAACAAAATTTGTATCCTTTCTTCCATCAAAATATGACATAAAAGGCTTTAACTTTTGTAATGTCAAAAGTTCATTCATTCTTTTATCAATACATGCATATCGACATACGAAAGACTTAACTTTTGACAAAGTATGGGACAATCATAGTTCACGGACGCAAACACACATATCCCATAACAAATTGCAATATATAAAACCATGAAAATTAATACTGTAAAAATCATCTTCTAAACAATTCTTAGAATTTAAAAAAATAAACCTAAAACAATGAAGATGAAAACATTGGACATAGTTATGTGTAATCACAATAATGGATATTCCAAAAACTAGTTATTCTTCCTAAAACACAAGAAATAAAGTTCTCATAAGAAGATTTACTAGATGTTAAGACCTTTGAAGAATTCTTTGTCGTCCCCGAACTTCTTGTCTTCAACAACCATTGGGACATAAGGTTCATGAAGATAGGAGTTAATATCAATAAACCTTCTTGACTGATGTCGAACCAGGGCCTTCTGAATCTCATGAGTCTTGAGCACAAAAGCCTAAATTTGTTGAATCTCATTTCGTGTCTCCTTCAACACTTCGGGAACATCAGAAAACTTCTACAAATTTGAAGGAACAACCCTTGGCTTCCTCGCATTCCTTCTTTTCCTTTTCAAAGTTGGAGACAACGGAGATTCCTCTTTTCCTTCATGATTGGTGGCTTAACAATCATATTAACATCTTTTCCATCAGACGACATGATGCTTGGAGTATCCATAAGAATATGGGTTTGTGAGAGGAAATCATAATTTAAACTCAACAAGTAGTCTTGGAAAGAGTTTCAGATAAGGAAAAAGGAATGTAGGGTTACGCAACCTTTAACAGGTTCGTGCACACACAACTCGGAATCCTAGAAAGAGTAGAATTGTCGAGAATAACCCTCTTTTATTGATAGACAGGGAATTCCAATTTTGTATCAAAAAATAAAACTAAGAAAAGAAGAAAACAAACTTTTCTTAAAGCCTGAAAAGTGCTCAACCTTGTCTCTTTTGATCAGGCATACGAGATAAGATACACAAAACAACACAATCAAGTTGTGTTGCGGTGAACAACAATCTATCCACCATGTTCCTTTTGAGAGGAATCCATAGACCTTTGTCTATCAAAACGATTGGACCATACTTTCTTCTCTAATGGTCTTTTTTTCTATCCTTGGAAACTAACTTCTTAGACGAAGATAAAATCTTACATACCTCAGCGGTCTTTTGAGCAAGTTTGAGCTTGTTTGCTAATCGATTTGCTCTTCGTTGAAGTTTGTTGACATGTATCAATTTGTGTTTGTACTTGTAAAACTTTGATAGTTCATGACCTTTGAGTGAAAAATATGAGCACGTCAAACTTGGATATAATTCAGGATTCTGAGATGTGCAAGCTGTTATACACATAGTGGTACCTGAAACGTCATATACAGAGTTTACAATAGAAAGGTCAATTTTATCTTCCAGATTGGTTGAGTTTTCTTCTGAAAGAATATCGAGATTGATGTATGTATTGCTGCAATTATAAAAATCAATATTTTCACAAAGAAGTGCAACACTTGATTTTTCGTCTTCATTAGAATCATAGTTGTCAGACATTTCATCAAGAGTTGCAGCAAGACCTTTGTTCCCAGAGTATTTCTTTCGATTTGGACATTCATTGGAAAAACGACCAAAACCTTTACACTTAAAGCACTGAGGCATATCCTCGTCATCGGTTTCATCATTATCCCAATTTTTAGGAGGAACACGATTATGAGGTTTATCTGATGACTTGGATTTATATCTGGAGAACCGTATACTTATCTTCAAAAGAAGATCCCTAAACTGTCTTATGATCAACGAGGCTGACTTGTCATGATCTTCATTTGATGAATCAGCCTCAGAAAGATCATCTTCAGAGATGTACACACTTTTTCTTTTATCAAGTAATTTAGTGTTCTTTAGTGCTTTGAAAGCAACATCCTTACTAGACTTGGACGTATGCTCACGATCAAAGATCTTTAGCTTCCCAACCAGCGTATTTCTGGATAGCATTGTGAGATTATTCCCCTCAACGATAGCATGCTTCTTAGAGTCGTATCTATATGGCAAAGATCTGAGAATTTTCATCAGAATGTCCTTTTCAGGAATAGTCTAACCCAATGCAAAAGATGCATTAACAATTTCAGAAATTTTGTGATTAAACTCATCAAATGATTCTTCATCTGCCATACAAAGGTTTTCCCATTCATAATTTAGGTTTTGAAGCCTAGCTTCTTTCTCACTGGTATTTCCTTCAAATACGCTTTCTAAGATATCCAAGGCTTCTTTAGATTTTGTGCACGTAGTCATGTGATGCTGAAGATCTAAGGTAATGGCATGTATGATAGCATTTAAGCTGTCAGAATTTTGCTTTGCAGCAAGGATTTCTTCTGGACTATATCTACCAATATCCTTAGGTATAGATACATCTCCTTTTGTATTAACCGGAAGATCATAGCCATTAAAAACACGTACCCATGTTTGAAAATCACGAGCTTGAAGAAAAGCACACATATCAATTTTCCACCATAAGTAGTTTGAGCCATCGAAGATTGGTGGTACATTTATGGAGATAGAATTCATGTCCATAGAGTCATATAGATATAAACACAGACTTATAGGTCTTTCAACGTGTTTGCCTGCTCTGATACCAAAATCGGGGGTCTAACAACCACATCCAATATTTCGCTTAGCAATCTGTATGGACTAACTCCAATATACTTTTAAGAGAATCAACTAGTCAGTCAGACTCAATCTTAACAAAAGAATATCAAAGAGTTACATCTCACTTACTCAATTCAATACCTACTCAAGCAAACAGAAATCTGCGAGTCTAATTGAATACAAGAAAAACTACTTGAATGGTACCAAAAACCAATGTTCAATGATCAATCAATTTCAATCCACAACCAAAGGTTGGATTTCCCAATTGACCGATTCAACGCACAACCTGTGATATTTCAATTATATAACAAAATATAATGCGGAAAAGAAATAACACAGACACCAGAAGTTTTGTTAACGAGGAAACCGCAAATGCAGAAAAACGCCGGGACCTAGTCCAGATTGAACACATACTGTATTAAGTCGCTACAGACACTAGCCTACTACAAACTAACTTCGGTCTGGACTGTAGTTGAACCCCAATCAATCTCACACTAATCCAAGGTACAGTTGCGCTCCTTACGTCTCTGATCCCAGCAGGATACTACACACTTGATTCCCTTAGATGATCTCACCCACAACTAAGAGTTGCTACGACCCAAATTCGAATATTTTAATAAACAAATATGTATCACACAGAAAAGTCTACGGTAATAGATAAATTTGTCTCCCACAGAAATACCTACGAGTTTTTGTTCTGTGTTTTGATAAATCAAGGTGAATAAGAACCAATTGATAACCCGGACTTATATTCCCGAAAAACAACCTAGAATTATCAGTCACCTCACAATAATCTTAATCGACTAGTGAAAGAAGATATTGCGGAATCACAAACGATGAGACGAAGGTGTTTGTGACTTCTTTTATATGTTTCCTATAGGAGAAATCAATCTCAAGCCAATCTTACGATTGTACTCAAATATGATAAAAACAGCAAGATCAGATCACGCAACTACAAACAAAATAGTTGGGTCTGGGTTCACAATACCAATGAAGTCTTCAAGTCGTTAACCTACAGGGTCTCGAGAAGAAACCTAAGGTTAAAAGAGAATCGACTCTAGCTGATACAACTAGTATCACACAAAAGGTGTGGGGATTAGGTTTCCCAGTTGCTAGAGTTCTCCTTTATATAGACTTTCAAATCATGGTTTGCAATATAAGCTTCCTTGGTAACAAAGCATTCAATATCCACCGTTAGATGAAAACCTGATTAGATTCAAGCTAATATCTTTCAACCGTTAGATCGAACTTAGCTTGTTACACACAAATGAAATGCATGTTTATTTAGGTTTGTGTAACCGTACCCAAACATGTTCACTTAGTTGGTTCAACAGTAGTTAACCAAATGGTTAGCCATATGAGCACTTCCATATCAACCATATTCTTCTTTACCACAACTAGTTCAAATGACTCAAATGAACTAGTTAGAGAGATGTTCAATTGCTTAGATATTATAGAAGTATACAAGACGCAATCGAAGCTAAAGCGATTTGATTCACTCGAATCAATTCATGAAATTTATAGCCACGGTTTGCAATTATGCATTCCTTAGTTTATATAAATTTAAGTTCACGAATAATCGTATTTAGAAAATAACAAACTTAAGTACGCATATTGGTACGCGGACTTAAGTACCCGGAATAAGTTTGTTTTCAGTTCACAAACTCCAGCAGAAATTCACGGGATGTGAATTTCCGACAACGCGCGTACTGGTACACGGACTTTAGTTCCGGTTTTCCTCAGCAACAAAGTACGCATATTTTGGTTCAAAGAATAAGGACTTACACACGTATGTGTTACCACACAATGTTTATATCCTTACAAGGTTATATATGCTAAACTCTTATTTTAATCATTGAAACATTCTTAGAGGACGTTATATAGTTGTTATTCACAAACCATTTTTCGTCAAAGCAGTTTTCAAGTAATTGAAACTAAATATGACTTTCGTCACGGGTAAAGATGAACTTGGCCAAAATGAAAGCTTACCAACACATATTTCAAAAAATAGATAAGCGAGATAAACTCGGCTTGAAATAACAAATGTGTATAATCAAAGTCTATATCGTAATACGACTTTTGTCTCAAGATAGGAGATTATAATACCCCGGTATTCTGCAGTGGTTGGCCGAATGAAATATAAGTAATGGTTTGTCCTTTCCTAACACCGAGGTCTTTTCAGCACAATTGACTCCAGAGTTGACAGAAAACTCTTCAGTTAAGCGTGCTCGGGCAGAAGCAATCCAGGGATGGGTGACCTCCCGGGAAGTTGTTGCTGGATAACCGCAGCGATGCCCGTTGAAAACCCCACACTGGCGGATAACCTGATAGACGCATTTATGTGTCTATTTTGTTCTCAATTTTCTGTATTGTTAGACTCGATTAAGTACTTATTGTGTTATTTTGTGTTCTTGTAGGAAATTTTAGAGAAATAAGCCCTTGCGGCGGAATGGGCTCAAAAAGCAGTGTTTTACACCCCGGAGAAATGTACCGTAGGCACCCCAAAAATGCACCGGAAGCGTCCCAGAAATGTCCCGGAGGAACCCAGAAAAATTACTATTTCCACCCCAATTGATATTCGCACCCCAGCACTCTGGATAAGTGGCACCTTCTTCAACAATTTGAATTTGTGTTTTTGGCGGGAAATGAAGTTTTCAACTGGAAGAATTTTGATTGTCAAAATGAATGGGTTAGAGTGCGATTCAATCGCTGAAAATTGGCAGAAAGATGTGATTTGGCATAAGGAACAAAGTTTGGGTGGTGGTTTCGATCAAATTTGGCTGGAATACGTGTTTTGATTCTCGAGTTCAAAACAGGGCAAGCATGCACTGGAGGATGATAATCACGCGTCATGGAGAGTTATGGACGTGTTCTGATGATGTGGAATGGCTCGAGCATCACTTTGGGTCGTGAAGAATCGATTTGGAGTGTGGAGGGAGGAAGTTTACGCAAGAAATTCCAAGTTTGGTAAGAAAATATTAGGAAAATATTGTTATTCACTGCCCGCATAATGAAGAATTATATTGGAGTTATTGGCGAGATTTGGAGCTGTTGTTGGGTATAAATAGGCTCTTTGGGTCTACAAGAGAGGGTGTCGAGAGTCTGGGGGGGCTGAGGAGAGCCAGAGAAGAAGAAATTCGAGTTTTCCCAAACTCGGTTTCTGCTGCCGCTGCTGCTGCTGAACATGAAGAACGGACCTGCAACAGCAGTCGTTTTTCTACAGTGATAACGACTCACACATGTGAGTCGTACATTAGGCAGTCTTATTTTCCACAGCGTTTGCGACACAGCTGCAGCAGTCTTATTTTGTCACTGAGGGTCGTAGGTCTATGGTTTTATTGTATTTCTCATATTCTCATCATTTGTAAACCATTTTTGAGTCATAATAAATTATTTTGAAAGCATTTTTACTATGATGAGATAAATCTCTCGTAACCAAGGCAATGGAGGAAGCTATTCACGCAACATAAATGGGTAACTATTTCATTTAATTATATAATTCACCTAATCGCTGCTTTTGCAGAGTTTTAAATTATTTGAATGATTGTCTTAATTATTTGTTAGTCAGTTTGATAGGTTATGCTTGGTTTAATCTCTTGATAATCTATGCTTAAGGTTTACAAATAATGTTTGAGAATCTGTATGATTGATAGTGAATTAAAGATAAAAGAGGACTTAAGAATTGAATAGAGTTTTGAAATATTTATCATTCAATTTTGCATAATAGTGGAATATAGTGTCTTGGTTACCTCTCGCCCACTTTGTTAATATTTTTGTATATAATTTTATCAAATCTTTAAATTTAATCTTCACAAGTCCGAGAGTTTGAACCTCATTACTACAACAACCCACAAAAAAATCATTAATCATTTTGGCGCCGCCAACGCGGATTTGTGCTTACGTAGAATTTTTAGGTTTTTATTATTTGTTCCTTTTTACGTTTCTTTTTGTGTCTTTGATTTACAGGTTCGAAGTGGAATACTAAGGACTTGGGAACAAAAAGCTTAAAGCTAAAAGAGAAGAAAAAAAAGACATAATTTTTTTTCTTTTTTAGGATTTGTAAATAGGCTTTATTTTTCATAATTTTTGTAATTTTTGGACTTTTTATTTGGACTTTATTTTGGACAATTGGACTTTATTCTTTTTTTTAACCCTATGGAAGGGTATTAATAAAAAAAAAATTTATATAAACTGTGTGCAGGGAAGGGCGACGATTACTATATCGTCTCGGCCCCTCGGGTTCGTACATGACATAGGAGTCGTGGCCCGAGTCGACTTCAACGGTTCATCCCCCGTCTGGTACGGGAGGTAAGTCCATCGAAACACTCGCGAATCTCCTGTCAGCGGGTTTACTGTATTCCTTAAGGTGATTCATTGATTGAGGACGAATTTGGACTGTTTTTAAATTCCTAGTAAAGGGCAAGGCCCGACCAATACAAGATAAGGGTTCGGATTTCATCACCGCTCCCTTCTTGCCCGTTTTAGGAAAACGAAACCTAACGCGAACCCAAGCTTTAAAATTTGGAATAGAACGAGACCGATAGGGTAACGAGCTTAATAGGAAACTCGTTCGAAAAATATTGGTTGCTCTTTAAGCACACTTCAAAGTTCATGATGGTTTCTGTGAGTTGAATGCGTGACTGCGCCGCCTTCTAATGCGGTGAGGCCTTGGGTATCAAAGCTCTACTAAGCTTCCCTCGCCTCGATTCAACTTACATTAGCTCGGATTGATTCCAGAGGGGTTTGCTCAAATTACAACGAATTCCCTTTCGAAAGATAGAAGCTGGTCTAGAAACAATCTAAGTGGATCCATCATGCTTTTTGTTTGCTAGATTTTATAGGTTTGATTTGGTCGAGTCAGCCTTGTTTGTGATTGTGTAGAATTCCCTTGCAATTAAGAATGTCGAACTGGTATGATAGAAGCCAATACAATGAGTATCGACCTGAATTTGAATATGGACATCATCCTTTTTATGACCATGTTGGGAATAATGGTTGAGAACGCCATCCTTTGGAAGGATATGGGTCATACCCTGGTGATCCCAATTACTATCCACACATGCATCAGTCTTACGAGCAAGAAGATTATAGTACGAGTTCTTCGTCTCTAGAGGATACAATCAAACTATTGAAAAGTAGTCATTTTTATGATCCCTCTGTTCCTATTCCTCCTTTAGAAGAGTCCCTCAGGAAGTTAGCTGAGTCGACGCGTAAGTTAGCTGAGATGAATAGTATAATTATAGACGAAAGAACTACAATAATGAGTGAACCTTCTTTAGAAAACCACCTCAATCGAATAGCTGAGACGAACGAAAGAATTGCTCGAAATTACTTGAATCGCCAATATAGTGTATCCAATAATACCCTTGAGAATGAAGATAGTTATTCACATAATCAAGATGACGAGGTTAGAATTGGTAACACTACTTGTTTTGATGAGGTTCGACCTTTTTCATGTTATTATAATGAGGACTGTGATGAGGATAGTATTGATGAAGAATCTGAAATATGTAGGCATAGTGATCAGGAGTCTATTAATCCAATTGAGCTGTATAGTGATTATATTATTTCTAATTCAAATCCAAATAATTTTTATGATTATTCACCTATTCAAAAGGACGAGGATTTCATTAGGGATACCACCGTTTTAGACGATGTAGATTTTCCTTTTGATTACGAAGCCGATAGTGGTTTAGAGGAACGGGTTCATTTCGAAAATACTGTTTTAGAGTCTAGCGACTTAGAAACAATAGTCTTGGAAGAAGAAGATAGACCCGTAGAGATGAGTAAATATGCACTACCTGATAATAACTTAGAAGAATCTCTTGAATATTTTAAGGACTCTGAAGATACGAAAATTCAAGAAATAATTAGAGGTCTATATAGAGACACTGAAAACTCTAAGTTTGGGGGTGATTATCACTTCCCTAGTTCCTTACCTTTAACTCTCAGAAAGTCCCCACACTTAGGACTTGATATCTGTGCCTCGACCATTTTACAAGATTACCTTCATACTCGTTTTTCCGAGCCTAATGATGTCCATGAAGGAGTTCAGTTATTAGAAACCCATCCTCTGGTTGATGTGGTTTTCCCAGGCTATGATACCCAGATTGACTTTGTTTTCCCACCAAATAGTTTTCTTCCAACTGTGGGAACGTTTCAAATGAGTCGAATATTAAGTTCTGAGACTAAGCCTAAGTACTTTAGGTTAATAGAATCGACACATTTTCCTAAGAATGACCACTACTCTCACTGTGGTCAACTATGTAAGTCATATCTGATTGACTTAGAGGATCCGCAATTATTTAGGTTATTACTTCGTGATTCTAAGTTCGTATTTGAGTTTTTACAGACTCTAAGACCTAGTGATTTAGATCCCATCTATGAAGAAACGCATCCAATGAAAATATTCTATTTAGACCATTTCATAGAACCTGAACCTGAACCGCAATTAGCGATAGTTTTCAGGAAACTAGGTAAGGGCATGCTATTCTTGTCCACTTTCTTGGTTCATTGCAGTTTCCTTTGGTCAACTCTACTTAGTTTTGAAGACCCACAGTTATTTCGACTGTTACTTTATGGTTCGAGTTGACTAATCCTTTCCTAAGTCTGGATGAAGACTTTAAACTTAGCACTTCTTGGGAGGTATCCCATGATCATGCAACACGGTAATATCTTTCCTTAACCCTTTCGCTTCAAATGGTAACAGTTTCTCCTTGTTCATGCTTTTAGTTTCATCTTTAGAACATTGAGGACAATGTTAGATTTAAGTTTGGGGGTATGGGAGAAACTTTTTAGTTGCAATTATTAAACTCCAGAGCCTAGAAATTTATGCCTATTAAGGTTTGCACTAACCAATCTAAGTGGATAGGAACATCTTGGTTATAGGAGTTGAGGAACCAATCTGATTAGATGGAAACATCGAAAGAGTCTATTCATAAAAGCACAGAGCTCAGGTGTTAGAAATAACATGATAGTTGCACCATATCTCGTTGAGTCCTTTTCATTTCTGTTTTATTTTTTCATTTTAAACTATGTTTCTCTAAGTGATTAGGTGGGGCACACGATTCAGGTTGTTACCACTGCTAGGGTGAATTAGAGTGACTGAGTTACTAAAAAAAAAAGACCGGACTAGTTAGACCAATCGGAATAAGTATTAACACTTGGATAGTAATATGCGTGTGTTCTCCCTGTTTCCGTCGCCTAAGCAAGCGTGGAATGCAGGACCCGTGGGAACTATCGTGTAATCTGCTGACAAGAAGCATGCGCTTGGATCAAAAATATCTATTCATGCCGTTAAGTTTAAAAAAAAATAAAAAAAAATGGTTATTGTTCTGTGTAGTCAACTGCTGGTTCCCTTGTATTTTCCAGTTTGTTGATCTAGATTTAAGTTATTGACCACTGGTTCCCTTGTATATGCCAGTTGTGTTGATATTAGTCAGACCGGTATCTCAGTCCATTAGGATAGGTTCATTTTGGCAGTGGACTTCAGACATATATGTGAAACATCGATCATTTGGTTAACATCAAAACCATCTACATTTTTCTATTTCCATTTCCTTTTTCTATCCATATGATTAGTTTGACTCCGAATATGATGTCCATAGTGCAACTATCTGAGTAGAGCGGTGTCACTTTATATGAATTTTAGTATGCTTGAGTGTAAACTCGTGTACAACAATTGGAATTTCGCATCAGGGTACTTCTTCCTGTAGTCAGTGATTGTAAGCCAACCAAGGAGATTCTTTAGTGCCTTCCAAGGTTCTGCGTAGATAGCTAGGGTATGGAGTAAAGGTTTTGTGGGTACACCTCTGGTAAACCCTCCGGAGACAACACTCCGCCACTAGGGCCACCCAGGGGTTCAAATGATTTTCCTTTCTAGAATAAATTTGCTCGAGGACTAGCAAATAATAAGTTTGGGGGTATTTGATAGACGCATTTATGTGTCTATTTTGTTCTCAATTTTCTGTATTGTTAGACTCGATTAAGTACTTATTGCGTTATTTTGTGTTCTTGTAGGAAATTTTAGAGAAATAAGCCCTTGCGGCGAAATGGGCTCAAAAAGCAGTGTTTTACACCCCGAAGAAATGTACCGTAGGCACCCCAAAAATGCACCGGAAGCGTCCCAGAAATGTCCTGGAGGAACCCAGAAAAATTACTATTTCCACCCCAATTGATATTCGCACCCCATCACTCTGGATAAGTGGCACCTTCTTCAACAATTTGAATTTGTGTTTTTGGCGGGAAATGAAGTTTTCAACTGGCAGAATTTTGATTGTCAAAATGAATGGGTTAGAGTGCGATTCAATCGCTGAAAATTGGCAGAAAGATGTGATTTGGCATAAGGAACAAAGTTTGGGTGGTGGTTTCGATCAAATTTGACTGGAATACGTGTTTTGATTCTCGAGTTCAAAACAGGGCAAGCATGCACTGGAGGATGATAATCACGCGTCATGGAGAGTTATGGACGTGTTCTGATGATGTGGAATGGCTCGAGCATCACTTTGGGTCGTGAAGAATCGATTTGGAGCGTGGAGGGAGGAAGTTTACGCAAGAAATTCCAAGTTTGGTAAGAAAATATTGTTATTCACTGCCCGCATAATGAAGAATTATATTGGAGTTATTGGCGAGATTTGGAGCTGTTGTTGGGTATAAATAGGCTCTTTGGGTCTACAAGAGAGGGTGTCGAGAGTCTGGGGGGCTGAGGAGAGCCAGAGAAGAAGAAATTCGAGTTTTCCCAAACTCGGTTTCTGCTGCCGCCGCTGCTGCTGAACATGAAGAACATGAAGAATGGACCTGCAACAACAGTTGTTTTTCTATAGTGATAACGACTCACACATGTGGGTCGTACATTAGGCAGTCTTATTTTCCACATCGTTTGCGACACAGCTGCAGCAGTCTTATTTTGTCACTGAGGGTCGTAGGTCTCTGGTTTTATTGTATTTCTCATATTCTCATCATTTGTAAACCATTTTTGAGCCATAATAAATTATTTTGAGAGCATTTTTACTATGATGAGCTAAATCTCTCGTAACCAAGGCAATGGAGGAAGCTATTCACGCAACATAAATGGGTAACTATTTCATTTAATTATATAATTCACCTAATCGCTGCTTTTGCAGAGTTTTAAATTATTTGAATGATTGTCTTAATTATTCGTTATTCAGTTTGATAGGTTATGCTTGGTTTAATCTCTTGATAATCTATGCTTAAGGTTTACAAATAATGTTTGAGAATCTGTATGATTGATAGTGAATTAAAGATAAAAGAGGACTTAAGAATTGAATAGAGTTTTGAAATATTTATCATTCAATTTTGCATAATAGTGGAATCTAGTGTCTTGGTTACCTCTCGCCCACTTTGTTAATATTTTTGTATATAATTTTATCAAATCTTTAAATTTAATCTTCACAAGTCCGAGAGTTTGAACCTCATTACTACAACAACCCACAAAAAAATAATTAATCATAACCGCAGTGGTTAAGTGGGGAAAATATCGATGGAGGGACGGGTCCTTACAAATGGTATCAGAGCCGACGACGGGTCACCTGCCGAGGGTTGGAAGGTACTATGGACAAGGATGGTCCAGATGCTTCTCATGAGGGGCAGGGAACGTCGGAGATCAGGGATTGCGAATATATTCTTGAGCCGAGGGCGGCTCCATTTAAGGCGGTGGTATTATAATACCCCGATATTCGGCAGTGGTTGGACGAATGAAATATAAGTAATGGTTTGTCCTTTCCTAACACCGAGGCCTTTTCAGCACAATTGGCTCCAGAGTTGACAGAAAACTCTTCAGTTTAGCGTGCTCCGGCGGAAGCAATCCAGGTATGGGTGACCTCCCGGGAAGTTGATGCTGGATAACCGCAGCGATGCCCGTTGAAAACCCCACACTGCCGGATAACCGCAATGGTTAAGTGGGGAAAGTATCAGTGGAGGGACGGGTCATTAGAATAAAGTAGATAGAATTTTGAGTGATAGATAAGTTCAAGTCTCCCGCAGTGGTTAAGTGGGGACAGTATCGGTGGAGGGACGGGTCATTACAATAGAGTAGATAGACTTTTGAGTGATAGATAAGTTCAAGTCCACATACCTTTTAGTCGATGAAGTTCCACAAGTTCCTTGAGTAGTTCTTCGTCTTTGTATCATGATCGCCATGGAGTCTTGAGCTCAAATACACTTTCTATCCTAGTCCGAGACTTAGCTATAAGTATATTAGAAATCAAGACTTATAGTTTTGATCACTAACATTGACAAACATTATTGAGATAGCAACGCATGCGAGTTCGACCGAGCAATGCTCTAAAACTTTCGACATCAGAGTTAGATACATAATATGTATTTTTGATTATCATATCTCGAGAGTTATCTTATCTTGCACTATAACTTGAAAGTGAAGTACTGGGGAGCTTGGGTACAACCAACTCCTGGAACATATTCTAAGAAGCAGAAGCTAACTTAAAGTTAATGTTGACCTAAATTAGAGAAAAAACCATTCCATTTTAAAACTTTCCATGTTCATACTAGTACAACACAAGAAATCAAAAAACTTTTTTTTTTTAATAATTGTCTCTAGGACAAGGCAGACAATTGTCTCGATGATAAGTTCCAATAGAAACATGTTAAACAATTGTCTCAATGGTGATCCCCTGGTTTAATTATTAAAAAAAGGATTATTTTATTTTTAACAGCATCAAAATCAAAATCACAGGGAAAAAATCTATACTTCTTACTCTTCTTTAACATCGCTTGAGGTAGCCATTTCAAGAGGGTTGGATTACTGGTTATTCCAAACAGAAACAAATGAAGCTATTTAG
This sequence comes from Papaver somniferum, assembly GCF_003573695.1. NCBI lineage: Eukaryota > Viridiplantae > Streptophyta > Magnoliopsida > Ranunculales > Papaveraceae > Papaver > Papaver somniferum. The sequence continues at coordinate 148,535,534 of NC_039365.1, read as the reverse complement.
AAACCCTAACCCTAGAGATAACTGGTATCTCTTTCTTCTTCTTCTTCTTCTTTATATAGGGGGAAAAAGGGTGCCTATAGGAAAAAAAAAAAGAGTCCCCGTGAACGCCAAATATGTTAAAGCCCGGTAAGAATAAACCCATGGGGACTTCATACCAGATACCTGGTAAAAAATATGTTAAATCCCAGTAAGTATCTCTTTTTCACCATCTCTTTCGGCATCAGAGTCAGATACATAATATGTGTTTTTGATTATCATATCTCGAGATTTATGCGATGTAGACGCATCAATATATTCTAAACTTTCATAATCTTGTGATACGTTAACAGAATCATTCTTAGGTTCTTCCAAAACTATACTCATTTAGATTCATTGTCTTATAGGTTGGATCGCGCTAAACACAAATTATTTGATCTTTTTATATTTTTCCGCTTTAATACCAATTGAAATGACGACTGTACCAAGTACACCATAATATTTTCAATATCAACCTATATGACACACACTTTGCGTGATCTAATATAGACAAAGATTGTCAAGAATAAAAAAACCACAAGGTGTGTTAGAGCACTGCTTCGAACTCGCATGTCTTGCTATCTCAAGCTTGTTGTCAAGTTTAGTTTCCAAAACTATAAGTCTTGATTTCTAGTCTACTTATAGCTAAGTCTCGGATTATGATACAAAGTGTAGTTGAGCATCAGACTTCACGACGTTCATCGATTGAAGGCGAATAACTACTAAGGGGAGGTTGCAGAACTTCATCAACAAAAGGTATGTGGAGACTTGAAATCATCCATCACTAAAAAGTCTATCTACTATATCTCCTATTTGAGACAAAAGTCGTATAGCCATATAGACTTCGATTATACACATTTGATATTTCGAGCTGAGTTTAACTCGCTTACATATTTCTCGAAATATGTGTTGGTAAGCTTTCGCTTTAACCAAGTTCATCTTATATTCTTGACGAAAGTCAAAAGATGATCATGTGAAAATCTCCTTGTAACATCTTACATGATTTGTGTGAGACAGTCATTTGATGTAGACTCAGAATATTTCGTATTGATCACTCAATCACTTAAAAATAGCTTTGAAGCTAATAGTTTGTGTGAGATAGCTATTGTCGTCTTCTAAGAATGTTTCAATGATTAAAATGGGAGTTTATAAAAAATAATCATGATTGGATATAACACAATATGCGTACTTGTATGCTAACTGTTGCAAGTTATTCCAAGTTCGGGAACCATAATATGCATACTGGTTGGTTAATGAAAGTACGAGAACTTAGTATGCATAACGGTATGCGTACCGGCGTGAGTTTCAAGTTCCAGAAACTCAACTGAGTTTTGGAAGGTATGTGTCCCCGTTCGCATACTAGCAAACCCAAACTTAGTTCATACACTTAGGTATGCGTACCCGTATGCATACTTCAGTAGGTTATGTTCTAAAATCGGTTTGTTTATGAACTAATACATTTATATAATAAGGAATGCAATCTTTTGCAAACCGTGACTATAATGTTCATGAATTGATTCGAGTGAATCAAAATCGATTTTGCTTCAATTGTATCTTGTATACTTCTATGAGAATATAAACAACTGAACAACTCTAGAACTAGTTTCATTTGAGTCATTTGAACTAGTTATGGTTAAGATGAATATGATTGATATGAAAGTGTTCTTATGGCTAACTTCGGTTAACTATTGTAGAGCCAACAAAGGTGTACACGTTTAGGTACGATTACTCATATCTAAATGAAGTCACTTTTCATTTATGCGTGACAAGCTAAGTTCGATCTAACACGAGTTTTTCTATGTGTTCGTTGATGCCGACGCGTCTTCAGGTTCTTCATTGTAACACGAGTTTGTCTCAACATTTTTAGACTTCCTAGTCTGACCTAACGAAGTTGACTCTAGTAATCTAATCAAGCGACCTTGAGTTTTGAAACTAAAATATAACAACCAACCTTGACATACCAACTCTTAGTGGGTTCAACCCAGCAATGCTCTAACAATCTCCCTGCTTTCGTGGAAATGAACTTGACTTTCATTATATTATTTATTAATTGAGTGGATTTAAGATCACTAATTTGATTGCACCTACAACATGCATCACAATCTTTTAATGTGTCCGAGACGAATAAATTAATATGATACAGTGATTATTTATCGATTATCAAATTCGTGAAAAGAAAATCTTGGCAAAATGAATTGGTTTTGCGAGATTTTATCCACTTAACTGCTTATACACAAGCTACCTAGGTGCAAAGAACCTACTAGATTTTGTTTATAAGGAGATAGTCCGGTATATAATGTATATATGAGACTGTGTTGGCTTGCACAAGTGGATTAGTTATATAAGCCCATAGTTGTGTTGATTTTTATGAATTTATTTTATGTAAAAATATACTACAACCTATACGATTCTTCGAAATATCAAATCACTACCTCATAACCAAATTACTACCATCTCTACAATTTTATTTAGGAAATTTGAACCTTAAATTTATTATATTGCTATTAACAAAAACTGTATTTAATAATTATTGTCAGTAAGTAACGTATTTTGCCTTACGACATACATGTATGTATTGAGCATTCTCGCTCCTCCAGACATCTTATAACCCATGGTTTATTATAATGCTATGAACAACTAACTGTACTTAATAATTTTTTGTCAGCAGATAACGTTCTTCTCTGCATGATTTATATGCGTGTGTTCATCTCGTCCACACATCTTCTATTCAGTGGTGTGAAAGAAACATGGGTCAGTGTAAAATTTTCTTCTCACAATTTATCTATCTTTATATACTCCATGGGTTTCTAAAAGATATCTCAAAAAAGTAGACCGGTTTCGATAAATTGAAAGTCAGATGTTATGAATTTACTAATCTACCCATGGAGGAACCACTTACCTCTCTTCTTTTTATCATATACTCCCTCCGTACCTATTTTATAGGCGGAATATTACTTTTTGCTTGTACCATTAGATAGGCGGAATGGCAACTCCAAGATGACTTTTAACCATTTTACCCTTATTTATATTGCTTGGTTATCATCATAATTGGGTTTATGTCTCTAACATAAGAAATATAACACAGGGTAAAATAGGAAAAACATGGATAATTATGAAAGCAATTTTTTTTTCTTAATCTAAGATAACTGGTCCCTCCGCCTATATATATATGTGTGGTACGCAAGGAGTATAAGGGGACAATTTCTCTCTTTTTACACAAGATACAGTGCTTTCTATCAAAATGATCCGAATTTGCCCTTCCGTTTTTTGGAACACAGTTTTAGTAAGAATATAATTAAAGGTTTGTTACAAAGTGTTTGTGGGAGAGAAAACAATCTCAAACAGACTTGAGGCTTTAGTTAGGTCTGTAATGCCTTGCTCAGGCGATCTACTTTCTCACACGTGAACATGTAACTTGAAACTGGGTAAGTTTACTGACAAGATTTTCATGCCCGAACATTTAACCGTTAGATTTTCAGAAACTGGACCCAAAACCTGAAAGTAGCATTCTAACGGTACATCCAAACTTAACTCGCTAGATACGTTCTCTCCTTAAAACCAAAAACTTTTCTTCCACCGTCTTTCACTCTGGTTAATCAAATCCAAACCCCAAATCCAACTCGAAAATCCTCTGAATTTTCACAATTTAGGTTCGTTGAATTCCATCAGGTTCCATAGAAAACCCTAATTTATCCCCTTTTCATGTTCAAAAATTTCATATATCTGTCTCTGTTGTTTCGGTAAGTTAAAAAAAAAAAATATAGAAATAGAAATAGTTATATCTGAAACTCATCAGACTAACAACGAAACCCTAATTTAGAAAAAAATGCCACGGCGGCGTGACGATGATGATTTTGATGGTGAAGAAGATGATGATTATGAAGAAGAAGAAGATCTTGATGATGATGAAGATGTAAGAGGGAGTCGTGGTGGGGGTAAGAAACGGAGAAGATCCGATTTTATTGATGATATTGCTGAAGAAGATGATGAGGAGGAAGAAGAAGATGATTATGATGATGAAGATTATGGTGGTGGTGGTGGTAGTAGTAAGAAACAGAAGAAAAAATCATCTGGTGGTTCTCAGTTTTTTGAACTTGAAGCATATGAAGATGATTCGGGCAATGAAGATGAGGAAGAAGAAGGCGAGGATGGTGTGTATATTTACTTTAACTCTGTGAAATTTGGGTTCTTTTTAAGTCTGGAATTAGGTAGATTTGATTGAGAATTAGGGTTTTAGACTTGTAAATTTTAGTTATTTTTTTTGGAATTATAAACCTTCCATTTGAACATTATATGGATAGAGCTTGGAACCCTAATTGTTCACTGATATGATTTGGTTGGAATACTTGTAAAGGTGAAACCTTTTTCAACATATAACCTTAGAAAATTTTTTGTACTCTGATATGCTAGAGGTGAATGTCCTTTCTAAGAATACAGATTCTGCGTATGTATATGATGAGGATCTGTGTTGCATAAAGAAACCTTAATTAGGGAGAAACTTCCTTTCCAATATAAATTCTCGTTTAATTTGAGTCCCTAAAAATATCTATGGAACTTAAACATTTCATGCCCACCGTAATCTATTGTAGTTGTTAAAGCAGGAGACTCATGTCTAAATTCTCACAACTCTTGAACTATGAAGAATCTACCTTTCATGCTTAGTCCTCTCATCTCAAATTTCTTACTTGCATGCTTGTGATTGACTTGTCTGTTCGGCCATATACCTCCTTGGAGGACCCACCCAAATGGTTCATCCTATTCCAATTTGCAAGGTTTCCCATCTTACTTCTCTTAAACGACAGCTCTCTCTCTCTCTTCTGCTTCCAACTTGATTTGAAAATAACAAGCATTTCTGAGGTTTGATTGCTTTCTGTTCGTCACTACTTGCTTACATTTTGGCTCGCTCACATTGGATGCTAGACACAACTTACAATAGTACTTCATGGATTGCTTAATCCAAGGAAAAAATGATTACATGGATAAAGGGGTCCTTTATTCTTCTGTTCTCTTCGAGTCTCGTTATCATTTGCAGTTTATTTGCAAATTATTACATTATTAATTTGCTCTGGAACTATGAATGCAGACTTTATAGACCACACTGATGCTGAATTGCACGAAGAAGGTGGTGGTAGAAGAATACCACGTCCTCTGTTATCCCGTGAGGATGACGCAGAAGAGATTGAAGCTCTCGAGAGAAGAATTCAGCAACGGTATGCTAAGTCTAACCATGCAGAATATGATGAAGAAACCACTGATGTTGAACAACAATCTCTTTTGCCATCAGTTAAGGACCCAAAGTTGTGGATGGTGAAATGTGCGGTAAGATCCACTGTTACTTTTGTCATTATTGCTTTATCTTCTAGTTGATATTTTACTTATAATAGTTTGTGCACTTGAACTAGATTGGACATGAGAGAGAGGCAGCTGTTTGCCTTATGCAGAAGTGTATCGATAGAGGTCCTGAGATGCAGATAAGATCTGCTATTGCTCTTGATCATCTTAAGAACTATATATACATTGAAGCTGACAAGGAGGCCCATGTGAGAGAGGTAGATGATGATTTATATCATATTTGTGTAGGTCATTATTTTTCTTTCCACGTTGACCGGTACTGATTATTTCTTTGTCAGGCTTGCAAGGGTCTTCGAAATATATATGCTATGAAAGTCATGCTTGTTCCAATAAAAGAAATGACAGACGTTCTTTCAGTTGAAAGCAAAGCCATTGATCTGGCTGAGGATACGTGGGTACGGATGAAGATAGGGACGTATAAAAATGATCTTGCAAAGGTATTAATTTTTTCCTCTGCCATTTATATGATGCTGTTGCCTTGTCTTTCTGCAATTCTTATCATTTTTTTTTAGGTTGTGAACGTGGACAATGTGCGTCAGCGGGTAACAGTTAAGCTAATCCCAAGGATTGATTTACAGGCAGTTGCTAATAAGTCGGTAAGTCTGTCTAATGCTTATAACTTCGCTTTGGAAATAGAAAAGATAAGATAAGATGACTCCTTTTTTATCTTTATCTGTAATGGCATTGTGATGGTATCAATTTCTTCTATGATTTTAGGAAGGCAGGGAAGTTGTGAAGAAAAAGGGATTTAATCCCCCTCCACGTTTCATGAACATTGAGGAAGCAAAGTAATTCTTTACGACTTTACCTTTGAACGTGTTAACAGTTTATTTTGCTTATTTCATAGAGCTCATAATTGTTTTCTGCATTATGTGTAGAGAAATGGGTATTCTCGTTGAACGTAGGAGGGATCCAGATACTAATGATTACTTTTGGAAAATTGAAGGAATGATGTTTAAAGAAGGTTTTCTATATAAAACAGTATCATTGAAATCCATTTACTCCCAGAACATACGCCCGACTTTTGATGAGCTTGAGAAATTCCGTAAGCCTGGAGATGGAGATGGTGATGTAGCTAGTCTAGCCAATTTATTCCGTGACAGGAAGAAGGGCCACTTTATGAAGGGCGACGCTGTTATTGTTATTAAAGGGGATCTCAAAAATTTGATGGGGTGGGTTGAGAAAGTTGAGGAAGATAATGTGCACATCAGACCGAAAATGAAGGACTTACCTGTCAGTGCTTTATTGTATTATTATTATTTTTGAGTACATTCTTTTACCATTTGTGATGCATCTTGTCAGAATCTTTTCAAACAATGAAAGGTAATTAGCATTTACACTGTTTCATGTTTCTCAGAAAACCCTTGCGGTGAATCAGAAGGAGCTTTGTAAATACTTTAAACCTGGTGATCATGTGAAGATTGTTCAAGGGGCCCAGGAAGGTGCTACTGGTATGGTAGTCAAGGTTGAAGGTCCCATACTGATCCTTGTATCTGATACAACCAAGGAGGATGTAAGTGTTATACGTTGTTGCAAAAATTTAGTACTTAGCGTAGTTCCTTACTGGTAACACCTGTGCATTATTAACTTGCCTACCAAATGTGTTCAGATTCGAGTATTTGCAGACTATGTCGTTGAGAGTTCTGAAGTAACTTCTGGTGTAACTAGAATTGGTGATTACGAGTTGCATGATCTTGTGTTACTTGAGTAAGTTGTTGATAATGAAATTGTGAAATTCTCTAGTTGAAATCATGTCATGGATCATTTTTTTTCTGATATATTTATCTAAATTTGATGCAGTGACACAAACTTCGGGGTAATTATACGTGTAGAGAGTGAAGCATTCCAGGTAATGACGAGTTTCTATCTCCCAAGATGGTTTGTGTTTTATTAAGTTATTGATAAATGTGTATACTGTTTCTTCCGCAGGTACTGAAGGGAGTTCCGGATAGACCTGAAGTTGCACTTATAAAATTGAGGGAGATAAAAAGCAAGATTGATAAGAGGAACATTATTGCACAAGATCGGTCCAAAAACACTATCAATGTGAAAGATGTTGTGAGGATTCTGGAGGGACCTTGCAAAGTGAGTTCTCTGTGTCTAACATTTAAAGAGCCTTTGATCTTGTAGACTAACTTGGTTTGCTATTCTCATCTTTCCACTTGGTATCTGTCATATTAGGGTAAGCAAGGTCCTGTTGAACACATATATAGAGGAATGTTGTTCATAAATGACCGGCATCACCTGGAGCATGCTGGTTATATTTGTGCAAAGTCACAAGCTTGCATGGTCGTTGGTGGCTCACGTGTGAATGGCGATAGAAATGTAAGCTCCACTTGCTTATTATTTGCTCACTCTTTAAGTTTATCTAGAGTCTCCAAGTAATATGCTGTGTGTTTTCCTTATCGGTGTAACTGTTCTGTTTTTCATAGTTGCATATGTTCTCATCCACTTATGGTGTTTGATACTACTTCTGTAGGGTGGTCCTCTCTCAAGATATCCTCTCAGAGCTGCACCTCGTGTTCCTCCATCTCCAAGAAACACTAGAGGAGGAAGACCTCCTATAGACTGTATGTTGCTTGTTTAATAGCTACTTTTTTCTCTATAGCTATGGGATTCTTATTTTCTTCCGTCGCTCCTGCTTTAATCTTGTTCTCTACGCAAGTATATACTTTTACATTATAATCTGCTACTGACTGTTGGTGTAATGCGGCACAGCTGGAGGAAGACATAATCATAGAGGTGGACGAGGGCATGATTCTTTAATTGGCAGTACCATCAAAATTCGCCTGGGTCCCTTTAAGGGGTACCGTGGGCGCGTGGTAGATGTTACTGGCACGTCAGTTCGAATTGAATTAGACTCACAGATGAGGGTTGTTACAGGCAAGTCTTTTCTTGGATCTGTATGGCAATCTGAACTGCATAAGGTCTACGTTTTTTTGTTTAGGTATAAACTCTTGGTGTCTGTGCAGTTACCCGTGACCAAATATCTGACAATATCACAGTTACAACTACACCCCGGTAATGATAGCTCTTTTATTTCTTTTGTTTCTGTGATAAAGCCTGTTAGTGGTATATTTCTTGAACATTTATATCTCTTTACCAGTGAAACACCTCGATATGGAATGGGAAGCGAAACACCAATGCATCCTTCTCGAACTCCACTGCATCCATATATGACTCCTATGAGAGATCCTGGAGGTACGCTCATTTGAATGGATGACGCTCTTTTTTAGTCTAGAAAGTTAGCCTTAAAATATTATAATTAACTATCATATAATGTTTTCAGCAACTCCGATACATGATGGTATGCGGACACCTATGCGGGATCGGGCTTGGAATCCTTATGCTCCCATGAGTCCAGCAAGGTATGTCCTCAAATCTGCATGTTCTTTGAGGCATTGATTAATTGTTAGAGTAGTCTAGCTTAGAGTAAGATGATAAGTAAACAAATATTTCCATGGGGTAGTGATGTTCACTAGTGTCTGGGAGGGCACCATGTGGATTTAATTGCAGGGGACAGAGTATCTCCAAGTGAATCAACTTTCCTTGTTATTGTAGAGGTTTAATTTGAAAAGTCGATCTTTAATAATTTCTTCGTCAGTAATAGTGTGTATAGTCCATCTTTCCCTTTTAAAACAATTCCTTAAATAGTCCTTTTATTTTCTATTTGGAGGTTGATGTCGTAGTATGTTAGACAGTCTGCTGGCCCTCCGTCTAAGATGTGGTTGGGCCACATACATTTTTTATGTGGCCCATCTTTATCTTTTGACACGCATTTACTTCGAAGGGTTTTGTTTGGTGTTTTACCTTTTGAAGATTTTATGACAGTTGTTTTCGTTAGATTGATGACTTACTTTAGACTTGATTGATTTTATTTCAAGAAACTTTAATCTATATTGGCAGACTGTCGGCTTGTTTAGTTTGTTCTGTTTTCTGCTTTATCTTGGTTCTTAATAAGCTATGACTTCTTTGAATTGTGGCAAAATCAACTCAGGGATAGCTGGGAAGATGGCAATCCTGGCTCATGGGGAGCTAGCCCGCAATATCAGGTAAAAAAATAGCTTATCCTGCATCTTTGTTTGCTCGCTGGTCGCTGCTTTGTTAATATTATCATAGATTTTGGAACCTTGACCCCTACTCTACACTATATTCTCTCAGCCTGGAACTCCTCCTGCACGATCTTATGAAGCACCAACCCCAGGTACAGGCTGGGCAAATACAACCAGTGGTAGCTACAGTGAAGCTGGAACTCCAAGAGATAACAGTCCAGCATATGGTAGTTCATCAGAAATCTTCACTCTCTTAACAATTATTAAATTCTGTGACCCAGTATTACTGATGTCCTTTTTTTTTTCTCCCTTTTGAAATTCTATTTTTCAGCGAATGCACCAAGTCCCTATTTGCCGTCAACTCCTGGTCAACCAATGACACCGGGTTCGGCATCATACTTACCCGGCACTCCTGGTGGGCAGCCAATGACGCCTGGAGGTGGTGGTCTTGATCTTATGTCTCCTGCTATTGGTAAGACTGCGCCAGTTCCTATTAGATGTCATACTGCAATATTAAGGAAGTACTATAGAAGCAAGTCTAGTACAAGAAAACAGAATAAGGAAGTACTAAAGAAATAAGCCTAGCACAAAACAGAAAGTTGGTTCTGTCAGTCATGAAAGTTTGGAAGTTGGTTCTGAAGTCTTTAAATTCCGCTTCAGTTTCCTCAGGAAAGCCAAGCCCTGTTGGGCCCACACTATCAGAACTGAACAAAAAAACACACAAATAACTGTTAGCTTCACCGTGACATGAAGTCATCACTTGGAAGCTTAATCATACTTGTTTTTCTGTATTTTTTTTCATTTCGTTCTCTATATATATGTATTTCTGCAGTTTCTAAGCGTCTCAGTACTTGGTTCTTATTGTAAACTATTCTGGCAGGTGGAGATGCTGATGGGCCATGGTATATGCCCGACATTTTGGTCAATGTACGGAAATCTGGAGAAGACTCCATAATAGGTGTTGTAAGAGACGTGCTTCCGGTAAGTCTATTTCTTAACACCCCCAGGTTTTTATATTGCCTAGCCTGGAAGTGATTCAGCATTGGATAATGTCACAATACAATGCTACAGTTGATTATATTCTTATATTCTTAATGTGTCCCTTTTTAAAGGAATTTCTGTCGATTGTTCGTTTAACCATTTGGCTTATGGAATATCTCTAGTTTACACATCACACTTTAGACAGCCTCTAAAGAACTTTTTTCTTCTTCTCATTGTGGTGATTATCAGGATGGTTCTTGCAAAGTATCACTTGGATCAGGTGGAAACGGAGAGATCACCACAGCTCTTCCACACGAATTGGAGATGGTGGTCCCAAGGAAATCAGATAAGATCAAAATCATGAGTGGTGCCCAACGTGGGTCAACTGGTAAACTGATTGGTATCGATGGGACGGATGGCATTGTTAAAGTTGATGACACACTTGATGTGAAGATATTAGACATGGTCATCCTAGCTAAGCTAGCACATTCTTAGTGTCTAAGAATTGTAATCATAGTAATAATTAACATTTTAATGTATTTTTACCATGTTTCATCCTGCAATTTATGAGCAACCAGTCTTGGAAGATGCACCCAGAAGGCCATACTCATAAAAACGCAGGTATGCAACTTTTTCAAGGAACCTTCAAGCCTTGCTCCCTGCAGATGAACACAGTAAGGGTAGTCTTCCTTGGTTCATTATGGTGTCTTAGTGAACAAGAATATATACATACAGGAAAACAAAACTGGTTTCAAGATGTGTGGAAAGGAAGAGGCGACGTGGTGGTGGTGATGAACTGTAAAGTTAAACCAAAGATGTACTTTCCTCTCGTGTCTCTATGGAGGAAGGTGGAACTGCGGGCAAATATAAGAAGAGGCTAAACCAAGGAGCTTCACAGTGTAACTTGTATGATATCAGGCAGGGTGAGCTGGGTCTGTAATTTTCCGTGTAATCTCTTTTATAGTATTTCATAGGTTTAGCAAGTCAATGGATCAAGTGTACGCGTGTTTGGTTGTTTCTTTTCCGTACACTCACATGGTTGTGTGTATAAGTGTGCATGGGCTGGAATAATATGACGTATAACTTCGTTTCTGGTTGGTATAATGACATAATGTATGTTGTAGCATAGTCGGCAAGAGTTTCAGTCTGAAAACAGAATTTCTGAAAGTTTTGAGTAGTAGTTGATAATATCAGCCCCCAGTTTGGGAAAAGATGTGCGAGAACTGGGATCACCGGCGCAAAAGCAATTACCAAGATAACTAGTCTTGTCGGGCATAGAAAAACACCAAGTGAACTAGTCTGGTCGGGCATAGAAAAGCCAGCATGGTTTGGGGTCTGGGCGTTATCTTACTTGCTACCTTTTACCTTTTCTCATTGATGTGGGAGTTGAGCAGGTTTTTATCAAAAATTTACATCTGGTTGCGTGGCAATAAAAACGATGGTCAAGGGAAATTACATGTCAAAGAGAGCACCAATCTGGAAAACATTGTAACAATACACAAGTAAATTGATCAGTTGAAAAACATGAAGTTTGAAAAGTTAGTACTTTCCGCATCAACACCTGCAAGGTTTAGCTGCATTGCCCATAGAATAGATTTTTTATGGGTTTTTGGATGCATGATGAGAGTCGGTACTTCCTCTTTTCTTCCGGTAAGTGATGCACTAGCAAGATCTCCAAACTGCCATTCCTTGGGAAAACCAACGGAAATGATCAGAACTGCAGCAAGTTTGTGCTGTGTTTAAGGTGTAAATGACCAGAACTTGGCGGTAGTCTTACTCAAAAGATTGTAAATATCGCCTACAAGGTTAAGAAAACAGAAAAGCTTCTCGAGCTCCAGTTATCTCTTTTAGTGAAGACAGTGAAGTGAAAGACAACGAGACCAACTACCCCCATATATTGCTACTGCCTTCTGGTTTCGTTTACTGCCCTAACTTGAAGCCTAACAGCAAGGTTGCAGCAAATTTTCTTTTGTTTAATGATTGTCATGCCAGCATAAAGAGGTTCACAAGTTATAACGGTCAAGGCATATAAACCAGATTGAATTCTCAAAAGGCTTCCAAACTAGTGGTTAGAACCACAAACTAATGTGATTATGAGGCATGGGCAACTTAAATTGAAGGAGACCACAGAACTTCTAGAAACTGATAAAATATGCGTCTACAGACATCAAAGTGATAAGGTCAGTCTGAAAGCTTGAACATAAAATGCTCAAGGTTGCCAATACCATACTTCGGAGAATCAAATATATAATGTAACCATTACTCATGACGTCCATTGTTCTTCAAATTAACCGAGAAAGAAACTAAAGCGTCTGCAAAAAATGTTCAGCACAATATGCGCCCCAAAATGCTACCTGGATTTTCTTCTTTACATCTATACCTTCTCAAATATCCTGTTTTCCATTCCCACCTAAAAGCTAAAACCCTGCCTAATCATGGAGAATGAACATATGAAAAGGAATCTACTATCAAGTCCTTCTGCCCTAACACCAATTTAACTCCGACACTGGAACTTTCTGATTCACAGTGTTTACCTTTTCCACTATACACAAATCTTCTAATTCTTTCTTCTATGACTTAATATTTGATCATAACATAACTCGATGCTCGGATACTACTGAAATTCTCAAGAGTGGGCATTTAATAAGATTTACCAGAACTTTCCACCTCATTGCCTAATGTTATTTCGATTAAACTAGTAAAAAGGATACCCAACATGAGAAAATCTACTCTCTTCTTACTTTCTCTGTACATTCTATTGCAGTGTCGAAAGACACAATTCTACCTGTGAGGCATCGGATATGTCATTGGCGGCATGCTTGGAACTGGTGCTCGAATGCCATATGCCATGTGTGGTGGTGCAGAAAGATTAACCGGAGTACCAACTGCTGGAATCAGAGGTCCTCCAACTGGCTGGCCTATGGTAGGAGCACCGTAGACCCCGACTGCAGGAGCACCAGACGAAGGCTGAGCTTGTGGTTTGGTAGATTTGCTGGAAGATCCACCTCCAGGTGCGGCCCCATTTGTTTGGCCTGTGATTGGTCCTTGGGGTGATGATACATCTCCGCTTCCCACACTGGTGATGTCATGGATGCTAGATCGTCTTCTATCCTTGTTCATAGAGTTCAAGCGAATAAAATATTTCTGTGCATGGCTAGCCACTTGTGTAGGCGTTCTTGACACAACAAAGTTTCGGGATATACTTCGCCAATCGCCTTTCCCGTATTTGTCCAATCCAAGAAGAAATAACCTGTTTCATCAAGAACCAAAACCGAGATACTAAATATGACTTCATAACATAAGAAACTACACTATGCCGCTTACTTGGTGACATAAAGAAATAAATACATTTTTAGTTTTGAAGTGATTATATAGAACATCTTAATATGTAAGGTATCTCACCAAATTTAACACACATGTTTCCACATCCCTAAAAAGAAATCAGAAAGATAAAGAAGGCAAGTAACCATGCTGACACGAGTCACGGAATTTAACAACAAAGAAGTATTCACATGTTTCTACTTCCCTATAAAGAAATCAGAATGATAAAGAAGGTAAGTAACCAAGCTGACACGAGTCATCGATTAAACAACGAAGATGTAATCACATGTTTCTACTTACCTATAAAGAAATCAGAAAGATAATGAAGGCAAGTAACCAAGCTGATACGAGTCATGGAATTAAGCAACAAAGAAGCAATCTGTCGCATTAAAAGTACCAAGATTATCTATTATTGGCACTTTATCACATATCAACATGGGTACCGGAGCACATTTAAGTTAAAAGAAACAGGTTATTGTTAGTTCTAAAGAAAGAAGAGAAAGGTAAAAAAGAAAGAAAAAAGAGCATTTCTATACTTCCTGTCCTAGTCAGGATGAACCAAGTTTTGTCAGCTTAGGTTTTTTCTCTTTGCATATTGTGATCTTGTAAAGCCAAACCGTTTCTATCAGTATGCTGTTTCTAATAACTCATAGCATATTACTTCAGTGACGAGGATAAAAGTCTATGCCCTTGCTTGGTCACAATTGTGTTAGAAACTTTCCATTATTTAATTATTATGGCCTTAATGTCTAAGGAATTACCAACTCTATTTCTCTTTTCACTAGGAAGAACTAAGTGCTAAACAATGTATAGTGCTGTTGGCTCAAAGGGAAATGAATCACATTACGACCAAACCAAGAGAGCACCAATCTGTGACAACTATCTTCAGGAGAGACGTGCTGAATAATCTCTTCCAAATTCCCAGCACATGAAGGCACTTTTATCTCATTACAAGCTACTGATAAACTCCTTGTTAACACTCCTTAAGTTTTACTCAGATAGAAAAATGGAAATTGAACAGTTAATTAGTAATACCACTCATCAAATCCATTTAAAGGTTATGACTAGCGACAATGTCACCATCTAACAGTACATGACGCTTTTATCCCATCCCCAAGGGATTTTACATGTACTCAGTCTTGACTCTTGATTTACTCTATTTGCTGAAATAGGCAATGGACAAATTCAAGCTCATGTTTCTTTTACAGCGATTCCGATTCTCCAAAACTGTTTTCATTACTTAAACAAAGGTTATTCATAGGTCAATTCCTCTTTTCATCAGCAAGGTGTTTTTTCCTATTATATCTTTCATCTCTTCCATCAATTATTAAAAATTGCTCAAATGGAACTTCAAACCTTTCAATGATATAGATACTAATTTTGGTAAACAGACAGAGTTGAAACTAAATTCTGTTTTTAAGAGCGAATTTGAACACATGCTTGGGTTTAGAAATACGATCACATGATTAACACCCGCATGAAACTTATTCAAATAAAGTATACGACAGATGACGTATACAAAAAAAAATTGTGACCAAAACGAAAATCAATCCATATCTATACACATGTGGAAAAAGTAACTAAAAGTAGTAAAGTTAAAGTAAAGAAAAGGTTTGGATAACCAGATATGAAGTATTATGCGGGATAAGTGAGAACTGGAAATTATATTAAACTATTATAAGGAGGGTATGGGCATTCATACTTCTATTTAGATATGTCTGACCAAAGTTTGATTGTTTATTCAACGACGATTGTAAGACAGCTAAAGAACTACACATCAATGGTACAATTTAGCAGGACAAGGGGCCAGCTAGGGTTCACAAACAAACAAGAAAAAAATGCAAGATGAAGAAGCTTTTTGCAACTCATGCAGTCGAAGTTGATGGAAAGGGAGACACTTTAAACCCAAACCCCCCCGAAACAAACTTAAGATTCTATCACAAGCAATTTGGCTGTAAGATATCCAATAGAAGTAAACCACTTTCTATGATATGTTATTTAAATAAGATTATAACAACCCCACTAATCAGAAGACTAATGCAAAAGTACCGAACCACTACCAAAAGCAGTACATCAATATAAACAATTGCAAGATATTTCTGTAGCTGTATATTCATAGTCCAAAAAACAAAACAAAAAGAGAAGTATAAGTACATATCAGTTTACCTGTGTTCATCCTCTGTCCACGCAATTCCCTTACGGCGTTCTTGATCAGCTCTTGATGACTTGCTTCCATGGTTTGACTCACTCTGAAAATGCGCAAGATGAATTCCACCTTTTTTACTTGTCCCACCTTCACTTGCATGTTCAGTTGAACCCTCTGAAGCTGAAATATAGTTGGGCAAAGTCACAAGTCCAGCCTCAATATTGTTAACATCTTCGACTAAGAGTTCATAATGATTCTTAATCTCTTCTGCGGTTCTTCCAGGTAACGCTTCAGCAATTTTCTCCCAGCGATCGATTGAATCCTCAGGATTTGAAATTATAGCTTTCTCAAATGCCTTCTCCTCCTCCCTAGTCCATGTAGAGCAACTATTCATGTTCTCATCTGCAGTCATATCTAGACTCCGTTTATATTGGCTTCAAGAAGTTTCATCAACAAGAGAAATAACAGCTTTCAGATCTACTCTATTCTACCTCTCAGCAACAGCAGCCCTGATATTTGAAACCATGAATGAATTACATTCAAAAGCAAATTAATCAAAATTTTCTCCCCTTTCCACCTCCTAGATAGATGGCATGAGACATAAAAACAGATATTTTTCTAGAAGAGCTCTTGGAAATTGGATCTCAATTATTTTCTGTGATATGAAATCAATACCTACTGGTTAATTGGTAGATTGGAATTATTTTATACACAAAGGGTCTAAGTATCAATCAATTTCTTTTTCAATTTTTGGGGGATGCAATAAGAGTGGGTGCACAGAAGTGTCAGACCTGAAAGAAGGTAAACCACATAGAAGCAAACAAACCCAAGAAGTGCCAAAAGAAAATCTGCATACCCATAAACTGCCACCGCCACCACCACAGTCACCACCTCCGCGAAGTTACCAAACTCAAAAGGATGATGATGACCAAAGATGAAGAATTGAATTGTACTACTGTTAAATGCCCAACCTCCTATTGATGCAAAAGGCAAAGAATACTAAATTAGATCATGAGATATACCTGATTACAGTAGATGTAATTAATGGCGGTTTGAAACAAGATAGATATAGAAATTTAATAATGACGGCGACTACGACATGAAGAAATGAGAATTTGGGGTTTCTTTTTTGGACAATAAGATGTTGAAATAGACCACAGAACTAAAGCACCAGTTGTTGTTCTAAATGGTTATAAATGGTGGGTTCTCAGTTTACAAACACCTGGTTCACTCTACAACCCCACTTGGTAAACACATACCCATAGAAATAACAATCATTTCACAAGAATCACAACAATCCTTTATTTTTTAACTTTTACCAATCAAGTTTAAAAACCAACACCATTTACTATTCTAAATCATCAAAACCCTCACTTTTTACTATTCGAAGTCATGAATACCCTAAACCCCATTTCTTCACCTAAAAGTAGATAACAATCAAATCTATCCTCATCATGCCACTCTAGTTTGGTTCTCAATCTAATCAGTAAAAACTTAAAAAGTCATTATACTTTAGGGTTTCAAACATGATAATAAACAAATAACCAATCCTTTTCTACAACAAACAAACAAATTATGGCTACACTATACTTTTCCCCAAGTTTTTTAACCATGATATTGACAACCCAATTTTTTTTCCAGATTCCTTACCCCTTTTTTTTTCACAGCAATAGAAAAGATTGATTCTTCAATGAGTAGTGAAAAGAAAAAAAAAAAAGAAAAGCTGTGAACAGAACAGTAACACGCAAACTTACAAATAAGAAGTTAGATTTCATTAAAATCCAAAGAAGAAAGTGGATTGAAACAGTGAAAAAAAAAACTAAGTAGGAAACATTTTCTACACAACCATTTTTTTCTTCTCAATAGCTGTAGTGCCAGTGATGGTTCTATAATTTAAGTGGACCACTTATCTCAATAATTCCCCAAAATCCATGAATCCCCCCAAAAAAACTTGTTTCTTCTTTTCAGTACCAAAACCAAAGGCCAGCATTAGTGTCAGAAATTATTAACCCAGAAAAACAAAAAAACTGAAATTTATTGAAAATGAATAACCTAAAAACATGAAAAATCTGATTTTTTTTTTTTAACAAGAGGGCAAGTCTAGAAATTTTGCATGACATTGATGGATTAAATTGAAGGATCCACACGAGTAATAAGAGTCAGTACTCAGAAGGTTGGTCCCATTTTTAGTAACTACTTGCAAAGAATCTGCCAAACACCATTAATATCTGTGACCCAACAAAGAAGGAAGATGCAAAACAAAAGCAGAAAGAGAAAACTAGAGTGAGACCCAAAATTGCTTTTGTCAAGTGGGTGGGTAGTAGTAGGGAAGGATTCGTCAGTCAGGACTCAGAAGATGGATGATGAATGAGATAATGATTTGCAGTTGCAGTAAACAAATTAATTCTAAAAAAAAAAAATTAAAAATCATAGTTTGAATGTTGTTTTAGTACCTGTGTGTTTTTTGTTTTCAGTTATGGCTTCTCTGAAAGTGATGATGAAATCATTGAAACAAGTGGGGTGGTGGTGGGTTCAGGTTCAAGTCAAGTATAATCACAACCACAACTAGTACTAACTAACTTCTACAAAGTTTAAGAAACCTTTTTTTTTCTAAGAACACACACAGTCTTAATAGTATTTAATGAGTTGGTTTCTTTGGATTTTGGAGTATCAGGCCATTATAGACTTTACAGCTTTTCTTTTTTGGTACATACTCATCTTCATTTATGAATTTTCTAAACCTGGACTCTAATAAATATCTGTAGTCTGGACTGATTTTTCTATTCAATGTGAGTTAACTCGTGCAACTCCGACGATTTATGAGTCAGTTCAGAGTCTCAGACGATCCCAGTTCTTTCACGTACTCCCTCCGTCCCTAAATAGATGACCCAACTCAAAGTAAATATTCCCTCCGGCCGAATTATACAGCAAAAAACCAAATCTTTTAAATGAAAATTATATCAGTCTTGTAAATATCCATTTTATTTTTTATTTACTTTTACTTTTGATGAAAACTAAAAGCATTAAATCGTGTAATATTATTATCATAAAAAGGGGCATTTTTGAAGAAGGTTATTATTGGGACGTCACGTTCCAATAGAGGGGATTCATTTGGATTTTTAGTATCCAAAAAAGTGGTTATGGGATATCCTAACACATATACAAAATGTCTAGATTACCCTTTAATTAAAATAAAACTTAAAAATCGTAAAAGTGATTTTACGTCCAGGTTTGGATTAATTCCTACCCGTAGAATTTTATTTGCATGTAGTTTTACGTCCAGGTTTGAATTAATTCCAACCGTAAAAGCTCATTTTACGCCCAGGTTTCTTTTAATTCCAACCATAAAATCCGATTTTACGTTCAGTTTTCTTTTAATTCCAACCGTAAAAGTGATTTTACGTCCAGGTTTGGATTATTTCCAACCGTAGAATTGATTTTACGTCCAGGTTTGGATTAATTCCAACCATAGAATTTTATTTGCATGTAGTTTTACGTCCAGGTTTGAATTAGTTCCAACCGTAGAAGCTCATTTTACGTCCAGGTTCCTTTTAATTCCAACCGTAGATACTTATTTTATGTCTAGTTTTCTTTTAATTCCAACTGTGGAAGTGACTTTACGTCCAGGTTTGGATTATTTCCAACCGTAGAAGTGATTTTATGTCCAGGTTTGGATTATTTCCAACCGTATAAGTTTATTTTACAGCTAGTTTTTCTTCCCAGAATTCACCAAGTATACAACAAAATCCATTAATTTAATTTTTATCTAATTAAATTAAATTAAAATTAACTAAATAAGGGTTGTTTAGTCATTACAAAATTATTTGAGATAAGGGAATTTTGATATTACTTATGGGTCACCCGTTTTTGTCCTATTAGGTGACGCCCCAATAATATCCTTCTATTTGAAAGAGTTATCTAAACATTAGAACCATGCTTATATAGATGGACACAATGTCTCCGTCATATAACTTGGACGGAGGGAGTAAGAGAGAGTAATTTCTTATAATTTTTTCATATTTACCCTCAACAAAAATCATAATACCAACTATGCCTTTCCTCAAATCTCATACTTTTCAAATTCAAATCTCGTTCTCATTATACAAACCCATCACATTTATTTGGTCGATCTTCTCGACAGTAACTCGATGGAATTTCAAAATACTTAAAACTCAGTTTGGTTTCTATAAGAAAAAAAAAGTGTATTTACTTTCAAATCAATTTGAGATCACAATCTACTACAAAAACAGGGTTCCAAAATCAATTTCAGATCTCTCTTTAAGCCTAGTAAACTTTTGGTGATTCATCATATCTCCACCCGAAATAAGACAAATTTCAAATTAGGAGTACTGTAAAGCAGAAAAATCAATTTGAGATTCAGAGTAAACATACCTTCTAAGGTAAATCTCTAAATCATTACCTCATTTCTAAAGTTGTGAAGCATATAGTAGCATATGTAGAGCACTACACATGCAGGAGAAATCACTTAATTTTTACCACATATTTGAGAACTTTAATGAAGTGATGAAATTTTCTCGTAATTCAGTTGTAGTTGTCTTTCATTGGATAGAGGATCCAACCTATTTACCGTCCACATCATGATTATCACCGAAACACAATATTAGCTTTATCAATTGATAGAATGAGTGAAAGAAGAGCGAAGTTCTAATATTAATAACTCAAACTATTGTATACCTTAAGATTCTGGGTGTTCACATAATTAGTTTATACGAAATGCCTTTCCCTCCACGCTTATGTTGGAAAGCAATCAAATATACATATCACATTGCTTTGAGCATATATCTAATAGCCATATAGGGTACAAAGAGGAGTTTCTGACTCATCCTGCCGCCCATGGCATGAATACCAAGGCTATCACATGTCCATATGATAAGGTCATAGTAACTTCTCATGAAGTGCTGAGCCATGCCAACCTGAACTCTATCAGGAAGTAAACGATCTGAGTCACTCTGAAATTTCTTCATGTAACTGAAAACATAATCCCATATACCATAATTCGATCCAACTGAATAATCACGTAATTCATAGAGGATTTCATTTATTTGAAAGGCAGTAGGAAGAGTCCCAATCAGTACACTAGCTATGGTGCTTCCTCTCTCAATTCCTGCCATCTTTTCTTCCTCCTTAATACACAACATCTTCGCTTCCTTACCAATCATATATGTAGACCTTTTACATTAGTTATAATATCAAAATTGCAAGTCTTTGTAGGGGATGGTTAGGTATTACCTCGAGTTCTCCATTTTATGGAGATAAAAGAAATACTGAAACCAGTGCCTTGGTTCTGGCGGAAAGCTCTATAGTTATGGCAAAAGTAAAACTATTGATTACAAAATACAATGAACCTTATCCGAGTTAATAATAAGCTCCTCAATAGAAGCAACCCTCCCGACTTCTAAACAAGCAAATGTTATACTCAAATGAGAAGTAGTTGACAGTTATTGGTGGTACCATTGTCCTACATACCTATCTGAACTAAAAGAGAGAAGAAAAACTCCTACATACCTTTGTAGATATTTGCTTCTCAGCTGCAGTAGTTGAGATACTTTCATTAGTGGGACTATTATCCATTTTCATATGAGATAAAAAAAAATCTTAAAACTCTGTTCTTTAACATTTACAGAGAACTTATTTGTTGCGTAAAGTATTCATCAAAAACTAATGAGCTCTATCTGAGCTAATTAGTAATACTTTTTGAACTAATTAAAGTATGGGCGAGAATCAAAGAGCGAAGACGAAGTTCAGTATGAACAATGTTTGCTTGGTTCCAAAGTTGTCTTAGCTTAAACCTAAAGAAACATATGTTTTGAATGTCTATAAAAGGAGAACCTCAAACAATCTTTGAATCCCCCACACTACTTTTTGGTGTGGCCTAGTTGTAATTAGAGCCGTCCTCTCTAGAAATCTTTTTAGGGTTTAGCGACTATGAAGACTACATAAGGATTCATGAATCCAGGTCCAGTTATCTTTCCTTGATAGCTCGGGTATCCTGATCTTAATTGTTTGTAAAGCTTGATCCATCGATCAAGATAGATGAAAATCATCAAAGTTCTATTCATCTCTAACTTTGTTGATTCTACAAGCTTTATACTTGTGAGATGAATAATAAACTGGGATGCATGTTGCATAAGTCCGTATTTTGAGGATAGCTAGACTTTTGTCAAATTGCTATCGATTGCCATCAACTTGATCATATGTTTGATTTTGATCACCTGTTTCGATCGTAATCAAGAAATTAATTATATAGGCTTAATCTGTGGAAGGAATATATGGTTTAAAGTCTTCAATTAAGTTGAAACAACTCTTAGTTGGTGTGAAGTCAGCTAAGGAAATCAAGTGCGTAGAATTCGGCACGGTTCAACAGAAGTAAGGAGAGCAACCGTACCTTAATCGGTATGATACCGTTTGGGGGTCAACTAGATTCCATTCCGAAGTTAATTGGTTGTAGGCTAGTGTCTGTAGCGGCTTAATACAGTGTGGTGTTAAATCTGGACTAGGTACCGGGGTTTTTCTGCATTTGCGATTTCCTTGTTAACAAAACTTCTGGTATCTGTGTTATTTCTTTTTCCGCATTATACTGTTTATCTTTATATATATCACAGGTGGTACGTTGATCAATCTTAGTAGATACATCCGACCTAGTTTGTTGGATACGACTGGATTGATTCTTGGACAATTGGTCTTAGGTACCGTCTATCTTTGTGATTTGTATCGGTAAACGTTTTAATCGCAAGAAAGAGAGATATATAACTCTAGATACTATTCCTTGATTGAGTTTAGATCTTATAATTGTATTGAGTTTGTCCACACAGATTCCGTAAGAAAAAAGTGGTGGTGTATTTTGGTACCCCCGCGTTTTCATATACTATGGTCTAGAGTACCAGAACTATGTATAATGATAGTTCATGAAAAATATTCCTTAAGAACTAATAAGAAATATTGTGTTCATTTAAATATTCAAAAATTGAATCATGATGCACATACACAAGGTGTTTTAGGAATCAAAGATGTCTTAGAGATGTTCACGAGAGTTATATCAATAGTAAACATATATGTGAATATAGTCATGAGCATCTTCTTAATTTATACTAGGTAGGTATGTGAAAAGGTAAGCATACTAGTGAACCAATTCATGAATTCAGAAGCAAAGGTACACGTATGCGTACTTTAAGGCTATTCACGAACCTAGGACCTTGAGGTAAACATATTGGCTATGCGTACCTCCTCCTAGTCATGTATTCAAAACACCATGGTACGCATACTGGATATGCGTACCCACCCTGAGTACAGATTTCAGTAGTTCTGTAAACTTTCTTTTTGATGCTTGAAACATTCCCAATCACCATAGATATAAATATCATTGCTTGTGCAATTTAAAAATGATCCACAAACATAGTATTTCAACAATAAATTGTTTCGAACTAAGATTGCTAAGGACCTATGAACATTCATTACTTGTATCATATTTCGAGATGTTTAACAAGACAAACTCGAAATTCTCATTTGTAATATTAAATCTATTAGATATCATTCGATATAGTCTCATATAGATAGAATGATAATATTTATGAGTAAATAGAATGGTTTAGTCTTCACATACCTCTTTGTTGATGAAGTTCTCCAAATGGATTCGTTTTATTTTTAGTCTTCAATCTTCGAGGATTATTCAGTGATATCAGATTCTCAACTACCAAAACTTTAATCGTTGTCCGAGACTGGCTTAAGTAGACTAGAAATTAAAATATAGTTTTGTGCATCTAACAACATTGGAAATAAGCTTGAGATAACAAAACTTGGAAGTTCGACCGAGCAGTGAAGATTCCTCATAAGCATATATATTTCCTTACCTTGATTGGATATCTTTCGTAAGGAAATCAAATAGGTTTTCAGTTTGATGAATTAAGGTCATAAAAGTCTTCACTTAGGGTGAAGCAACTCCTAAGCTTGTAAAGGACGTCAAATAGCTAGGGGAATCGTGTTGCATAGGGTCTTGCGAGATACAAGAGACGTAACAGACCGTGACTGAACCTAATTTCCTCGTATGCCCAATTCGGACTCAACTACTGATATGTATGATCTCTATACCTTAATAGATATTATTATAAAGGCGGAATTCAGAGTAATAATAGAAGAAAACTAGAAAATAGAACTCACACAAGAACGTAATGCGAAAAAAACATCTTCTATAGATTAAAAACAAGAAAACTATTACAATTATCTCTTTGTTACGCTCACAATCTCTCTATGTATTAAATAAACTTTAACTTTTTTGCTAAGCTTGCTTTTACAATAATCTAGTAATTGTCTCACAAACTTCTCCCTAGGTGATTCTTGTCACAAACCTCCCTCTCTAGGTGTGCCTGTCTCACAAAACCACACTATATAGATGTCATTAGCTATAAGTTAAGCATATCTATTTGTAGATTTGATTTGGTTTCCCAAACGTTCAAGGAATGTATTTCCTTATTTAGGAATATTTCCATACTTTGATTTGATTTTACAAACCTCTTAGGAATCTATTTCCTTATCTAGTCTAGGAATAATTGCTTGTCTAAGTATTTTTCCTTATTTAGGAATACTGCCTAAAAATCAGTCTTCCTTCCTAAAGTACAAATCTATCCTCGACATTACTTGAGGATTGGTAAGTTCCCAAAACAGGAAAGTTACACATGTAACATGCCCTCCCTTTAAGAACTTGAACTCCTGTGAAGGCTAGTAGTGGAGATCTGAGAACTCGAGAGTTCCCTTCTCCCTGGTAAACCATCTCGCATTTATGGAAACTTGACAATCGTCCAATTGGAAAAGCATCATTATCTCATTGTCTTATCTTAGTCACTCTTTATTCAATAATGAAATCATACTTAATTGGTCTTCTCAACCAAATCACAAGTCTTCCACACGTGGAAAGATCATCTTGTCATCCCCATCTTGTGATGGTGGATCAAACAACTTCAACTGTTCAACATTAAATACCAAGAAAATTCCTAGATAAGGTGGTAAATCAAGACGAAAGGCATTGTTACAATCAAAAATACGAACCGTTCCACATCTCAATTGCTTCAACTTCTTACTTTCCCCATCCGATAATTCCTTATCCAACTCTAGCCATACCATGGTTCTTCTAACGTATTCAAATTTTTGTGTAACTCACAAGGTTATTTGTAGAGAGATCTAGTGAAGACCATAGACCACATAACTCTTCCCTAAAATAAAACGAACATACTCTGAGACCAACTTGATACGTATGATTGTTGTACCTTGGTGACTACTATTATAGAGGCATAATTCTAAACATATTGATTTTTGAGATCGTTCAAGAATTCTTCCACATAATCAGGTTCACAGACTTATTGTCTAAACATATTGATTGTGGGATATAAAAGAGAAAAAATCTATATACAATTTTATTCAAGAGTCTTTGCTTTGACCAACTTGTGACTGTATTAGGTTTTGTTCATACAGGTTTCCGAACAAAAAAGTTTACGGTACACTTGGTACACCCTCCTTTTCAACTTATGTCTGTAAAATTATAAGCTAAAAGATTGAGAATGAAAAGAATAAGATAAATGAGTAATTCGAGGGACTCAAAACTCAAATAAACACAACTGTACTCAATTCTAGACTTAAATTCTAATTAAAGTGCTAAGTAAAGTTTCGTTCGCTCGGACTTGTGTAGACTCGATTCTAGACTTAAATTCTAATTCTAAAAAATATATACACAAGATTGTCACAATATCGAGAGGTACTGAGATCCAGGATTCAACCATATAACTCATTCATGCAATTCATATATTTATTCCAAAAAATTATAGCTCAAATAATAATAAATATTGACTCTAATTCTTTGCCAAGGTAGATTTTTAAAAAGATTCACTATAAATCACAAGCATGATGCATCAAAAGTACGTAGACCAAGCATACATCATCAAAAATAAATCACAATCAATTAAGAAAAATCATAAAAAAAATTTAATAATTAATACAATAAGCCTTAAAAGAATTAAATATAATTACCATAGACATGAAATATGGCTTCCTCCGTCGTCCCTGTGTTGGGGGTTTAGCTCCTCATGTCAAAAACACGCTCAAAATAATAACTCATGGCTCAATAGGTGTTTTATTGAAGAAAGATAATATTACAGCGAATCTGTAACATATATAATTGTAATAGAATCTACTGTTATAGAACCCAGTGTTACACAGAAAAGCCTAACACAAATGATTTTTGCAGAATTGTTACAAATTTGAAAGAAATGTTGATGGTTTCTTTTCTTCTTCTCCGGCAGCAGCAACTAACTTCTATGCAATTCATATTCTTCGTACTAGATCCCTCTGTTGGCTCCCCCAACCTTCAATAACTCTTTTATGAGTCCCAACAACCTATTTTATACCTAACAGTCTCAAGTTTCTAGATTAATTCCTCCCAAAAATATCTTTTTTCCTTCACAAGAAGTCTCGGGTTTTCCGGTTCTTTTCTTAACCTCTACGCATCTCTGGTGTGTGAAATACTTATGTTAAAGCACTGCTCGGTCGAACTCGCAAGCGTTGCAATCTCAAGCTTGTTTGTCAAGTTTAGTTACCAAAACTATAAGTCTTGATTTTTAGTCTACTTATAGCTATGTCTCGGATTATAATAGAATGTGTAGTTGACCTTTAGACTTCACGGCGTTCATCGATTGAAGACGAAGAACTACTAAGGGGATCTTGTGGAACTTCATCAACAAAAGGTATGTGGAGACTTGAATTCATCTATCACTCAGAAGTGTATTTCTATTATATCTCCTATTGAGACAAAAGTCGTATAGCTATATCGACTTTATATTATACACATTTGATATTTCGAGATGAGTTAACTCGCTTACATATTTCTCGAAATATGTGTTAGTAAGATTTCACTTTAACCAAGTTCATCTTTATTCTTGACGAAAGTCAAAAGATGATCATGTGAAAATCGCCTGGTAAACAAACTAAATTCCCACATAAATTATCCCGAGATATTCTCACTAAACCTCCACTTGATTTAGTTTATATGGATCTCTTCTGTCCTATCCAAAAACATATCATTGCTGGAAAGAAGTATGCTTTAGTTATGGTAGATGATTGCACCAGATTCACTTGGGTGGCATTTTCAGCCCATAAAAATGAAATCCTAAGTGAATTTAAGATTATTGTTAATATAATCCAGAATCAACAGGGTCGCAAACTAAATAAAATTAATAGTGATAGAGGAACTGAGTTTAAGGACACCGAAGTGTTTGAGTTCTATGATAAACTGAGGATTATTCAACAATACTCAGCACTTCTTACTCCACAACCCAATAGAGTTGCAGAAAGGAAGAATATGAATATTCAGGAAATGGCAAGGGTAATGCTCCATAACAAAAACTTATTGTTAAAGTTTTAGGGAGAAACTGTTTTTACAACATGCTATTTGATCAACCGTGTTTATTTACGATCTAAGATCCTAAATACCCCTTATGAGTTGTGGTATGGTAAGAAGCCCAACTTACACTATCTCAGAGTGTTTGACGATGAGTGCTACATTCTAAAAGATCGAGAACAGAAAGGAAAATTTGATTCCAAAAGCGATGAAAGTATTTTTCTTGGCTATGTATCTGACAGTTGTGGTTTTCGAGTATACAATCTCAGAACCCATGTTATGATGGAATCAACAAATATTATCATTGACAATCTGAGCGATTTCCGTCATGATGACGCTCCTGCTAAATTGCCTCCAACAGAGACAATAGATAAAGTCAAAGAGATCCAAGGATCAGTAGAAGTTGTTTCAACTATTGCAAATCTTGACATTTCTAATGACGAGGAGAAAACCCCTAGTCAGGGTATTCCTGTTGAACGTGGACATGCACTACCACGACATCTATGGGTTATAAGGAATCATGATACTAACAGTATTATTGGAGGGACAGATTCTACAACTAAGATAAGAGGTCAACTTCAAAATATTTGCAATTTTGGATGTTATCTATCGTAAGTAAAACCAAGAAACATTGATGAAGCTCTTAGCGATCCCTTTTGGGTGAACCAATGCACGAAGAGTTAAATAAATTCTAAAGACAAGATGTATGGGAAATCATACCTTGTCTCTCTGATGTCAATATTTTTGGTACTAAATGGATAATCAATAACAAGTCAGATGAATTTGGCACAATTATCAGAAACAAAGCTAGACTTGTCGCTCAGGGATAGTCACAGATTGAAGGTATCGACTTTGACAAAACCTTTTCTCCAGTGGCATGCCTTGAGTCCATTAGATTTTTATTAGCTCATGTTTGTTTTCTCAAGATTAAGCTATTCCAAATGGACGTAAAATCCGCATTCTTAAATGGATGTTTAAAGGAATAGTTATACGTAGCTCAACTTAAAGGATTTGAAAGTTCAGATTTTCCTGATCGTGTCTTTAGGATCATAAGGGAATTGTATGAATTAAAACAAGCACCTCGTGCCTGGTTCGAAAAACTAACTATTTCTCTTCTTAGGAAATGACGCTTTTTACAAAATGTAGTAGGATGGAGGTTGTTATTGCTCAAGTCTATGTAGATGATATCATCTATGGACCGAACTCCGAGAAACTTGCAAAGGATTTTCAAGTGACTCTTAGAAGGGAATTTGAGATGACCAACGTTGGTGAATTAATATTCTTTTGGGATTACAAATTCAACAACACAAGGATGAAATTTAATTATCTCAAGAAAAATATGCTAGGGATCTTGTAAAAAGGTTCGGTCTTGATAAGTCAACTCCAAAACTTACTCCTACGCCCACTACCGGTAAGATACACAGAGATGAGAAAGGAATCAATGTGGATCAGAAACTTTATCGATCGATCATTGGAAGTCTTTTATATCTTACATCTACTAGACCTGATATTGCTTTTAGTGTTGGTTGTTGTGCTAGATTTCAGGGTAATCCGAAGGAATCTCAGCTTGCTGCTGCAAAATGGATTATGTGATACATTCAACATACTATCGGTTATGGTCTATGTTATACTTTTGATACTAACACTGATCTTACTGCTTATTCAGATGCTGACTGGGCAGGATGCGTGGAAGACAAAAAAAGTATATCAGGGGGATTTTACTATTTAGGGTTGAATCTTGTAGCATTGCATGGCAAGAAACAAAACTCACAATCTCTTTCAACATGCGAAGCAGAATATATTGCTGCAAGTTTGTGTTGTACTCAACTTCTATGAATGAAACAAATTCTTGCTGATTATGGAATTGACACTAGCATAATGAAGATCTTTTGTGATAACTCAAGCGCGATTCACATCACTGAGAATCCTGTTGAGCATTCAAGAACTAAGCACATCGATATAAGGTATCATTTTATTAGAGATCTCTATGAAAATGGTAATATTAGTATGGAATGTGTGCCTTCCGAACAACAATTTGATGATATTCTTACCAAACCTTTAGATGCTGCAACATTTCAACACTTACGGCAGTCTATTGGTGTTATTTTGGTTCATTAGATTTATAGCTTTTTGCCCCTGAATTTATCTATATCTTTCTGGGAAATAAAAGCTTGAAGTTCCAGTATAGTGTTGTTTAAATTCCGATTTTTTTTCTAGTACTTGTATTTTTTTTTCTGTCGTACTTAAAAGTATAAGGAAATCCTTATTTTCTTGTAAAATTAAGGTCGCTCTTGTTGTTCTCTTGGGAATGACATCAAATAAGGGAGATTTTTTAATTGAACTTGTGCTTAATTGCGTGGTTATGGAATATTATAGGAGTTATCTTGTATCTTTATAAACTCCTTGATGAATACACTAAGTTTCGACTATGTGAAATGATCGTAACAAAGTTGATATGTTATCTTTTAGTCATGAAGTATCTTTTTGAAAATTTCATTATGATCCCGTAGTTTTTGTACCTTTGCCAATTTATATTGACAAAAAAGGGAGAATTATTTGGTAGTTCACATTATATACATATGGTTTACGGATCATTATGTAAGGGGGAGTGGTTTTCATTGAAAGATGAAGTATTGACCAAGGGGGAGTGATACATATAACCATAGTATTATTTCAAAGTTGTGATACAATTGGACTTTTATTATCTATAATAATACTATGACACTGTATAACAATGATTGCGAACATCCGTTTTCTTATTGCTATGGCTACGGATCTTCAACAACAATGATGCTGAGTTGAACACATTCAGAATCGCTGGAGTACTTGGAGTAACGAAGAATTCAAGGAATGTTTAAGAGCCAAGGAAATCTAGCATGATGGATGACAAACTACAAAGTTTTTTATTTTGTAATCCATATGTACTGATAGTTTTGTCATTAAAATTGACAAAGGGGGAGATTGTTAGAGCACTGCTCAGTCGAACTCGCAAGCGTTGCTATCTCAACCTTGTTTGTCAAGTTTAGTTGATAAAAACTATATACTTGATTTCTAGTCTACTTATAACTATGTCCCGGATTAGGATATAATGTGTAGTTGATATTTAGACTTCACGACGTTCACCAGTTGAAGAAGAATATCTACTAAGGAGCTTGGAGGAACTTCATCAACAAAAGGTATGTGGAGACTAAAACTTATCTATCACTCAGAAGTCTATTATATTATATCTTCTAATGAGACTAAGTTGTATAAATATATAGACTTTTATATTATACACATTTGATATTCCGATCCAAATTTATCTCGCTTATCTATTTCTCGAAATATATGTTCGAAGATTTTTGCTTTAGCTATGTTCATCATATTTTTGACAAGTTTAGTTGGAAACAATTTATTTTTTGGAAACTAAATGTTAAGTCAAAAGATGATCATGTGAAAATTACCTTGAACATCTTATATGATTTGTGTGAGATAGTCATTTGATGTTAGCTTGAGAAGTTTCGTATTGATCATTTGATCAATTGAAAATTAATTGAAGCTAATGGTATGTGTAAGATTACCATTGTCGTCTTCCAAGGATGTTTCAATGATTGAAATGATAGTTTAGAACAATTACCCATGTCTGGATACAACACGGTATGCGTACCTAGCATGCGAACTATATTGTGATGATTCAGGTCCAAAACTCTTGTTTGCATACCTAGTATGCGAACGGATTTACCTGAGAAGGTACAAAACTCTTGTTTGCGTACCTAGTATGCAAACTGGTTTACCTGAGTTGGGTCCGGAACAGTTGTTCGCGAACCAGGTTTGCGAACGGCTTGACTAGGCCAAGGTCCGGAGCTGCTGTTTGCGTACCAAGTTTGCGAACATACACAGTGGTGAAGTTCTAAAATCGTTTATGTATGATTCTCATACTCATGAACTAAAAAATTTATGATTTAAGGAATCCAATTTTTGCAAACCGTGGCTTAATGTTCATGAATTGATTCTTGTATAAGTACTTTGTATGATTACGAATCAATCTGATTCCGATTCAATTTGTTCACATATATTCCTATGAGATAGTGAATAATTGAACAACTCTATTTGAAACACAATTAGATTAATTTGATTATCTTTCATAATTGATTGATCATCATATTTTTATCTAGAAGTGTTAGATGAATACGACTACGACAAAAGTGTTCATATGGCTAACTTCGGTTAACTGTTACTGAGCCAACTCAATATACACGTTTAGGTACGCTAACCCATATCTAAATATAAGTATATTTCATTTGTGTGTAACAAGCTAAGACCATCTAACGTTGAAGACTAATTGCTTAATTTCTAAGCATACTTAGCTTGAATCTTAAATCAGGAATTCATCTAACAGTGAATATTGAATGCTTTGTTACTAAGCTATCTTAGTTTGATTGTAAGTAACCTTGATTTGAAAGACTATATAAGGGAGAACTCTAGCAACTGGAAAACCCAATCCCGACACTTTCTTGTGTCCTAGTTGCAAACTAGAGTTGATTCTCCTTTAACCTAAGTTTTTCCAAAACCATTATTAGGTTAACGACTTGAAGACTTCATTTGGGATTCGTGAATCCAGATCCAATTATATTTCTCTGTAGTTACATATTCTGATCTTACTTGTTCTATCATATTAAGTTTTATCTTCTCTAAGATTTACTTGAAATTTATCTCCGATGGGTAAGATATAAAAAGTAATCACAAAAGTTATTCGTCTCAAACTGTTGTGATTCCGCAATAACTTTTCCTGTTAATCAGTTGGGTTATTGTGAGGTGACTAATATTTCTAGGCTGCTCTTCGGGAGTATAAGACCAGATTATTAGTTGGTTCCTGTTCACCTTGATTTTCGTATCAAAATACAAAACAAAAATAAAATAAAGAATAAACATATTTGTGGGAGACAAATTTGTTTATAAGTCTTCGACTTTGGGTAGAAACTCTTAGTTGTGGGTGAGATCAGCTAAGGGAATCAAGTGCGCAGAATTCGACGTGGTTCTAGAGGCGTAAGGAACGCGACTATACCTTAATCGATGTGAAACTTGGTTAGGGATCAACTACATTCCAGAATGAAGTTAACTTGCAGTACGATAGAGTCTGTAGCGGCTTAATACAATATGGTGTTCAAATCTGGACTAGGTCCCGTTTTTTTTTTTTTTTTGCATTTTCGGTTCCCTCGTTAACAAAATTTCTGGTGTCTGTGTTATTTCTTTTCCGCATTATATTTTTATATAATTAAAATATCACAGGTTGTGTCTCGTTCAATCAGTTGATAAATCCGATCTTGTTTGTTGGATAGAACTTGATTGACACTTGGGCATTGATCTTTGGTACCATCCAAGTTATTTCTCATATCAATCAAGCTCGCAGATTCTATCTGTTTGATTTGCTTATTGTATTGAGAAAGAGATAAAAACTCTTTTATATAATTCTTGACCGAGTCTCGCTTTTTAAGTTAGTGCTCTCAGAATTAAATTGGAGTTTAGTCCATACACATTGTCGAACGAATTATTGGGTGTGGTTGTTATACTCCCGCTTTTTCAAAGACCACTACCAACTTTGTATAGCCGAGACCAAGTAGTCTACCCCTAGTTACCTAGTTTCCTCAGTATCCATGCGCCTACAACCAATCTAGCCAACACACGTGAATCTTAAGATAGAGTTAACTATCTTAAGTTGTTTCAGTCTCTCTTAAGATATTAAACACTCAACCTTTTAGATTGTCTTATAAACAGTAAAGGACTAAGCTGTTTGGTAACCACTCTTCTTGTACCAAGAAGTTAATCAGAGATATTACAGTTGAGAATTGACAAAGTCTCTTATGTTTAAAATTAACTAAACTCCTTTGTCGGGCTAGATCTTCCAAGATCTTGATTAAAAAGTTAACCAGACTAAGTCAAATAGAACTACCATATTCAGATACCGAAGAGTACCACCAAGTGATAACTTGTTGATCTAAATACGACTAGAAATAATAAGTCTATCAAAGATAAACGAGATCTATTCGAATCCCAGACGATAAAGTTTGTGCATAAATAAACAAGTCACAAAGATATGGAACCAATAAGAAAATCTTCTTGTCTTCAAAAGTTTTCTGTACCTGCACAATAACAAACTTGATTCCAACTTATGATCAATCCGTTAACAACATATGATCATAATTCAACGTCATATCTAAAATCAGATCTGAACCACCGTTAATATCTTGATCCAGTTTAATGACCTTATGTCATAAGAGAAGGCTCTAGAGAATAACCAAACTAGGTGCAATTAAGAGTTAATAGCCGTTAGTCAATCAAATCAATAATCGAAAAACTAAAATAACAATGTAGATTCTAGTTTCCTACCAACGGTACTATTAGACACTTCTTGATCCCAAAGAAGTCTTTAAACTAGCGGACGTAAGAGATTTCGACTAATTAGGTTATTCTCCCATCCAATATAGTATTACAAGTAGGGGTGTAAACGGGTCCGGGTCCTCCCGGGTATCACTAGACCCGGACCCTACTTATAAAGGTCGGGGCCGGTTCCTAACGGTTCCGGGTCCGGTTCCTAAATTTGTGGACCCAGAACCGGACCCGTTTAAATACCCGGGTACCCGTCGGTTCCGGGTACCCATTGGGTTTAAAGAAAACTATTTAAAAAATCTCAAAAACTTAATATATTTCTCTTTTTATCTTGGATTTAAGTAATTTTTATAAAAAATTATTATTATTCCTTATGAATGTACTAAATAAAGATTAAATGTAAGAGAAAAAATTTAAATGAGTAAAATATCAAAGCTAAAACTAGAAAAAATACTTATAATTTTGCTAAAAACATGAATAAAAGTATGAATAAACGGGTACCCGATACCCGCGGGTACCCAACGGGTATTACCCGTTTGGACCCGTTTAGATTCGGGTCCAATCGGGTAATTACCCGTCCGGTCTTAAGTAGCTAATGGGTCCAACTTTAGGACCCGGAACTGGACCCAAGTCTACCGGATCCGGTTCCGGTTCCGGGTAATGGGTACCCATTGACATCCCTAATTACAAGTAATACTATTAGTCGGCTACAATGTGACTACAAAACGAAGTGCTTACCTCAGGATGAGTTTGTAAGAAGAACAAACTTCACTATTTATGGTCCAAGGTAGTTTGGACATAAAGGAATTTCCATAACTGAAAATATTCTCAAGATATGCAATAAACCACCTACTTTCGGTTTTGTCCAATTCCAACCAATATATAATTGTATAACCGAAATCCCTCTCGGAAAACTCAGTATTAAATAGCACTTAACTAATACTCCCTCCGATACTTTTTAATAGGCCAGTTTCTATAAATAAATATTTCAAAAAAATAGGCCAGTTTCCTAATTGGGAAAGTCAAATGTTACTTTAATTTTCTGGGTCCACTTTTCTTTTAACTTCTTTTGATGACAAGTGTTATGTGGACCATTTCACTTATTTCTTTGGCTCACAAGTGTCATGGGGACCATTTCACTTCACTTCTTTTATTGACAAGTGTCTAGAGGAACACTTTCAATAATTAGTTCTCTTAATTTCCTTAATTTTCTCAAAAAAAGAAACTGGCCTATTAAAAAGTAACGGAGGGAGTATATGTTTCCAGAGATATGGTTTGTTTGATGGTAAAACAAAAACATATACATTTTAAAATCACAAAAGTTTCTCAAACATTTTGGTTTGGGATCTCACCATGAGAATAACATATCTTTGAATAATTAATAAATAAGATTTCAACACATATTCAAATTACTCATTATGTCTACATCTTGAACTTTCCTATTTTACAAACCAAATTTCAAAATCACACAAACCCTAAAGTGTATGTGACTAAGGAAATTGGTTTTCCCTATTGGGTCTGGTTCTACCTTGACTCCCAATATAGGATAGGATCGGTTCTACCTTGACTCCCAATATAGGTAGGCATAGCTTCTACCTTGACTCCCAACATAAGTTAGGATCGGTTCTACCTTGTTTCCCTATATAGGTTAAGGGTCGGTCCCACCTCAATTAGATCTTCAATGAAAACCGAACTTTTAATCCAATTGATTTCTTTTAACTACCAAAGAAGTTCGTAACTCTACTTCCTTAAATTCAAAAGATAAGCATTATAATTCGTATATAATATACCAATATGAAACATTCACAACTATTCATATATTCTTCCTTGACACTTTGATCATAATAATATAATCAAGTTTCTAATACTAGAGTTTCATGTATATAACTTCGCACATATGTTTTCAATCAAAATCGAAAGATATAGGTACTCTCTATTTCATCTTCGGCGCCATTGCTGGAGTGATGGGTACATGCTTCTCAGTACTGATTCGTATGGAATTAGCACGAACAGGTGATCAAATTTTGGGTGGAAATCATCAACTCTATAATGTTTTAATTACGGCTCACGATTTTTTAATGATCTTTTTTATGGTTATGCCGGCGATGATAGGTGGATTTGGGAATTGGTTTGTTCCCATTATGATAGGTGCACCTGACATGGCATTTCCACGACTAAACAATATCTCTTTCTGGTTGTTTCCACCAAGTCTCTTGCTCCTATTAAGCTCAGCCTTAGTCGAAGTAGGTAGTGGTACTGGGTGGACGATCTATCCTCCCTTAAGTGGTATTACTAGTCATTCTGGAGGAGCAGTTGATTCAGCAATTTCTAGTCTTCATCTATCTGGTATTTCATCGATTTTAGGTTCTATCAATTTTATAACCACTATCTTCAACATGCGTGGACCTGGAATGACTATGCATAGATTACCCCTCTTTGTGTGGTCCGTTCTAGTGACAACCTTCCTCCTTTTATTATCTCTCCCGGAACTGGCAGGTGCAATTACGACGTTGTTAACCGAAAGAAACTTTAATACAACCTTTTGTGATCCTGCTGGAGGAGGAGACCCTATCTTATACCAGCATCTCTTTTGTACTTGAAAGCTTACGATATAGAAATGGAAACAAGTCAAGTCATGTATTAATAAACTCAAGTGTAAGGATGATATATTCGTTAATGTCGACACGTCTTCGGATTCTTCAAGTCTTCGGAGTAATACTTGTATGTCTCAACATTTATAGACTTCCTAGTCTAACCTAACAAAGTTAACTCTAGTAATCTAATCAAGCGACTTATGAGTTTTGATACTAAAATATGACAACAAACCTTGACATACCAACGCTTGGGGGGTTCAACCAAGCAGTGCTCTAACTCTAGGTTAATAAAGGACGACTCTAGCAAGCAAGTAGGACAAAATAATTGATAGGGATTAAAATTACTAGTTGTTTGATTTTCTCTATCTATAGACTTTCAAGACTATATGTAGTTTTGAATTCAAAAAAAAAAAAACTTGAGATTCAAGTGAATAATATTCTCAATTTAGATGAAACTTTTGTTAGGAGTTCATGTAAGCATGTGAGAAGTTTGTCTTGCAATTACATAAAAGAATATATACTATGGTTCAGCGTACTAGAACCGTGTGGAATGATAGTTCATGGCAAGTATGACATATGAACGTACAAGAGTAATTATGTATATTTACACGTAATACTTAAATCATGATTCGCAAACACAAAGTGATTTAGTGATCAAAGATGACTTAGAAATTTTTATGAGAGTTGTAGAAATTACAAATGTATTTATGGAAATAGTTTATGAGCATCTGCTTAATTGATACTGGGTAGGTATGTGTATGGGTACACGTACCTATGAACTAGTTCGTGAATTCAGGGAGCTAGGGTGCGCGTACTGGGTGTGCATACCCTTAATTTATTCACAAACTCGGGACCTTGCGCGTACTGGGTATGCATACCTACCTATGTTCTGGAACTCATATGTCTTGGGTATGCTATTGGGTATGCGTACCTATCACGTGTCCAGTTTTTTGTAGTTCTGAAAAATTCTCTTTCATAGCTTGAAACATTCCCAATCGGCATAGATATGAAATATCATTGCTTGGGCGATTTCGAAATGATCAACTTGAAAGAAAAATAGCTCTTGAACAATAAATTTTTCTTAACTAAGATTGCTAAGGATTTATGAACATCCATTGCTTGAATCATATTTCGAGATTTTTAACAAGACAAACTTGACTTGAAACTTCTTATTTGAAATATTAGATCTACCAAAATCATAAGACATAGTCTCATATAGATCGAATGGTTCAGTCTTCACATACCTCTTTGTCGATGAAGTTCTACAAATTTCTTTTTTGATCTTCAGTTTTCAATCTTCAAGGGTTATTCAGTGATGTCTGATACTTAACTCCAATACTCTAATCCTAGTCTGAGACTTGACTTTAGTAGACTAGAAATCGAGATATAGTTTTATGCATGTTACATTGACAACAAGCTTGAGACATCAAAACTTATGAGTTCAACCGAGAAATGATCTAACAATATTTAATGATAAGTTTATTACCTTTCAAAAGAATATGAGCGAATGTATAGTCCTAAATATTAATTGGTAAAAAAAAAATCATAAGACTAAAAGAAGATAAACAGAGATAAGACGAGAAAGTGAGAATTTTTTTCCCTTTTTAATACTATCGAGTATGATACAAAATATAAAAGACCTACAAAGTGTAAATATTGTTTTTAATGAAAATGAAACTACTTTACACATTTACATTAACCTGCTATCAAAAGCACATGGCTTTATTTAGTGAAGCCTGAAACGAAACAATTACTTAATAATACACCAAAGCATAGAGGTGACAGTCTATCTTATGTTTTCTGCTACAAAGAACATCTGATTCCCTTTTGTATAAGAATCAACTTCTTAGTCATTCTCTCAAAAATCTTAACCCTTATCATCTATCTCTTTAGAATAACTTCATTAGTAATATGAATTTTAAAACTTTCTTCAAATGCCAACAACAATAACTTCTTATTCTTCTCAAAAACACTTGAAGATATAATAATCTTTTCTATGTTATGATGGTGGATCCATGCCGTTCGTGAGAATCTTAGTGGGAAATCAGCTTAGATTCGTAACTATCGGTAGCTTCAAAATCAACATTTTCAAGTGTACATCCATCGAATCACCATATTTTTGCAAGATTAGACTCAAGTCTTTGGATCTTATCGGTTCTGAAATTCGGTCATCCCCTATTTATCAGAATGGTTGGGCTAGAGTTGGTACCGAATGAGGAAGTAGGAATAATTACAGCTTGGTATTTGAAAAACATTACCAACCTTAAATAAATACGCTATATAACTTAGTTTTGAACTCACCGAAAAAGATCTTCAACCAATTTACAGCTAGGAGTTCTTCATTTCCTAGCCGTAAATTGAAAGAAATATGTTTTACGTTTGATAACGTTGTTCAATTCCTAACTGTAATTATCTTGCAAACCATTTTAACCCCCCAAAAAAATAAGGTTTGTTGAATCTTACTTAACTAACATAACACAAACCATGGGAGGTTCAAAATTCAACAATCCTTGTTGAGTGTTTTCTTCACTGGTTTTTTTTTTTTTTAATAATCGATTTCTTGGTTGCTATTAATCAATGATCAAATGGTTTGATTAAAAGAGAAACAAAGGAAAAGAAATTCGGCTAAGACAGGAATAGTCTGTGACTGCATTAAATTTTTGTTTTTGATGTTTAGGTTTGAATGATGAAGGAGTAATTTAGGCATTTAGTTTTTTCCCTATGATACCCCATAACCATCAACCTAGTCATTTCAGCATCATGTAAGAGAACTATTTTTTGGGGACTACTCAAAAATGGTGGGGGACTATTCTCCTTTTTTGGGGTGGATATTAGAAGTAATAATGAGTCACCCCTTATCTAAGTTCATTTTTAATATCAAACTTTCCCTTGGTAATTAAATTAGTATAACGATTAGTAAGTTAATTATGATTAGTGAGATTAAATTAATAAGTTGATTTTTTTTAAAAGAAGAATTATTGAGAGGGAGAAGAAGAAGATGAAGATGAGGGTTTTGGAAGAAAAAAAGTTAAGATCTTTTTCTTTAAGAGCCACAATAAGAATATAATGTTTTGGGTACTCACGGATACTTCAAATTTAGTTAATGGTGCTTGAATTGGCCAAAACATTCCTAAAAATGAACAATTTACAAATTGATTTCGGTTTGGTTAAAAAAGTTCGGCTACGACATCTGAAGAACAGGTAGCCGAACTCATCTGTAAGTGTAGTTCGGCTAATATTTCAGAAAACACAGGTAGCCGAACTCATCTTTAATGGAGTTTTTTCTTTCAGAGAAAAGTTCGGTTAGGAGAAAAAAATTGCGACGTAACCGAACTAGGAGTTTGTCTAGGAAAAAAAATTGCGACGTAACCGAACTCAATATGCAGGTTTTTCAGAGAAAAGTTCAGTTAGGAGAAAAATTGCAATGTAACCGAACTTTTTGTGGCGTAACCGAACTTTTTGCGAGTAACCTTACTATAAGTTCGGCTTGGACATTTTTTTTTCGTCCTAACCGAATTTTTCTCTGAAAACAAAAACCTCCATTAAAGTTGAGTTCCGCTAGTTCGACAAAAATTTTCACATAATTCCTAGCCGAACTTCTCTCCGTAACTTCCATTTTCAACTCATTTTGATGATTACTTCTCATTTTTTCAACGGAAAACGAATGAAAAGTAATGGGTTTGTTATAATTTTGATTTTGATTTGTTTTGTTAATGATTTAAATTAAGCTATATATAGAGGTGGCGGTGGTGGTGATTTGAGGTGGTTGGTGGTGGTTGGTGGTGGTGAGTGGCGATGGTGATGGGAGGAGGTGGTTATATATATATATAGGTGGTGCTGATGTGGAGATGATTATATATAGGTGAAGGATAGGTTAGTCATTGCCACACTTTAGGACACCCCTTATAAGTGTATGGTAGACATTCCTATCACAAAGTAGCTCCCCTCCATTTTTGAGTAGTCCCAAAAAAAAATGGTTCATGTAAGAGCCCTTCAATGATTAAGAAGCCCATATATCAGGTCTCTTTTGTAATAAGCTTCGAAATGTCCAAGGGCCCAAGGCCAAGGCTGAAATGCACATAAGGACGCCATTATTACCTCGAGCGAGAGAATAAACAACGTTAAAAATCAAAACCAGTGCAGTAGTAGTGCAGAACAATAGAGTGGTTTGAGGTTTTCCCTTCCCCAGCAACATACTAGTAAATGCATACTCCACCCCGCCATTAACGACTTCATTTCGGATTGTTATTCCAGGTATCATTCTCTATCTTTACAAGTAGTAGCTCTTCAGATTTTTTAATGGCTTTCTTGCCCTTTAACATGAAAATGTTTGCTAAAACCCTAACTCGGGGGTTCATCATAACTCATTATGCTTGAGATTACAGATTTAGTCATTAGGGTTTTTAAGGAATCTATTATTTTTAGATAATTGCATCATTTCTAGGTTAATGTTTACCTGAATTTCAATTCTCCTGGAGACTTAGCTTATTAATCGTCC
Source organism: Papaver somniferum (assembly GCF_003573695.1). Taxonomy (NCBI): domain Eukaryota; kingdom Viridiplantae; phylum Streptophyta; class Magnoliopsida; order Ranunculales; family Papaveraceae; genus Papaver; species Papaver somniferum. Next base: position 148,494,808 of record NC_039365.1, on the reverse strand, counting down.
ATTCCTCTTATTAGGTTGACTCTCTGCAAGGTTTATATCTTCAGCAATTGTTGAATCGCTAGCTCACTAATTAAGAAATGAAAGGGAAAAACTCAGGTTGTTCTTCTTCTGAAGAAGACAGAATCAGCAACTTACCAGATTCCCTAATTCACCACATTCTATCTTTCATCGATACAAAATTTGCGGTTCAGACTTGTGTTCTGTCTAAAAGATGGCGATATATTTGGACTTCTATGCCCATGCTAAACTTCAGTAACGCTTGTCACCGTCGAGAATCGGATGATGATGAGGACTGTGGTGATGAAGGAGTTAATTTGATCAACCGGTTTCAAAAATTTGTTGACAAGGTACTCAGTCTTCGTGACTCTGATATACAAAGGTTTCATCTAGAATGCTCTCTATATTATATGAATTGTGATGACTTATATGGATGCATAAATAGATGGGTTGCCGCTGCTGTCAGCCATAATGTTCAAGAACTTCATATTGAGGCTAAACCTGATGAGGATTTTGAGATTCCTCTTTGTCTCTATACATGTAAATCGTTGACAAAGCTGGATCTGGAATTGTTTGGTTTTCAAGAGGGTGATATGGACGTCTGTATCTCCAAGATTATTTTACCTCATAGTATGAGTTTTCCTCGGCTCAAATCACTTCATCTAAGACTGTCATATGTATTATTTACTGATGAGAAATTAACGAGGAAGTTCTTTTCAAGTTTTCCTAATCTAGAGTCTTTGGTAATAGCTTATTGGGGACCAGATGAAGGTGGCTTTCTTGATATGAATCTTAAAATTTCTTTGCCTCAACTCAAGCATTTTGAATTCAATAGTCCGGAGGAAGAATGCAATTGTGAGGTTACACTGCATGCTCCAAGTCTGTCATCCTTCATTTTCAACAGTCACTTGTCAACAAGTTTCACTCTAGAGAATCTTTCATCTCTAGTCACTGCTGATGTTGAGATTAATGTTAATTGGAAAGATGAAATTCCAAATAGTTGTGCCCAACGTCTTATGAGATTTTTCAGAGGACTTTATAAAGTGAAAATCTTAACATTAAGGCATTCTTTCATCAAGGTATGACTTCTAAACCTTATTTGTTCCCTGTTATTGCTAACTTTCTTTGCCCTTTTGGCTTTTGGTAAACAGTAACCCTCATTATAAAACCATTTTTTTCACTCCTCTATGTTGTAAGGTGATGCATTAACATTGTAATTAAGTTTTATAATAAAGTAGGAGTTAATCAAGCTTACTAGATTGCAATAGTCTTATACAAACAGACAATCCACAGTAACAGTAAGAAAAGAGAAAGCAAGACATCAAGCAATATGGAACAACAAACAGACACAATTTCCTCGGGATGCCCCTAGATAAGCACCTAAGTGCACCCACCTTGCGTCAACGCAAGGACATTGGGCTACTGCAATGCAACCACCCTCTGAAATTTAAACGTGCATAGTCATCGTCTTGGAGCTTCTTAGACAAGGTTTTTTTAATATGAATTCCTACCCTTGTCGTTGCTACTTCTGCTAGCCATAGTGATGCACATCAAGCATGCTTAACTGCCAATTACATAGTTGGTAAATTGTTCCTTTTATGTTTTGGCAGTATAAGTACCATTAGAACGACGTCTCTTTCATTTTGGACTAAGCTCTGATATTTTTAATAATTTGTTGTTAATGGGTTTCTGTCGTTGTAAATATAATCTGAACAATGTCTCTCTCGTTTTCTTTTTAACGTACCCAGGCTTTAGGTGGAGCTCTTGTTATATTAGACACTCAGCTGCTCGAATTTTATAATTTACAATGTTTGGAGCTGCGGACCTACCTCTCGAAGTACTGCCTGCGTTCTATCTTCTATGTACTAAAGAATTCTCCTAATTTAGAATCTGTTTCCCTGCAGATACCACAGGTTCTGACAAAATTCATCGTCATTTCTTTTATTTTTTTCAAGTCGCTCAAGTATATCATTTTTAAGTCAAGATAAATGCCTTCCATTGACGTTTGGTAATACTTAATTTGCAGGAATGTTATTACGACCCTCGAGAGTATCCACATTTTGACGAGGTATTCATCAAGCACTTTAAGTGTATAATTGGTCCTGTATTGTGTGCTTTTCTTTCTTTACACTTTTGAGTTGGTTAGGTCTAATTCAAAATATGGTTACTGTCTAGGTAAAGATTAATCATGAAAACGTAGAAGACTACTGGTACGCAGGGTTGTCTTCCCAATGCATGATACGTCACCTGAAGTTTGTTGAGATTGATGGTCTTCGTGGATGTATTTATGAACTGAAGCTTCTGGAGATTCTGTTGAAACATGCGACGGTTTTGGAGAAAGTGGTACTTGCCTATCATTCTACTAAGCAAGACTGGTTGAGGGAGAAACGGATGAAGAAATTCAACGAGATGCTGCTAATGTTTCCCAGGGCCTCTAAAAATATCAATTTCTTGTTTAAATTCAGCAAGGTGACTTTGCCTAGTAGTTTTTGGTAGCTAGTTTATAGATAATGAATAATGAAACTGGAGATGGACCTCCAATCTTACACTTGTTACGGTTCAATGTTTTTGCCCTGTGAAAGTTTATTGATAATTACATGTATCTCAGATGTTCTGATTTCTTGAAAAGTCGTAGAGAACTTCTGAAAAGCGGGTTGTGTTGGACCAGAGAGTCAGTTGTAGAGTTCATTGGATTCAGAAAGCATCTATTATAGTTGAGAAGGAAGATTGTCTTATTGACACTTCTGAAACAACTTTGCGTGTTTTATGTTTATAGATTGTGTGAACTGAGATACTGTATCATGCATCCAACACCAGCTCTGTCTGACAGAAAGTTCAAATCAAAGAACTTGGAGCAAGTAGTGATGTATTTTAGTTGCAGATTTTGTCATAGGTGATCATCTCACTAGACCTCCATCTTGTAAGACCATGTTCTAGTCGAAAGAACTGTGGCGTGTCCCTTCTTCTTGTTGCTATTACTTATCTACTCTCGCAAGGCTACAGATATCTACTCCATTTGAAAGAAATGAAGTGTTCTAATACTGTACCCCATAACCCTTTTGTTTCCAGGCCAGATTGGGGTATAACCTGATTAATTGAGGTAATGGTAATACCTAAGAGCAACTGCAGTGGTGCGAGTATAACCAAAGATCAAAGAGGAAAAAAAGACTAAATTTTGGATTTAGTCTGGTGTGTGACGCTACGGTGGAAAGACTAAATTTGGTCAGACGTACATTATACGTTCGCCTGGTGTGGGGCGTAGACTATACCAACGCCTGATTGGGGAGATTCTAAAAAAAAAAAGAAAGGAAATGAAAGAAGTGGGGCGGAGATATAAAGCCCGCCCCACTAAAGTTGTTTTGAAAACAAAGAATGGGGCGGGGGTATAATGCCCGCCCCATATAAAATTACAAAAAAAAAAATGGGGCGTAGACTTTGCGTACGCCCCATGTGGAGCGTAGAGTATACCAACGCCTGATGTGGGGAGTGGAATATACGTCCGTCTGATGTGGAACGTAGAGTATACCAACGCCTGATGTGGAGCGTAGACTATACCAACGCTCGATTATATTTAGGTTTAGTCTTGGTCCCAGACCAAATATACTTTGGGTTTTAGTCGTTGATCAAAATTTGATCGATAGTACGTTCCACTACGTCAGTTCAAAAGATCAAATATTTGGGTTTAATCGCCCACTGTGGACGCTCTAATGAGACAAAACATGGGTAATTTTGAAATAAAACAAAACACCCCTCAAACATTTATTTTCTTGAATAGCTTAATTGTCTCTGCAATGATTAATACTAATTTAATTGATATGATTAGATAAGTTAAATTAGTTAGATTGGTTGATTTACATGATTTTTTAAATTTTTTTTTTGATGAAAATATTTTTTTTTTATAAATCAAGTAATATAGTACAAAATGTTTATACCATCATTTTTCTCAAAAGCATTAAATAAAATACTTGATTTGTTAATTTTTTTCTCTAATGTGTAAAGATAAATGTTGGAGGCTCTTGATTCTTGCTTTCTTAACTAAGTTGAATTTTTTGTTAATGTATCTCACCTTGGCTTGAGGAAAAGTATCCAAATTCGCTTTAACCTCTTTAATTGTGTTTTCTACTTCCCAGGAAATTTCCTTACACTTTTTGTTAATGAGATCGACAACACTTTTGCAATCTGTGATAATTGAAACACTGGAGAGAATATTATTCTTTAACCACGAAGTAGCTTTAAACATAGCCTTTGCTTCTGCATTAGCGGCTGACATAGCCTTATCTGAGCCTGCTTCGATATGCATGAATTCTTCTTGATCCACCGAGTAAAAGATAAAAGGCGAAACCCATTTATACTTTAACTTTGTTGACGTATTGATTGAGTATGGCGTTTATTTTCATGATTTTTATGTAAAATTCTTTGTATGTGTTGGTTAATTTGTATCTAATATTAATTGTATGGTGGAATCACTGGAATGTATTGAAGGAATTTTTGACGATTGTTTGTCATATTATATCATATGTTTTGAAGCATGTTCAGATGTCATTTTACTTCTGTTTTATTGTGTTTGGTGATGACATGATTTGTTTAGCTAACTATATTGCGTGTATTGATAAATAATTTGGTAGTAGATTGTCTAATTCTAAGACTATTGGGTATCTAAGTGTACTGTGTACATACTAAGTACGTTTCCTTCAAAATATATTGCTTTGCGACTTGTATAATTCATTTTGTGAGTAAAGATAAATAAATATTGTGAATGGTGATGAATTTGGTAGTACTTCTGTTCTGTGATAGGAAATTATTCAGGTCCAAAGATTACAAGTTCGGTACCTAAGAAGAGTTTTGTAACCCCGAAGAAGCTTGCGTTCAAGCCTATTCTGAGGAAGAGTCCTAGGCTGATCGACAAAGCTATTGAAAAGGAGAAAGCTAGTTGTAAAAGGATGATTGACTTGGGCAATGTAGAAGAACCAGAGATGTTGATATTTGGCAGCCAGGCCAGTGTACGAGACAATGTATCTGCTGGAAGTTATAAGGGTAAGGGAAAAGCAACTTTAGATGATGAGAATGAGGATGAATTCTCGAACAGTGGAGATGAAGGTAATGTTATTTATAACTCTGAATGGATAGGTGCCTCTAATTTGAACTGATAATCCCTTACTTAACCATTTACTTGCTTGTTTTATAGGCGAAGAAGACTACGGTGATCTCTTAGTCTCTGAAAGTGAAAAAGGTGGTTAGTTTTTGTGTTTTGAATATGAGTTTTCAATTATTTTACAATAGTTCAATTAGTCTAATCTCACTTATATGACATGTAGATAAGGAGGAAGAAGATAATGTTCCACCTCCTAAGAGTTTTTCACTTCTTGATTATCCTGAACTAGTAGACTTGGTTGGGACCGAAAGTGACGCTGACAAGGATCCTGTGAATGTGCCTGAATTGACTAATGTACCTGAGATGACCAGTGTGCCTGATCGTAGGAGTAATGAACATTGGTATGCAGATTATGTGAATGTTTTTGGTGAAGTCAACAGTGAGGATGAGCCTTTATTTCCTCAAGAGGAGGATGTGGGTAATGTGTTGGATGTAGGGTCTATGGAAGTTGGTCTTGAATTTCCTGACAAGAGTGCATTCTGCGAACATTTGAGGGCTTATGCAGTTTTAAATGGATTTCAGTTCAGGGTGAAGAAAAGTGACCATGAAAGAATGAGAGTTGTTTGTGCACATCATGATACTGAGAATTGCGACTTTTTTGTGTATGTCACGAAGGAAAGGGGTGATGACCATACTTTCATCATCAGAGGCTTGAATTTAGTTTACCGTTGCGAGGGAGATCCTCTTGGAAGAAACAGGTCTGCTAACCCTGCATTTGTGGCTGCTCATGTGATGAGGAACTTGGCTGGTGGTAGAGTCGTTCCAAAGGTTGTTGAAATTGTTAATGAATTCTGGAGAAGTCACAACACTCTCCTGCCTTACCATACCGCCTGGAGAGATAGGGTAATGGTGTTAGAGAGGTTACATGGCTCGTATGATGAAAGCTATAAATTTATTCTGAGTTTATGTGAAATGGTTTCAAGGACAAACCCAGGTATATTATTAATTTATTTCTCATTCTCATTGTTTTATTTGTGTTATTTAATTCATCACCAGCACAAACTTATCTTAATAACATCATATAACTGTTTTCATATTATAGTTTTGTTTTAGCATGTATACATATCAATATAATCAATAACTGTCTTTGGTACGATAGGTTCCGTAACAAATTTTACTTATGGTAGAACAGACAACAAGTTTGAATCTATCATGATATCATTTGCTGCACCACTTAGAGGTTTTAAAGATGGTTGTATAAAAGTGATTGGGTTGGATGCATGTCATCTTTATGGGAAACATGGGGGTTGCCTCCTTGCTGCAACTGGCTTGGATGCACAGAATGGACTGGTGCCATTGGGAATTTTCATCTGCAGAAATGAATGCTACGAAAATTGGTATCTCTTCTTGAAGAATTTGAAGCCCAAAATCATAGGCCGTGGGTTCACCTTGAACTTCATTTCAGATAGGCAAAATGGGTTGGTTGAAGCTGTCCATGAGTTGTTTCCTGATTCTCCTCATAGATTTTGTTTCAGTTTTTATTGTTTCTTTCTTAGTGTTTTCATTTTGTTGTTTATTTTGGTGGCAACTTATGTACGTATGAGTTACTAATTAAGTACTATGTTTGGTATGGTAGGCATCTTTTTAAGAATTTCAAGACACACTTCAAGGGTTCTAAGCTTAAGGAACATGTCTTTAATGCTGCAAAAGCTTATAAACGGAAGCATTTTAAGGTTTGCATTTCTTCCCCCCTACTTTTTAAGGTTATAAATAAGCATACTAAGTTGAATCCGTATAACATGTTTAAATGTTGTATCTAGTTAATTGATAATGTGTATTTCGTGTTCATTTTAAGGTCCATATGAACTCTTTGTTGGAGTTAAACCAAGCTGCCTGTGAGTATGTGATGCAAGAACATCCCAGTACCTGGGCTAGGTCGTTTTATGATGAAAGTGCTTGTTGTGAACATATGAAAAACAATTTCAGTGAGTCATTTAACAATATGATTTGTAAGTTAAGAGACAAACCAGTATGTAAGATTGCAACAATGTATGGGAAGCTGGTAATGGGACTTTTTTACAAGAGAAGGAATGCAACTGCTACCTGGGAAGATGGAGACCTGGTACCTACGGCAAACAAATTGTTAAAGAAGATGTTGAAGAATGTTGGTGATTTCAAGGTGGAAGGAGCAGAGGTCGGAAAGCTGTATTTGGTGACTAGTGTTCACAAAACTGTGTTCACTGTCAATATTGTGGAGAAAACATGTACATGTCACCAGTGGCAGTTAAGAGGATTCCCTTGCATACATGCTGTCTGTGCATTTAAAGCAAATCAGGCCTAACTGGACCTCGTAAGCAAAATACACTTTTTATCTTGTTTATGTGCATTAATTTAGTTATATATTTGTGTACATTAAATGCCTTCATTTTTGATTATTAACATCAAAGTTATATTATGATAGGTACTGTTCTAGCTATTACTCAGTTGAGTCCTATAAGGCTACTTATGCACCTCCCATGTTCCCATAGCAAGACCAGGATGATTGGGTGGAGGTAAACCACTCTTTTTTGTATTTTATTGGTCATTTCACACTTTATTGAATTTCCTCATGTTGTTGATGTAAAAGATTCTGTATTCTTTAAGAATATTTACAACATTTTCACAATTTCTATATTCTTCTCCTCCTCTTACAACCATCAGGCCCTATTACTATTCTTCCTCCTCTAGATATGAGGAGACCTGGTAGACCTAGAGTGAATTGAAGAAGAGGTCATGATGAGCCACCAGCAGAGAAGAAAGCAAGGACATGTAGTAGATGCAAGTTGCCTGGACATAATGTCAAGACTTGCCAAGGAGGTGCAGTGGGTTCAAACCCTAAGAAGAAAAGAGCCAGAACAGAGGTGGATGGAGAAACTCAGCAGCTTACTTCTTACAATCAAGGTGAGTGTAGCACTGGTAGGATGAGATCTGTTAGATCCAGGGGGGAGGGAGGGTTCTTTCGTCAGGTCTTTTCTGATGTTGCTGCCCATTCAGCTGGAACTTCTGCTGCTGCAACATCTACAAGTACCAGATCCAGAGGTGGTTTCTTTCGGCAGGTATTTTCTGATGCTGCTGCACGTTCAGCTGGGACGGAGACTAAGAAGGCCAAGACCACGAAAAAGTGAAGTTTGGAAGTGAATAATATTTGCATCTAGTGGAGATCAAGCCTAGTACTTACCGGGACGACAGGGAGTCCCTTCTATACTATCAATATGGGGCTAAAAATGCATCGCTTGCAACGCTTTTTTTTCATTTTTAATCGATCCAATTGAATGGGTATTGGCCGTTTTCTCTCGAAATTGAATCAACAATCGGAGAGTTATCGTCCCCGACTATGGTTAGGAGGAATGAAAACGGTTGGAAGTCGACCCGATTAACGGATCATTAGGCATGAAAATGATCAAAAAACCGTCACCTAAACTTTTAATTTTAATCTTGATCGTTGGTTGCCAACAAAGTTCAGCTATCAGATTTAAAACTGTTACTGAAATGTTACAAAATATGTTACAAAATATGTTACAAAAGTGTTACAATATAAGTGTTAGATATATATAACACTTATAAGTGTTATAAAATCACTGTTACAAATACTGTTGCAAAATCTGTAACAAAATACGTCACAAAAACAGGCTCCCTGACTTTGGTCGTCCCAACACTGCTGTAGCAGTCATCTAGTTAAGTTTTTTTTTTATTTGTGTTGGTTGAATGCATCAGACTTCTTAGTTTAGGTTCTTATTTTAGGATCAACATCTTTCGTTGATTGTATAAGGAATTCCTTCTTGTTTATATTGACTATTTAAGACTTATTTTAGCCTTCCTTTCATGTTTAGAGTGGCCTTGTTTTGCCACTCATTTATGGTTGTGACTTGGATTTCCTTTTATTAATATAAGTTGTTTATTAGTTTAAATCACTTTCTTAGATATGCATCTTTGGAAGCTCATTGCTTAATTCTTCCAACTTTTGGCTTGGATTTCTTACATGATCTTTTGTAGCAGCAGCAAGGGCAGCAATTTCCAAAGAAAGCCTTCACACTGGTTGCAGATAAGGTAAACGATATCCTTGTGTTGTTTTAAGCACTGGTGCAAGTAGAACCTTCCTCTTTACGTATTTGGTTTTGCTGTACCTAGTTTTATTCACTGGACAACTTCTAATTTGATGATTTTCTGATCCACAAGCTTAACAAGCGTCGAGTAATTTCGGGTGAACTGGCAGTGCTTTTAGAGGGTTGGAGGTAGTTTTAAACTACTCTAAGTAGGTGCAATTTGGATATGAGCAGCCAAGAATCTTATTTCCAGCATTTCCACCACTTGTGCAAAGCACCAATTTTTCTCATGCCATATGCCTCTTACATGGTATGTTTCTTCATGTCCATCTATCTTTCTCAGAACTTAATAAATTGGCTGCACAACCCTAGATACTTAAAGAGTGTATTTCTTGTTAATTCACAGTTTTTTGTTCTTTGGGTGAACTTAGTTCACAGTTACGGAACCTTGTGGAGATGCCTCCAAAAGTATCTACAAAGAAACGTTATTTCTTGATGGAGATACTGCACAACCTTTACCAATGAATTCCATCTGTTCATTCCATAATGGATAAGATAACAACAGTTGGGGTTTTTATACTAAGAATGTCAGTTGAAGAAGAAATATGTTCGTTGGCAAAAAGTAGATCTGATCTGTTTATTTTTCTGGTTTGACAAGATTTTGATGTGTAGGTCAGTTGGGTAGAGCAGGGTGAAACTGTTTATTTTTTGTTGAGCAGGATTTTAACCCGTATTAAGTTTTGGTAGAAAAAGGGTAGTTCAGTCCTTCAAATTCCAGTTTGTTTGACACTTGTCTCTTTTTCTTTGACTTTCTTTTTGACCTTTGTCTGTTAGATTATTGAAAAAAACTGATGGAAAAGTTTGTAGCAGGATATGCTTGCAATTATGGAAGAAAATGGGACAAGAATGTAAAGTGCACACTAAAATGAGGGCACATCAGTAAATTATCCTTATATGTATGATCCTCACTTTTATTTTCCTCAAATCCAAGATGGATATGGAAGTGATGAATGTATTGAGCCAAACGTAGAATCTAACGATCCAGAAGAAGAAAAGAGAGTTGCAAATAATCAGGTACACAACTTACATGGTGAAGATTGTGGTTATTCCATGCAAATGATGGATTTTGATTTATATTTTCACATTTTGGTGCCTAGTATCGTCACGGTCGACGATGGTCGGTTTTGATTACCAAATGCTACGACTTTTCATGAGCAGTATTTTATTCGTCACCGTTTTTGTAAACACAAACGTACCGACTGTTTTCGCTTGTTGAAGTCGTCAGCATCGAAAATATGAACTCTACCGACTAAATGTCCTTTTCCAGCACAGAGAACTAGGTTGTGAAATATGCTTAAGCCGTCATTGTTTTGAATATGTCGACTTCGCCGACTATAGTTTGGTCGTCATTATTGTATTCTTTGACCCTGCCGGATGTTCTTTGGTCGTTGTTGTTTTATATATCGACCTTGTCGACTATGGTAGTATATATTAACTAACTTGGGATGTTTTGTAGATTGTATTTGTACCGATGACGGATCAGCCTAAAGCTCACAGTGTTAGGGGTCCTGATACTTCCGCACATTATGCTAGTGATTTGGAATGGTTGAAAAAAGACGAAGCAATCAATTGGGTTGTTGAGAAAGCAAAAGAGAAGATGTGAATTCTAGTGAAAAACACCCAACAAAAACCTTCGCGGTTTGAAATGGTTTGCGAGTGTAGTGGGCTGGAGGTAAGTTAGAAGAGAAAGGGTTATGTGTATCCTAAGAAGACGAGTAGGGTGTACAAGACGAAGTCAAAGAAGTGTGGATGCCCATTCAAGATTATTTTTGGAGGAATGAATATACCAATAACATGTGGAGAATGAATAAAGTTGATGTTGGTTGACATAACCATAAAGATCCGGATAGTCTTGTTGTACACTCCCAAGTTTCCAAGTTGAAACCGCACGAGTTCGAACAAGTAAGAACAAGTTGGGGAATTAAACCAAGTAAGCTCCTTAGTAAGTTCAAGAGGGATGACAAGAATAACCTTTCTTCATTATCTTCAACTTATGCGGCCAAAGCAACTATCAAAACAATTGAATGTGATTGAAGAAAGGTAATGGAAGAATCACAATGGTTGGCCCAAAAATACAACTACACGGTGAGACACCATGAGTCATTAGAAGGGAGGGTGGGCCGTATTTTTCTTGCGAATTCCGATATGATTCGGTGCTTTTACCAAGTTTTGTTCATGGATTGTACTTATAAGACGAATAGGTACAACATGCCTTTGTTGATCATTGTAGGAAAAACCTCGGACAAGCAATCATTCACGGTGGCATGGTATTTTATGGGCCATGAGAAGGATGAGAGATATATTTGGGTATTGGAAACTTTAAAGCTTCTCTACCACGAAGACAAAACTCTCAGGTTTGTAGTGACCGACAATGAGCAAGCAATAATGAACGTCGTGAGGATATTTTTTCCCAAGGCACAAAATTTGCTTTGCACGTGGCACATACAATGCAATCTTAGAAAGAATTGTAGTAATCATTTCTAAAATCTAAATGAAAAGAAAGGTAGTAAATGTGAAAAAGTGGAAGATGAACGTCTTAGTAAACTAACTAAAGAGGAGAGAGATGAAGATAAAAATAAAGAAGAAGAAGAATGAAAATAAGTTGAGATTAAATTTGGGGTATTCATGAAATTATGGGATAAGTTGGTTTGGTCGATGAATGTGGCAAGATATGATAGAAACTTGAAGGAGTTTGAGGATGATTGGGGCACTAATGTCCCAAAAGTAGTGGCATATCGCAAGAGACAATGGTTGAGGCCACACAAAGATAGGTTTGTGTATGCTTTTACTTACGACTATAAACATTTAAAACTTGAGTTCACAAGTATGGTAAAGCAAGCTCATGGGAGACTAAAAGGTCTACTTTTCACGAGTCAAAATGGGATTGTGACGGTGCAACATGATATCCATGAGTACACTAATAATGATATCAACAATATAAATAAATCAATTCGAAGAAAATAGGCACAAGAAGTTGAAGTGCTACAAGGAGGATGATTGGTTGCTTGTTGGTATACATCACAATGTCTCGCATCGGACAATACGTTTTATGATGAAACATCCCAAGTTGTATCAAAAGTATGACGACCCGATAACTCCTTGCAATTGTAGGATAATGAAGGATACCCGACTTCCTTGTCGTCATATGCTTGGTAGGTATAGAACTCCGTATTAGAGCACTGCTCGGTCGAATTCGCAAGCGTTGATATCTCAAGATGTTTAGTTTCCAAAACTATAAGTCTTGATTCTATTCTACTTATAGCTAAGTCTCGGATTATGATAGAAAGTGTAGTTGAGATTTATACTTCACGCCGTTCATCGATTGAAGACGAAGAACTACTAAGGCGATCTTGTGGAACTTCATCAACAAAATGTATGTGGAGACTTGAACTCATCTATCACTCAAAAGTCTATCTACTCTATCTCCTATTTGAGACAAAATTCGTATAGCTATGTAGACTTCGATTACACACATTTGATATTTCGATACGAGTTTAACTCGCTTACATATTTCTCGAAATATGTGTTGGTAAGCTTTCGCTTTAACCAAGTTCTTCTTATTTTCTTGACGAAAGTCAAAAGATGATCATGTAAAAATCGCATGGTAACATCTTACATGATTTGTGTGAGACAGTCATCTGATGTAGACTCGGAATGTTTCGTATTGATCATTCGATCACTTGAAAATTGCTTTGAAGCTAATAGTTTGTGTGAGACAGCTATTGTCGTCTTCTAAGAATGTTTCAATGATTGAAATGGGAGTTTAGAACTATTAACCATCATTGGATATAGCACAATATGCGTACTATATCATAATTAACCTAATAGTTTAACAAATTGACTAAGAAACTTAGTTCCCTTATTAAACCGATTGTAAACATACAATCGCTTATTTCGATAAGACCAAAATAAAGATCAAAATTAACTTTATTTCTCTCATCAGGTTCTAATTATTCAAACAATAACTTATACCTTTCACTTTAGACAAGACAAGTACTAGGTTAGTTAACTAGTATTTCTTGTCAAGGCATTCGATTAGACTTGAATAACCGAATCCTTCAATTTGATAAGTCTAACCAAGATCAGAATTAACTTAGTTTCTCTTATCGGAATCGAATTGGACTGAACAAATGATCCCGTATTTTGTTAAGCCATAAACAATACATACAAACCAAAATAAATTGAGTTCCACAATTATTTTTCTTAACCGGAAGCAATTGAAACAAACATAGACATTATAGTACCGCAATTGCACCGAAATTTCGTTAAGCAAAAACACTTGATACCAAACAATAAAGAAGATACCGAACAATGAGTTAAATAAATTGACACAGTTTTTCTTAACCGGAAATAATTGAATCACACACACACACACACACACATACACACATAATTGAATAAATATCAATTGTACCGAAAATTATTAAGAAAAAGCAAATTTATGCAATATAAGCAGGCTTTTCTTAAACAGGAAAACGATTAACTAACAACTTCGTTACCTCAAATTCCGCATCCTCTTCTCCCTAGAAAGATATATCATTAAGTGCAAGTTCAAGTTAGAACTCTCCCCCAGTATGTTGTCATTCTCTCGCAAGAACAAAATAATAACAACAAAGAGCAACCTTTACCAGAGAAATGTTGAATCGGTTTTAACTAATGAGTGCCAATAGCAAAAGTTGAAAACCCGAAACACACATGATTATGCTAAACACAACTCATGTAAACACAAATTGATTCAGCACATTGTGAGTTTTTACATATGAGTCTCAATCGGAACACCTTATGATCCTTTGATAAAGCCTACCAACACGGGCTAGAACTTAATCCCGCTAAATCAAAAAGTCATACAAACCATAAGGGTTCACATCATATGAGATTGAATATTAAGGTTATTAAAATCGAAATCAAACATCTAATATATTAAGAGTACTCATACGTATACCAATATTTAATTTATAGAATATAAACAAACAATAGTATATGTGACTTACATATGAGCTACAACATCACAAATATCGGCTATATTCAACGATCGTCTATACTCAAAAGTCACTAACCATAAGGAAGTGAACCAATATATGAGACTGAACCACAATGGTTTATCTCATAAACTCAAATGCAATACACCATAAATATTCAACAGAAAATTAAGTTATGCAATTGCCTCAATCTTGTAGTAAATTCAATTACGAAATCAACGTAAAAATAATGAGGTGATTCCGAGTTCGGACGAAGAAGTTATGGACAAAACAGTTTTACACTCCTTCGTATGGACCAATCATACCATTCACTAGGACCGGTTACACCAATCACTAGGACCGGTTACAGTGATTACTTGTGGCGGGTCACAACATGAACCCACACATGAAACTGTTTTAGACATAACTTTTATATACAATGTCCGAATTCAGTGATGTTTGGCTCGTTTTAACCGTAGTTTCTTAAATTCATTTGAAACTATTTACCTTTCGTATTCAGAAAAACAAAACATGAATGTACTGCATATATCATTTTGCAAACAGACAAGCCAATAAAAACCCAGCTTTTCCACGAAAATATTCATTGATAGAACTTTAGGCATATTGTGACCTAAAATATGGCTAGTAACTATTTAACCCAAAATTTTCACTATGAGCACAAAATCTGTTATGCCCCATAATTCCAAGCAAGTTTTAACAGTCAGTTTTAAAAGTAAAAGCATCTACGTTAGAAGGTGGAAATTTTATTTTTCAATATGAGCATCTCCAAAAACATTTGTGTCTCTGAAAAAAACTGGTGCCACATAATTTTATAGATATTCTAAAAAAAAAAAGCTCTCTCCAACAGTAGATTCGATAATCCAAATTTGATATTAGTTGGCATTTTGAGTTTGGATGGGAATATCTAAGTTAAGATATTCCCATTCGTACTCATATCATCAACTTTTTTGTTTAAATTATTATGGCTCATTTTTTAGATTAAGTAACTTATAACTAGATGACACTTGTATTTAAATATACATAAATATAACTACCACTAGAAATGCAAACATGATTTTATATGCACCCAATGTTAACTAAAAACCTATTTTTAGGTTTCCATATAGGATACAAACCCAAACACCATCGGAGATGCTTTGAGACATGAGATTTTGGAATAGGTCCTATAATTCTCAAGACCAACGTGTTCTAAAAAGACGAGGAAAGAGAGTGTTTGAGGATAGGTTAGGAGGTGAGTCAACCAGGAATTGCGTCTCATCTTCATCTTGGAGCAACATAAATCCTTTCAACTGGAGTGGAAGACATTTGAAATCTCTAAACATAAGCTAGGAAAGACACCAGGATTGAAGATGGAGGAGAAAAGCAAAGGAGGACGGCGTTTTTGGATTCTCATGATGGAAGAAATCGGAATATGGATCAAAGATCTACTTCACAAGATTTTAACATGAAAATCCAAAGAAAATGAAGTAAGATGGAACAGAAGGGAAAAATCTTTCTCTTTTCTAGTGGAACTCAAGTCGAGCAACATATGAGATTTCATGAAGATAACAATATTTGATTCTTCAAAAAACATAAACTCAATTATCTGCATTCCAAAAGAGGAAAAAAACATAGGATGGTGGAGTTTTGGAGAATGTTTGGTCTCTCTAGTTCAAGGAAAGGAAAGTACACAACAACCTCCGGGCATTGAAGAATTTCCACATCAAGCACCAAATAACTCTCAGCAAAACATTTTTATCAAGGACAGAATGGCAAGAATTCTTTCAGTCTCCATCAATAGGTCTTTGTCATGGAACGTTGTTGCTAAATCAATTTCACAAACACTGGAATGTAATCGATACCTTAAATTTATTACAACAGAAAAAAAATACTTCCATATTATATCCGGACAATGATGAGGAATGGATTAACACCTGGAAACCAAAAAAGTGGAAAGTACAAGTACCATAATAATGGTGAAGAGATGGTATAGTGATGATGAAAGCATTCCACCAAACCTATTAAACCCAGGTTCATCATGGGTAAACATTATTGTTTTGTCTCTTCATAAGTGGTCCATGGAATCCTTTGAAGCAATTGGTGAAAAAATTGGTGGTTTGGGTGAAATCGACATAGAAACTCTGAATAGAAATCCTAAGATCTGCCGAATTGCAATCTATGGTGATGTACAGAGGATTCCGTTGGTTCTTGAGATATATTTTAACGGGAAAAAATATCGTTCTAGCTTTGGAATGGGATATTACCAAACGCCAGACCAAGTCACCGTCTCTGAAAGAATATTTGAATAGAAAGAGGATATTCGAGAAAGCAATGGCCAAAATTTCAAATTCAAATATTTCAAATTTGAATTTAAACTCAAACAGTCAAAATAGTCAAGATAAGGAGATCAACTCAAGATTAGAACTGGGAGATAAAAGTGAAGCACCTGCAGCAGAATTATTGCTCACTAACAGGAGAAGGAATCTGGAGGAAGGCAAAATCAAAACTAACCCAATCAATTCTACTTTTAAAAAGTTCAAAAAAACAAACCCAAATCATAAATTAATTCGAATTGAGAAAGAATGAGAAGCTTCAGTGATCCAAATTGAATAATTTGAGGAAAGCCAGGAAGTGGTAAAGGAAACACAGCTGGAAGAATGTGGCAACAATCAAACAATTCAACCAACCAACACAGACCTAACATTGGAATTTTTTGAGAAAGATCATACTCAACATCCATATGGAAAGCACAATGCTTCAATATTTAATACAGTGGAACTTCTCATGAAAGTTAGTACAAATATGGGCACAATCAACAGAGGACGTGATCTACAAATTCAGCGCATTTTTGCTGAAATCATTAAAAAACATGAACGAAGATCGACAAATTCAAAAGAGCAGAAGAAGACTCAAGAGAAGGTGTTGGAGATCATGGATGGGGC
Source organism: Papaver somniferum (assembly GCF_003573695.1). NCBI lineage: Eukaryota > Viridiplantae > Streptophyta > Magnoliopsida > Ranunculales > Papaveraceae > Papaver > Papaver somniferum. Next base: position 148,477,677 of record NC_039365.1, on the reverse strand, counting down.
TCAGATAGTGAATCAATGAGTACACTAGTACTATCCTGGAATGCAAGAGGGCTCAATGCAGTCGACAAAATGGATAACTTGAAAAACCTAATCAGGAAATACAAGCCAATAGCAGTGGTAGTGCAGGAAACAAAAATGATGAAAATAACTCATTGGTTAGTCAATCATATATGGGGAAATGATAGAAATAAATGAAGTTGGATACCATATCAAGGGCTAAGTAGAGGAATGCTAACAATATGGAATGATGAAAAATTAGACTGCATAGATGAAGAATTTCCCCTCGGCACCATCAGCAACAAATTCAAGTTCAGGAATGAAGATTTTGAATGGACTCTAACTAATGCTTATTCTCCTTGCGAGAGTGAAGAATAGAAGGAATTTTGGATTGAACTAGAACACTCAACAGGTTGGGCGTCTAATGCTTGGATAATAGCTGGAGATTTCAATATTGTGCGAAGAAGTTGGGAGAGGAATAAAAATGGAGGATCCAAACTTGGTAATACTCTCTTTAACAAATTCATGTCTCAAGCTGATTTGATTGATTTACCAGCTGGTGGAGGACTGTACACTTAGACCAATATGCAACAAGACCCAATATTATGTAGATTGGGCAGAGTACTACTCACCCCAACAATGGAACATAAATATCCAGCTATAGCACAAACTGTGCTATCTAGAGAAACATCAGATCACTCCCCAATCTTACTGACAACAAGTAATATTGCTGCTTCTAATCCCCCTTTCATATTAGAGCTTTACTGGCTTACTAACAAGACTGTTTTGAGTAATCTGCTAATCTGGTGGAGCACAATGCAATTCACAGGTTCTCCAAGCTATGCATTAGCAAAGAAACTCCAAAATCTAAATTTTTTCTAAAGGAATGAAGCAAAGAACAATATGGCCAGATTGCAAAAACAAACGTGGAACTAAGCAAAAAGATCCATGACTTGAAATTAAAGGAGGAAGGGACCAAGCTCATAAATGAAGAATTTATTAACAGAGCCCAATGGAAAACAACACTCAAATAAGTAAGATTTGATGAATTCAGGAAATGGAAAAATAGAGCTAAAACAAAATCTTTGAGTAAAGGTGAGAGCAATACAAGATATTTGCATCACCTAGCCAATGGGAGGAGAAGAAGAAACACAGTGCACAAATTAGTAATACATGTAGAAGACAACTTCAACCAAGCATAGATCAAAGATGAGTTCACATATTACTTCTCAAATTTATTCAAAGAAAAGTTTGAATGGAGACGTGAACTTGACTTTACTGATTTTCCTAAATATCCACAACTGAGAAGGAATGGTTGGAAAAGCCAATAGAAGAAGAAGAAATATGGAGCACCACTAAAATTTGTGGTAACAACAAATCTCCAAGACCAGATGGATACCCAATGGAGTTCTTTAAAGTGGCATGGCCAATATTGAAAGAAGATATCATGGCAGTGGTTAAAGAGTTTCAAGAAGAGGAAAGACTTGATTGGAGAATGAATTGGTCCTTTATCAGTCTAATACCCAATAAGGAAGACTCATCTAGACCAAACATGTTCAGGCCAATCAGCTCAAGATAATCTCAAAAACCCTGACAAACAGGTTCAAGATAGTAATACCTAAGTTGATATCATAGCACCAGGGATATTTCATAAAAGGTCATCAAATACATGATGGTATTCTAGTGGCAAGTGAGTTACTGGATGCAAGACTCAAATCCAAAGTCCCAGGCATCTTATCTAAACTTGACATTGAAAAAGCTTTTGATAATGTTAATTAACACTACTTGGATTCATTCTTAGAAGGTTCTGGTTTTGGGGGAAAATGGAGAAGCTGGATCTACTAGTGTTTATCATCTTCCCAATCATCTATACTCATTAATGGAAGTGCCACATCAAAGTTCAAGCACCAGAAAGGGTTGAGACAAGGTGATGCACTCTCCCCTTTTTTATTTATACTTGTGGCTGAAATACTCACTAAACTATTAAAAAAGAGAGAAGCTCTAAACATGATTACAGGATTCAATATGCACAATCAAATCAGTGTGTCTCATCTATAATTTGCTAATGACACACTGATATTCTTAGATGCTAAAAAAGAGATGGCTGAAAACCTAGTGCTCATTCTTCAAGTGTATGAAGCCATTACAGGGTTAAGGGTAAATCTGGAGAAAAGCACTGTGATCAGCATTAGTGCAGACCATAAAATAGATGAAATTGCAAGAATCATGCACTGTAAGGTAGAACTCTCCCATTAAGATATCTTGGAATGCCTCTTGGAGCAACATTGAAGCAAATGTCAGTATGGGATTCCATTATTGATAAATTCCAAAAGAAATTGGGAAAATGGAGGAGGAGGTTTTTATCTAGAGATGAAAGAATTATCTTAATCAATAGTGCTTTGTCAAGCCTTCCAGTGTGCTTCATGTCTTTATTTCAAATTCCAGTGGCATTAGAGAAGAAAATGGTGAAAATAATGAGGGAGTTTCTGTGGGGTGCTAGCTCAAAAGGAAAAAAAAATTAATTGGGTGGCCTGGGATTGAATAAACAAACCAAAGAAACTAGGGGGCTGGGGATCAGACATCTGAAAGGTACAAATAAACTTTATTATCCATGTGGAGATGAAGATACGCAAAAGAAAAAGAAGCACTTTGAAGAAGATTTGTTCAACTGAAGTCTAATATGATGCTGAAGATTTGTGTCCTGTGGAATCTAAACTTCCTCATGGAAGAGGTATGTGTAAAGGAATACAACATGGAGGGAATCTAATGCAAAAAAACTCACAATTCTCTATTGGTGATGAAAATTCAGTGAATTTCTGGAATGATCCATGGACTGATCAACCTCCTATGTGCCAAACTTTCACCTTAACGTATTGTTGATGGTGGATTTTAGTTCAGGGATAAAACTATAAAAGCAATCTTAATATGCTGACATCCTACAAAGGATAAAGCCATTTGATAAGCGATGAGCGCATAAAATATCTCGCTTTATTTATTTGGAGAAATTCGATAAATATACAAAATTCACCTAGAATGGTGCATGTAGCAACAATCCCAAATATTCTGTGAATTTATAGAATTATTAATTAATGCATGATTTGCCTAGTATTTCCTATGTTGTTCCTCGCCGAACTCTCATTATTAGCATGACATGACGACTGAGTGTTCACTCTCAGCAGAGTAACATGAATCTCCAAGTGCCAATTTCGAGACATGCATGAAATACCCGTACATGCTAAATCACTCTCTGACAAAGATAACTTCGAATCGTTGCGCTTTCAACTCGATCGAACGCATTTAATTTCCTTGAGGAAAATCTGGACTGTCCATATCAGTCTCAGAAACGATCGTGACCACACAAGTTGTCCGTGCAATTTAACAAGCCTATCGAAACCCTGGCAAGAGTAGGCGATTGACGTGATGACCATCGGAGGGACCGCTTATGCCCTAGCCGGTCGAACATCACACGAACTCCTCCCAGCACGTCAAACGCCAGCCCTAAAAAAGGGTGGTTGCGATGCTTTGGAAGAAGCTCGACGAGCTTAGAATGTTCAAGGAAGTCTTAAAATCATCACGACCGTCCAACTTCACCAGCCTGGTTGGACGGCTTAGATCATCCCGCGAATGATCAGTGAAGCGCTAATGCACACATTGACGGGCCCACTCTGTCCCTACCTGATAAACTTACTCACGGCATGGTCATAGAACCATGAACGTTTTTCCAAAACATGATGGGCGTGAGGCTTTTCAAGGGTCACGAAAATTCCACTAGCGTCTTAAATTGATCTCAACCATCCAACATAGCCAGCATATTTTGATGGCTTAGATCGCGCCTAAGACCATCAGGGAGGTGCACATATGTTTACCGTCGGCCCAAAGTGGGCCCCACATGATCGACCTCTCCAAAGGAGAAGCATAGCTTGCCAAACCGATTGGCCAAAGTCACGCGTGCGCGACCGTTTTAAAACCCTAATTAGGATTTGCGGCGCTGCATAACTGTCGCAGTTCGATCGTGTCCATCCATCTTCGCCAGCCTAAACAAAGTGTGTACATATACACCCAAGAGGTCCCAAGGATGTTGAAGTGATCACCGTGGGCCCACCTATGTGTGTGACCGACCGACCTGGGACAACCATGGCCGAGCGTCTCGAAACGCACGCCCAAAGATGGCATGTTACGCGGCTTCCAAATCCTTTGCGGCAATGGATTTCTAGCGTAAATCGATCACGACCACTCATTTTCGCCAGTCAACTTGAGTGGCCTAGATCAAGCCTTCATGGGACAGAGAGGTATAGACGTACACAACAACGGACCGTCTCCATGCACGACCAATTGTAACCACCAAAATTGGCTCCCATGAGTAGTTTCGATCAAGCCAAATAGGGATGCTTGCGCACCTCTTAGGAAACCTAGGATTCCATCAACGGTCGCAAATAAGTGCCGCAAACCATCTTGTCCGTCCAACTTTTCTAGCTTGGTCGGACAGCTTAGGTTAAGAACTAGGCGACCAATAAAACACCTCGATGATTACCGTCTTCCACTCTTCCACAGGGAGTGATCGACCAGGAGATAGCTCGCCCATGCGGTCTCCAAACGATCACTCGAAGATGGTTGGGCGTGATGCTATTTTAAGACGCTTAGTCCGTGACGTATTCGGTTAAGCTTTAAAACAGTAATGTTTCATACATATTGATTGTTTTTAATGCATTACATGCATCGAGCATACAAGATATTTCATGAATATCAATTTCTTAAATAACTTAGTTATTTAACCTAATTGCATCACGTGCTATTTCTTGCGGCGGGTCCCACGACTCGACCCACTCACTCGAGACATCAAACATGTCACAAACTGGGGGATACTTACTGGGGTATTGGTTTGGTGGTTTACAGCGTGCGGCATGCAACGCGCCCATATATAAGAACGTGTCAGGAGGCATGGACGGTTAAGATGATGAGGGAAGTGGGCTAAGACGTGATCGTGCAATCACCTACACGATCCCACTACTCCATCACTCAACTTCCTCCACTTCCTACGAGATGAGGGATTGCGCTCAATGACTTGTATAAAAAGGTCCTTCGCCTATTAACAAACAACACGAACAAACACAGAAAAACCAAATGTTGTCATCAGTATCCAGAAAACACCAGAACTGATAGCTTTCATTGTGCAAGCCAGTTCATCATTCTGATACGAGTCGTACACAACCAACACCTTCATAATCTCAACACCTTCTTCGCTTCCTTCCCTAAGATCAACCCCATCTCCTTCACTTTGTGACCGAAGCAAGTCTGGAACGACCATTTCTTGGTTTAGGCCAGAATTGTATAGATTATCTCTCGAATCAAAAGCACTCCCGTGCAGTGCATTTTTTTAGGGTTTAGATTCGTTTCTCATCCTCACACACCCAAATTTACCAAAGCCAGCAGAAACATTTTTCACCCATAAACAATTGGCGACCACAGTGGGAGGTTAATCTCTCGGTTGTGAAGTCAATTTATTTAATACCCAATCCCATTTGGTTGATTTCAAAATGGTTGGTCTTAGAACTCCGCCAACAATTTCAAATCCCGGTCGAAGTTCCTCCAATGAAGATACCCCTCTTCCCAACATTGTATCTGATGGTGTAACCGTAAGAATCCCAACATTGATCGAGTTAACACGGGTGCAGGAGATTCACACGAAGAACATGGACCTGATCAAAGAAACAATAAATGGTATACTCGATCTCCTCATCAAGATGACATCAGATATGAGCGGTTCTCATGTCACAGAGATTTCTACACTGGGGACTGATCCTCGCAACGATCCTCTTCAAGTCAATAGTTTCCCTATGAACCAGAGGCCGGTGGATCAGGAAGCGGTTTCTCTAGTGGAAAGTTTATGCGAAATTTTACATCTCTCGAAGAATCAGTGGGCGGAGACGTTTCCTGCAATCAACCAGATAGCTCTGGACGTGCATTTAACTCCTTTACGTCCAGAAGCCTCAAAAACACCAGAGATGTCTGTGAATAATGTTACATTTACTGAAGAAGACATGATGGCGGAAGAAGGTCACAACCGGGCCCTACATGTTACTGCACGCATCAAGGATTCAGAGTTCAAGAGGGCCCTCATCGACACGGGAGCGCCTTCGAATGTGATTACTCTCAAGACACTCTGGACGGCCAAGGTTTTCCCAAGCAATATCGTGCAACATCCTACCACGATGACAGACTTTGAAGGAAACCAAACCAACACGTACGGTTATGTCAATATGAATTTATCTGTAGGGCCCGTCCAATCAAAGGTGAAATTCGAAGTCATAGAAAAGGAGCCGGACTACCATATGATACTGGGGAGACCATGGCTTCATGACAATAGGATCGTCCCCTCGACGTATCACCAATGCCTGAAGACTATGTTGAATAAAGAAGTCGTTCGTATTCCTGCATCATTGTCTCCTTACGCACCAATATGTGGAGTGGAATTGTTTGAACCAAGAGAAGCTCCGCGCGAAGAATCAGACGAAGTTCATTGCATCCCACTCCCCACGTGGGCGTCAATCCAGGAGGAGGACTGAATTGCATCATTGCAGGCTAAGCCCCATGATGCATCTTTGCTGACAAGGCGTCCCAATTCTTCTTCATCATGTGAAGCCGCGACCTACACTCACACTAAGAGGGAATAAACTTTTGTGGCAAGACGTGACCAGAAAGGGAAAACCATGTATCGACGCCGCTATTAGCAATTAGCAGGGGAGACTGTTACCCAGTCTCTCCGCCCAACGGATTGCTACAAAAACGACGGACCACAAGAATAAGTTCTATATTCTCCACGACAGCTGCAAGATAGCACGCTCGAAATCATTAACATCGGGAATGAGAATCTCCTAGGCCTATCTCCACCAGCTCAACCTTGTGTACGGATGAACGCATGAAGCTCGTGGAACTTCTCAAAGAGTACCAGGACATATTCGCTTGGACGTATGAATAAATGCCAGGTTTAGATAAAAAATCGGTCACCCATCATCTACATGTCATACCTGGATCCAAGTCGGTTAAAAAGTCTCCGATGCAGTTCAGACACGAGGTAGAAGAGAAAATCAAGACTGAGATTAAGAAGTTGCTAGCTTCATTAAACCCATTCATCATCCAACCTAGTTGGATAATATGGTTCCGGTGAAAAAGAAAAACGGACAGATCAGGTGCTGCGTGAATTTCAGAGACTTAAACAGATGCTGCCCCAAAGACGATTTTACTCTACCTAACATCGACATGCTAGTAGATGCTACCAGCGGACACGACATGTTCTCCTTCATGGATGGATATAGCGGCTACAATAAGATAAGGATGTATGATCATGACGCAACTTGTTGCTTCATTCACCCCCTTGCTGAAGAAAGGAGCAAGTTTCGTCTGGACCGCGCTACAACATGAAGCATTTCGGAAGATTCAACGAATATTGTCATATCCAAATCATCATAAAGGGTTCGCTTATTATGTCAGCCAGGACGAGAGCGAGCGCGGGACATCTTCAGATCTACTGAAGCCGACACCTCAAGGGAGCAGCCTCAAGAAGATAACGTCCTCAACATCAATGAGAGACGCGCTCAGAATTTCGTCTCCTGTAGAAGAAGTAGTTGCGTTACCAAAGGAGATTGCACCCGGGACTTAAGAGGTACATACAGATTCTCCACGAAAAGAGCTTCATCATATTTGCAGAGCCTAATAGTTGAGTCATTCGCATGAAGGAACTTCCCTGCTCCTCAAAGACACGATCCAAAGGTGATAATGGCAGAGGAGTGTGACTGGGGACTGCTTAGCACTGCCCATCTCAAAGATGCTAAATTTAGAAAGATGCAAGCACGCTATCATCATGATTCCAAGATGTCCAAAAACGAGGATATACTCAAGAGAGCAGACGTATTGTCAAAGACCAACGATATTCCTGGACGTCTATGAAACATAACGCAGACGTAAAGACGGCCTCATGAACCCAGCGTGACAACATCTATCAAGTCGAAGGCTCAGTGGATATTCATGGGCAGGGGACTGTCTCTCTTTTTTCTATTCCATGAGACAACATCAAGGAAGCTATCGGCTCCATCATTAGCTTCTCCCTCTAATAACGAGACAAGCTCTACCCCTATATGAAGACTGCCAAGTTCGTGCCCGTAGCTATCACGCCTCTCCCTGCAGTCTTTTCTGATCACAACCGCTTCCAAGAAACGTTGTTGCTCGTTTGTTGATACCAGCCCGAGCTTCACCATAACAACAACCGTTAATAGAAGTAATCTGAACTTCTGTATATTTTATTTTCCCATGGAGAAGTAATAGAGTAACGGAGGAGAGATTGCGATATCTTTATTATGGTAAACCTACCGACCATACAAGATAGAACCATATAAATCACGCTTGGGGACTGAGGCTCAGTATGAAGTTCCTTCGCCATCAGTCAAGGACTTCTTCAACACAAGAGAGATGGTCAATCAAGAATCATGTAATTCTCAAGAGAAATCAAACTGAAGAATAAGCCGCATCAACACTCTCTCCAACAGAAGTTGATTCAACGCTCTCTCAAGAAGAATCCGCATCGACGCTCTCTCCAGAAGTCGCTTCGACATTCACTTATGAAGATGTTTCAACGCTCTCTCCAGAAGAAAAAGCTTCTTCAACGCTCTCTCCAGAAGCCGCTTCGACGTTCGCTTCAGAGCTCTCTCCAGAAGAAGAAGCTGGTTCAGCGCTCTCTCCAGAAGACGCTTCGACGTTCGCTTCAGAAGCCGCTTCAACACGCTTTCCGGAAGCTACATCAACGTTCTCTTTGGGAGATGCTTCAACATCTTTTTCAGAAATTGCTTCAGCAGCCTTTTAAGGATATTACTCATGATAGGGCTCGTCCTCATCAAAGCCGGGGATTACGACATCGTCATGAATAGTTTGAGAATCCAACCAACCATATGCCTGATCTACCTGGGGCCAAACGACATCATACTAGGGGAACGCTCACCTGGATGCCTCTTGAACGTGATATGCTCCAAGTATAGGACGACCCATCTCTCCTGGTAACATCTAACTTTGTCTCATAAGTTTTATCTTTATTTGTCACCATCTAATTCCTACCCCGCAATAGTGTAACTATTACGTGCTAGGAAGGGGACTTAATGTTGATGGTGGATTTTAGTTCAGGGCTAAAATTGTAAAACCAATCTTAATATGCTGACATCCTGCAAAGGATAAAGCCATTTGATAAGCGATGAGCGCAGAAAACCTCTCTCTTTATTTATTTGAATCAATTCGATAAATATCCAAAATTCACCTAGAATGGTGCATGTAGCAACAATCCCAAATATTCTGTGAATTTATAGCATTATTAATTAATGCATTATTTGCCTAGTATGTTGTTCCTCGTCGAACTCTCATTATTAGCATGACATGACGACTAAGTGGTCACTCTCAGCAGAGTAACATAAATCTCCAAGTTCCAATTTCGAGACATGAATGAAATACCCGTACAGTCTACATCACTCTCAAAGAGAACTTCAGATCGATGCTCTTTCAGCTCGATCGAACGCATTTAATTTCCTTGAGAAAAATATGGACTGTCCATATCAGTCTCAGAAACGATTGCGACCACACACGTTGGCCGCGCAATTTAACAAGCCTAGCCAAACCCTGTCAAGAGTAGGCGATTGACGTGATTACCACCGGCGGGCCCGCTTATGCCCTAGCGGTCGAACATCACACGAACTCCTCCCAGCACGTCAAACTCCAGCCCTAAAAAAGGGTGGTTGCTGCTTTGGAAGAAGCTCGACGAGCTTAGACTGTTTAAGGCAGTCTTAAAATCATCACGACCGTCCAACTTCACCAGCCTGGTTGGACGGCTTAGATCTTCCCGCGAATGATCAGTGAAGTGCTAATGCACACATTGGCGGGCCCACCCTGTCCCTACCTGATCGACTTGCTCACGGCATGGTCATAGAACCATGAACGTTTTCCCAAAACATGATGGGCGTGAGGCTTTTCAAGGGTCACGGAAATTCCACTAGCGTCTTAAATTGATCTCAACCATCCAACTTAGCCAGCATATTTGGATGGCTTAGATCGCGCCTAGGACCATCAGGGAGGTGCATATATGTTCACTGTCAGCCCAATATGGGCCCCACACGATCGACCTCTCCAAAGGAGAAGCATAGCTTTCCAAACCGATTGGCCAAAGTCACGCTTGCGTGACCGTTTTAAAACCCTAATTAGGGTTTGCGGCGCTGCATAACTGTTGCAGTTCGATCGCGTCCATCCATCTTCGCCAGCCTAAACAGAGGGTGTAGATATAAACTCAAGAGGTCCCAAGGATGTTGACGTGATCACCGTGGGTACACATATGTGTGTAACCGACCGGCCTGGGCCATCTATGGCCGAGCGTCTCGAAACGCACGCCCAAAGGTGGCGTGTCATGCGGCTTCCAAATACTTTGCGGCAATGGATTTCTATCGCAAATCGATCACGGCCACTCATCTTCGCCAATCAACTTGAGTGTCCTAGATCAAGCCTTCATGGGACAAAGAGGTATAAACGTGCACAACAACAGACCGTCTCCATGCACGACCAATCGGTCCCACCAAAATTGGCTCCCATGAGTAGTTTCGGTCAAGCCAAAGAGGGATGCTTGCGCACCTCTTAGGAAACCTAGGATTCCATCAACGGTCGCAAATAAGTGTTGCAAACCATCTCTTCCATCCAACTTTGCTAGCTTGGTCGGACAGCTTAGGTTAAGAACTAAGCGACCAATGAAACACATCGATGATAACCGTCCGCCACTCTTCCACAGGGAGTGATCGACCAGGAGATATATCGCCCATGCGGTCTCCAAACGATCACTCGAAGATGGTTGGGCGTGTTGCTATTCTAAGACGCTTAATCCGCGACTTATTCGGTTAAGCTTTAAAACAGTGATGCTTCATACATATTGATTGTTTTCAATGCATTACATGCATCGAGCATACACGATATTTCATGAATATCAATTTCTTAAATAACTTAGTTATTTAACCCAATAGCATCACGTGCTATTTCTTGCGGCGGGTCCCACGACTCAACCCACTCACTCGAGACATCAAACATGTCACAAAATGGGGGATATTTACTGGGATATTGGTTTGGCGGTTTAAAGTGTGCGGCGTGCAACGCGCCTATATATAAGAACGTGTCAGGAGGCATGGACGGTTAATATGATGAGGGAAGTGGTCTAAGACGTGATCGTGCAATCACCTACATGACCCCACTACTCCATCACTCAACTTACTCCACTTTCTACGAGATGAGGGTTTGCGCTCAATGACTTGTATAAATAGGTCCTTCGCCTATTTCCAAACAACACGAACAAACACAGAAAAACCAAGTATTGTCATCAGTATCCAGAAAACACCAGAACTGATAGCTTTCATTGTACAAGCCAGTTCATCATTCTGATACAAGTTATACACATCCAACACCTTCATAATCTCAACACCTTCTTCGCTTCCCTCCCTAAGATCAACCCCATCTCTTTCACTTTGTGACCGAAGCAAGTCTGGAACGTCCATTTCTTGGTTTAGGCCAGAATTGTATAGATTGATCTCTCGAATTAAAAGCACTCCCGTGCAGTGCATTTGTTTAGGGTTTAGATTCGTTTCTCATCCACACACACCCAATTTTACCAAAACCAGCAGAAACAGTTTTCACCCATAAACACGTACAAAGCTGCATCCAACAAGAGAGCAAAAATTGCTGAATATATTCAAAATTGGAGTTGGTGCATTCAACTAAAGCAGACAACATCTAAAAAAACCCAAACTCAACTCTCTAATCTCATTGCTACAATTGGGAGTCCACCAATTCTGACTACAACAAATGATCAAATTTCCTTCCAAACTGGGAATTATACTGCAAAAGAAGGATATCAGCTCATTATGAAACAGATGCACCCTGACCCTCAGGAGTTTTTATATGTTTGGAGAAAACATGTTCCACCTAAAGCACAGGTTTTGGCTTGGCTGGCAGTACAAAATGCAATACCCACCACTGATAACTTGAACCACAGAAGCTGCAGTATTACAGACACCATGTGCAGCCTGTGCAACAATGAGTTAGAAACACTAGATCACATTCTCCTTCTTTGTCCATTGTCCAAGGCCATATGGGACTATTTCTTGTCAAGAATGGATCAGCAATGGACATATAGACTCACATTACAAGAACAGTTGCAGAATTGGCAGTGCAGGAAAGAAAGAAAAATCGGCAGAAAAGTATGGCCAGTCTTAACTTTTGCAGTGATTTGGTCAATTTGGACTGAGAGAAATAGAAGAGTAATGACCAAGAAACGCGACAAAGATAAAGATGAAGTCATAATAGAGATAAAGCGCTGGATTTTCAATGGGGAGAGTTACAAAACTGGTTTAAATTCCACTCTTTTAGGGAGTTAATATCACAGTGGGATTCTGTTATGGACTGTAATGTCTCAGAACTGTAATTGTGGTTGGGCTTGAGCCATTCCTCAAGTTGTGTAATACCTTTTTATATTTCTAATAGAATTCTACCTTTTTTCTTCAAGAAATATAAAATAAATAATAGGTCGTACAAAGTAGGCGGGATGGAAAATTAAATACAAAGGTCTTCAAAAAAAATAATCTTATTTACCTTCGGAATAACCTCCATGTCATCAATTTAAATATATATTTTTTATTTTAGTTATTGTTTAAAATTAAAGTAAGCCAATAAAAAATGAAATACAACTTAACATGGTCTTTGAGAAGTATAAGCTCGGAACTGCAATTTGTTAGGCAACATAGTTGTTGGAGTTTAGAAGATGGAACAAAAACGCTCATATGGAAGCACCTTTGGATAGCAGATCTGCCTACTCCTCCTCAGCCAAAACAGGGTTGCGCTGTACATCATCTTTACACTCATGTTTCTCAGCTCTTCACTTCAGATAATCTACATGGAATGTAACTCTCTTACATGATCTGTTCGATCAAGTCACTGTAAGCTATACTATTCATATCTCTATCCATATCAATCAAGAAGACAGAATCATATGGCTTCTCGAGAAAAATGGAAACTTTTCAGTCAAGTCTTGCTATCGGAAAATGTTCGAAGAGCATCTCATTGTTTCAGTTGGTCCTGGAATGCAGAAGATCTTTACTTCTCTGTGGAAGCTGCATACTCTTCCAAGAATACGTCAATTCCTTTGGAAATGTGTTTCTAGTCCAACAGTTCCAGGACTAGTGGACATTTTCCCTTTCTGTGATTAACACTTGGAATCTCCAGCTGTATGGTTTTCAACTATTGGCTGGTCTACTAACAACTCTAATAACCCTGTAGACTGGGTTTGCAGTTGGTTTAACAGTCCCCACAATAAACAGATTACTGAACTTGAAGTTGTTAAAAGAGGTGTTGTTGGATGGTGTATCTGGAATGCAAGATGTGACAAGGTCTTTCAGAGCACCATCTCTACTCCAGAGAAGATAGCTACCAGATGCAGACTATTATTTGAAGAACACGCAGCTCAGAAATCTCTTAATCCTAATAAGATAACCAAAGTGAATCACAATAACATTCACCGGATACATCCTCCATAGATGTTATTACTATAAACTATGATGGTTTCTATCATGATATTGATAAATCAGGTGGCATTGGTCTAACCATTCGAAATTTTACAGGTGCACAACAAGCAGCAAGGTGCATCCACCTGAGGAACATTAGAAGTGCAGAACAAGCTGAATGCATGGGTCTGTGAGACTGTAAGATGGGCAAAGCCTGGAGAAGGTTAATTTTGAGCTTGATTCAAAGATCGCAATGGATGCGTTTAACAAAGAAGATGTGGTGGATGCGGTTAACAAAGAAGATGCCTGTACGGATCCGAGACCTCGTAATTTTATTAAAGATTAAGTTGTTTTTAAAAACTCTACCTCTTGGCAATATTTTTATGTGCCAAAATAGAGAAATAAGGTAGCTATTTCACTGTCTAAATTAACTAGGGTAGATAAGCTCACTTATATATGGGCTGATACTGCTCCTATTATTACTTTATAATAACAAAAGGATGCAAGCTATTGAACCTCCTAAAAACCAAAATTTCTATCTGAACCTCCTAAAAACAACGGCAAAACCACTCCTCACAAACTTTCAATGGGCTCCACCATAAGTGCACCCACTGTCCTCCGGCGGGCCCACTGGACCCACCAAAAAAAAAGTGCCCCCACTGTCCTCCGGCGGGGCCCACTGGACCCACCAAAAAAAAAAGCGAGAGCTTTTTCAAATGCCGTTTTTTGTGTGGTTTGGATGCTGGGACTGTCTAGAACCACCGTCAATCCACATCAATAAAATGTTGAGTTGTATTTCATTTTTAAATTCTAGTAAATTAAATTGTCTATCCATCATAAAAAAGAATTGTCATGGCAAAAGAACTGTAGATAGAAAGTAAAGAATATATACAAACAAGGAACCAGGTACTAATTCTGATAACAATATACCCACATGAATTTAGTGACAAAATGTTTGTAGTATTTATATAACACAACTTGCAAAGAGAATTTGAACCTTAAATGTGTAACAAAATCCTGCAAACCTGGTATACAAATCCTAATGTTCTATGATCTTTCTCTTTTATCTTTCTCTTTTATCTTTCACGAATGAATATAATAAACACAACAGATGAACTTGATCATCAAGGTTAAAACTTGAAACTAACGGAATTCGTCGTGATACTCATAGTCCTCTTCATCGTTAAATATAGAACTATAAAACACGTAAGGGTTATCAATCATTTCAGCCAACGATAGTCGACCATCTTTATCAGAATCAGCCTGGAAAATTAGACATTTCATTAGATAAAGGTCCCATGTTAGAAACATAACAACACTCAACAACCCATATTTTATTGTAACTCCAATGATTGCATTTGATCCCAATAATCTCTCACTGTTAGTATTTGCGTGTTTCTATGTCATTTCAGTAAATCAAACAAGCATTCCAAGATTCAGAGTAAAAATCACCATTTGCAATTATACCATGCAAGTAGTATCTGCAAACGTTCTAGTGAAAAGAAAAACACTTATCCAAATCAACTGTTACCTGCGAAATGGTGTAATCAGCTTGTTGTTTGGCATAGTAACGCTCTGATGGATGAAGTTTGCCGATTATTGGCAACAGTTCTTTGTCTGACAAAAATCTGAAAACAAGAGAAGGTAAAGGCCAGCTTAATTAATAAACTAACAACAAATTAGACTTGGGACTTAGGTGACAAGAAATATAAGTTAGGCTGGTTAGTACCCATCGCCATCTAGGTCAATCTTCTGAAACAAAACCCTGGCAGGTGCTTGCATTGAATCATCAGAGTCCGAGTGATGTGTAGCGTTATGACCTTCTTCATCATAGTTCCGCACCAAGTCAAACATCCCATGAAAAAATTCTTTATAGTTAAGCTTCCCGTCTTTGTCGGTGTCTCTCTCTCTGTGAAGCAAAGCCCAACAATTTTGTCATGCACAGAAAGAATCGAAAAACAGAAGAAACTTCTCCTTTGTTCTACTTTCCTTTTAGATGATTATATACAAAAAGAAAGGGAAGCTATGAGAGAAATAGGAAAAATGCTGCATTTATTTTTATACAGACCAAAGCTTGAAGGATCTATTTTTACCTTACTTCCTCCTTGCACAACCACTCAATTAGCTTAGGGTTACTGCTGTCAGCCGGATGCAGAAAGCTAACGACACAAGGTGAGGTTAAATCAGGATACTATTTTAAGAAATTAAGAGAATAAAAATATGAAAGCAAGTTGAAGCCTACTCATTAAATTCTGTCTGATTAAGTAAACCATCCCCATCGGCATCTGAAGCATTGAAATGCTCTTCTCTCCACCAACCCATATCATACCCAAATGAATTGTTATCTGATGCAAAACAAAGATTAATTGTCAACAGAAGGTAATCTACAGTTAAGGCAGTATATCCTACCAGAAAACATATAATGATAGGATATGAATACTAGAATTACACAAGGCACTAAGTTGTAAAACACTGATCACAGAAGAAAGGTCTCCAGGCTGAACCACTTGCAGTTTATAAATACACCAAGTGTGACCTTCACACTCGAACATTAGGCTTGAATAAACGAGGGGATGCAACATGCAACCAAAGTCTACGTAACCGAGGATGATGCTACCATATAACAGCATGAAACAAAATTTGGCCTTTCCATTATGGCTGCCAAAACAGCATGAAACAAGATTTGTCCTTTTCATGTTGTGCTACCAAAACAGCATGAAACAAGGTAAGGCCTTTTCACCATTGTGCTGCCAGAACAGCATGAAACAAACAAGGTAAGGCCTTTTCATCATTGTGCTACCAGAACAGCATGATAATAGCTTAACCTTGTATGGAAACAAAGAAGCCATGTGTTGCAGATAAATGACCTTAAAGTTCCATTGAGAACTGAGCAAACAGACCATGTGTTGCAGGCATTGATAGAAAGCATATCACAACTGCCCCCTAAAAAAACCCTGATCAGAATGGCTTCATCTAACGATAGCTCAAATTCACACAACACTAAGAAGCTCAGTACAGACGCCTGAGTCTTACACAAATTGGCACTACTAAATTTACCCAAAACCCTCGCTCCAATAGTGCCCCAAGTTTGACTAGATTTTGTATCAATGACTAATGACTGAAACCCTAACAGCATCTATGTTTTCAAAATTCATGCACTATATCAAATTCTCACAACCAAGAACCCATCATCCAAAACCCAAAATCAAATTTTGAAATTTGACTAATTTAAGCAATAACATAAACAAACCAACCACAGATTACAACACATAGGAGCAAAAGAGAAAAAAACCTCCTAACCTGCATTACGAACCCAAGTAGGAGCTTCATACTCAGCAAAAGAAACAAACCCATCACGATTTTTATCATGCAGTTCCAAATCTCTATCAGTACGATGCATAACCTCCTCATGAGCTTGATTCAAATTCCAATCAGTCAATTCAGATTCAGTAATAAACCCATCCGCAGGACTAAAATCAATCTTAGGAAATAAACTTAAGATTCTATTAGTAACATTAAATCGATCTTCATCATTCACATAATCTTCAGCATTCATAAAATCTCCCCATTCAGGTTGTCCTTCAGCTGCTTGTGCTGCTGCATGATGCTGATCATGATGTTGATCATGCCCATCATGAGGATGGTCCTCATCATGATGAACCACAAAGTCTTTATGATTATGTTCAAAATACTGCCTTTCCCATTCTCTATCTTCACGGCGACGCTCAATATCAGCTATTATTGGATCAAATGGAACAGGCTCGTGATGTTTATCTGAGAACTTAAAAGTTGATCGGAGTTTAAGACGACGGTGATGATTGTTTGAGTGTTTTTTTGGTGAATGTGAAATTAAAAAAAGTAGTAATAAAGCTACTGAAATGTAGATTACTACTGAGACTTTACCCATTCATTCAAAAATCTCAAAGGGGTTTGACGATTTTTGGACTGAAAATCTGCTGAGAAAGATTAGGGTTTATTAATAGGTTTTATCTTCTGTTCATTCAGACTTCCTAAAATTGAAGAGGAAGTGGAGAAGAGATCTGAATCTGAATTGGTTCTTTACTTCTTCTCAGTTACGTTCTTCTGATAATTACTCTAATGACCTGAAGATAAGGAGGAAATTGTTGGAGTATCCTGTTCTCACCTTGAGGGTGTTTTAGTCATTTAAGAGGAGAATATTTTGTTTGAATTTTAGCACTGTAGAACTCTTAATTGTATTTGACTTTCCTTAAATTATGTTGGTAGTTAGGAAAATGTCTGAAAATGTGAAGGGGTTGGTTGAATAAGACGTTCCATAAGGTAGTGTTTAGGAAAATGTCTGAAAAGTGATTGTTTATTGGTCTTGTTCTTAAAAACTTTGAACGTTAGAATCAATCTAAGCCAAAATGTTGATAAAATCTTATGTATTAGGTTAGTAGTTTAAGTTATAATCTTGGTGTACGTAGTGGTCAGAGACTCCTAGACCTGGTTCCGACGACCACTGCTCATTTTTGTTAAACATAATTGGTTAATTGTTAGAACGGAAAATGGATTATTTGTCCAAATATTTTTAAAACATGGTTCTAATGGATGAGTAAAAATTAGTATGGGTGAAATGGACACCAAAAAAATAGCAAGGATGAAACTGGATTCATTTTGACTTAAACTTAAAAAATAGCAAGGATGAAACTGGATGCATCCTGATGTAAATTAAAAATAAGAAAAAATATTTGAAAATGGGTAGGTTGAAATTGTTTACATCCTAGCGATTTTTACATTTTTGTCCATTTAAACAGTATCAAAAGCTAGATGTCTTTTTCACCCAGAAATTATTGATTTTGGTCTTTTTAACCAATTTTGTGTTGTTAGAATCAGTCTAAAACATATTTTAATCTCATAAGGATTATGGAATCATGATAACAATTGTTTGTTTTCATTTTTTTTCTCTGATAAGAAAGAAATTTCATCAATAAAGGCTTAAGCGGCCAATTTGTTCTTCCTCGATGGAATTATATTAAAGATATTGGCAAAATGATTAATCAGCCTTGGACTTTGATGGGTGATCTGAACATTATTGTGGATGATAAATATAGCATCTACCAGCAACCGATAGCTGGAGCTTCTTGGAACTTAGAGCTAGAAAGGAGCTCACGTCGAGATCGGGTTATAAGTCCTTATATCGAGCACGATTTAAAGATGAAGACTTAACAGAAGACGAGACACGACGGATGACACGTGGGAGACGCGAGAAGTGAAGTCTAGGTCAAGGCTGTCAGGATCGCGATCTAAAGATCAAGATATTCTAAAGATCACAGGTCGAGTGATTAATCGACTAACAAAGTAAAATCTGAGTGGATCATGATGTCACCTCCAGCTAGGCAGAAGTGGACCCTTTGTGTTAACGTGTTTAGTGTGAGTCACACGCTAAACTAGCTCTCTTTGCAAACTAAGACGTACGATTCAATCTAACTAAATGAATAAGAGTTATCTTTCTCTGATTCTCTCTCTGACTAAGTAGCTATCACGACCAAGAGATAATTCGATAATCACCAACTGAACTAAGATAATCATCTTCAGACGAAGATCAAAAACAGATCGAGTCTGAAAATTGGACTGAAACCAATAATCAAATCATAATATTGTGTTGGTGCATATTTCGTAAGATCGACCAGACGACACAAAAAATATGCATCTTCATTGGTATCGACTAAGGATGCATCATAATAATGATTCTGATCTTGAAATTTTCTGAGGATCATAATTCTAACGCATAATAATCCTTTTTTGAGGAGAAAAACGAATTCAGAAATCAGAATTGCATTATCATATGATAATGTTGATCCAAAATCTTGCTTAAAAGCATAATCTCTGTTTAGATGCGTTTGAATATCTTCATCTGCATCTAAATCATGCTCAAATAGATCATATAACCATCATTACTTCATGCTTTAGCTTAATCTACATGCAATTTCTTTAAATCGATCGATATCTCAACATATCTAAAGTTCAGGTTGATGTTATATCTGAAATAGAGCATGATCATCTTGATCTAGCTATCTTCAATATATAATCATCTCAAATTCTAGTATTATCATCATGGAAATTTGTGTGTCTAACACTATTTAGATCTTACCTTACGCAGATTGAATGATTTGAAGTTGATTTAGAGTTAAGTGATGAAATGTTAGATCGATTATCAATCTTTAAAATGTGTAATACAAAGAAGTTGAGTTGAATAAGTATTAACTGACTTATATCGTTATAAAAATATTTCATGAAGTTTCCAAATATGATCGAAAAACAAAAATATTATTACTATACAAAAAGTAAAAGGTTATCTTAAAGATCTAGCATCTTCTATCTGTTCTCTGCCCAATTTTCGAGCTACACTAGTAAAATTTTCTAGATAAGAAGAATCACCAACAAAAAAAAAATCTTAAATGCATGATCCAATATTGAGAAATTACATCTTTCAAATGATTTTTTTGTTTTGGGCGGAAAAGGACGATTCGAGATATGAAAGATCCAATGAAATCACACGGTCAGACTAACTCATGTGTGGTTTTTCATCGCAACTACGAAGAAGAGCTTACCGCCTCGACCTCGAGTAATATCGCCAGGTGGAACACCTGCACCGAGTACCTTAGAGGTAACGACTCCGGTCATACAAAACTCTCCTCCAGGTCGAGTGATTTCGCCAGCTCGAGCTCAACCTGAGAGAACAATTCCAAGTGGTGACGTGCCGACTACACCATCCAATGTACTAGGCCTACAAGGCCATCCAGTAGCAGTATTGGTGGGTACAACTGTCACTCCACAAGAGAGAGGAAGGTTACTTCGAGATCTACCTACATCGACTATACCATTTATACAAATACCTCAAAACATGTTCCAGGATTTGTTGAAGTCAATTTTGACATTGATTGACAGAGTTAATCAAATGACCCCACCGGCACCAACACTCTACTAGTGACAACAACTCAACCTCCATCACTAGAGAACACGTCTCAACCGACCGACACGTTACAACTAATTAGTCATCAAGAGCAGTTGAGACGACATTTCAGAAATTACAACTCGATGGCTAACCAAATATCGTCTGCACCTAGGGACCATGACTTTGAGACAAATCTAGTCATTGCTCGAAGCGATATCCAATTGTTAGTTGACTCAAGAATGAAAAAGAATGTTCAAAGAGCAAGAAAATAGGCTCAAGCTTCTCAAAGCCCAGGGTAGACCCATATATACTTTCAAGGATGGCACACTGTTTAAAGAAGTGAGAATGTAAATTATCGGAAAAGTTCCACTTGCTAAATTTCAGGAGCTTCAAAGGAGATACAGACCGAAACAAACATGTGTTCCGCTACGAACAAAAGATGACACTGTATCTCGAGAGCACTCTGATACTGACACGATTCTTGTTGGAATATTTTCAACGCCGCTAACCAAAGGGGATTTCAAGGGGGCAACGCCCCCGGAAGAATTTTTTGAACTGAAGGTTTTATTTGGCCGATAAAAGCCTGTTCGAAAATTTCGAATCCAAAAGACACCATTGATGTCTGTTGATGAAGGAACCTGACGTTTCGTGAATAGAAACCTGTTGGCGAATAAAAAACCTATTCCCAACAGGTGCAAAACCCTTTATAAATAGCTTCTCCCAGTTTCGTTTAACATATAAGAAAAATCAATCTGTTTTCTCTATTTCAAAAAAAAGCATCATCAGAAATCTCTTTGTGTGTTCTTGATTGAATCAAGGGGTACAAACCTTGAATTCAGTTTTCGTTGCAGGGCTTTCATTGTATCCTGAAGGCAATATTTCGCATACCTGTTGTAATCGCCAATTGTTATTGGGAGGGTAGAAATATTTGTCTAAAAGAAATTTATACAAGCCTTGAAAGTTTTGGAGTGCAACAATTTCTTCTCTGTGTCATTCATCCTTTGTGAAACCCATTTTTTTTCCAACAGTTTTTAGACAAATAATTTCTGGCAATGGAGGGTGAATCTTCGAATTCGAATGCTACTGCTCAATCTCTGCAAGTGATGAACCAAACCTTTACTCGATTGGAACGTTTTGATGGTGAAGGTTTTACCCGTTGGCAAGAGACTGTGAAGTTTTTCCTGATCACCATCAAGTTGTGGTACATACTTGAAGATGGATTGGAGGAAATTCCTGCTGCAACTGACAATGACACTGAGGAATTGAAGGCTAGACGAAAGCAGCGTCAGGAAGATGATTTCATGTGTCGTGGTCATATTTTGAATGCTCTGGACAAACATGTGTACAATGCACATCGGAGTATTGGGACTGCAAAGGGATTGTGGACTGCGCTTGACAACAAATACAAGATTTCTGAAGCAAGCAACAAGAAATTCCTGATTTGCAATTTCATGGATTTTAAGATGGTTGACAGTAAGTCAATCACTGCCCAGGTCAGTGAACTTTTACTCATAGTTAATCATCTTAAGGATGCTGGAATTGATCTTGTTTCTGCGTTTGTTGTTGGGGTTATTATTTCTCGTCTCCCCCCTTCTTGGAATGGTTATAAGAAGAAACTTAAGCATGCTGAGACTGACTATGATTTAGAGGCCTTACAACGTCATCTTCGCATAGAAGAGGACTCTCGTAAGCGAGAACTTAAGGATAGTCCACATTCTGAAAACCATTCTAAGGTGAATAGCGTAGAAGAATCTAAAACACCGAATTCCTTGAAACCTAAGAATGATACTCAGTTTAAGAAGCATCCCAACAAGAAGAGTAAGAAGAAGGGCGCTGGCGGCCCTTGCTACTTCTGTGACAAACCCGGCCATTTTGCTCGTGACTGTCGTCTCAAAAAGAAACAACAGCAGAACCAGAAAAAGGAGGCAAATATGGTCGATGACAAACTTGTGATCGTGGTGCAAGCCGCCAATGCTGTTGCTGAAACTGGGGGTGGATGGTGGTACGACAATGGTGCAACCATCCATATCTGTAAGGATAGAAATCTTTACAAGACATACGAACCGGTTAGTGGAGAAGGAAACGATGTTGTCTCCGCAAACGGTCAACGCAGCAAAGTTATTGGGAAAGGCACTGTTGAACTCTCGTTTACTTCGGGAAAGACTGTGACTCTTACTAATGTTTTACATGTCCCTGACATCGTGAAGAACCTTGTTTCCGGCGACCTTGTTATGAAGGCTGGATTCAAGACGACCTATGAGTCTAATAAGTTTGTGTTGTCCAAAAATGGTGTGTTGTTGGACAAGGATATGCTTGTAATGGGATGATTAAGCTTAATTTAATAAATAATGGTTCTGCTTATATTGTTGACTCTGTTAATTTATGGCATGGTAGATTAGGGCATGTGAATTATGGTTCTCTTAGAAACATGAATCGATTAGGCTTGATTTCTGATTGCAATTTTGATCATGCTTCTAAATGTGAAATATGTGTGCAAGCAAAGATAACTAGAATTTCCCATAAGTCTGTAGTACGAAATTCTTCCTTACTTGAATTAGTACATAGTGATGTGGGTGATTTGCATGGTTCTGCCACTCGTGGTGGAAATAAGTATTATGTCACTTTTATAGAAGATAGTACTAGATATGCTTATACATATTTAATGAAATCTAAGGATGAAGTCTTTGATAAATTTAGGATTTATAAAGCAGAAGTAGAGACACAATTAGAGCACAAAATTAAGATTTTACGTTCTGATCGTGGTGGTGAATACTTTCCTACTGAATTTAATTCCTTTTGTCAAGAGCATGGTTTAGTTCATCAACGTACTGCACCTTACACACCTCAACAAAATGGTATGGCTGAAAGGAAAAATAGAACTTTGATTGATATGGTTAATTGCATGCTTATAAGTTCTGGTTTGCCTAATTCTTTGTGGGGTGAAGCTATGTTGTCTGCATGTTATATTTTGAATAGAATTCCTTTGAAAAAGAAGAGTGTTTCTCCTTATGAGTTGTGGTTTAAGAGGAAACCAAACTTGAGAAGACTTAAAGTCTGGGGTTGTTTAGCATATGTTCGAAAGCCTGATCCCAAAAGACCAAAGTTGGGAAACAGGGCTTATAAATGTGCTTTTGTGGGATACTCTCTTAATAGTATCACCTACAGATTTATAAACCTTGACACTTTTGAGATTATAGAATCTGTAGATGTGGAATTCTTTGAGAACTTAAATAGGAACAGTTCTCAAATGCAACCCATGGAGAATCCATTGTTACCTGATCTAGAACCTATGGAGATTGATAACAATGATGAAAATCCCTCTCCTACTCATGACAATGATATTTCAGTGCCTACTGAAGATATCGAACCTAGAAGGAGTAAGAGAGGAAGGATTGAGAAAAAGCCTGATCCAAACTTTATTTATTACCTTGTAGAGGCAAATAAGAATAGAATTCTTAGTGTTAACCAGTATGTTATGCATACTGATGATGACCCTAAAACTTATGCTGAAGCCATGAGTTCTAGAGATGCAAATTTCTGGAAAGAAGCCATCAATGATGAAAAGCATTCGCTTTTGACTAACGGGACTTGGGTATTAGTAAATTTACCTCCTGGTGCTAAAGCAATAGGAAGTAAATGGATATTCAAGAGAAAGTTGAGAGCTGATGGTGAAGTTGATAAGTTTAAGGCAAGGCTAGTTGCCAAGGGTTATAAACAAAGACATGGTATTGATTACTTTGATACATATGCTCCTGTTGCCCGCATCTCATCCATTCGTTGCTTGATTGCACTTGCTTCTATTCATAAGTTGGTTGTGCATCAAATGGATGTCAAAACTGCTTTTCTAAATGGGGATTTAGAAGAAGAGATATATATGGAACAACCTGAAGGTTTCATATTACCAGGCCAAGAGAAGAAAGTTTGCAAGTTAGTGAAATCTCTCTATGGTTTGAAGCAAGCCCCTATGCAATGGCATGAGAAGTTTGATAAAGTAGTTTTGTCATATGGTTTTGTGAATGATGCGGACAAATGTATCTATAGTAAGCATGATAGTTCTGGTTGTGTGATTCTCTGTTTGTATGTTGATGATATGTTAATCTTTGGGTCTGACATATCTGTTGTGGAAGAAACAAAGAAGTTTCTTAGTTCTAACTTTGATATGAAGGATTTAGGAGAGGCTGATGTAATCTTGGGAATTAAGATCCTAAGAAAGGGAGATGAGTTGGTTTTAACTCAATCTCATTATATTGAGAAATTTCTCAAGAAATATGGTCACTTTGATGACAATCCAGCACCTACTCCTTTAGACCATACTATCAAGTTAATGAAGAACACCGGCCGTACTCATGCTCAACTTGAGTATTCTAGTGTTATTGGGAGTCTTATGTACGCTATGCATTGCACAAGACCGGACATAGCCCAAGCCGTGGGAATATTATGTCGTTTCTCAAGTAATCCAGGATATGAACACTGGAAAGCAGTTTCAAGAGTTATGGCTTACTTGAAAGGAACAATAAATTTTGGTTTGCATTACCAAGGCTATCCCGCTGCACTAGAGGGGTACAGCGATGCTAACTGGAACAATGTAGAATCAAATTCCAAGTCAACTTCTGGATGGATTTTTACATTAGGGGGTGCTGCTGTGTCTTGGAGTTCCAAGAAGCAGACTTGTATTTCTGATTCAACAATGTTGTCAGAATTGATAGCTTTAACTGATGCATGTAAGGAGGCAGATTGGCTTAGAAACCTACTTATGGAAATTCCTTTTTGGAAGAAGCCAACTCCGGCGGTCTTGATTAATTGTGATAATCAAGCTACAATCTATAATGTCTCTAATAAGACTTATAATGGAAAGTCTAGACATGCAAGTCTTAGACACTACATGGTTAGGCAACTACTCAAGAGGGGAGTAGTTACGGTTAACTTTATTGAATCAAAGAGGAATTTGGCAGACCCATTTACGAAAAGTCTACCAAGTTCAGTGGTTTCAATAAAAAGGAAAGAAATGGGACTAAGGTCTGTGAACGAAGTTTGATCTCCCATAGCAGAAACCCAACCTATGTTTTGAAAAGGATAAACAAGGTTCAATGTGGTACCAACAAGTTATGGATGTGGATTATGGAGCACTAATATAAAAACTTCCCATTTCTTATTAGTGCTGGTTTCTGCAAGAAAATAGGATGGATGTAAATCCTTAATGAGTCTATGATTAGTAAAAGGTGTATCGCAGAAACACCTTCAAGACTTACCTATATGAGTATGGAAATAAGGCCGTTTCCTAAGAGAAGAAGACCGTTCTCTAAAGAAGACTCATGAACAAGGATATAAGCACATGGCCATTAACGTGCTTGGCTACAGAACACATGATTTTATGAAATCAATATGTGTGGAGACTCCGGTTTTATCATAAGGGGTACTTGGTTCAAGACTGGTTTCACCATAGAACCTCGATAAGGCTTTGAGTTTCTTACACTAAGTGAAGGTTCAAATCCAAAAAATACCTATCATTTATGTGTTGATTTCAACGATGATGCTTAGTCTCAATTGTGCTTGAACTACGTTGGCTTGATCCCACTCGGGTACGTAGGCAGTCACTTCGGTGATGCAGTCACTCTGATTTAAAAGTTTTAACTTTGTTTTATGGTTTTTGAAAATAGGGGGAGAATGTTGGAATATTTTCAACGCCGCTAACCAAAGGGGGTTTCAAGGGGGCAACGCCCCCGGAAGAATTTTTTGAACTGAAGGTTTTATTTGGCCGATAAAAGCCTGTTCGAAAATTTCGAATCCAAAAGACACCATTGATGTCTGTTGATGAAGGAACCTGACGTTTCGTGAATAGAAACCTGTTGGTGAATAAAAAACCTATTCCCAACAGGTGCAAAACCCTTTATAAATAGCTTCTCCCAGTTTCGTTTAACATATAAGAAAAATCAATCTGTTTTCTCTATTTCAAAAAAAAGCATCATCAGAAATCAGAAATCTCTTTGTGTGTTCTTGATTGAATCAAGGGGTACAAACCTTGAATTCAGTTTTCGTTGCAGGGCTTTCATTGTATCCTGAAGGCAATATTTCGCATACCTGTTGTAATCGCCAATTGTTATTGGGAGGGTAGAAATATTTGTCTAAAAGAAATTTATACAAGCCTTGAAAGTTTTGGAGTGCAACAATTTCTTCTCTGTGTCATTCATCCTTTGTGAAACCCATTTTTTTTCCAACAATTCTTCGCAAGCGGTTTGGAAGACGACGAGTTAACGTGGTTCTGGTGTTTACCGAAAAACTCAATAAAATCATATCAAGACATCAAAGAGTTATCACCCGACTCGTCGAACATCAAACAAGCTGATGTTCTAAAGGCAGTCTTTAGAGTAACCCAACAAGAAGATAAGAGTCACGAACTTTTTGAGAAGGTTTAAGGCTGCAGCATCACCGATAGAAAAGACTCGAGAGAAATTTCCCTGCGTCCTTTTCAAGAATGCTCTATTACGAGTTAAGATGAGGGACTCTTTCAGTGGCTCAGAGTTGACTTCTCTGGAAGAAGTATACAAAAAAGATGACAAGTGAGTCAGGAGAGAGTAGAACAATCTTACCACGCCAACAACCGCGACCTCCGAACAAAAAGTGTACTCAACAGGTCCTTCGACTGGGAATAAGAGATAACATCCTCCAAGATCAATAAAGCTTCAAAGAAGTCAAACTTCAAATCTGAATCATAGGCGAGATGAGTTGAAGAATCCAAAGGCTTCACCAAGATGAACGTGTCACCTGAAGACACCTCGAAAGATGAGGAACGAGTCCAAAAACAAGAATTATTGCTCTTTCCATGAAACTAACGGTCACTACGCCAATGACTGCAGGAATTTGATTAGGTTCATCGATGACCTGGTCAAGGAAGGTAATCTAAACGAGTTCATCTCCAAGGGTCAAACTCCAATACCATCTAAGGAAGTCAAAGGGTGTGTCAACATGATACACATTGTAGCTCAAGTTGGAAATGACTCATAGCTCGACCTCACTGACAGGAAGAGGAAGCTCTAAGAGCAACTGCAGTGGTGCGATCAAAACCAAAGATCAAAGATCAAAAAAAAGACCAAAATTTGGGTTTAGTCCGTGTTGTGACGCAACGGTACATGATTAAAATTTCATCAGGCGGACTTTAAAAGTCCGCCCCATTTTTTTTTTGTAAAATTTCATCAGGCGGACTTTAAAAGTCCGCCCCATTAAAATTTCATCAGGCGGACTTTAAAAGTCCGCCCCATTCTTTGTACCTTTCATCAGGCGGACTTTAAAAGTCCGCCTCATTCTTTTTTTTTTATTTAATTAAAATTTCATCGGGCGTAATTTAAATCTCCGCTCGTTAACAAGCGTACTTTAAATTTACGCCCGACTATATTAGAATTTGGGATTTGGTCGCGACCATATTTGGTCTGGAATTTGATCTTTGGTTGGGATTTGATCTTTACTCCGTCCCACTGTGTTACGATCTCATCCCAAATTTTTGGTTATACTCGCCCACTGTGGATGCTCTAAGAGATCATCCTCAGATTTATCCACCCAAGCTCAGAAGGTCTCCTGTTACCCCCAGATGACATCAGATTCACTTCCATGGACCTAGAAGAAGTGACATTTTCATATTTTGATGCTCTGGTGGTAGAGCTGATGATTGATGGGTGGGATTGCAGAAAGATACCGACAGACCAAGGATCTACATGTGACATAATCTACCTGCAGGTTACCGAGAAAATAAAGCTCACAAAGGAAAGACCTCTAAGAGCAAAAAACCCTGCAATAATTTGATTTAATGGATCCAAAACGTATTAAATATGAGAGGCAACTTTAACTGTTGAAGCATGCCCAATCAAGACTAACGTGGCATTCCTGGTCGTCAACATCCATTCACCCTATAATGTGATCCTGGAAAGGGATTGGGTACACACAATGCAGGTGGTTCCTTCAAGCTATCACCATAATCTAAAATTCATGATGAGCTCTGGGAAATATGTGATCCGAGGGAATCAAGCAGTATCAAAAGAATTAGCAGTTCTCACTCTAGCTCATCAGGAAGATCCATATAGTGGATAGAGAGGATATCAATTAAAACTACCAGGTAGAAGAGCGAAGCAATAAAGGCAACTGGAAGAGCTAAGCTACTTGGCGGCTAACCCAAATCGAGATCCACCTGAAAAGCCAAAGATAATCAAGAGAGAAATACCAAGAATTGCATACCGTGAATTCAAAACTGAGACCATAAAGCTTCTGGAAGAAGTAAATCTTGTCAGGATTTTCTTAGGGAATCACTGACAACCGCGGAATAACGGATCTTGAGATATTATGATGAATAATAAGTAAAGCAAGCACAAGCAACTATAATAATACGAGAAAGATAAATCAACTCACAAGACACAAGATTTATAGTGGTTCGACCAATACATACAACTTGTATATATTGTCTACGTCCACTTTGAGCCGCACCAACTCAAATCCACTATGAAGGAAAAACGATTACAACGTCGAGTGAATCCCAACAAACCCTTAGTTACACCGCAACAATTACCCGAGACGATAACCTTGTCTCTTGTTCCTCACCAATATTCTCTCACAACGAAACCCTAGCTTTAGCCATAAAAGCTATACAAGAAATCTCTCATCGATCTCTTAATCGTTTTCAACACAATACAATTCTACAAGGCCTAATTACCTATTTATAGAGGTTACAAACTTGGCCACCAAGAATCCCAGCCAGTTTAGGAAACGCCTTCCCTAAATAACCACCTAACTTTAGGAAATAATAATTAGTCTTCAATAAATAACAATCTCCCACTTTGAAGACTCATTGATTGTATTCAATTATTCTTTTTCTTCAACTTTGGATTAACGGTGCTAAAACATCTTCATGTAAGTGCGGCTCCCCTCCCAGATCCTCATTCTGAGAGACCAACTAAATCCTTGCAGAGCTTTAGCTTGTCTGATGTAACTCCCTTGGTAAACATATCCGCTGGATTCTTCACACCAAGAATCTTCTCGAGCTTCAACTCCCCTTCTTCTAAGATATCTCGAATGAAATGATAACGAATATCTATATGCTTCGTCCTAGCATGATAGGCTGAGTTCTTGGCTAAATGTATAGCGCTTTGACTGTCGCTAAATAGAACACTATCTCGTTGTTCCTTTCCCAACTCATCTAACAAACCTCGTAACCAAGTCATCACCTTGATCGCTTCTGTTACTGCTACGTACTCCGCTTCCGTAGTAGACAATGTCACCAACTTCTGTAAACGTGAGTTCCAACTCATTACAGTTGACCCCATAGTATAAACATAACTGGTCGTACTTCGCCTTTTATCTACATCACCTGCGAAGTCTGCATCCACATAAGCCCTCAAGATAGAACCACCTTTTCCATAACACAATGGTACGTTTGTGTTACCTATCAAATACCTGAGAATCCACTTCACATCTTCCCAATGTTGTTTTCCTGGGTTGCTTGCATATCTACTCACTACTCCCACTGCATGTGTAATATCCGGTCTCGTACACACCATAGCATACATTAGACTTCCAATAGTCGAAGAATATGGTATGTTAGCCATGTACTCATTTTCTTCATCTGTTTTCGCACACTGCATACTTGAAAGACGAATTTGACTTCCAAGTGGAGAACTAACTGGTTTAGCATTCTCCATATTGAACCTTTTCAACACTCGTTCAATATATTCAGCCTGACTAAGCATAAGTACACCCTTAGCTCTGTCTCTTATGATCCTCATACCAAGAATCTGCTTTGCTTCACCAAGATCTTTCATAGCAAACTCACTTGCTAATTGTTTCTTCAAATTCTCAACTTCTTGTAGAGATATTCCGGCAACCAACATATCATCCACGTACAGTAATAATATGATGTAGTCAGAACCGCACTTTTTGAAGTAACAACAATGATCTGCATTACACCGTGAGTAACCACCTCTATGCATGAAGTTATCAAACTTCTTGTACCACTGTCTCGGGGATTGTTTTAAACCACACAAACTCCTCTTTAGCTTGTACACCATCTCTTCCTTGCCTTTTACTATGAATCCTTCTGGCTGCTTCATGTAAATTTCTTCATCTAGGTCACCATGAAGAAAAGTTGTGTTTACATCCAACTGTTCAAGGTAGAGATCTTCAGAAGCCACTAGACTTAACACTACTCGAATAGTAGTTATCTTTACAACTGGAGAAAATATCTCGTTGTAATAAACACCAGGTTTTTGCTGGAAACCTTTCACAACCAACCTCGCCTTGTAGCGAATATCTCCATTTGCTTCAGACTTCATCTGATAAATCCACTTATTATGCAACGCCTTCTTACCTCTTGGTAATTGTACTAACACCCAAGTGTCATTCTCCTCAAGTGGATTCATCTCATCTTCCATAGCAAGTTTCCACTTGCCTGAATCATCAGCCGCTAGTGCTTCTTTAATATCTTCAGGTTCACCTTCATCCGTAAGTAATAGATAATTCAGAGCATACCTTAGGTTCGGTTTCGAAGTTCTTGATGATCTTCGTACTTATTTTGGAACTGTAGGAGTAACTCCTACTGTAGCAGAAGTCCCTTCTTGTACTTCTCCGCCATCAGCAACATCGTGCTCTTCTTGTACCACACTTTTTCCAGAAACATCATCAATATCGATATACAACTCCTTATCGATGTTGCTTGATCCTACATCTTCAACTTGTGTTTTATTCCTGTCCTTGTACAGATCATTCTCATTAAAAGTGACGTCTTTACTTCTAATAAATTTGTGACCCTCGTAGTCCAAAAGTTAATACCCAAAAGCTTCATTTCCATAACCAAGAAATATACACTTCTTTGTTTGAGCACCTATCTTATACCTCTCACCGGGACTAAGATGAACATAACCAACAACCAAAAACTTTCAAATATGAAAGATTTACCTTTTTTCCGGTCCAAACCTCCTCTGGTATCTTCGTATCTAATGGACTACTAGGTTTCCTATTGATTAGATAAGCAGCCGTCTCTGTTGCATGTGCCCAGAAGGTCTCGGGCAAACCAGACTGCAACCTCATGCACCTAACACGTGCATTCAACGTCCAATTCATACGTTCTGCTATTCCATTCTCATGTGGCGTCCTTGGAACTATCCTCTCCAAATGAATTCCATTTGTAGCACATAACTGTAAGAATTCTGTTTTGTCATACTCACCACCATTGTCTGACCTTAGACACTTCAACTTCAGACCAGTTTCTGTTTTAACCAAAGTTTTCCACTTCTTAAACACTTCTTACACCTCTAACTTATTCTTCATGAAGTAAAGCCACACCTTCCTTGAGTGATCATCAATAAAGGTGACATAATATTGGAACCCGCTGTGAGATGCAACATCAATTGGTCCCCATACATCAGTATGAATCAAATCAAGTTTCTCACTTCTCAAGGCTCTGCTGCCTCTGCTGAAACTAACCCGTTTTTGCTAACCAAGAATACAGTCTTCACAAAAACTCATATCAACAGACTTCACCTTAGGTAGATATCCTCCTGAACATAGAATCTTCATGTTCTTCTCACTCATGTGGCCTAATCTTCTATTCCATAAGTTAGTGTCTTCATGATGTAGTTTTGAAAGTGGTAGTAAAGTTTGTTCAACTCGGATTGTGTAAAGGTTTGTTTTAAGAACTAAGAATAAAAATACTAAAAATATATTCACAAGGTTGTCACGAATATCGAGAGAGACTGAGACTCAGGATTCCACCAAATTCCATTCATGTGATTCAAATAATAATTCCAATCAATTATAGATCAAATATTAAAAATATGGACTCTTATTCTTTGCCAAAAAGTAGATTTTTGAAAAGTAATGATTGTAAATCAAAAGCATGATGTATCAAAAATACATAGACCAAGCATACACCATCAAATGAAATCACACCCATTCAATAAAAATCATAAATCGATTAAAAATCAATGCAAATAGTCATAAAAGAATTATTAGAATTACCACATGCGTGAAATAGGGATTCCTCCTTCATCCCAGTGTTGGGGTTTAGCTCCTCATATTAATCACTTGCTCAAAATATATGTTTATAGCTCAAAAAAGTGTTTACAAGAGGTGAAACAATAAAACAGAAAAATTGCAACAGAAATAACTGATGCAAATGCGTTGTTCAATTGTTACAGTGAAAGAAAAGGTGACGGACAATTCAGCTGTTACAGAGAAGTGATGTTGCGAATTTGAGACGTTGTTCTTCCTTGCAACGTTTGTTCTTCAGCAGCAGCAGAAACACGTAACCTCCTGCAACTCTGATTCTCGCCTCCTGAGTGCTCTAAACTACTCCAAACTCTTCGTCCTTCTTCTAGGGGACCTAAGCATCCTATTTATACATAAAAGGGTCATTGAATCTTTCCCAAATCGCATCAAAATCTCTTCTTTCCTTCCTTGGCAGTCACGGCAATAATTCCTTCCAGAAATTGTTTTAGCGTTTCTGAGCTCTCCCACTTATCTCAAACTCTTCCTTAGATAGAATATGTACCTTTGGAACGAATTTCTTGCCTTTAATCTCTTTGAATATCCAGAAACAAACCCAACAGGACCGTGTTTCCTTATTTGCTCTGTTTCCTTTTTCCGGCCATTCCAGCCCAATTAGATCGATAAAAACGCATGTAAACTTGTTTTGCTCTATAAAGTCCAGCCCAATCGATTTCCAGTGTTGAATCACTTTAAAACTGCCCAAAGTTTCACGTCCAAAATCTGCAGACGTGAAGTCTCTTTTCCCGCCAAAAACCGTTTTAAACGTGAAGAAGAAAGGTGTCCCCCTATCCATTTCCGGTGTCCCTTTAGCGCATGCCTAAAAATGGGTTACCCCTTATCCAAAGCGAGAGTCCTAATAGCAAATGTCCTCCCAGGTGCCTTTAACAACTTTTCGAGCCAATTTCGCCGCAAAATCTTATTTCTCCAAAAACACCTACAAAGAGATAAAATACCGAAATAAGTACAAAAATGGGTACTAACAATATACACAATAGAGGTGAAAATAGACACATAAATGCGTCTATCAAATACCCCCAAACTTATTATTTGCTAGTACCGAGCAAATCAAAACTACAAAATAAAATCCTAACTCACTGTCGCAGGCATCGTCGATTGCATTTAGCGTATGCAATAAGCCTTTAAACCCCTAGGTGTCCCTAGTGGCCGAGTTATAGTCTCGGGAGGGCTTACTAGAGATATACCCACAAAACCTTTATACTCCAGACCTTATCTATCTACGCAGAACCTTGGAAGGCACTAAAGAATCTTCTTGGTTGGCATACTTATTGACTACAAGAGGAAGTACCCTGATGCGAAATTCCAATTGCTGTACACGAGTTTGCACTCAAGCATACTAAAATTCATATAAAGTGACAGAGCTCTACTCATATAGTTGCACTATGGACATCATATTCGGAGTCAAAACTAATCACATGGATAGATCAAGAATATGGATATAGAAAAACATAGATGGTTTTGATGTTTACTAAGTGAACGGCGTTTCCCATATCTGTATGAAGGCCTCCGCCAAAATGAACCTATCCTAATGGATTGAGATATTAGTCTGACTAATATCAACACACTGGCATATACAAGGGAACCAGTGGTCGATAACCTAACTCTAGGTCAACACAACTGGCATATACAAGGGTACCAGTGGTCGACTTTATTGAATTTATTCCTTTTGGTCAAATGGTCTGGTCTCATTTTTTATTTTATTTTCAACTTTTTTTTTTCATGGTATCTCAATCACTCTAATTCACCCTAGCATTGGTAATAACTTGAATCGTGGGCCCCACCTATCACTTAGAGAAACATAGTTTAAAAACAAAATAAAATAACAATAGAAGTGAAAAGGACTCAACGAGATATGGTGAAACTATCATGTTATTTCTAACACCTGAGCTCTGTGCTTTTATGAATAGACTCTTTAGGATGTTTCCATCTAATCAGATTGGTTCCTCAACTCCTACAACCAAAATGCTTCCATCCACTTAGATTGGTTAGTGCCATCCTTAATAAACATAAATTTCTAGGCTCTGGAGTTTATTAATGCAACTAAAAAGTTTCTCCCCTACCCCCAAACTTAAATCTAACATTGTACTCAATGTTCTAAAGATGAAATTAAAAGCATGAACAAGGAGAAACTGTTACCATTTGAAGCAAAAGAGATAAGGAAAGATATTACCGTGTCGCATGAATGTTGGGTAACCTCCCAAGAAGTTTTAAGTTTAAAGTCTTCAGCCAGACTAAGAAAGGATTAGTCACCTCATAGAATCATAAAGTAATAGCCGAAATTTCTGTGGGTCATCAAAACCAAATAGAGCTATCACAAATAAAAGGAATCTGCAACCTGTCAAGAAAATAAACAAATAAAGCAGACCCTTGTTTAGTTTCCTGTTTAAGACAACTACATCTAGCTGTGGTTCAGGTTCAGGTTCTATAACTGGGTCCAAATAAAATATTTTCATGGGTTGGAATTCCTCAAAGCTAAGATCCGGTTCAGGTATTAGAGTTTGAAGAAACTCAAGTAAAAATTTAAAAGCACATAATAATAACCTGAATAATTGAGGATCCTTAAAGTCAATCAGTTTTGACTCACACAACTGACCACAATGAGAGTGGTGGTCTATCTTAAGCAAATGTGTCAGTTCTAATTTCCTAAAGTACTTAGGCTTAGTCTCAAAACTTAATATTCGACACATTTGAAAATCATTCATTCCCACATTTGGAATAAAAGTATTTGGTGGGAAAACAAAGTCGATCTTAGTATCATAGCCTGGTCTAACCTCATCAACCAGAGGATGGGTTTCTAACAACTGAACTTCCTTATGGACATCACTAGGTTCAGGAAAACGTATATGAAGATAATCTTGTAAAATGGTTGAGGCACATATGTCAAGTCCCAAGTGAGGGACCTTTCTAATAGTTAAAGAACATGGAGAATGATAATCACCCCCAAACTTATAGTTTTCAGTGTCTCTAGAAAGACTAGTCACAACTTCCCTAATTTCAAGGTCATTAGATTCCTGAAAATGGTCAATTGATTCTTCTAAGTATGGTTCATCCTCACTCATCTCTACGAGTTCACTTTCTTTGTCTAAGACTAATGTTTCTAAATCTCTAGACTCTAAAACAATATTCTCAGAAAAACTCGTTCCTCTAAACCATCGTTGGCTTCGTAATCATAAGAAAATACTACATCGTCTAAAACGGGAGTATCTCTAATCAAATCCTCGTCCTTTTGAATAGGTGAATAATTATTAAAATTATTTGGATTTGAACTAGAAATAATATTATTATTAAGCTCAACTGGAGTAACAAATTCCTGATCGCTATGCCTACTTATTTCAAATTCTTCATCAACACTATCCTCATCATAATCATCATAATAACATGAAAATGGTTGAACCTCATCTAAAAAAGTAGTGTTACCAATTATAACCTCGGCATCTTGATTATGCAAATAACTATCCTCATTTTCAAGGGTACTATTGGAAACACTATATTGGAAATTAAGACTATCTTGAGCAGTTCTGTTCTGGGCCTCTAACAACATTTTCTGAGTCGACTCACAAGACTTCCTTATGGTATCGTGTATAGAAGGTTCACTCATGGGTGCATTTTGTTTATTCATTTCTAACACAAACCTATTTGTATTCTCATTTAATTGTTTGAGAGACTCTTCTAGAGGAAGAACAGGTTCAGAAGGATCATAATAGGGACTAGTTTTCAACATTTTCATTATATTGTCCATAGACGAGGAACTAGTACTATAATAATCCTTATTTTCTTGCTCGTATGACCGGTGTGTGTGTGTATAGTAATTGGGCTCACCATGGTATGAGTCGTAACCTTGAAAAGGTTGATGTTCCCAATCACTATTCACACTATGGTTAAAATTGTAACGTCCATTTTGAAACTCAGTCGGATATTCGTTGTATTGGCTATTGTGATACCAGTTCGACATTCTTTTGCAGGGGTGTGAGTTATCACAAAATAAAACCCACTGACAGGGGATTCGTGGGTGGATAGAGTCATACCTCCCGTACCAGACGGGCGATGAACCGTTGAAGTCGACTCAGGCCACCGACTCCGATGTCAGTGTACGAACCCGAGGGGCCGAGACAGTATCGTCACTGTCGTCCTTCCCTGCAAACAGTTGATATTTAATTTTGACCATTCCTTAGGGTTTAAAAATAATGTCCAAGAATGTCCAAAAAGTCCAAAAATAAAAATGTCCCAAAAAGGAAAAGAAAAATTACAAAAATAATACCCTATTTACAGTTTCTAAAAATAACACAAAATAACTATATACAAAATCTTCTTTTTCACTCCTTTCGGATTCCTCTTTACTTTCCTTCTTTGGCGATGCTTTCCTTTTATAACACTTTTTCTTCCCTTGTAGCTTCGCTCCAAATCTGAAAAGAATCGAAAAATACCAAAACGCGTAAAAAAGAACAAAAAATAATAAAAATAAAAAGAAACCTAAAACAAATCTAAATACAAGTCCGCGTCGGCGGCGCCAAAAATTGATCCCCGGCAGCGGCGCCAAAAATTGATGTAGTTTTGAAAGTGGTAGTAAAGTTCGTTCAACTCGGATTGTGTAAAGGTTTGTTTTAAGAACTAAGAATAAAAATACTAAAAATATATTCACAAGGTTGTCACGAATATCAAGAGAGACTGAGACTCAAGATTCCACCAAATTCCATTCATCTGATTCAAATAATAATTCCAATCAATTATAGATCAAATATTAAAAATATGGACTCTTATTCTTTGCCAAAAAGTAGATTTTTGTAAAGTAATGATTGTAAATCAAAAGCATGATGTATCAAAAATACATAGACCAAGCATACACCATCAAACGAAATCACACCCATTCAATAAAAATCATAAATCGATTAAAAATCAATGCAAATAGTCATAAAAGAATTATTAGAATTACCACATGCGTGAAATAGGGCTTCCTCTGTCATCCCAGTGTTGGGGTTTAGCTCCTCATATTAATCACTTGCTCAA
Source organism: Papaver somniferum (assembly GCF_003573695.1). Lineage (NCBI taxonomy): Eukaryota > Viridiplantae > Streptophyta > Magnoliopsida > Ranunculales > Papaveraceae > Papaver > Papaver somniferum. Next base: position 148,440,156 of record NC_039365.1, on the reverse strand, counting down.
AATATATGTTTATAGCTCAAAAAGTGTTTACAAGAGGTGAAACAATAAAACAGAAAAATTGCAACAAAAATAACTGATGCAAAGGCGCTGTTCAATTGTTACAGTGAAAGAAAAGGTGACGGACAGTTCAGCTGTTACAGAGAAGTGATGTTGCGAATTTGAGACGCTGTTCTTCCTTGCAACGTTTGTTCTTCAGCAGCAGCAGAAACACGTAACTTCCTGCAACTCTGATTCTCGCCTCCTGAGTGCTCTAAACTACTCCAAACTCTTCGTCCTTCTTCTAGGGGACCTAAGCATCCTATTTATACATAAAAGGGTCATTGAATCTTTCCCAAATCGCATCAAAATCTCTTCTTTCCTTCCTTGGCAGTCACGGCAATAATTCCTTCCAGAAATTGTTTTACGCGTTTCTGAGCTCTCCCACTTATCTCAAACTCTTCCTTAGATAGAATATGTACCTTTGGAACGAATTTCTTGCCTTTAATCTCTTTGAATATCCAGAAACAAACCCAACAGGACCGTGTTTCCTTATTTGCTCTGTTTCCTTTTTCCGGCCATTCCAGCCCAATTAGATCGATAAAAACGCATGTATTAAACCTGTTTTGCTCTATAAAGTCCAGCCCAATCGATTTCCAGTGTTGAATCACTTTAAAACTGCCCAAAGCTTCACGTCCAAAATCTGCAGACATGAAGTCTCTTTTCCCGCCAAAAACCGTTTTAAACGTGAAGAAGAAAGGTGTCCCCCTATCCATTTCCGGTGTCCCTTTAGCACATGCCTAAAAATGGGTTACCCCTTATCCAAAGCGAGAGTCCGAATAGCAAATGTCCTCCCAGGTGCCTTTAACAACTTTTCGAGCCAATTTCGCCGCAAAATCTTATTTCTCCAAAAACACCTACAAAGAGATAAAATACCGAAATAAGTACAAAAATGGGTACTAACAATATACATAATAGAGATGAAAATAGACAAATAAATGCGTCTATCACTTCACCATTACTAGCCACTGCTAAAGTAGTTCCATCTGAAGTCCGGTATAGAGTACCGACCCTAACTCCACGAGCCAATACCATAGATCCTTTCTTCACTTTCCAATTGTGTTTCATAAGCACAACTTCACAGTCATCATCACAAACTTAGCCCACATACACCAAGTTTTTCTTCAAATTTGGAACGTGTCGTACATCCTTCAATTTCCTTGTCGAACCGTTGACTTTCAAGATCACATCACCCAAACAAATGATGTCGCATGCTTCACCGTCACCTAAGAATATTTGGCCATAGTATCCTTCTTTATAAGAGATCATAATACTCTTATCACCCGTTGCATGGAAAGAAGCTCCCGAGTCTATAATCCAAGACTCATCTTGCTTGTCCTCAGAGAGTAGTAGAAAACCTTTCGTAATCACCTTCTTGTTATCAACAAGGACCTTCACCGGTTCCGCAGCTGCAACTACGTTGACCTCTTCTTGATTACCTTTTTTTCCACCATTATTAGCACCTTTGTTTTCCGGACAATCGCGCTTGAATTGTCCTACTTTCTTACATGCCCAACACTCAACAACACCTCTAGTCCGGGATTGAGATCTCCCTCTAGACTTTCCTCTAGACTTCCATCTAGATTTGTTGTTGTTGTTCCTATTTGAACTCCTGCCTCTATCTTCTTCTTGCATAGTTAAGGTCGATCTTGATGTACTAGAACCGTAACCTTGTTCTATTCTTCTCTCTCCTCTTCAGCAATTAATCTTTGCTGCACATCATCAAGCTTCAACTTCTCGCTATCTGCGGAACTACTAATGGTTGTTTTTGTGGTTTCCCAACTCTTTGGTAATGATGACAACAACCTTAAAGCTTGAACTTCATCATCAAAAGTAATACTAACTTTTGAAAGCTGGGAAATAATTGATTTAAACTTCCCAAGATGTGCTGAAATCGCTTTGCCTTCTTGCATCTTCAGATTCAATAATTGTTCACACAACATAATCTTCCCCGAGGCTGATGACTTTTGATACAATTTTTCAAGTTTATCCATAAGATCCTTCGTACTAGTTTCCTTTTGTACGTTATTGTAGACTTCCTCCGTTAGACATCTACGGATAACGACTGCACACTTGCGATCAACAGTTGTCCATTCATCGTCTTTGCGTGCTCCCCTTTTCGCAACTCCACCCAATGGATCAGCAATGTCTTTCTCATATAGGTAGTCTTCCATCTGAGACTTCCAAAACGCAAAGTTCTTCCCATTAAAAACTTTAAACCTAGATACCGTACTTTCATTATTATCACCCATAACTCCCACTCTAATCGTACTACGATAAACCCTAAAGCTTTAACCCGAGCTCTGATTTCAGTTGTCAGGATTTTCTTAGGGAATCACTGACAACCATGGAATAACAGATCTTGAGATCTTATGATGAATAATAAGTAAACCAAGCACAAGCAACTATCATAATACGATAAAGATAAATCAACTCACAAGACACAAGATTTATAGTGGTTCGACCAATACATACAACTTGTATATATTGTCTACGTCCACTTTGATCCGCACCAACTCAAATTCACTATGAAGGAAAAACGATTACAACGTCGTGTGAATCCCAGCAAACCCTTGGTTACACCGCAAAAATTACCTGAGACGATAACCTTGTCTCTTGTTCCTCACCAATATGCTCTCACAACGAAACCCTAGCTTTAGCCCTAAAAGCTATACAAGAAATCTCTCACCGATCTCTTAATCGTTTTCAACACAATACAATTTTACAAGGCCTAATTACCTATTTATATAGGTTACAAACTTGTCCACCAAGAATCCTAGCCGATTTAGGAAACCCCTTCCCTAAATAACCACGGCTAACTTTAGGAAATAATAATTAGTCTTCAATAACTAACAAATCTCAGCATGGCTGAGGAACCAAAAATAACTTTCATCAGAAAAGACTTACCACATGCTGAAAGAAAAGCATGATCGAGATATTAAAAGAGAATATCGACATATTTGTATGGAGAACTTCAGAGATGCCAGTCAAAAATCCTAATATCGCATGTCATTATCTGAATATTGATCCAAACTTTAAGCCAGTTAAGCAAAAAATGAGAAAAATAGCTGATAAGCTATACAATGCAGTAAATGCATATGTTGAAAAGATGGTAGAGGAAGACATGACAAGGGAGTGCCAATATCCAGTCTGGATCTCTGACATCGTATCAATCATGAAAAATAATGAGAAATTTCGAGTCTATATCGACTTCACAAACTTAAACAAAGTCTACCCATAAGATGGCTTCCATCTTCCTGATATGGATCGACTGGTATATCAATCCAAGTGTATGACTGACTATCTTTAATGGATGGATATTCTTGATAAAATCAAATACCAATGGACCTAGATAACGAAGCGCACACAACATTCAAGGTAATTTCATCCGGTTTAAAAATATAGACTCAACCTATCAGAGGCTAGTCAACAAAATGTTCAAAGAACTGATTGGAAAGACAACGAAATGTTACATAGATGACATGTTCATCAAAAGACTGAAAGAACCTGACCATCACATCTACCTGCTGAAGACTTTTGATGTCTTAAGGAAATACAAAATGAAAGTTAACCAATCCAAATGTGCTTTTGGGTGCAGATTGGCAAGTTTCTCGGATTCATAGTGACTAAAGACGGAATTAAGGTTGATCCAATGAAGATTCGAGCTATACAAGATATGACATCCCCAATATGCAAGATGGATGTCCAACAACTGACTGGGAAGCTAGCAGCTTTAAATCGATTCATTTCCATACTATCTGGTAAATGTAGGACATTCTTTAATCTACATCAGAAGAAGCAGAATTTTAAACGGAAACTGAAATGTCAAATGGCTTTTGATCATATAAAAATTTATCTCTCATCCGTGCCAACACTATCTCCGCCAGTACCAGGTGAAAAATTATATCTCTATACTGCAAATACTTCAACAACAGTGAGTGCAGTACTAGTCAGAGTGAAAGAAAACAGAGAAAGGCAGATATATTTCAACAAGGTACTCCCAACTCGAGAAAGTTATTTTTGATATCTACTTATCCCCTGTCAAACTGAGACCATACTTCTCAAGGAAAGTAAATATTATCACAAAATACCTAGTAGAGAATGTGTTGTCGAATGAGAACAAGATATGAAGATTGGAAAAATGAGGATTCCATCCGAATCAATTTGGATTAGGATGTACACCACAAAAGGCAATAAAAGGCTAAGCAGTGGCAGACTTTTTAATTGGTTTCCCAATTGACTATACAAATTTCGATCTGAAATTCTGCGAGGAACAACTGGAAGTACTGCCCGAGCATGAGGTATCACCTAGCTGTAAATATTCGTTTATGAACACACTAGGGGTATAAAAAATATATGTGGATGGATCTTCGAATGAAAAGTGAGGAAGATATGGAGTTGTGATAATAACACCAGTAAACAACTTTATTGAATACTCATACATCCTAGCTTTCAACGCAAAGAATAATCAAGCTAAGTATGAAGCACTGCTGCAAGAACTCATGGCTGCTAAAAGTCTAAATCTCAAAGACTTTATTCTCTATAATGATCCTCAACTAACTTCAAAGAAAGTGGGAGGACGGTTTGAGGCCAGAGACACCACCATGATGCAATACAAAGACCTCATAAACAAGCTACTTCAAAGTTTTGATAAGGTCAGCATCAGACAAGTGGCCAAGTACAAAGTAAGACATATCCTTACTAGGAGCAGTAATACAAGGAGCTTGCAAAAGAACAATTCATATTGGAGTTATTGATAGACTAGGAATCTGTGAGCTCAAGATTGAGGAAAAGCAAACCCAGAGCTCGAGTTTGACACAATCAGAAATTGAGGGTTCCTAGATGGCAAACATCTTCAGAAATTTGAAATCAAGACTTATATTTTTGATCACTAACATTGACAAACAAGCTTGAGATAGAAACACTTGCGAGTTTGACCGAGAAGTGCCCTAATAAAGATAATCTTTAAAAGCTTGGATGAAATAGAGTTTAAAAAGGAAAAAGCCTTGATTCAGTTTGAAAAGTATCAAAGGCATATGAGAAAAAACAAGCATAATGTAAAACCAAGAGAGTTTCATCTTGGTGACCTTGTACTCAGAGAAGTACTACCTAAGCAGCCTAGAGTACACAATCTATCCTAGTCCGAGAAATTACTATAAGTAGACTAGAAATCAAGACTTATAGTTTTGATCACTAACATTGACAAACAAGCTTGAGATAGGAAAGCTTGCGAGTTTGACCGAGCAGTGTCTAAAAATCTCCCCCTTTGTCAATTTTAGTGACAAAACTATCAATACACATGGATTACAAAATAAATAAACTTTGTAGCTTCTCATCCAAATGCTTGATCTCCTTGGTTCTTCAACATTACTCGAAATCTTTGTCACTTCCAAGTACTCCAATGATTCCAAATTTGTTCAACTCAGCATCATAGTTGTTGAAGATCCATAGCAATAACAATGAGAAAACCGTTTCCCTCAATCATTACAGTGTCATAGTATTATTACACAACTTCAAAGTTCAATTGTATCACAACTTTGACAATAATACTATGGTGATATGTATCACTCCCTCTTAGTCAATACTTCATCTCACAATGAAAACCACTCCTCGTTACATAATGATCCGTAAACCATATGTATTTGTAGTGTGAACTACACATTAATTCTCCCCTCTTTTGTCAATATAAATTGGCAAAGGTACGAATACTAGTGGGATCCTCATGAAATTTTCATAGAGATACTTCATGACCAAAAGAGAACAACATACCAACTTGTTTCGATGATTTCACATAGTCTAAACTTTGTGTATTCATCAAGGAGTTTATAAAGATACAAGATAACTCCTACAATATTCCACAGCCGCACTCCCTATAAAGATTTGCAATTAAGAACAAGTTCAATTAAGAACTCACCCCATATAATGTCATTCCCGAAAGAACAACAAGAGCGACCTTACTTTTACAAGGAAAGAAGGATTTCTTTGGACATTAACAAATCACATGAAACATGAATATGTATCCAAAGGTCTCAATTAAAATTAATCACAAGGAAAATGATTAATTCAATTGGCCATGCTCAACATAAGAGAACTTACGGAGCAACACAATACATACACAAAGATGTGGATCAGGGAAAGACCAATACTGCGGAATAATCAAAGATTCATTCTATTTTTCATCAGTATTTGCACAATGACATATAATAGACTTAATCTTTGTAAACCAAAGTTCATCCTATCTTCCATCAATAATGACATAATAGGCTTAACTTTTGTAGTCAAAAGATCATTCTATCTTTTATTAATACTTTCATACAGACATATAATAGAGTTAATTTTTGAAAAAATATGGGAAAGTCAAGGTTCACGGGCGTAAACTACATATCCCATCACAATTTGTAATATATAAAACCATAAAGATTAATACTGCAAACACCATTTCCAAATAACTTAGAAAAGTAAATCTAAAAACATTGCAAGATGAAAACTTTGGAAATATCTATGTGTACTCACAATAATGGCTATTCCAAACCCTACTTATCCTTCTTAAAAACACAAGAATAAATTCTCATAAGAAGTTTCCTAGACAAGATTACTGCTCTTTGATAACTTCATACCTTCCAAAGAATCCATCATATAAGGTGTCGCTGATTTCCTTGATTTTCTTGACCGTGGAAACCCCATGATCATGAATTAGAACACTAAATTTACGATCAACAACACGAGCAAGTTGTCTAGCCTTAACGCAGTCCACGATGAGTTTCTTCTGATTCCTTATCAAGATTTATTGATTAACAAGGATTCTGGCTTGACCATCCAAGAGATGATTTATTTGTAGTTGAAGATTTGCAAACTCGACCTTTGAATCACCCTGAAAATGAGTTAAATCCTTGACAGATTCATCAATCCAGGATTTGTTCTCTTTCCTTGCAAGCATCTTCTTCAGAATAAGTTCTTGAATAGAATCACGTCCATGAGTGTCCTCCTCCATGTCCAGACTCACAATATATTGAGATCTTGAAGAGTTCTCCATATAAGTTTTTGTTAGGGATGGAATAACACAATATAGAATATATATATATATATATATGTTTGTAAACAGGAGAAGCAATCTCTTGTTATGAAAACCCTATGAACTCATATGAAGGGGTCACAGGCGTTCGTGGACCGGAAACAGAAGAGGAAAGGATTTAGAAAAAATCCAACTAGAGAAAACACAATACTTGTTAATCATGGCTCAATAATTTAGAAAACTTCTTTTCAAATTAGAGCCCGAGATACGATCAGAAGGATCGAATAAAATTAACATAAAGACGCATAGAAACATACAACTATTCTTGAGACTCCCACATCATCATCCTTGCAACTAACAAGATAGACACAAGGACGAGATTACCTGGAATCAGGTAAATAAATGAGAAGTATTCTCACTGTGAATTATGGGAGATGAGTTGTACAAATCCTTTGTGTGTTTGTATCGAGTATTCCCCATTTTCCATTGATTATAAATTATTCAGAGGAATTAGTGATAAACCCTTTTAAAAGTCCATCGGAAGGATTTTTCTGAAGATTAAGTATAAGACCTCTAGAGATCGGTTCCATAAGACAATAGTTGAAGGATTTCCATCTTCTTGATCTAGACTTGCCAGACTTGTTCTTATAAGCACAGGGAATGTGTTCATTAGTGGCACGAGAGTTTATACCATACATAGGAACTTGTAACCTATGACGATTTCTTGAAGAGGGATCATTCTTATAAGAAATCTAGTTTTCTGTAGGAAATAAATTCACTGTATAAGTTGTCGGACGATTTACTCCATTGACAGTAGAAAGAATCAAGTTATGAAGATGTGAGATTTGTTTCTTTCTAGCAAAATAATGAAGAGCATAGTGATTCTTTTTCCCACAGAAGGAACATCATCGTGGATTACAAACATAATTGCCTTGACTTATATCCTTTTCAGGCACGTGCGAATTTTGCAAGTGATTCACAGTGGGTAATTCCTTGGAGGGAATTTTCTTCACGGTGGGTAAATCCTTGTGAGTATCAGAAGAAGGTGCATAGGATGACTTACTCGTCAAAACAAAGTTTTCATTTTTCAAGGTGTTACACTATTCTTGGGCACATCGAAGAGATACAACAAGTTTCTCTTTTTCAACATGATGACTGTTTATTTCTGATGAATGAGCCTTGATTAAACTTTCTCCTCTAAGTGAATTTTCTCTAACAGTATCTTCAAGTATACTAATCTTTTCACGCTGTAGAGTAGTTTCTTGAACCAATTTTTCGATATTGTTAGAGCGAGATTCAATAAAATAATAGATTTCACGTTCTCTTTCAATGGATTTCTCGAATTCATCAATGAGCTGATCATTATTTTCTTCAAGAGTCTTGATTTTAGAATCTTGAAAGTCAATGGTATCAGCAATTTTTTAAATGATATGGTGAGTTCTTTTTCTGATTCTGACACGATGTCAACTTTCTTGTTTTTCCCCCGGATTCGGAAGAATCCGCTAAGGAGTTATCCTTTGAGGAAAACCCAAGATTTTTGGCATGATCAGCAACTTTGGAAGACATCTCTATGTACGTAATTTGTGAGATACTTCGTAGGTCCACATAAATCATATTACTACAAACACATACTTATGAGGTCTTAAATGTGTTTGTCCGCTCTGATATCAATTGAAAAAGCGGGGGTCTAACAACCACACCCAATATTTCGTTTGGCAATCTGAGAGAACTTACTCCAATATACTTTCAAGGGAATCAACTAGACAATCAGACTCAATCTTATAGGAAAGTATATCAAAGAGCGATATCTCTATTTCTTAATTCAATCTGCAATCAACATATAGGAATTTGCGATCCCGATTGAATATGAGCTAACTTGAACGGTACCAAAGACCAATTTTCAAGTGCCAATCAATTTATATAAACAACCAAAGGTCGGATTATCTAATTGATTGATCTTAACGTACAACCTATGATATTTCAATTATAGAACAAAATATAATGCGGAAAAGAAATTACACAGACATCAAAATTTTGTTAACGAGGAAAACCGCAAATGTAGAAAAACCCTGGGACCTAGTCCAGCTTTGAACACCACACTATATTAAGCCGCTACAAACACTAGTCTACTACCAATGAACTTCGTAATGGAATGTAGTTGAGACCTAATCAATCTCACACTGATCAAGGTACAGTTTCGCTCCCTACGTCTCTCAACCCCATCAAGATTCTATGCACTTGATTCCCTTAGATGATCTCACCCACAACCAAGAGTTTCTACGACCCAAAGTCGAAGAATTGATAAACAAATCTGTCTCACATAGAAAGTATGTTGGAATAGATAAATATGTCTCCCACAGAAATACCTACGAGTTTTGTTCCGTCTTTTGATAAATCAAGGTGAACAGGAAGCAATTGATAACCCAGACTTATATTCCCAAAGAACAACCTAGTATTATCAATCACCTCACAATAATCTTAATCGTATGGTAGCGAAACAAGATATTGTGGAATCACAAACGGTGAGACAAAGATGTTTGTGACTACTTTTAATCTTACCTATCCGAGATAAATCTCAAAAAAATCTTAGAAAAGATAATACTCAATCACGATAGAAGAAGTAAGATCAGAACAAGCAACTACAAAGAAAATAGTTGGGTCTGGCTTCACAGTCCCAATGAAGTCTTCAAGTCGTTAATGTTATAGCATTTCTCAGTTGAACCCACCAAGCGTTGGTATGTCAAGTTTGGTTGTCATATTTTAGTGAATCAAAACTCATATTAAGAGTCGATTGATTATGTACTAGAGTCAACTTCGTATAGGTTAGCTTGAAAGTATTAGGATATGAGACATTACAAGTATTGAGAAGTCTTGAATATATGAAGAAGCAAGGAACTTCAACGACAACAATCATCCTTCCACTTGAGGTTAGTGATATTTTACTTTAATTGTTTCATTCCCTAACGTATCTTTCAAGTCGTGCATATTGAAAACATAACTGCGAAGCATATTTGAACTCTATATAGACATAGTATTAAGGAATACAATACGAGGTTTATTGCTTAACCATTAAACTTTGTAGATAAGACATCGCCATAATCATTTGAATGCTATCATGATTATGTATGGGTAGGTGAGGATTTCATCTTAGGGAATAATGTTTACATGTGTTCTAAGGAAGTAAGTTCATAAACTTGTTTGTGGACCGAAAAGGAAACTGTCAGGTGTTATTGGTTTTTTTATTCATTGCATATCTTATGAACAACCAATATGTGTGATAGAGTATAACCACTCACAACTTGTTGTGTTCTTGGTAGAACTATTCACAAAGGCCTGACTTATGTATTGGTATAACTTTTATTAGTAAAACCGATCTTAAGTAATAACCTGTGGTATGATCGGATTTTCTATGTCTGACCAATTAAAAAGAAAGAGGAACCGATCCTTGTAAGGGGTGCAGTACATCAAAGGGAACCGATCCTTGTATGGGGTGCAGCAAGGTTTATAGAAGAAAGGAGAACCGATCCTATGGACATGTGCAACACATTTTTAGGTAAAGGGGAACCGATCCTATGGACATGTGCAACACATATAAGTTAGATACCATATATATGTGGGAACCGATCCTAGTACCTAGTCAACCGAATTTTTGGAAATCTAGTGTGACTATGCACAATACTCACATAGAGGTAGAACCGAAACTTGTTTTGGTAGAACCGTTAAACCCATGATTGTGATTTAATGTTGGTTTGATCAATCACATAGTTCTTGAAAGTCAGATGAACCAATTATAAACTTGTTTGGAAGTGTGGAAAATCGGTTTCAAGGTTGTAAGTGTGAAAGAGAACTTACAAAGTTAAGATGTCGACAAACTTTGAACACGTGCTATGAATGTTTATTTCTTTAATTGTTCAAAGATATTCCTTTACATCTAAGGGAAGAGAATCCCAGGATCGAAACATAAGTAAGTTAAGAATCTTTTAATTAAGGTTATTAATTTCATTTATTAGGGAAATTACAGAATTAGTAATGTACATTTACTAATTAGATTTTTCGAGAGATTTTGATCATTATTTTTGGACAGATCATTTCCAGGAATTATGAAAACCGAATCTGTGCTTTAATGAATATATCTTGAGAATATTTTCGGTTTTGGAAATTCCTTGGTGTCCAAACTTCCTTGTCTATAAATACTCGAAGTTTGCCTTTCTAGCAAACTAATCCTTCGCAACAACAGATTTACTATTTTGTTGTTGTTACTGGTGTAGCTGCCTCTTCGGAGAGGAGAGTAACCTAAGGCGAAATCTCTTACGGTCGCTCATTTTAAAGTCTTTTTTGGGATTGAGAAGCTCTAGCGTGTACCATTGGTGGGAAACTAGATAATTGCGGTTTATCTTTTGTTTTCGATTGATTTGATTGACTAACAGTGGTTGAAATTTGATTGCACCTAATTTATTTATTCTTGAGAATCTTCTCATCTGATATAAGATTCACTCAAACTAGTTCAGAGTTTCGACAGGGATCTTTATACTGTTGTTAATTCTAAAGACGATCTTGTGATAATCCATTGTTAACAGACTCTGTTCTATGCGTGATTGATCACAAGAGATTCAAGTGATTGTTTGCGGATTTTTATTGAAGATTTAAGAAGATTTGAAGACAAAGAAGATATTGAAGATCTGACTTGGGTTTTATAATCTTTGGTGTGCACAATACTTGTTTCGGTAAAAGAGGATCCAATTAATAATCAGTTTATCCTTGTGGTAGATTGGACTGATTAATTGAGTAGATCGGAATCAACAAAATTATTCGGATTAAAGGTGTTGTTGGATTAATCTTAAACGATTACCTTTGGGTGATTGAATATAAGATAGATCTAAGGTCCTGACGAAGGAGTTTATGTTGAGATAAACGGAAGATCCTTTGTCCGACTCATATCACTTGGTTGAATAGAGTTGATACCAAACAGATTTGTTGTTCCTTTACTATTTGGAATACGAACCAAAGGAATTGTTCCAAGTATGTGACTTATTTATAAGTTGGAGGCGTGGGAATACAAAAGGAACTAGGTGAACTATATGGTTAGTTACTTGGTCTCAACTATACGAAGTTAGTGTAATTTTGTGTAGCGGCTTAATCCTGAGAGTATTCAATTCTGGACTAGGTCCCGGGGTTTTTCTGCATTTGCGGTTTTCTCGTTAACAAAATCTTGTTGTATCATTTATTTTTATATTCCGCATTATAATTGTTTTATTATAATTAAAGTAAATTACACAAACGTTAATTCCTATTTACTTGATAAGCAATCCTATTGTGTTTGGTTAAGTCCGAACCTTTGTATCAAGTAAACATACTTCGTTGTTGTATTGTCTCGATCTCGTATCCATAGATGATCACACGAAGTGTGAACCGATTAGTTGTATTATCTCGACTCAGTCCATAACAATCACTTTCGGAGAAAGGACTTATTGATAGGAAAAGTTTTAGCTTGAGGTATATTTGGGGTACCCTCGCCTTTTCAATTAGACTCTCAAATTTCTATTTGCTTGAGTAAATATTGAATCGAGAAATTGAGATATAACTTCTTGATATACTTTCTTAAGATTGAGTCTGACTGTCTAGTTGATTATCTTGAAAGTATATTGGAGATAGTCCATACAGATTGTTAAGCGAAATATTGATGAGGTTATTTGACCCCCACTTTTTTAATTGGTATCAGAGCAGGCAAAAATGTTTATAGACCTCATAAGTCTGTGTTTGTAGCGATCCGAATCTATGGACGGCAGTAATCTCTCTGATAAACGCATCACCAGAAACAAAAGGTCTGTTTCGATAATTTCTATTAAAGAGAATGATTCTTCAATCTCAAATATAGACGAACCTAGTGTTCTAACGAAACAGACTAACAATGACATGTGTTATCTTGATTACCCTTCAAAAGAATCTGACTCCGACAAAATGAAAGAAGCTGAAGAGAGTAAACCGATTCTTAACCTAGTTAGAATCCAATCTGATAGTTTTAATCGGTTGAAAAATAATGTCAATGTTCTTCTCGGTATAGTAAGAGACTATGATTCCAAAAATGTTGAAGTTCAATCTTCACGTATCTTAGTTGAGCCAAGCTTCAAAAAGGATGCTTTAGAAATTGAACATCGCTTGAGTAAACTCTCGATTAGTTGTATTGTCTCGACTCAGTCCATAGACAATCACTTTCGGAGAAAGGACTTATAGGTAGGAAAAGTTTTAGCTTGAGGTATATTTGGGTACTCTGGCTTTTTCAGTTAACCGACAGGGTTTCGTGAAAATCCTAAGGTTAAAGGAGAATCGCCTCTAGCTTATGCAACTAGTATCACACATGAGGTGTGGGGATTAGGTTTCTCAGTTGCTAAAGTTCTCCTTTATATAGTTTTCAAATTAGGGTTTGCAATCTAAGTTACCTTGTAACAAAGCATTCAATATTCACCGTAAGATGAAAACATAATTAGATTGAAGCTAATATCTTTCAACCATTAGATCGAACTTAGTTTGTTATACACAAATGAAATGTACCTTAATTTAGGTTTAAGTAACCGTACCTAAACGTGTATATCATGTTGGGTCAACAGTAGTTAACCGAGGTTAGATATATGAACACTCTCATGTCAACCTTATTTATTTTAACCATAACTAGTTCAAATGACTCAAATAAAACTAGTTAAAGAGTTGTTCAATTGCTATATTCTCATAGATGTAGACAAGAACGTAATTGAAGCAAAATCGGTTTGATTCACTCGAATCAATTAATGAACAGTATAGCCACGGTTTGGAAAGAATGTATTCCTTAATATATAAATGTATTAGTTTATGAACAAACCGATTTTAGAACTTTAACCACTCAAGTATGCAAACGGGTACGCATACTTAAGTAGCCGGTCTGAGTTTGGGTTCGTCAGTATGCGAATGAGTATCGAACCTTAGTACACTTACAAAACCTAGAAATTTCCCGGACCTATACCTTACGCAAGTATGCGTACCGCTATGTGTATTTGGTACACGGAGTTTCACAACTACAAGTATGCATACGGGTATGCATACTTTAGTTCCGGTCATGGATCATATACATGCAAAAATACATACTATATTCATAATCCAACAGTTCTAAACTCTATTTCAATCGTTGAAACTTTCTTAGAGGATGACAATAGCTGTTTTCATATATTATTAGCATCAAAGCAATTTTCAAGTTATTGAAATAATCATAACGAAACATTCCAAGTCTACACCAAATGATTGTATCACACAAATCATGTAAGATGTTACTCGGAAATTTTCACATGATCATCTTTTGACTTTCCTCAAGAATATAAGATGAACTTGGTTGAAGCGAAAGCTTACAAACACATATTTCAATAAATATGTAAGCGAGTTAAACTCAGCTCGAAATCTAAAATGTGTATAATTGAATACTATATAGTAATACGACTTTTGTCTCAATATAGGAGATAAAGTAGAAATAGACTTTCCAAGTGATATATGAGTTTTAATCTCCACATACCTTTTGTTGATGAAGTTCCACAAGCTCTCCTTAGTCATTCTTCGTCTTCAATTGATAAACACCGCGAAGTCTCATGCTCAACTACACAATCTATCCTAGTCCGAGACATTATTATAAGTAGACTAGAAATCAAGACTCATAGTTTGATCACTAACATTGACAAACAAGCTTGAGATAGCAACGCTTGCGAGTTTAACCGAGCAGTGCTCTAACAAATATAATCTTTAAAAGCTTGGACGAAATAGATTTAAAAAGGGAAAGAGCATTGGTTCAGTTTGAAAAGTATCAAAGGCATATGAGAAAAAACAAGCATACTGTAAAACCAAGAGAGTTTCAACTTGGTGACCTTGTACTAAGAGAAGTGCTATCTAAGAAGCCTAGAGTACACAATCTATCCTAGTCCGAGACATTACTATAAGTAGACTAGAAACCAAGACCTATAGTTTTGATCACTAACATTGAAAAACAAGCTTGAGATAGAAACGCTTGCGAGTTTGACCGAGCAGTGCTCTAACAATCTCCCCCTTTTGTCAATTTTAGTTACAATACTATCAATACATATGGATTACAAAATAAATAAACTTTGTAGCTTCTCATCCAAATGTTTGATCTCCTTGGTTCTTCAACATTACTTGAAATCTTCGTCACTTCCAAGTACTCCAATGATTCCAAATTTGTTCAACTCAGCATCATATTTGTTGAAGATCCGTAGCAATAAATGAGAAAACAGTTTCCCTCAATCATTGTTATACAGTGTCATAATAATATTACACAACTTCAAAGTTCAATTGTATCACAACTTTGAAAATAATACTATGGTGATATGTATCACTCCCTCTTAGTCAATACTTCATCTCACAATGAAAACCACTCCTCGTTACATAATGATCCGTAAACCATATGTATTTGTAGTGTGAACTACACATTAATTCTCCCCCCTTTTGTCAATATAAATTGGCAAAGGTACGAATACTAGTGGGATCCTCATGAAATTTTCATAGAGATACTTTATGACCAAAAGAGAACAACATACCAACTTGTTTCGATGATTTCACATAGTCGAAACTTAGTGTATTCATCAAGGAGTTTATAAAGATACAAGATAACTCCTACAATATTCCACAGCCGCACTCCCTATAAAGATTTTCAATTAAGCACAAGTTCAATTAAGAACTCACCCCATATAATGTCATTCCCTAAAGAACAACAAGAGCGACCTTACTTTTACAAGGAAAGAAGGATTTCTTTGGACATTAACAAATCACATGAAACATGAATATGTATCCAAAGGTCTCAATTAAAATTAACCACAAGGAAAATGATTAATTCAATTGTCCATGCTCAACATAAGAGAACTTACGGAGCAACACAGTACATATACAAAGATGTGGATCAGGGAAATACCAATACTGCGGAATAATCAAAGATTCATTCTATTTTTCATCAGTATTTGCACAATGACATATAATAGACTTAATCTTTGTAAACCAAAGTTCATCCTATCTTCCATCAATAATGACATAATATGCTTAACTGTTGTAGTCAAAAGCTCATTCTATCTTTTATCAATACTTTCATACCGACATATAATAAAGTTAACTTTTGAACAAATATGGGACAGTCAAGGTTCACGGACGTAAACTACATATCCCATATCAATTTGCAATATATAAAACCATAAAGATTAAAACTGCAAAAACCATCTTCCAAATAACTTAGAAAAATAAATCTAAAAACATTGCAAGATGAAAACGTTGGCAATAGCTATGTGTACTCACAATAATGGCTATTCCCAACCCTACTTATCCTTCTTAAAAACACAAGAATAAATTCTCATAATAAGTTTCCTAAACAAGATTACTGCTCTTTGATAACTTCATACCTTCCAAAGAATCCATCATATAAGGTGTCACTGATTTCCTTGATTTTCTTGACCGTGGAAACCCCATGATCATGAATTAGAACACTAACTTTACGATCAACAACACGAGAAAGTTGTCTAGCCTTAACGCAGTCCATGATGAGTTTCTTATGATTTCTTATCAAGATCTGTTGATTAGCAAGGATTCTGGCTTGACCATCCAAGAGATGATTTATTTGCAGTTGAAGATTTGCAAACTCGACCTTTGAATCAACATGAAAACGAGTTAAATCCTTGACAGATTCATCAATCCAGGAGTTGTGCTCTTTCCTTGCAAGCATCTTCTTCATAACAAGTTCTTGAATCGAATCACGTCCTTGAGTGTCCTCCTCCATGCCAAGCCTCACTATCTCTTGAGATCTTGAAGAGTTATCCATATAAGTTTTTGTTAGGGATGGAATCACACAATATAGAATATATATATATATATATTTATATATATATGTAAACAGGAGAAGGAATCTCTTGTTATGGAAACCCTATGAACTCATATGATGGAGACACATTCATTCTTGAACCTGTCACAGAAGAGGAAAGGATTTAGAAAAAATCCAACTAGAGAAAACACAATACTTGTTAATCATGGCTCACTAATCTAGAAAACTTCTTTCCAAATTCGAGCCCGAGATACGATCAACAGGATCAAATAAAATTAACATAAATATGCATAAAAGCATAGAACTATTCTTGAGATTCCCACATCATCATCATTGCAACTCTTAGCATAGACACAAGGACGAAATTACCTGGAATTAGGTAAAAAAGTGGGAAGTATTCTTATTGTGAATTATGGGAGATGAGTTGTACAAATCTTTTGTGCGTTTGTATCGAGTATTCCCCCTTTTCCATTGATTATAACTTATCCTAGAGGAATTAGTGTTAAAACCTTTTAAAAGTCCATCGAAGGGATTTTTCTGAGGACTATGTCTAGGACCTCTATAGATCAGTTCCAGAAGAGAAGAGTTGAAGGATTTCCATCTTCTTGATATAGACTTGCCAGACTTGTTCTTATAAGCACAGGGAAGGTGTTCATTAGTGGCACAAGAGTTTATACCATACAGAGGAACTTGCAACCTGTGAGGATTTCTTGAAGAGGGATCATCCTTATAAGAATTCTGGTTTTCTGTAGGAAATAAATTCACTGTAGAAGTTGTCGGACGATTTACTCCATTGAAATTAGAAAGAAGCAAGTTATGAAGATGTGAGATTTTTTTCTTTCTAGCAAAACAATAAAGAGCATAATGATTCTTTTTTCCACAGAAGGAACAACATCATGGATTAGAAACATAATTGCGTTGATTCATATCCTTTTCCGTCACATGCGAATTTTGCAAATGATTCACAGTGGGTAATTCCTTGGAGGGAATTTTCTTCACGCTAGGTAAAGCCTTGTGAGTATCAGAAGAAGGTGCAGAGGATGACTTACTCATCAAAACAGAGTTTTCCTTTTTGAAGGTGTTACACTATTCTTGGGCACATCGAAAAGATGCAACAAGTTTCTCTTTTTCAACATGATGACTGTTTATTCCTGATGAATGAGCCTTTATTAAACGTTCTTATCTAATTGAGTTTTCTCTAACAGTATCTTCAAGTATACTAATCTTTTCACGCTGTAGAGTATTTTCTTGAACCAATTTTCGATATTGTTAGAGAGAGATTCAATAAAGCAATAGAGTTCACGTTCTCTTTCAAGGGATTTCTCGAATTCATCAATGAGCTGATCATTCTTTTCTTCAAGAGTCTTGACTTTAGAATCTTGAAAGTCAATGATATCAGCAGATTTTTTTAACGATCTGGTGAGTTCCATTTCTGATTCTGACACGATGTCAACTTTCTTGTTTTTCCCCCGGGATTCGGAAGAATCTTCTAAGGAGTTATCCTTTGAGGAAAACCCAACATTTTTAGCATGATCAAAAACTTTGGAAGAATCTCTATGTACATAATTTGTGAGATACTTCGTAGGTCCACATAAATCAGATTGGTACAAACACATACTTATGAGGTCTTAAATGTGTTTGCCCGCTCTGATACCAATTGAAAAAGCGTGGGTCTAACAACCACACTCAATATCTCGTTTGACAATCTGAGAAGACTTACTCCAATATAATTTCAAGAGAATCAACTAGACTGTGAGACTCAATCTTATAGGAAAGTATATCAAAGAGCGATATCTCTATTTCTCAATTCAATTTGCAATTAGCAAATAGGAATTTGAGCCCCAATGAATATAAGAGAAATAACTTGAACGGTATTCAAGTGTTAAACAATTTATATCAACAACTAAATGTCGGATTATCTAATTGATTGATCTTAATGCACAACCTGTGATATTTCAATTATATAACAAAATATAATGCGAAAAAGAAATAACACATGTTCGAGCATTGCTCGGTCGAACTCGCATGCATTGCTATCTCAAGCATGTTTGTCAATGTTAGTGATCAAAACTATAAGTCTTGATTTCTAGTCTATTATATCTAAGTCTCGGACTAGGATAGAAAGTGTAGTTGAGCTCAAGGACTTCATGGAGATTCATCATACAAGAAGAAGAACTACTCAAGGAACCGGTGGAACTTCTCGACAGAAAGGTATGTGAAGACTTGAACTTATCTATCACTCAAAATTCTATCTACTCTATCTCCTACTCTTTGAGACAAGAAGTCGTATGCTATATATATATATATATATATATACTTTGACTATACATATTTGGTATTTCGAGCTGAGTATACCTCGCATATATATATATATATATCGAAATATGAGTCGGTAAGCTTTTCACTTTAACCAAGTTTATCTTTACCATGTGACGAAAGTCATGATATGTTTCAATCATCTTGAAAATTGCTTTGACGAGAAATGGTGTAACAACTATATAACGTCCTCTAAGAATGTTTCAATGATTGAAATGAGAGTTTAGATTACATAACCAATGGTGGACGTAAGCAATATTGTGAAAACACATTTATGTATAAGTCCTATTCCTTGAACCAAAGTTTGCGAACTTTGTTGATCAAGAGAACCAGAAGAATGGCGTGAGCCAAGTCCGCGAACTCAGTCCGCGAACTGCCGAAGTTCTCAAACCCGAGAATTTCTGCTGGAGTTGACAAACTTTTTGCGTGAAACTAAGTCCGCGAACTGGCGAAGTTCTCATACCCGAGAATTTCTGCTGGAGTTTGTAAACTCTGCCCGGTAACTTAAGTCCGCGAACCTAGTCTTCGAACTTGAGAAGGTTATATATCTGAAGATGATTTCTGAACTTAAACTTAAAAAGACTAAGGAATGCAGTTTGCAAACCGTGGCTATAAAAGTTCATGAACCGATTCAAGTGAATCAAATCATCTTTGCTTCAATTGTATCTTGTGTAGTACATGAGATTTCCTTGCAATTGAACAACTCTCTAACTAGTTCATTTGAAATCATTTGAACTAGTTATGGTGAAGAACAACGTGGTTGATATGGAATGCTCATATGGCTAACCTTTTGGTTAACTATTGTTGAACCAACAAGTGCATACATTTGGGTACGGTTAACAAACCTAGAAGCGTGCATTGTCAAGTGTGTATAACAAGCTAAGTTTTCGATCTAACGGTTGAGGGATATTAGCTTGAATCTAAATTAGGTTTTCATCTAACGGTGGATATATTGATTGCTTTATTACCAAGGTAACTTAATTGCAAACCCTGATTTGAAAGACTATATAAGGGGAACTCTAGCTTCTGTGCAAAACTAATCCCCACACCTTACGTGTGATACTAGTTTGCGTGCTAGAGTAGGTTCTCCTTTAACCTTTGGTTTTCTTCTTCTAAAACCAGGTTAACGACTTAAAGACTTCACACTACACCATTTTAGCTGATTAGCAACTCAGATTCGCAACAGCACCGGTGCTGTTGCGAATTTTCTTTTGCTATTTTTCGCAACGATTGTCTGTTGCTAATTTCGCAACCTTGGATGTTCTGTTGCTATTAGCAACTGCGGAATATTTACGTGTGCGGTTAGACCGTGTGGATGGTAACACCTAGTTTGACACTTTGACTTGACTTAATGTGTGTGAGATATGCGTGTGTGAGGATCACGTAACCCTAATTCTAATCTTATACCCTCCATCTCTTTCTAGTCTTTTACCTCTCTCTTACCTCTCTCGATCCCTGCCGCTGCTGCTTCGTTCTCTACTGCTCTTCTTCATCAAAAAAATAAATAAAAACACACGAAGATTCATTGACCAAATCCATCAAAGACATCAAATCTCCTCTATTCTCTTCATCAGCACCAACTGAAAACGAAGATTCATCAAAAAAAATCCATCAACAACGTCTTTCTTCTACTGCTTTTGCTTCTCTTTTTCATTAAAAAAGACGAAGATTCATCAATGAAATCCACCAAAAACATCAGATCCTCTATTCTCTTCATCAACACAACTGAAAACGAAGATTAACCAACAAAATCCATCAACAACTTCGAAGATTTGTTTTCAATCGAGAGTAATTTATGTTGTCTGAAACAATTGGTAATTTTATTGAAACTGAGATTACGTCTTTACTTTGGTATGTTGTTGGTAAGGGAAACCCTAGTTTTGTTTCTGCTTGATGTTTTTTGGTGATGTGAATTTTAGAAATTTATCAAATGAGAATTTTTTGTAGTTTACATTCTGTTAATCAGGTAATATAGATGTGGTTGTGGTTTTGACTAAATCCGGTTAAGATATTGATAGTTTGGTTTTTACATGATTCAATTGATTGTTGTCTGCAGCTGTAAGTTGATTGTTGAGTGATGATAGTGAGTTGATGTTCTTCCTCAATTAAAAACCAGGTTAGGGCTTCTTCAAATCAATATCTTCTTCTTCTATTTATTTGTATTAAGGTTTTTGATTATAGATATATATAAATATTTAATTTCATTTTAATTAAATCCAGTAGCGAATGATGTCTCCGAGTCATTATGATTATGCAGAACTTGGGGTTTAACATTGTTTACTAATTGTTATATGCATAATCAGTGTTTAACATCATTGTATGAATATGATTTTGAAGGAAACACGAACTGGTGAGCCCCACTTCTGAAATTCAGTGTTCTTTACCTTAAAGATATTGATAAAATGATATGCAGGTTCGGACAAGGGTTATCTGATTTTGATGGTTTTGACATCGTTGCCTATTAATCTGTGAGCATCGCTTTTAGATTGCACCTTTCTTTGTTATGCAGACTGTTAAATATGCACATAAAAAAGACTTCACATCTTTAATGGTTGTCTTACTACGTTGCCGAAAAGCTGATCTGAATTTGGTGAACATTGTTTTTTACTCTGCGGAACAAGAATATGCAAGTAAAGCAGGAGTTCATGAACTTGAGATCCTTGTCGATAATGATGTCTTTCTCCCTCCTGCTCCTAGCCATCATAGTGAGCATTGACTTCACTGGTAAATTTTCCACTTCAATCATGTTTTGATGAAAGACATCCAATGAATGTTTTTGCTTGCATCAGAAGTTATGATACCTTATTTTTTTGCATCACTTGTATGGACTATTTTTATCAGTTTGTTTTATACTGCACCTTGCTTGCAAAGTGTAGTATTCATAGATCTGAAGTTCAACTGCATCATAGAGTTGATGAGGAGCTTGATACACTGAAAAGAAGGGTTTAACTTCATCATAGAGTTCAACTGCATCATGTTTTTTTTTTTTTTTTGTATTTTTCTCTACTGATTTGTCTGTGTTTGATGTTCTTGTTGGTCACCTCTAGAGCATAAAGTAATTTTGGAAACTCTTCTCAGGGCTCACAACTTGTTCCTCAGCATGTCAACCACCATTTATAGTTCGTTCCTTCTTAGACTTCTCAGATAAGCTATGGTGGCAGTTCACATCCAACTCAGAGAAGTTATGGTGGCATTTCACATCCAACCAATGCTGCAGGACAGTTCCTTAAACCAGGCTTTGAGCAAATCAAGCTTCCAGTTACCTCGTCCACCCAGGTTTGAGACTTCAGATACTATCAGGCATTTGAATTTTATTTTTATTAGACCCTCATTAAAAGCAACTCTCGCTTCAGGTTACTTCATCCGCTCCAGCCGTAAATGGAATTTCCTTGTCGGGAATTGAATTTGTTGTTTGCTATCAGGCGCAACAACTGCAATCATCTCTCTCAAGTTACGGCCAAGGTTCAGCGGATGGTGATGCTGATAAGAATCAAGGATATCAATCAACCCTGTGATCAGCTGTAAATCTTCTTCTTCGGTCTTCGGATACAATAAAAAGAAGATTCTCAGTTTGCACAAGGCCCTGGCAATCATCAATGAGGACATTAATGCGTAAGTTATTGTTGCATTTTTTGCTGATGTTGTATTTGTTAGCATTGATGTGGTTACTTTACCCCCTCCTCGATTGCGTTCTGCTGTCTTCCTTATCAACCATTTTCCTTTATTCATGTTTTGTGTTCGATTGAAAAGCAACTGGCATGTTATCTTACGTTATTAGATTTGTGGACCGTCTTTTAATTACACATATAAATAAAACAGCTGATAGTGTTGCTATAACAATGTAATAAAAGACTGTCAAGATTAACTCTTTATTACAGTCTCTTATTTGTTGTTTTCATTTTTGTTCATCTTCTTTTGCACTTACATCTACCTTGTTACATTGTAATTCTCAGCTAGGCTCATCAGCTTGTGCAAGGTCTCAATTAACATGTTTCTGGATAAAGGCCTACTAATTGTGAGTGATAAATCTTATCTACGCAGTACCTTTTAAATTGTTAATAGGAAAATTGTGGTCCTCGATCACAATATGAATGGTGTTTCTTTTTTTAATGGTATAGGTGTGATCTGCAACGAAATATTGTTATGTGTGTGGAAACATTGCTCCGAGACTGAGCTTCAGCGAGAATACAGTAGATTCTAGGACCTTACAGCCTTTTTTTCCATTTAATTAACTTGGGTAAGTTTCAGATGCTTTTGTGTTGGATTGTACTTGAGGTTAAGATTTATGTCAACATATAACATTGTATGAATCTCAACATAAACATTGTATGTCAATTATGAATGCAAGGGTTCTTAATTTGAATCATCAGAATCAGATCAATCTGGGTAATTGCAGCAACTGTGTATTGCAGGATAAATTGCGGGGGTATCGATTTTGACTAGGTCAGCGAAGACTTGACCTTTTATTGTTGCAAAGTTTTAGCAACGGCCACAATGTGTTGCTAAATCTGAACCAGAACAACTATATCCAGTTCTACTAAAAATTATCCTGGAATAACTCTAAAATTAGCAACAGAGTAGCAACCGTTGATTCCTGTTCCTCTATTTAATTTCGCCACAGGTGGTTTCTGTTGCTACTGCCGTTGCTGAATGAAATTAGCAACAGATATAAAGCTGTTGCGAAAAACTGCGACAGGGTATTTAGCAACGCAAAACCCTGTTGCAAGCCCGGTCAGCAACAGATTTAAGCTGTTCTAAACGTTAAATTGTAGTGTCATTGGGATTGTGAAGCCAGGCCGATACTACTTTTATCGTAGTTGTGTGATATGATCTTGCATCTTCTATCGTACGAGTACAATCAGATTGATTGGCTTGAGATTGGTATCTTCGGTAGGCAAGATATAAAAAGTAATCACAAACATCTTCGTCTCATTGTTTGTGATTCCGCAACATCCTGTTTCGCTGCCATACAATTAAGATTGTTGTGAGGTGATTGATAACTCTAGGATGTTCTTCGGGAATATAAGATCGGATTATCAATTGGTTCCTGTTCACCTTGATTATTATCAAAAGACGGAACAAAACCTTTTAGGGTTTATCTGTGGGAGACAGATTGATCCTTTGATAGACTTGTCTATGTGAGACAGATTTGTTTATTATCAAGTCTTCGAATTTGGGTCGTAGCAACTCTTAGTTGTGAGTGAGATCAGCTAAGGGAATCAAGTGCGCAGTATCCTGCTGGGATCAGAGGCATAGGAAGTACAACTGTACCTTGGAACAGTGGGAGACTGATTGGGGTTCAACTACAGTCCAGTCCGAAATTATCTTGGAGTAGGCTAGTGTCTGTAGCGGCTTAATACAGTGTGTGTTCAATCTGGATTTGCGGTTTCCTCGTTAACAAAATTCTGGTGTCTGTGTTATTTCTTTTCCGCATTATATTTTGTTATATAATTGAAATATCACAGGTTGTGCGTTGTTCAATCAATTAGAATATCCGACCTTTTAGTTGTTGATTTAAATTTATTGACACTTGGATATTGGTCTTTGGTACCATACAAGTTATCTCTCTAGTATTTGATAAAGACTCGCAGATTTCTATTTGCTTGAGTATATATCAAATCGAGAGATTGAGATATAAACTCTTTGATATACTTTTTATCTAGATTGAGTCTGACTGTCTAGTTAATTCTCTAGAAATTATGTTGGAGTTTGTCCATACAAATTGCTATGCGAAATGTTGGGTGTGGTTGTTGTACCCCCGCTTTTTCAATTGGTATCAGAGAAGGCAAACACGTTAAAGACCTTATAAGTCTGTGTTTGTAGCGATCTGATTATGGAAGAGACTATCTCTAATAACGTACCAGTTCAAAAATTACCAGATGATTCTAAAAGCTTGGATTCACCTGAGAGAACTGTCACATCTAAGTCAATATCTAAAATTTCTCTTGATGTAAAAATTGTTGATTGGGAAACTCTCTTAGAAGAATAGTTGGATGAACTTTCTGATGAAGGTGATTCAGATATTAATAGAGATGTTGATGAGGAAGTCTCAGAGTATGTTAAGTTTTTGGATTCGTGGAATATGAAGAAGATTACAACTTCTCATGTCTCACCTCTTCTGACTCCTCTCTGTCGAGAAAACAAGAAATTGAGAAGATGTTACGCAGGTGTTTATTTTTCGAATCGTTCTAACGAATCAATCCTTAAGGATTCTGAGGAAACCTACGTATGAATCACTTGAATGTGACAATACTTATCAAAAGTACTTTTTGTTGGAAGAGAAACTTGCAGAATCTGAAGCAAGGTTTAACTCTCAACAAATTAGTTTTGATGACATAGAAAGTGCTTATCTCGCTTGAGAAAAACGCCTTGAGGCTGATTTAGTTGATGCTCTTGATAAAATCAAGATGTTGGAAGATGACTTGAAAAAGTTCAATACTAGTTCAAGAAAATTAACCACTATGCTAGGAGAAAGTAAAAATTATCGTGATACACGAGGATTGGGCTATAAGGGAATAGATGCTCCAAGTATTAGCAAAGAGGTAAAATTTATCAAGGCTAGTGATTCTTCTCAACAAAAGGTCTGATGGAAAAAGTGAAGTACCTTCACCGGCAATTAGGGTTCGAAAGAGCAAAGTATATCAACCTCCAAAGTTAGCACACACGAATCGAGGTAAAACATTCTTTATGTTTGCCACTATTGCGGAAATAAAGGTCACCTGGAAAGGAGATGTCGTTTCCGTATAAGGAATGAGAAACTTCATGATGTTCTTGTTTGGGCATCACAAGAAGTTGCGAAACCAAGATCATACGTTAAGACTAATCCTCTTAACTTCACAGGTTGTAATTGTCCAACCTTTAGGCAAGGGAATCAGTGCTATGATAAACCTAGATTTTCCTATAAACGTCATATGAATCCTTTTCACAATCATAATGGTTATCAAAAGGATAACAATTCGTAAAGACGAAGAAAAGATCTGATGCTCCCAATTGGAGAAAGACTAACTTGCAAATGAATAGTAAATCCAATTATCTTCTAAGAATTCTAGAAGACAGTAATGGGAAGAAGGTTCCAATTGTTCCTAACGCACTCATAAGTGGATACCAAAGAAAGTCGATGATGTTTTGAGTGTGAAAAGGAATGATCTCCTAGAAAATTCAATGACTATGGAGAAGGCAATATCCATGATGTTGGAACTTAACAAGTTTTTTGAAAAAATGGAATTGGATGTGAAAGGTTCTAAAAGCGATCTCTTTCATGCTAATCCAAAGGTCACTTATGGTGAGCAAGACATTGTTCACTCCAACACAACTTGATTTTGTTGTAAGTGCATCATCACGAAGGAATGCCCTATTATGTATATGGTGAGGGATGCACGAGAATTGGGGTACACAGATTATGTTCGGTAAGGCTGTAG
Source organism: Papaver somniferum (assembly GCF_003573695.1). NCBI lineage: Eukaryota > Viridiplantae > Streptophyta > Magnoliopsida > Ranunculales > Papaveraceae > Papaver > Papaver somniferum. The sequence goes on along the minus strand of NC_039365.1, from coordinate 148,413,542 downwards.
AATTCGACTGGATTCTTCTAAAAAGGTATGTCTATAAAACTGAGCAAGAGTTGTGTTTTTATGATCCATGTACCTTGATTATTGTTCATTTCTACCTAACTTGATACATGTCACAGGTTCTTAAACGTTTAGGTTTGAAAATAGTAGTTCGGGATGGTTGGACTCCATGGTACACATACCTGGTATGCTTACCATCTTTTAAAATCAAAATATAGGGGTTTAAGTTCGCGGACTTGAAAATTCGTTTACAAACCCGTATGCATATTTTCCTGTAGACGTCGATATTCGGTCGACTTGTTTTGGCCGTAACTTCTTTGTCTGAACTCGGAACGACTTAAATACTTCATTGAGATTGTGAAGCCAGACCGATACTACTTTTATCGTAGTTGTGTGATCTGATCTTTCATCTTCTATCGTACGAGTACAATCAGATTGATTGTCTTGAGATTGATATCTCCGGTAGGCAAGATATAAAAAGTAATCACAAACATCTTTGTCTCATTGTTTGTGATTCCGAAATATCTTGTTTCGCTACCATACGATTAAGATTGTTGTGAGGTGATTGATAACTCTAGGATGTTCTTCGGGAATATAAGACCGGATTATCAATTGGTTCCTATTCACCTTGATTATTATCAAAAGACGGAACAAAACCTTTTAGGGTTTATATGTGGGAGACACATTGATCCTTTGATAGACTTGTCTGTGTGAGACAAATTTTTTTATTATCAAGTCTTCGACTTTGGGTCGTAGAAACTCATAGTTATGGGTGAGATTAGCTAAGGGAATCAAGTGCGCAGTATCCTACTGGGATCAGAAGCGTAGGGAGTACAACTGTACCTTGGATCAGTGGGAGACTGATTGGGGTTCAACTACAGTCCAGTCCGAAGTTAGCTTGGAGTAGGCTAGTGTCTGTAATTGCTTAATACAATGTGTGTTCAATCTGGACTAGGTCCAGGGGTTTTTCTGCATTTTCGGTTTCCTCGTTAAAAAAATTCTGGTGTCTATGTTATTTCTTTTCCGCATTATATTTTGTTATATAATTGAAATATCACAGGTTGTGCGTTGTTCAATCAATTAGAATATCCGACCTTTTAGTTGTTGATTTAAATTTATTGACACTTGGATATTGGTCTTTGGTACCATACAAGTTATCTCTCTAGTATTTGATAAAGACTCGCAGATTTCTATTTGCTTGAGTATATATCAAATCGAGAGATTGAGATATAAACTCTTTGATATACTTTTTATCTAGATTGAGTCTGACTGTCTAGTTGATTCTCTAGAAAGTATACTGGAGTTTGTCCATACAGATTGCTAAGCGAAATATTGGGTGTGGTTGTTTTACCCCCGCTTTTTCAGCACATACACCAGAATTTTGTTAACGAGGAAAACCGCAAATGCAGAAAAACCTCGGGACGTAGTCCAGATTTGAACACCACACTGTATTAAGCCGCTACAGACACTAGACTACTACCAATGAACTTCGGAATGGAATGTACGTAGTTGAGCCCTAATCAATCTCACACTGATCAAGGTACAATTCCGCTCCCTATGTCTCTGAACCCCAGCAGGATTCTACGCACTTGATTTCTTTAGATGATCTCATCCACAACCAAGAGTTGCTATGACCCAAAGTCGAAGACTTAATAAACAAATCTGTCTCACACAGAAAAGTCTATTGGAATAGATAAATCTTTCTCCCACAGAAAAACCTATGAGTTTTGTTCCGTCTTTTGATAAATCAAGGTGAACAGGAACCAATTGATAACCCAGACTTATACTCACGATGAGACAAAGATGTTTCTGAATACTTTTAATCTTACCTATCGGAGATAAATCTCAAGCAAATCTTAGCAAAGATAATACTCAATCACGATAGAAGAAGTAAGATCAGAACACGCAACTACAGAAAAAAATAGTTTGGTATGGCTTCACAATCCCAATGAAATCTTCAAGTCGTTAACCTACATGGTTTCGTGAAAAACCTAAGGTTAAAGGAGAATCGACTCTATCTTATGCAACTAGTATCACACAAGAGGTGTTGGGATTAGGTTTCCCAGTTGTTATAGTTCTCCTTTATATAGTTTTCAAATCAGGGTTTGCAATCTAAGTTACCTTGGTAACAAAGCATTAAATATTCACCGTAAGATGAAAACCTAATTATATTCAAGCTAATATCTTTCAACCGTTAGATCGAAATTAGTTTTTTATACACAAATGAAATGTACCTTCATTTAGGTTTAAGTAACCGTACCTAAACGTGTACACCATGTTGCTCAACAGTAGTTAACCGAGGTTAGCTATACGAACACTCTCATATAAACCTTATTCATCTTAACCATAACTAGTTCAAATGACTCAAATGAAACTAGTTAAAGAGTTGTTCAATTGCTATATTCTCATAGAAGTACACAAGAACACAATTGAAGCAAAATCGGTTTGATTCACTCGAATCAGTTCATGAACATTATAGCCACGGTTTGCAAAGAATGCATTACTTAATATATAAATGTATTAGTTCATGAACAAACCGATTTTAGAACTTTAACCACTCAAGTATGAAAAAAGGTACGCATACTTAAGTAGCCGGTCTGAGTTTGGGTTCGTCAGTATGCGAACGGGTACACATACCTTAGTAAACTTCCAAAACCCAGCGGAAATTCTCGGACCTATGCCTTACGTAAGTATGTGTACCGGTATGTGTACTTGGTACACGGAATTTCACAACTACAAGTACGCATACGGGTATGCATACTTTAGTTCCGGTCATGGATTACATACATGCAAGAATGCATACTGTATGTTCATAATCCAATAGTTCTAAACTCTATTTCAATCATTGAAACTGTCTTAGAGGATGACAATAGCCGTAGCATCAAAGCAATTTCAAGTTACTGAAATAATCATAATAAAACATTCCAAGTCTACACCAAATGATTGTATCACACAAACCATGTAAGATATTACTCGTCAATTTTCATATGATCATCTTTTGACTTTCGTCAAGAATATAAGATGAACTAGGTTGAAGCGAAAGCTTACCAACACATATTTCGAGAAACATGTAAGCGAGTTAAACTCAGCTCAAAATCTCAAATGTGTATAATTGAATAATATATAGTAATACGACTTTTTCTCAATATAGGAGAGAGTAGAAATAGACTTTCCAAGTGATAGATAAGTTTTAGTCTCCACATACCTTTTGTTGATGAAGTTCCATAAGCTCTCCTTAGTAGTTCTTCTTCTTCAATTGATGAACGCCGTGAAGGCTAATGCTCAACTACACAGTCTATCCTAGTCCGAGACATTACTATAAGTAGACTAGAAATCAAGACTTATAGTTCTGATCACTAACATTGACAAACAAGCTTGAGATAACAACGCTTGCGAGTTTGACCAAGCAGCGCTCTAACAGAGATAATCTTTAAAAGCTTGGATGAAATAGAGTTTAAAAGGGAAAGATCCTTGATTCAGTTTGAAAAGTATCAAAGGCATATGAGAAAAAACAAGCATACTGTAAAACCAAGAGAGTTTCATCCTGGTGACCTTGTACTCAGAGAAGTACTACCTAAGTAGCGTAGAGTACAAACTCGGAAAGCTGGCAGCAACTTGTGAAGGAAGTATGTCATTTCTGACAAAATATGTCGAGCATCTTACAGATTGAAAAACTTATTGGGGAAGAGTTGGGATACTCATACAATATATCTCACCTCAAAAAGTATCATCAGTAAAACTGACTTCCAAAAGGCAAGGAAATAAAAATATCAAGACTTCTGGATTGTAATAACTATTTCCAGTTATCTGAAATGAAAACATTACTTTCGAAAGCTCGGTTCAGGCTCGAACCAGTAAGATTGATAAAACTAGTGAAGTAATCAAACACTCACTACGTACAATCACAAGAACGCCAATAAAACACAAACTGGAAAAGTCAACGAAAGCAGTGAAGTGACCAAGTATTCACTATGAAATACAATGTTCATGAAGCACAGAAATGACAAAGTCAGAGACAAAACAAAGTGATCAGAGATTCACTAATAAATATGAAATGCTCATGAAGAACAAAACTGACAAAGCCAGTAGAATTTGTCATTAAAATAAAATGAAGTGACTAAAAAAATCATTATAAACACAAAATGCTTATAAAAGCTCGAACTGATGAAGTCAGGAAATCAGGGAAAGTGACCAAACTCCCACTGTAATCACAAAAAAACTGACAAAGTCAGCGGAACAAGTGAAGTAATCACACACTCACTACAGACAAAACAAGCTTATAAATCTCTAAACTGACAAAGTAAGGAAAACTAGTGAAGTATTAACATTCGTCATAAGCACTCTAAGATCTTTATTCTCGAAATGTTGGTCATTAAGGCGTATCCGGTCATAGTCGTATGGTTAAAGGAAGCCAAAGACGTTGCTATGATAAAATACGAGCGAAATACCATATCCTGATAGAGATTATGCTGAACATTAAAACCAACTACTAAGCTCCAGATCGGTATCTGATCGACACAGAATAACACCCTAGCCAGGTAGCTTCGGAAATCGGAACCGGTCATCTCTGCTACAGCGGTGAAGCCCACATCACTAGCAGATAAAGTAAGAAACTCATAACACGTACTATCTAGCTCAGCGGCGATAAGTGAAATAAAAGATGAGTGAAAAATTTCTGAATATACGACTTCATAAAGAGAGATCGAGAAAGAATAAAATGGACTGCAAGACAGCCAGAGTAAACAAGGATAATCTAAGACAATCAAGCCTCCGGAATGAAAATGAGATGCAAAACAGCTAAAATTGGCAAAGCTGATCAAGCTAATTACGCCAGACAAAAAAAAGAGAGCTACCAGACATCCAGGGCATGGAAATAAAATCTAAGCCAATTAAGCCTCCTGAATAAAAATATAAACGAGCTGCAAAACAGACAAAGCCGACAGAATTAATTGAGCCGCTAGAAAATGTGTATGTTCGAGCAACTAAGCAACCTGAAAATATCTAAAACAAAGAAAATATCTAAGGCTTAAAAAAGTCAAAAGATAATAACTAGAAAGCTGACCTCACAGGTCTAGAACGAAACTCAAGCGTGAAATAGAATAAAGTCAAACAACAGTAGAATGAAAGACTGAGCCGATCCCAACGGGGGTTAGGAATTGAAATTTGAAGTCAAAATACCAGGAAGCCAAAAAACACAGACCGGAAGGCTAAAAGAAAGGTTCAGAACAGGTCGACGTACCCAAGAAAATAACGAAATAAGGAGCTCGACTAAGCTCATGAATCGATAAAGTTGGCTTAAATAAAATAAGATCTCAAATAAGCTCGGAAGCCAGTAAATTTGGCATAAAAGAAATAAGAGCTCGAATAAGCTCAACAGTCGAATAAAATTGACTAAAATATGAAAAAGTCAGAAAAACTGGAATAGCTTGAGATAAAGAATGAAAATCCAGATCGAAAAAAGTATAGTCAAAGTAAATAATGAGACTAGCTAGACTGGAAAAATAATGCATAACTAAAGTTGAGGATAACAACTAAAAAACAGACAAAGTCTCTCAAACAACATGAGACCCAGCTAGGACTGAACATGGTTTCGGTTTTCTGCTGGAATCGGATCAAACCAGACCAATTAGGAAGAAACCAAACCGAACCATTTACTAATGGATTGGTTACGGTGTAGAAAGTGGGAAACCTATAGTGTTGGTTTTGGTTTGGTTTGACCTCTAAAACCAAACCAAAAACCATTGGAAAACCGATTAATTTTTAAACTTAGTTTCTACCATCGATTTACAAGTATTAGATTCTACCCATTGATTTAGAGGATAAATAGAAACCCTAAATCTAATATTTCATTATGATACTCTCCCTCTTTCTCTTTCTCCTTCTCTCAGTCGCCTCCCTTCTCCACCCCCAACTACAGCTGCTGCTACTCGACTTTTTTCTTCCCGTCTTTCTTCTTTTTTATTTGTCAATAACTAAATTAAGATATATTATATATCTTCTTTTGATCTCTAGAATTAGAGTAAGCTTTAACTATTCTTGATATTTTTTTTTGTCTGTAAATTTGTGAAAACCAATACTATCGGCAACTACGATTTTTTTATCTGTAAATTTGTGTATTTTTTTTTTTTTGGTTTGACATAATTATTGGTTAACCAAAAATCACTGGGACAAACCGAAACCAACTGGAACTATTTGGAAACCGAACCAATGGTTAATGGATTGGTTTGGTTTAGATTTTTAGAAACCAATAATATTGGTTTCGGTTTTGGTTTGGCTAGAAACCGAACCAAAACCGACCATGAACAGCCCTAGACCCAGCATAGGTCATAAAGAGACAACTCGAGAGCCTAAGATCTAGAAATCAAGGTCGAAGTCGTAAAGGACAAACACGACCCAAGTGACTATACAGATGGATAAAGTAATATATGAACATAAGGCTAAGTTCTTGACTAAATTTCAAGAACCAAAAGTTAAGGGCCAGAAATAAAGCTCGACTAAGATTACTATACAGTCGATGGACTATTTTATTGCCATGGAGCAAAGGATAAGTAAGACTAAGTTAAAAGGCTTGAACAAAAATGTCCAAGGCCCGATCTCGATGCAATTGTAAAAATCTGTAGAAAAAGGATTTCGATAAAAATTAATTTAACCCAAAAAACTGAGTCAGGTCGAGAATAAGACTTGGAACTCAGAAAAAATAAAAAGGCAAGATCATGGCGAAGTGATAGGTCTAGCTGATCTTAAAGAAGATTACAGGTAACAAGCTAAGGCATAAAAGATCAAATCTACGTCACGGGGAGGGTAGCAAAAACAGTGCAAAATATAAGCGCTAAATTACATCCTGAAGAGAATAAATAAATATTTTATGGGAAATCACGATTTGATTTCAGCTCTTTTATGAGAAGAAGATTGCCACGAAAAAAGAGAAAAAGACCAATCAAAAGAGCTAGAGTTGAGGCTTAACGATCTCACGTAAAGGGAAAGTGAAACCCCATCAGCTGAACTTCCAAATCCTATGCTTCAGCTTTCTCAAACTCCAGAGGAGGAATCATGAACAAACGCTAAGAATCTCAGTATCGAGAGAAACTAGCCACAAAATCTCATCAACAGCTGAGGACCCATATGACGTTCCCTGAAGCTAGCTATAACATAAAACGAAAGCGGAACAACTTAAAACATCAAGCATAAAGAGATCAATCAGATCCGGAAATAAATAAATAAATAAATTAATAAATTTACCCTGAGCGAATCAAGAGAAAACTCTTCTCCAGAAAGAAAGCGACCCAGCGTCCAACACTCGCTTAACATTAAAGGAAGGAATTAAAGCCCGAGTTCTACCTCTTTATATCAATACATCAATATATCAATGGCTTGACCAAAACCGCAAATCACAAGTGTAGACGGTCATAAAAGCGACGATGTTGTTTCTCCCGATATCATCGACGATCGAGTAGAAGGACAAACTTCGATGATTCTTCCCTTCCCTGAGATAAACTTCTTCCCTTATGAAAAACAAAAGAAGAATGGAAAAAATTTTAAAAAAAGAAAGAAAAAAAAGGCAAAAAAGCGAAAAAGGTAGTCAAAAATATGATTATCGACATGCTTACCAAGAAGGGAATAATCCTCGGAACTAGCAGAAAAGGTTCCTTTGACATATGTAAAGAAAAGGGGAAATCCTGAAAACTTAATGCATCATCAAAAAGATGCAAAATAAAACTAACAGAAACACAACTAATTGACACCAGAAAGTGGTGAATAGTATTCGTGTCGAAAATCATGATTTGTGACATGATTATCAAGAAGAACATATCAATGAATCTGAAAGCATATGTCCATCCGATGAAAAATCGTGGGAATGAAAGGAAACAAGTAAAATTTGAAAGGCAAAAGAAAAATTTCAAAAGCCTCTAAGCTTCTGAGAAAGCAGAGATGAAAATAAGACTGTAAAGATTTTTTTTTACCGATCTGAAAATTCTACATATAAGAAGAACAAAATAAGAGGAAACTCCCCGACTCATTAAATCATTAAAATAAGAGGAAACTCCCCGACTTCGAAAAAAGAGGTGTACAACATCCATTGGAAAAAATTTTCGAACTCCGGGAAGAGGTGAAAAATACGCTCCATGTGAAAAACTATGCACATAATAAGTGGTAGTAACCTTTTCACCTCTCCATAAACTAGCAACTAATATTCCTCAAGAGAATATTATTTAAATCCAAAACTCGACATGCGTCATGTGATCAGAGAAGATGGAGATGACAATTCAATTTTCTCATTAAAAGATACTTCTCTTTTTGAGGGGAAGAGAGGAGTACTCGATCTTATCAGAGGTATCCTCAATACAAGCTAAGGCTCAAGATCTGATACCTAGGTTTTATCGTCTATCTAAATAATATAATATGACACCATATCGATAAGCTATTGAAGCAATCTTATAGATTGTTAAAGCACTGCTCGGTCGAACTCTCAAGCGTTGCTATCTCAAGCTTGTTTGTCAGGTTTAGTTGCCAAAACTATAAGTCTTGATTTCTAATCTACTTATAGCTAAGTCTCGCACTAGGATAGTAAGTGTAGTTGAGATCTAGACTCCACGGCGTTCATCATGCAAATACGAAGAACTACTCAAGGAACTGGTGGAACTTCATCGACAAAAAGGTATGTGGAGACTTGAACTTATCTATCACTCAAAAGTCTATCTACTTTATCTCCTATCTTGAGATAAAAGTCGTATTGCTATATAGACTTCGATTATACCCATTTGCTATTTCGAGCTGAGTTTATCTCGCTTATCTATTACTCGAAATATGTGTTGTTAAGATTTCGCTTTGGCCAAGTTCATCTTTACTCGTGACGAAAGTCATGTTAAATATTTCAATAACTTGAAAATCGTTTTGATGAAAAATAATATATGAATAACAACTATATAACATCCCCTAAGAAAGTTTCAATAATTGAAATGAGAGTTTAGAACATGTAACCATCTTTGGATATAAGCATAGTGGGTTTTCACATTTGTGTAAAAATCCAAAATCGGGAACCCAAAGTATGCGTACCCGTACGCGTACTAGCGGTTGTTGGAAATCCGGGACAGTATGCGTACCCGTATGCGCACTGGCGGAAAGATCACGTCCGTGAATTTCTGCTGGAGTTTGGAAGTGAAAACAAACTCAACCCGGTTACTTAAGTACGCGTACCTGTTTGCATACTTAGGTAGGTTATTTTCTAAATCGGTTTGTTCATGAACTAAAACATTTATATATATTAAGGAATGCAATCTTTGCAACCGGCGGCTATAATGTTCATTAATCGATTCGAGTGAATCAAAAACGATTTTTCTTCGATTGTATCTTATATACTTCTATGATATCTAAGAAATTTAACAACTCTCTAACTAGTTTATTTGATTCATTTGAACTAGTTATGGTGAAGATGAATAAGGTTGATATGAAAGTGCTCATATGGCTAACCTTTGGTTAATTATTGTTGAATCAACTAAGTGTATACGTTTAGGTATAGTTACTCAAACCTAAATGAAGTTACATTTCATTTGTGTATAACAAGCTAAGTTCGATCTAACGGTTGAAAGATATTAGCTTGAATCTAATCAGGTTTTCATCTAACGGTGAATATTGAATTCTTTGTTACCAAGGTAAATTAGATTGCAAACCCTGATTTGGAGACTATATAAAGGAGAACTTTAACAACTGGGAAACCTAATCCCCACACCTCCTGTGTGATACTAGTTGTGTAAGCTAGAGTTGATTCTCCTTTAGCCTTAGGTTTCTCTCGAGACCCTGTAGGTTAACGACTTAAAGACTTCATTGGCATTGTGAAGCCAAACCCAACTATTTTCTCTGTAGTTGCATGATCTGATCTTGCTGTTTCTATCGTGATTGAGTGCAATCGTAAGATTGGCTTGAGATTTATATCTCCGATAGGCAAGATAAAAAAAGTAGTCACAAACACCTTCGTCTCATCGTTTGTGATTCCACACTATCTTGTTTCGCTAGTCGATTAAGATTATTGTTAGGTGATTGATATTTCTAGGTTTTTCTTCGGTAATATAAGTCCGGTATATCAATTGGTTCATGGTCACTTGATTTATCAAAAGACGGAACAAAACTCGTAGGTGTTTCTGTGGGAGACAGATTTATCCAGTCCTATAGACTATTCTGTGTGAGACTGATTTGTTTGTTAAAGTGTTTAACTTTGGGTCGTAGCAACTCTTTGTTGTGGGTGAGATCAAATAACGGAATCAAGTGCGTAGTATCCTGCTGTGATCAGAGACGTAAGGAGCGCAACTGTACCTTGGATCAGTGTAAGATTGATTGGGGTTCAACTACAGTCCATACCGAAGTTAGTTTGTAGTAGGCTAGTGTTTGTAGCGACTTAATAAAGTGTGTGTTCATTCTGGACTAGGTCCCAGGGTTTTTCTGTATTTGCGGTTTCCTCGTTAACAAAACTTATGGTATATGTGTTATTTCTTTTCCGCATTATATTTTGTTATATAATTGAAATATCACAGGTTGTGCTTGAATCGATCAATTGGTAAATCCAACCTTTGGTTGTTGATTGAAATTGATTGATCCTTGAACATTGATCTTTGGCACCGTTCACGTTATCGCTCTTAGATTCAATCGAGCTAGCAAATTATTGTTTGTTTGATTGCAGATTGAATTAAGAGATTGAGATATAACTCTTTGATATACTTTTCTTAAGATTGAGTCTGACTGTCTAGTTGATTCTCTTAAAAGTATATTGGAGTTATTCCATACATATTTCTAAGCGAAATATTGGGTGTGGTTGTTAGACCCCCGCTTTTTTATAGAAGAGTTGTCAAAAAGCTAAGTTGGCAAAAAGTACATCTTTTAGACGAGATGAAAAAATCTAAGAAAATAATAATTAACCAAAGTTTAAATAAAATACAATCCAAAGGCTACATTTTAAATAAACTGGGGGAAAGTATGTAGATGAAAAAATATAGCATCTACCAGCAACTAATAACTGGAGCGTCCTGGAGCTCATATTTAAAGCCAAACCTCATAGATAAGAAGGAGTTCATGTCGAGATCGAGTTATAAATCCTCACATCGAGCACGCTCTAAAGATAAATTCTTAACAAAATACGAGACTTGACACATAGAATCATGACACGTGAAAGACACGAGTTCTGAGCGAGAAGTGAAGACTAGGTCATCAAGATACCCTGAAGGTCATAGATCTTGAGATTAACCGATTAATAAAATAAAGTATGAGTATATCATGACGTCCACTCCATCTAGACTTAAGTGGTCCCTCTGTATTAACCTGTTTAGCATAAGTCACATGCTAAACTATTTGTATATAAGCCTATTAGAGTATTGCTCGGTTGAACCCACCAAGCGTTGGTATGTCAAGTTTGATTTTCATATTTTGGTGAATCAAAACTCATGTTAAGAGTCGCTTGATTATGTACTAGATTCAACTTCGTATAGGTTAGCTTGAAAGTATTAGGATATGAGACATTACAAGTACAGTGAAGTCTTGAAGATATGAAGAAGCAAGGAGCTACAACGACAACAATCATCCTTCCACTTGAGGTTAGTGATATTTGACTCGAACTGTTTCGTTCCCTAACGTATCTTTCAAGTCGAGCATATTGAAAACATAACTGCGAATCATATGTGAACTCTAGATAGACATAGTATTAAGGAATACAATACGAGGTTTATTTCTTAACCATTAAACTTTGTACATAAGACATCTCCATAATCATTTGAATGCTATTGCGATTATGTATGGGTATGAGGTGAGGATTTCATCCTAGGGAACAATGTTTACATGTGTTCTAAGGAAGTAAGTTCATAAACTTGTTTGTGGACCGAAAAGGAAATTGCCAGGTGTTATTGGTTTTGTTATTCATTGCATATTTTATGAACAACCAATATGTGTGATAGAGTATAACCGCTCACAACTTGTTGTGTTTTTGGTAGAACTATTCACAAAGGCCTGACTTATGTATTGATATAACTTTTATTAGTAAAACCGATCTTAAGTAATCACCTGTGGTATGATCGGATTTTATATGTCTGGCCAATTAAAAGGAAAGTGGGAACCGATACTTGTAAGGGGTGCAGTACATCAAATGGAACCGATCCTTGTATGGGGTGCAACAAGGTTTATAGCAGAAAGGGGAACCGATCCTATGGACATGTGCAACACGTTTTTAGGCAAAGGGGAACCGATCCTATGAATATGTGCAACACATATAAGTTAGATACCATATATATATGGGGAACCGATCCTAGTACCTAGTCAGCCGAATTTTTGGAAAGCTAGTGTGACTATGCACAATACTAACATGGAATTAGAACCGAAACTTGTTTTGGTATAACCGTAAACCCGTGATTGAATGTTGGTTTGATCAATCACATAGTTCTTGAAAGTCAGATGAACCAATTCTAAACTTGTTTGGAAGTGTGGCAAATCGGTTTCAAGGTTGTAAGTGTGAAAGAGAACTTACAAATTTAAGATGTCGACAAACTTTGAACACGTGTTGTGAATGTTTATTTCTTTAATTGTTCAAAGATATTCCTTAACGGATATGAGAAGAGAATCCCAGAATCGAAACATAAGTAAGTTAATAATCTTTTAATTAAGGTTATTAATTTCATTTTTTAGGGAAATTACAAAATTAGTAATGTGCATTTAATAATTCCGAATTTGTGCTTTAATGAATATCTTGAGAATATTTTCGGTTTTGGAAATTCATTGGTGTCCAAACTTCCTTGTCTATAAATACTTGAAGTTTGCCTTTCTAGCAAACTAATCCTTCGTAACAATAGATTTACTCTTTTGTTTTTGTTACTGGTGTAGACGCCTATTCGGAGAGGAGAGTAACCTAATTAGGCGAACTCTCTTAAGGCAACTCAGTTTAAAGTATTCATTGGGATTGAGAAGCTCTAGCGCGACGTTTATCTTTTGTTTTTGATTGATTTGATTGACTAACGGTGGTTGAAATTTGATTGCACCTAGTTTGTTTATTCTTGAGAATCTTCTCTTCTGATATAAGATTCACTCAAACTAGTTCAGAGTTTCGACATGGATCTTTAGACTGTTGTTAGTTCTAAAGACGATCTTGTGATAATCCATTGTTAACAGACTCCGTTCTGTGCGTGATTGATCACAAGAGATTCAAGCGATTGTGTTCAGGTTTTTATTGAAGATTTGAAAAGACAAAGAGGATATTGAAGATATGGCTTCGGTTTTATAATCTTTGGTGTGTACAATACTTGTTTCGGTAAAAGAGGATCCAATTAATAATTGGTTTATCCTTGTGGTAGATTATATTGATTAATTGAGTAGATCGGCATCAACACGGTTCTTCGGATTAAAGGTATTGTTGTCTTAATCTTAATCGATTACCTTTGAGTGATTGAACATAAGATAGATCTAAGGACATGACGAATGAGTTTATGTTGAGATAAACGGAAGAGCCTTTGTCCGACTCATATCACTTGGTTGAATAGAGTTGATACCAAACATATTTGTTATTCCTTTACTGTTTGGAATATGAACCAAAGAAACTGTTCCAAGTACGTGACTTATTTATAAGTTGGAGGCGTGGGAATATAGAAGGAACTAGGTGAACTATATGTTTAGTTACTTGGTCTCAACTATAGGAAGTTAGTGTAATTTTGTGTAGCGTCTTAATCCTGAGAGTATTCAATTCTGGACTAGGTCCCGGAGTTTTTCTTCATTTGCGGTTTCCTCGTTAACAAAATCTTGTTGTGTCATTTACTTTTATTTTCCGCATTATAATTGTTTTATTATAATTAAAGTAGATTACACAAACGTTAATTCCTATTTACTTGATAAGCAATCCTATTGTGTTTGGTTAAGTCCGAACCTTTGTATCAAGTAAACATACTTCGTTGTTGTATTGTCTCGAACTCATATCCATAGACGATCACACGAAGTGTGAACCGATTAGTTGCATTGTCTCGACTCAGTCCATAAACAATCACTTTCGGAGAAAGGACTTATAGGTAGGAAAAGTTTTAGCTTGAGGTATATTTGGGTACCCTCGCCTTTTCAAAGCCCTCAAAGGCTCTCTTTGTAAAATAAGACGTACGATTCAGTCTAACTTAATGAACATGAGTTATCTTTATCTGATTTTCACCCTGACTAAGTTTTGATCACCAACTAAGAGATAATTTGATAATCACCAACTGAATTAAGATAATCATATCCAGACGAAGATCATGAACAGATCGAGTCTGAAGATTGGACTGAAAAAACAGTAATCAAATCATAATATTGTGTAGGCACGTAATTCGTTATCTCGACCAAACGATACGAAAAACATGCATATTCTATCACAATGTACACCCATGAAAGATCAAACAATATTATACCAACTACCTCTGAATTTCCATTCATTCAAGATTTTATTACTAGTTCTGATAATGATTTGGGTTTTCTGGTAAACCATATACTTTATATATATATTATCCGAATATAGGATGAATCCTCATACCATAGATTGATAATTTTGATTTTCCGGAACATGAGAATCAATAACAATTACAAGATTAATACAATTTTCAATGTATAGATTGTGCAATATAGCTGTTAGACCTTCATTCGTCCAGTTGTTTGAATGGATTACGATTACAAAGTCGTTATGTTTGCAACATTTCTTATATTGAATCTGGAAATTAAAATAAAATTAGTACCTTTGAAGTTAAACAAGTGTTTATCCTAGATTTAAAGTCTTCACTCATTCTATAACGCTGTTGTCTTTCCCTAGCATATCTTCTCATCAACATCTTTAGAGTAGGTTCTGAATTACTTTGTAATGTGATATTGTAGCCACTCCATTCAGTTTCCCACCGAAAGGCAGCTTCAGTACCATTTTCTTCTAATTGTTCCCTAGTTGTACAGTCCACAAAGGATTCTCTTGCCTTAATTGCTCATCCTGTAAAATCTATCTAAGTTAATCCAGTTCCAGGATACTTATTGGTGTATACATAGTTGTAGCAATGGACATTCTCATACTTAGGTATATTATCTTTTTCTTTTCTTTTTCTTCGGGCTCTCTATCCAAAAATTTTAGTGCTTCATCATGCATAGGATCATAATATAGAGTTTGCTTTATGTCGAAATTAAAACTGTTTACATTCGTTGTGTTGTTGGTAAATTGAACTATTTTTTTGCTGTATAAACACTATTTTGTTCCATTTTTTTAAAGTAATCTCATATCTCACTTTCCATCTGTGCGATACAATTGTACTACAAAATTACGGCCATTCTATTATGCATTTTCCTTTATTTTTTCATGAAACCATTATGAAAACAATTTCTTCCATCTGTCACATAGTTTACATCAAAGTTTAGAGGCATCCATGCCTGAATTGCAAAATTGCATTTGAGAAAAATAAGATAAGGATTCCTCATCTTTATTACAAAGATTATATTTAGCATTAATATTAGGGAAAATCACAACCACTCTCATACCTGTTGGTAATATTGACTGAGCTGCTTTCCAGATGAAAAGCTTTATAGATGGTGTTACTTTTAATCTCCATATCCCATACCAATCACTTCTTCTATTGTTGTTGTTGTTATTTAAAGAATTGTACAAAGATTTTACTATAACTTTTTTTTCTTCCAAGTTCCAGTGAGCAATATCTTCTATATTATCTATTGGTATAAAACATGTACGTATTTAGTTTTTGTTCGTTCCATCTTTTGTGGATTGTAAATAGATGAAGAACCTTTTCCAAGTTTCCAGTACCTGTAGGTGGTTTTTGTAGAGCAATGGTATTCAGAATCCATTGGTCATCCTAGATATCAACTTGATCACTTTCTTCTCGCTGGCATTTTTTTTTTTTGAAGCATCTGGCACATGGTAATAGTATTGTTGACGAGAATATAAGCTAGAAGACTTGCCAAGGCCAAACCCAAATGCCACGGCAATGGCTCGGTGCCCCAGTCGTTCACCCTCATTTCACCTGGCTCTGTCAGTATAGTTTGACTACTACAAAATAATTGCGAACAGACCCAATAGAACACAGATTACCTGGTTCCAACAGAAGAAAAAGAAAAATAAAGGAGCCAAAAAGGAAGCAAGTTTAAATTTAGTAAATGATTAGTTTACCAACCAAATCTCACGATTTCTTTTGATTAATTTAACTAATAATTTTTTAATTAAGAACATTACAACTAATCATAGTTTTCATGTAAGATTGCTTGGATTTTGTCCAAGCAAGCTTTCTGAAAGAAACAAACATAAATAGGAAAATCTAGAAAAGTTTTGGACATATTCCCTTTCAATTATTTTGAAGAGAATCAAAAATTTTGCCTTTATTCTCTGTTTGATGAGCCATTCATGACAATTCAAGAAAAATTTAATCAAAAAGTTTTTATTCACCAATAAACCAACTTTATACCCTTTAAATTCCTTGCACATTTTCATTATTTGCTTCATCAAATTCATTCGTTTTTCATTCTTTCAAAAATAGTTTCTCTTCTTCTTGACAAGAAACGGTTATATCGATTGTAAATAATGAAGAGTAGTCTTCCGGATTGCGTTACCAGAATCCCAATCAATTTTGCTAATGGTGTTCGCGAACACGGTATGCATTTATATATTACTGTTTATCATGTTTTTCATGAGATATTCATTTTGTTAAATCATTCGTTCAATTTCACCATAACCAAATCCATATTTTTTTTTCTTTTTTTTTTGCCAATGCTTGCATTTTTCGGTATGGGTTTAAGATTACCCGTGAGGCGTCAATAGGATATTTGGTTAACAAATTCTTTTTAGCAAATTCTATGCCAAAAGTTCTATGCATTTATAGCGCGTTTGGATACAATTCTGTTTCTGACTTCTGCTTCTCCAGAAATAGAAGTCAGAAATCCAGATATTTTGCTTCACAAAAAGTTGACTATCTGCTTTTAGAAGTCGTTCTGAAATTCTACACCCAAACTGACTTCTTGCTTTTGGATTTCTGGATGTATATCCAAACACGTTATTAGCTTTGACCTTGGTGTCATTGTTTTATTGTTTATCTATTCGCTAATTATTCGGTGCGTACTGCATTGTTTGACATGTTACAGTGAGATTGGGTCCAAAAATCTATGAAACAGTGAAAGGAAAGTTGAGTTTAGGAGCAAGAATTGTTCAAAGAGGTGGAGTGAAGAAAATTTTCAAACAACTATTTATGGTCAGCGAAAGAGAAAAGTTATTGAAAGCTTCTCAATGTCATTTATCAACCACTGCTGGTCCAATTGCTGGATTACTATTCATATCAACAGAAAAAGTTGCATTTTGCAGTGATAGATCTCTTACATTCTCTTCACCAAATGGAGGAATCATTAGAACACCTTACAAGGTAATTTACAAATCATCTAATCCTAATGGCTTCATACAGTGCATTGCCATGCTCGGTCGTTAGCGCTGTTACGTGCATTTGTTTGTTGGTCCAACCGGAGTTATGAAATTTGGTCATGCGTGTTTGCAGGTAGTGATACCAATAAAGAAGATAAAGAGAGTTGAAGAAAGCGAAAATGTGGATAAACCGAAACAAAAGTATATAGAAATAGTAACAGTTGATCATTTCGATTTCTGGTTTATGGGTTTTGTGAATTATGAAAAAGCTTTCAAGTTTCTTCAACAAGCCATGAGCATCTCTAATCAGTAACAAAGGACCAATATTCTCACCTAATAAGTGAATCATAGTGACCATTTCGAATACCTTCGTGTGCTTTTTTTCATCTTTTTATTCATCTGATGCTCTTTCGGAAGGCAAAAAAAAGGTCAAAATGCGTATAATTTTGTAAGAATTAGTGAGACAACGATTACTATCCTTCAATCTCCTTGTAATCATCATGTAAATATAATAATATTCTCTCCTTTTTTTCTTCTTTTATCTGTTTTTTATATTTTTCCGTTTCTGTTTATAGATATATTCTCATTAAATCGCATACCCGTAATTTTCTTATAATGATAAAAACAATTGTAATATAAACTTAATCCAAAATCTTATACAATATCTCCTTATATAAAGAAACACACCTATTTAACATCTTTCATATTTATGATTATAAATATTAGAATTCTAATAAAGTTCTTTAAAATAGTGTGAAGATCTTTGTTTTTATCTTATTTTTTTTTAAAAAATAATAAAATTATCCGGTTTATGTTTTTTATTTTTTTTTAATATATTATACATGTTAGTTAAATTTCCTGGCCAAATTGGGGTATACCCAGATTAATCGGGGTATATCCAATTTTAAGTGGACTCTTTTTAGGGATTAAGAGGGAGTCATAATGGATGGAGTTACAAAACTACCCTTACCCTTTATAATTCTTATTACCCTAAATCAGTTTTCATTTTTTTCATTTCTTCTTCTTCTCCTTCACCTCTACCTTACCGGCTTTTCCATTCCCCACCATTGAAAACTCGTCGATTAATTCGTCGTAATTGTCAATTCGAAAATTCTGATTAATCTTCAAAGATGGAACCGCCGCGGCCTAGGGATAGTCGTATGAAAACCACAAATAGACAACGTAATGAATACAACCCTGGAATTGCAATTTTAGTTCAAAATAAAGAGAAGAAAAAAGCAGTTGAAGAAGAAGAAGAAATCAACGCCGCTGAAAAAGGAGAAATGGCGCGATTGAGAAAGTAAGGGCCTACTTAAACTCACTCCAGTACTTCAATTTCATGTTTGCATGTCAAATTAGGTCAGAAAAATCGCATTTGTGAATTTGCAGTTATTTAGCCGGCAAGGTGTTTGTTCCACGACCCTTCCGACTTTTCATATTTAGGGTTAGTCGGCAAGCTCTTAGATTGAAGATCTTGTCGGCTGTTGAATACCTGTAACTGATTTTTATAGAGTCGACAAGATATTCAACCTAAGATCTTGCCGACAATATTTTTTTTTAGTCGGTGGGTTATAATCTTTTACCCTGCCGGCTGTATTTGAATAGTTTGTGTCTCCTGAAGTCTAAAGTTATAAAGTCGGAATGGTATTTGAATACCACCCTGCCGGATGTATGTTTGCCGAAATTGTTTGGATTATAGACCTTGCCGACGAATGATGTTGAAAATCCTGTATCTAATGTGTTCATAGTTGTTATAAGCCGGCAGGTTATTTGAATAAGACCCCGCCTTCTATTATTTAGCCGTCATGTAATTAAGATATCGATCCTTCCGACCATTGTTCCGCCAGATTGGTTATATATGTCGACCCTGCCGACTTTTGAATTTTTTCTTAATTATTCTTGTTCAGGTTGGAAAAGGGAAAGAAGAAAACTGTAACTCCTCCTTCAAGACCTCCCCGTGTTGGCGACAAACTCTTGACTACAACACATCGAGGGGCATTAGTTGAGCCGGGAACGCTCAAGATCCGTGAACGGAATGATTCTCAACCACCACCGGAACTAAAATGATTCAGATGAAACTCTAGATGAAGACCAATCAATTCCATCTGGCAGAAGAGGTAATGATGATGATGATGATGTTGAAAGAACTCCGTCTACTGAAGGAGGTAACAATGATGATGATAAAGGTGATCAAGACATGCCACATGTTGGAGGAGGTAATGATGATGGTGATAACAATAATGGAGATAAAAATAAGGATAGAGAAGATGAAAATGTTGAAGAGGGAGAGGAAGAGGAAGAAGAAGAGGAAGAAGAAGAAACGGGTAATAATCAACAAACTCAAGCTAATGATCAACAAACCCAAGATGCAACTACAACTGAAACCGGAAAGAAGAAGAGGGTTATCACTAAACCAGCTGATTCTCACATGCCTCCCTCTCACTTGAAGGTTACGCTGAAACCATACGAGCCTCTACGGGAGACCCTATAAGATGGTGGACATGTTATTTTTGGATATAAAGACTCATGTGCATGTCAAATTCAAAATACTGTCATAAGTAATCTCAATCCTTCTTTGTTTTTTATTTAAGTGTATCTATCTTAAATTTGCTTCAAGTGTTTGTATTTCTTTTCATTTTATGTATTTGGTATTTAGGATCACAAGCATGCCATCCGTCTGTTTAGGAGCCAAGATTCATGTTCAGTGAGTAATAAATGGCCACTTGACAAGGAATGTGACGGGGTGAAAGCGATTGTCAAGAACTCCGGGTTGTGTCCTGCGGTGGAGAGTTCGATTGTTGAGCATGATAGAGTTACCGTATCTGCATTCTATGGGACGTTCTATGGAGAGACTGATACAATTTTATTCTTATTTAGTAAGATGGCGATAACACCCGATGATGCTCATAAAATTCTAGGCCTCGAGTTTGAGGGAAAAGCACTCAGTGATGGCTTTGATGATGGAATTTCTTGGGACAAGATCTTCGAATTGACCAAAGTTTTGTTCGTTTGGGATCAGATTAAGACGGAGTCTATGCTTGTGATGAAGGATGGTTATCTAAGCAAGAAGTTTAATCTGAAGAAGTTGAGGAACGCATTCTATGGGACTAAGAAAATATATGATGAGGAAGGAAGGGTGGACTTGGTGCGAATCAATGCTACCGCGTCAGCTTATTTGCTATACATCCTGGGAAAATGTATCTTCCCTGACAGTTCCGGAATCTTGGTCGAGTGCAAGTGTATTCAACTATTGCATCCCTTTGATCAGATGCATAACTATTCTTGGGGTATTGCGGTGGTCGCCTTCTTGAACAATGAGTTGATAAAGTCTTCAACGGCACTCACTGCGCAAGTTAACGGAAATCTATGTCTATTCCAGGTAATTTTATTGTCTAAATCATTTATATTTGCAAAATGCTTGTAAGATAAGATTCTTACTAAACTTTGTGTTTTTAGGTATATGAGAACTTCCCTACTTTAGTGAAAGCTAACCCCCACGTCAAAGTGAACACTAAGATTGCGATTAATAAGCCAAGAGGACTGCAATACAGTTTTAGTGGTGCTCAGGATAAGGATATGCAACATCATCTTATCAACATATGAATCGCCTTGGACAAATTGACTGCGGATGAGGTAATATTTGATCCGTATAGAGATGCTAGAAATAAAGGTTTAATCCAAAGGAAAGATGATGTTGCATTCTACTACAGTCCTTTGTTGTACACTCATGTATTTTCAATGTACGATCCACATCGGGTAATGCGATAAATGGGTTACCTCCAAGAAGAACCCCATCCCGATAATGATCCGTTCTTTAAAATGGAGAAGCTAGGGTGCGCCACATCCCAAAAAGTATTGACGTCCATTACGCTCCACCAGGTAAATCTCATTGGAACAGAATATGTGACCGTAAAGTCGATACGAGTCTTTTGGACGAGGTGACCGAAGGTCATGAAGATCATGAAAATTATATGTCTTGGTACTTGGGTTTTGCTCGTCCTACTGTGATTAGGGAACATGCTGTTGAACAACCGGCTCGTAAGAAGAAGATGCCACCGAAAGACCCAACAACAAGTCTTAAGAACTTTGTAAGTATTTTAGAGTTGTTCTTATTATTTTAAGATTACATTATCGAATTAGTCTACTAATTGTCTATTGTTTAATTGAAAATAGAAAGACCATTTGAAAACCTTTGTGAAGAAGATGTGTTGCGCGAGAGAAAGAAGAGAGCCTTTGTCGATTGAAGAGCAAACTAAGCACATTGACTATGCTATAAATGTTGACAATGAGGATGCCGACGAATTGTTAGAGAAAGCTAATGCTGAACTAAAGAGGGAAGCACAAGCCAAGAGGGAAACACAAAGTCAAGATGAATGCTGACAAAAATAGGGCTCATACCCGTGGTGGTGGTAGTGGTAGTGGTGGTGGTCGTCAAAACGCTAAACGGGGTCGTGGTGGTGGTGAATGAGTGCATTTCTAGTTTATTTCTTTATGTTGTGGTAGAAAAATGTTAAGGTTAACGGTTTGACATTTTTTTAAAAAGGTTTATGAGACATATGTTTTCGTATTTTGGACAAATGTTGGATTTCTAGTTGTTGAATGAATGGTGTTTTTAGCTGTATTATGTTTAAACAATTCCGCCGGCAGGGTATTGAGTAGATGTTTTTTTTAAGTTACGTTGCCGACTAAACCAGGGCCGGCAAGGTTGTGAACTACCAGACTGCCGGCCTTGACAGCAGAAATCGTGTAGTTACCATGGTTGGCAAGGAAAGCAAATTTATACCTTGCCGACTGTTTAAATTATCGACCCTGCCGACTATGTGTTGCAGAAAATACCTTCTCCTGATGCCTAAAATCATAAGGTCGGCAGGGTAAGAAAATTACGACCCTGCCGGCTGAACTTAGTCGGTATATTGGGGAAACAGTAACCTAGTCAGCGAGTTCAAAATTCAAATTTTTGCAAGTACAACTTCATTGATTGACTACCATAACGGCCAAATTTTGGCACCAACCTATAAATACACTAGTAGTCTAGTTCTCTATAAAAAACAACACACACCTGTTTGCATATACTCTCCAAAGCTCATATCATCATATACTCCATCTAACTCACCGTACCTCCACATACAACAATGCAATCATTTGATTCAAATGAATATATATCCATTACCAAAGCATGATATGCGGAAACTCGGGTTAGAAATCGGTCCTTCCTAAGGGTGGATGCCGTAACCTTTTGGGCCAGGGTATACAATAAATATAGGCAAGAGTTTGGGAATCCTAAAGGAAGAAGTGTTCAACAAATTCATGATAGACACCTAGTCATCGAAAATGCGATACTTGCTTTTTTAGCTATCCAAAAACCGATTTTGAACGCTAGCCACTTTGTATTGTCCACTGAACAATTTGTAAGTATTTTTGTGGTTTATTTTACGTGATCTATGTTGTTTGATCTTCCTACTATACATCACTAACAAAGTAAGTTTCTGCTTTGTTTTTGTAGCATGAAGTCGTCAAAGCGCGTTGCTTGGAGGAAAAGGGGGAAGCATTGGCATTCGATGCAAGCTATCAATTCATGGTATCCAAAATCCCGGAGTATGCTCCGGACTTCATGGAGGGTGGATCGGACTGGGATTCCTCCGAGAAGATTGATGGTTTTAGTGTAGGTTTTGTGGGTAGATCTCTATGTAAACCCTCATGAGACTATAACTCCTCCACTAGGGTCTCCTAGGGGTTCAAAGGCTTGATGCACATGCTAAGTGCATTCGTTTTTCCAACGACAAGGAGTTAGATTTTATGTTTCAATCAATGTAGTAACCAAAATTGCACGAATAAAGTGAATTACATCTTCCCATATTATGTTTTCTGTTGGGTATAACTGAAAGTCGGCAAGGTTACATTGCCGACTTTTCGACAGCCGACAATGTTAGAAATTACTTGCATGCCAACTATAAGTCATCCGGCAATGTTAGAAATTATTTGCATGCTGACTGTTGTAGGAAATATTTATATGCCGGCCGTAAGATAGCCGTCCCAAGATAGTTGGCATTTTCTTCATTCATAGACCTTTCCAGCCAAAAATAGTCGGCGTTTTCTTCGTCCGCAGATCATGCCGGCTAAACTTAGTCGGCACCTTATTCAAACGTCGACCTTGCCGGCCAAAGTGAGTCGGCACCTTATTCAATCTTCGACCTTGCCGACTTTTTCACATTTTCAGAACTGAAAGTGTTGATCGAAATCGAACTCATAAGACAAAAGGTTTGTTGAATTCATAATTTCAAAATTTTAATCTAAACTCAATTAATTAACCTAATCAGCATTTTTAGTGTTAATTAAATAAGGGTATATTAGCAATTTAGAAAATACATGGTTAAGCGGTGGCATGTTTTACTTCTAAATGACCCAGATTTTGTCTCGTTAGGTATACCCAATTAATATGGGTATACCCCAATTTGGCCAGGTTTAATTTTAGTAATAATCTGACATTTATGTGTACACATATATCTCACTATCAGACACGTGTATATAAAAAGATACGTGGAAAGCATGCAGGCCAAAACATCAAAACATGATGCGCTACGAAATACCAAATAAACCCCGAGGAGTTACTTTATCGCATCCCCAAAAGAGAAGCTAGGATCAACGGTGGAGAGAAAGTTAGCTGACACGGACGTGACAGGGGCAGAAGACACTTGTCTGACACGAGCAGACTCCTCAACTACCCGCATTAAACACTCTGAGCAGTGTACGTGTCGATCAACCTGTGGAACGAGAGTGGATGCCTCTGCGGGATCAAGGGGCAAACGTAGACCTCTGCGTGATAGACGCAAGGACACAAGAAGATAAGGTTCCAACGGTCATCAGAGATGGGTCCCACACTCTAACCTTATAAATACCCCGTCTCCACCAAGAGGAAAGGGGATCAGAAGAATCAGGAAGGGAAGGAGAGAGAGAGAGAGTTGCAAGTGTAAGTTAATCATTTAGAAGAGAGAAACATGTAAACCCAAAAGTCATTCGACTATTCGTGTAACCGTGAAGAATATAGTAAAACAACAAACCCCGTGGACGTAGGCCTTAGTGCTGAACCACGTAAACCATGGTCTTATTTACATTTCAGCACTTTATATTTATTTAGCCCCATGAATCTTTACTTATACGTTTTGTTTTCTTTGCTTGTACTTATATCCCGTGCGCAAACGCCTCGCATGGAGTTGTTAGATGAGGCTATGATAAACCCGAAGGTTTTGAGCCAATGAATCAACACTTGGATATCATTATCACAAATCTCCTTAGATGATGATGATTGATTGTGAGCATTCGGATCCCTTCGTGATTTGTGTGTTCACAATTTGGCGCTAGAAACAGGGACTTCGTCCCGGTAAAAGATTTATCTTATCCTGTGATTTCATTTTAAATTGGCATATGATTGCTCTGATTTATCAGCCCGGACCGTATAGATCATTTTTTAACTGTGTTGTGTTAAAAACACACCTTTTATGTTCGATAAGATTTATTGTTCTAATCCGCGGATTTACGATTTTCTTTAAATCTCATGCGAACCCGTCTCTCTGGGGGGTTTTTCGTAGTTTTTATACTAAGGATCTCCTTTAGTAAAACTTTAACCCGTATATTATAACTTGCGTGTATTAATCCTCTCCAGGAAGAATGTATTTCGTCAACTAACCCGCTTCACGCGGATATTCCCGTTTTTCGTTTGAAATGCCTTATGCAGAAAGGACGTATTGTGAGTAAAGAAGGCGAGTTTCGGCGAGATTTCATTGTCAACAAAAGGACACGTGATGGAAAAGACGCAGGAAGCAGGAAAATCCAAAGCTTTGTCAAAAGAAACACCCAGGACAACCCCGGTCATCACCCGAAGCAAGCAAAGGAGATAAAGCTAAAATGACCAGTCAAAGGCAAGATACTGCGGAAATCACTTCACCTATGAACGCTAATTCAGTTGCAGCGGCGGCTCTCAGAGCAGCAGCGACAAAGTACGGTGCGGCTGCGGTAGTCCCGAAGGCTGCAGAGGCTAGCAATACTTGCGCCATGAATCAACTTAATCAACCAAGAGAAAGGGTGGATGAATCCAGAACATTCCAACCCGTGCACCTTCTAACTTTTGGAATGCCACCAACAAATGATCAAAATCAAACCATACCGGCGGCTCTAGCACCGCAGAGGGGCACTCACCCCAATTTGGAAATGCCAGCAACCGAAGCTGAACCCCTGCCACCTTTAGTGCAGACCATGGAGGAGGGCGGCACCATGGCTGTAGTAGCACGCGCTGGGACCCCAATCAGGGGTCCAACCAATCACACCGACTGATGGCTGAGCTTGAGGAACTGAAGAAGAGCCAGCAGGTTTACGCAGATGCTGTAGCCCTGTTGGCCAGAGAAAATCAAGATTTAAAGGAGCGGATTGCTCTAAGCACGAAGACCAGCCAACAACTTGATGAAGCAAACTCCAAAGCACCAGAGCCAAACCGAGACTGTAGAGTCGTCATAGCGGCTAATGAAGACGCGACAAGGGGAAGTAGCGTATCCGACCCGGATTATGACGATGGAGAGTCAGACGGTAACGACAGAAGAATTTAGGGCACCACGCGCAATGGAGAACTACGAGATGAGATGATGGCCGAGATCAGGCAATTAAAAAATAAACAAGGCGGGGGGAGGTTAGAAGAGGTCATGAGAGAAGCTAACTCCACGCCCTTAACTCATCGCTTGGCCAACACCCCTATTCCACTGAAATGCCCTGTCCCAACGTTCGAATGCTATGATGGATCCAGCGACCCTGCTGCACATATTCGGTACTACAACCGTGTCTTAGCTAGATGGGGTCAGAACGACGCCGTACTCTGCAGATACTTCCCGTCAAGCCTGAAGGGATCGGCGTTATCATGGTTCGATAATCTGCCACCAAACTCCATCCACTCATACGACCAACTCGCAGAGAAATTCTTAAGAACATGTACAACAAGACTGTAAACACCGGAATGGATAAGCTCTTTTCACTAGCGATTGGCTACAAGGAAACCACGAGGGAGTACACTAACAGATGGCACAAGATCTGCCAAGCCATAGGGAGCGTGGACCCAGTGGTAAGCATCAATTGCTACAAATGGGGCTTAGACCGAATGAGTCCCCTATTTGTTGAAATTCATGGGAGCGTGCCTAAGACAGAGGGAGATCTTCGAATAATTATCGAAAAGCACGCTCGACTTGAAGAAATTCAACGGGAAAACCCGAGGGCATATCCGCAGAGGTCTCACCGCACCAATTCAGCGGAACAAACCAATGGGGCCAAAAGGAGTTGCTCAGGGGAGAGACCTCACGAAGATAGGAAGGAACGAAGGGATGAACGAAGAACAGGTGACCGAAAATTCGAAGATCAAGTTTACACGAAACTCAACGCTAGCTATGCTCGTATCCTACGAGAGATCAAAGGGAGGGAAAACTTGGAGTGGCCATGGTCTAAGGGAAAGCAGCCCCCGAGATCCGAGAAGTCTAAAGATTACTGTGAATATCACTGTTTCAACGGACACCAGACCGAAAAGTGCAAGAACCTTAAAATAATGATCCAAAAATTAATTGATGCGGGAGAGCTCAAACATTACGTACGAAAGGATGTTACCGAGGACAGATCCAAGCGAACCAAACCAGTCCAACTTCCGGAAGGAAACCGAACAATCAACACCATCTCGTGTTCGAAGCCACAGGACCCTCACTTACAGCGCAGATAAAAGAGGTTACGGAAGCAATTCGAAGACCGCTGCGAATTATATAAGGTCGATGGGATAGTGGTGGACGAACACGAAGAATGGATGGAATCTCCTATCATCTTCGATGCCGAGGATATCGAAGAAGATATGGAAGACCATAACGATCCCTTGGTCCTAACACTACCAGTAGCTGGATGTAACCTCAAAAAGATCCTCATAGACGGGGGAAGCTCGTAAACGTCCTATTTTACGATGCATTCAAACGGATGAAGCTCCATGATGAACAGTTAATGACCTCTTATCACACCATCTACGGATTCAATGGAGCAGCCACGAAGCCCTTGGGAGACATCGTGTTGCAGGTTAACGCAGGGCCCATGAAACTGGAAACCCGATTCAGTGTGGTGGACACCCCTTCCCCCTACAACGCTATTATTGGACGAAAATGGATACATAAGTCAAAGGAGTTGCGGCAACATACCACCAATATCTCAGATTTCCAACACCTGAGGGAGTAATGGAAATCAAGGGAGATCGGATCACTACGCGAGAGTGCCAGGCCACTCAGGATCATATCAACAACGAGCAAGAAGAGCAGCGAAAAATCCGAAGAGTAAAAAATCAAGAAACCGCGAAAGAGAAGGCCATAGACCTGTTCCTCAAGGAAACTACAGGAAGGGCTTGACGAAAGATGATAATGTCCTAAGCACAGAAACAAGTACTTCAACAACCAGCGAAGAACAGAAACACGCTAAATAGCAATTAAAGAACGTCCCAGTCCTCGGAAACCCGAAGCCTGTGTTCACACCAGTGGAGCCCGTAAAGGAAATCAACATAGGAACGGAAGAAAACCCGAAGATGATCAAAATCGGGACCATAATGGACGAAGGAAGGGAGCATTCCTTAACCAAATTACTTAAGGAATACGCGGATGTGTTCGCCTGGAAGCTAGGAGATATGCCGGGGATTGACCCAAAAGTAATCCAACATGAACTACGCATCAAACCGGGCACGCCCCCGTTCAGGCAGAAAATACGAAAAGTAGCTCCAGAGTATCATGAGGCAGTAGAAACAGAACTTCGGAACTACTAGACGCAGGATTTATCAAGGAAGTCAAGTATCCTACCTGGATCTCCAACATGGTCATTGTTCCTAAGAAAAATGGAGGGGTTAGAATATGCATCGACTTTACTAATCTCAACAAGGCATGTCCAAAGGACAGCTATCCCCTGCCGAGCATAGATAACTGGTTGAAGCAGTGAAGGTACGAAGACTGTCATTCATGGACGGATATTCTGGTTACAACCAAGTAGCCCTGGCAGAAGAAGATCAGCCACACACAGCGTTCTACACCCCACATGGCCTTTATTGCTATACTAGAATGCCTTTCGGACTTCGAAACGCAGGGGCAACATACCAAAGGATGGTCGATGCTATCTTCAAGCCATGGATTGGAGGAACCCTAGAAGTCTACGTTGACGACATGCTCGTCAAAAGCAAGCTGCGTAAAGATCACCACCAGGACCTGAGGAATATCTTCGAAGCAATGAGACACATCACATGAAAGTGAATCCGGAGAAATGTACTTTCGGTGTCACCTCGGGGAAGTTCCTCGGGTATCTGGTAAAAAAAGGGGCATCGAGGTAGACCCAGCAAAGATTCAAGCCATAGTAGAGATGCCGTCCCCAAAGAATTAAAGGAAGTCAGAAGCTCAATGGATCTATAGCAGCGTTGGGCAGATTTATTGCACGGTCTTCGGACAAATGCAAACATTTCTTCAATATTCTCAAAAAAGGGAGCAGGTTCGAATGGACCGCTGAATGCGAGGAAGCATTCCAAAAAATCAAAGAACACCTAGCCTCAATCCCGATCCTGCAGAAGCCAGACCCTGACGAGGTTTTGGCACTGTACATAGCAGCAACAGAGGACGCAGTCAGCGCGGTATTAGTCAAAACCAATACAAAGATAGAAAACCTATCTATTACGTCAGCAAGACCCTCAATTCTGCGGAAAGAAATTATACTAAGATTGAACAACTCATCCTCGCACTGGTATGGGCTACCCAAAAACTGAGAACCTACTTCCTAACTCACCTCGTCAGGGTCCCATGCAAAGCACCATTGGAAGCAGTCCTCAAAAGCACGGGAAAAGTGGGCCGAATAGCCAAATGGAACACCCATCTGGACCAATTCAACATCATTCATGAAATTCAACATTCTCGGAAGTCCCAAGTTCTGGCGGATTTCTTAGCAGACCTCCCCCTTGACAACGACGAAGAGATTAAGGGAATACCAGAAGCCGAGGAAGAAAACAAGGATCCAATGGATATCCTCGAACCTGCGAGTCAAAGACAATGGGAAGTCTTCGTCGACGGATCAAAAATAAGGAAGGAGCAGGAATAGGCATTGTCATTATCACCCCAACTGGAGAAAGGATTATACAGGCACTTAGATTGGAATTCAAAGAGCATACCAACAACATTGTTGAATACGAAGCTGTCGTACATGCCCTCCGTATAATAATAGAGATGGGGGTAACCGATGTAAGGCTGACAAGTGATTCGCAGCTTGTCATACGGCAAATAGGGCTCGAGTATAATGTGTACGATGACACCCTCTCAGCTTACATGGCCTTGGTCCAAACATTGGCATCACAAATCCCGAACATTAAGTTCCGGCACTTATGCAGAAGGGACCTCAGGCACGCGGATGCCCTAGCATATATATCCATGCTGAGGGATAAAAATGTCGAAGCTATTAAAATAGCAAGGGTATACGAGCCTTCGATTGCATCTCAATTCTCCTTCGCTACCAATCAAGATACAGTGGAAGAAAATATCGAAGACCAGGTAGGAGAAGACATCCATAATGACTTTGACGAAGAGGATATCCTGTCAAGAGCAAATCAAGACGAAGACTTCAGCAACGAAGATGACTGGAGGTGACAATCCATGCCTTTCTCGAAAAAGGAAGCTTACCTGCGGATCAGAAACAAGCTAGGAAGATACTCTCCAAAGTGGGAAGATATGATCTTCGGGATGGGGTCCTGTATAAGAAATCCTTCCTTGGACCATTACTACGTTGCTTGTCCCGGAAAGAGGGGCATCGAATTCTAAATGATATCCATTATGGTGACGCGGGGAATCATAGCGGCATGAGATCACTAGCTGACAAAGCAAAAACGCAAGGATATTACTGGCCGACAATGATACAGGATGCCGCGAGGATGTCCCGACGATGTGAAGAATGTCAGCGCTTCGCAAAAAGATCCACGCCCGGACAATGTTAAACTCCGTCGATAGCCCGTGGCCATTTGCAAAATGGGGCGTAGACATCGTCGGGCCTTTCATCGAAGGATCAGGGAAAAGACGATTTTTGATAGTAGCCACGGACTACTTCAGTAAATGGGTGGAGGCTAAGGCCTTGGCCAGGATCAGAGACGGATGTGTTTACTTTCATATTCCAGAACATCATTTGCAGATTTGGTATACCCGCTGAAATTGTATCTGATAATGGCAAGCAATTACAGGGAAAAATATAGACATGCTCTTCGATACTTTCAAAATAAGAAAGAACAAGTCCACCCCCATATACCCTCAAAGCAACGGACAAGCGGAAGCTACCAACAAGACCCTCGCCCTTATACTCAAAAAACAATTAGACGAGCATAAGGGAAGATGGTGCGAACAACTGCACAATGTGTTATGGGCATACAGGACAACACGAAGATCCGCCACCGGGGAATCCCCGTTTCTTCTAACTTATGGAGCTGAAGCAGTCATACCTACGGAAATCCTCATGCCAACCACGAAGACCGAAGCTTGGGAGAAAAACCTCACAACAGATATGATGTTAGAAAGGTTGGACGACTTGGAAGGAAGAAGGGAAGTCATTACAAAAGATGGAAAATTATCAACGAAGACTAGCAAGGGAGTACAACAAAAAGGTAAAGCTCGGAATTTTGTAGAGGGGCAGTATGTGTTGAGAACAATCCCACGGTATCAGCAAGAAAAGAAATGGGGAAATTAGCACCTACGTGGGGAGGACCTTTTTAATACACGATTGCGGGTAACGGTTCCTACTACCTTCGTAATCTAAAAGGCGAGGTCCTCCGGCATCCTTGGAATGCTAAGTGGCTCAAACCATACTTCCCATAGGAGCAACGCAGATTGAATCTGCTTGGAGTGTACCAGAAGAAGAAGGGAGCCTGACCGCTCCACATGTTTCTATCTCTGGAAGAGGAATTGCAGGCCTCAACTTATCAATCAAACAAGCTTTCAAATTATCAAGTCAGCGGAATCTATCGACAATATTGGGGAAAGTAGTTAATCTACAATCTCTCAGGGCTCCCCCATCAGTGTCCATAAGTGTAAGACCAGGGGGAAGGCACCCAGCAGAAAGAGATACCCAACCAATCTTAAGGCAACGGGTCGACGGAATGGGTGTGTAAATATTTTAATCCCATATCCTAGAACGTTGCCCCGGCCCCCACCGTCTGGGAATCCTCTGGCCCAGGATTCGCCAGCGGGGTGACAGGTCTCAAGACGATCACGAAGGTACCTTCCTTCAGTATCGCACCAAACACTTAAAAACTTTTGTTTTGTTTTTTCACAAATGCTTAAAATAAAAACAAACCAACATTGCAGGTATATCAAGAAAGGATCCATTTCATAAAGGATGATTACAAAAGTGAAAGGCCAATTCAAGGATACACATCAAAAAATATTCCTTTTACAGGATATCAGCAAAAAATATTCTTGTTACATGATTACAAAAAGGGAAGGATAATGATGCCGCGGCCCTACAAATGCTGCGGTCTCTACCTAGATTGCTGCCCCATCGGCAGGATTATTCCGAAGACTTGAAGGGACGCTCCCACCAGAAGAGGGTCCCGAGGAGCAGGCAAGGCAGAAGGAACTGGACGACGAGGATAGTTCTTCACGAGACCATGCTCGTTCTTTAGGCCAAGTTCTATCCTCTCCAGCATCTTGTTCGTCTCCTCAGCCAATTGACAACGAGCCTTGTGCTTAATAACTGTTGTCCGCTGTTGGGCTTGGGATAATAACGAAGATAGCCGATTCACTTCTCTAGAAGCAGCACCAACGGCCTCCTCGCGGGTTGCGCTAAATTCTTGAAATGATTGGTCTGTTCTTCCTGCTGCGCTAAGGAAGATTGAGCCTTTTCAAGTTTTTCATTTGTGACGCGAAGGTGTCCCTCGAGCTCTGAAAAAGACAACACCACGGAGTTAGCAGAAAAAAAACACGGTCACACTCGATGAAATAGGATTATACCTTCGACACAAGCCGAAGCCTCTTCATACTCATTAACAACCGCATCTCGCGCTTCATCAAGATGGTCATATTCCGCGGATAATTTCTTATAGTCTAGTTGAAGGTTGGTGAGAGTAAATTGACAGGCATCTAATTCTACCTGCTTCATCGAGTCCATGTGACGAAGGTGGTCGACCTCTTTATTTATCTCTGAGACCCCTTTGCTAAGTCTGTACATACACACTTCAAGATTCCTCTCAGACTCAGCCTGACGAGCTATCACGGGGACGCGGCAAGAGCATTGCTGAGCAGACTTCGGCACGGCATCATCTCTTTCTCTGACAAGACAGAGCATATTATCCTTACCCCTGAAAGAGGAATGGATCGAGCCTTCTGTAATTCTTCTTCCAGCAGCTGAATCCTAGACTCCAGCAAGGAAGTACGCTCACGGGCTTCCCGCAGACTATCACGTGTCCACAGCAGTGTGCCATTAAATAAAGCACGATCATGGTTGTACAGATTTTGCATGTCGACCATCTGAACATGCCTCGCGCGCCATACCTCAGCCCGAGCATCCCATTTCTTGGCTTCATTCTTAATTTTCTCAACCAGATCTCTAATACGAGATTTTTGCCGAGCTCTTTCGTTTCGAAGCCATATCAGCTCGGGGACGCCACCCACTGGAGATAGGGTGGGGAGACTCAGACAGAACAACTAAGAAATAGAGGAATGACGACATACTGCGAGGGAAAAAGAACCAAACCTGTGAAAGTGAAACTTGGCTGCGAGTTTGCTCTAACTCAGCGCGACACAACAAGCTCTGAACGAAGACCGGCCTCTGCTTCACCCAGCTTCTCTTTCTCCTTGAGGCTTTTCTTCAGTTCTTCTATTTCCACCTCAGCCGCAGATAATTCCTTTTCTCTGTGACGAAGCTTAGCCTCGAGCTTCAGAGATTTCGCTTTGAAGAACTGATACAGCACGTGGTTACAATGCTCACTCCTCATCATCTACACATCAAGATGACAAACATTATTTCACCGAAGCATTCGATCGTCACGAAAAGTATGTACGAAAATTTACCTCCAAGACACGCTGCTGCGGAAAGCCATATTGATACCCGTCGGCGATGGCCATCATATCTGCAACGGAAGTAGGAGGCTCCGGCACAAGGGTAGCTTCGGGAACACTCAAATTTTTCCCCAGGCTTCAGACACCCGCGCCTTAGAAGACATCTCCATCATGCGACGGGTATACGCAGTAGATTCCTTTTCCCCAGCAACAACAGGGGCGGGATGAGGACAAATAGAAGATTCTTTTCCTTGAACCAATCCATGATGGCGTCCTCACCCTCAGACGTCGGCGACTGTGGAAGATTATCAGCAGGCGCATCAATGACCGATTTCCCCTTCTCTGACACGGCCCCTCAGCACAAATGTCGGCATGCTCCTCCGCGCCTACATGCGCAGCATGCTCCTCCGCGCCACCATCTTCAACAGTAGCGTCTCCATTACCATCACCACCAAGAACATCCCAATTATCATTGGGGGAAAGTAAAGAGAAGTCCTCGGGAAAATCGAGGGCATCGTCAAAGAACCCCCGTGGAGTACATCCGATCAAAAGAAAATTCTTGAGAGGCGGGAAGGGTATCCGCGACATCACCAGCAGGGACAGAAATGTCCAATAACAACCATCAGCCACCACGGTTGTTCCTTCCTTCATCACCAACATGACCACGAAGACCTCTTCTTCGACATTGATAGGGGAAGTACCAGTACGTTCCTCCCCATCTGTAATCTCCTCATCCTCAGCAAACTCTTCGTTCACTGGACTAGTAACTTCTTCTTGGGCCTCAGCCTCGCCCATCACAATAGTAGAAGACTGCTTCGGCTTAATCTTTTTCTTCTTCAACACCTGAAAAACACCACAAAAAGAATTATTTTTCCCGAGATGAATTTCTAAAAAGGAGAAGCGCAGCTAGAATCCGCGTACCTGAGCAGTTGAGGTATTCTTCGGTGGAAGTATAGCACCAGAACCTTCCTCCTCGTCTCCCTCTACGACGTCAAGGGCATAAGGAAAATTCATACCCGCAAAGTTCAAACGCCAGGGACAGAAATCTCCATAACGAGCAGGAGGAGACTCGCGTGGCTTACTACTCTCGGTAGGCCGCCAACCGCGGGGACCAGGAATCCAACCGTAAGCCCACGGACCAACTATTTCGATAACGGTGGCGTGCCACTCGTAGTCATGATCGCGCTTGATCCTCTCGCGCGCTGGGAAGAGTTTCCGATGACTAGACCCCTCCGTGCCAGGAACATACTTCAGCTTGGCATCGCTGACCTCATTTAACAGACGAATCTCGCCCCGAGGAGCAGCGAGATTCCGAAGGCTGACACTCCACGGCTTGCGGTTCCTACTATTGACGTAATCACCGAAGGAGTTATTGAAATTCTCAGGAGTATACCATTCCTTCTCCGCGGGATTGGGGACGTAGCAAGTCATCGACGTTCCCCCTTACTCCGCAGATAGCACTCCTTCAGGGCGCGGAGATAATTCCCCGATAGTTGGGATACGGAACGGCTGTGAGTATTGGTGGAAGAGCCTTCACGACTAGCGAGCACGTCATAGTAGAAGGAATCACCTGATTTGTACAACGGCAGCATAAGACCAGCTTCGAACGCTCCAACCGTCGTTAACAAATGAAATTCATCGAACTCATACTTTGAGATAAGCTCATAAGTAATATCATCCTCAGGGGCATAGAAACGAACCCCGAAGGCTTGAAGCTCATGCTTTTCCTTGAATATTTCGAGATCAATATGCTTGAAGGTTACTTTTTTCTTACTAACCGAGACACTGCGTATCAAGGGGGCAGCCTCATCCTCCTCGGCGGGGCCGGATGAACTAATGAACGCTTCGGAAGCTTTTCTCTTCACGGAGGATTCTTTGAAGATTCAGCCCTCGGAACTACACCCTTCGTATTCTTCCCTTTAAAAGTTGGAGGGGACCGCAGATGATGCTCGGGCACTAACGAACGTAGAGGAGGAACGTCAAAAGCAACAGCACGAGGCGGAGCCTGCGTACTCCTATATCATCACGAGGACGAGACGTGCGCGATCGAAGACTCTTCGGGAACCAGAAGGATTTGTCGGAGGAATCTCTTCCCTAGAAGACGAGGCCTTCGCTCCAGAAGAAACTCGACTCCGACGAACATCATCTTGAGACTCTCTACGCGGAGGAGATCTCGATAGCCAGAACCAGGAGTCTGATAAGTAAGCCGCGGACGGTCAGACATGGCTGCGAAAAGATTAAAATCAAGAACAAGTTACACACATTCAAAAACATTACCAAAGATCAAAAAACCACATCAATAGCAATACACACACGATAACGCAGAAACCCTAAAATTAGTATACATGCTCAAAATTCATAAAATTCACCCTCAAAAACTCAAATACAAGCAAAACAGTGGCTTCCTTGATTTAAGATGAAGAACAGGGGCAAACTAGTATGCAAGCATCAAAAGAAGTTCTTCATCACAAACAAGGAACAACAGTAGCAGAGAATTTACAAATCAACACAGCGTAAAACAGTGGAAACAAAGAAAAGAAAAACTTACCGGCAAAAACAGCAGCAGAAGAAACAAACAGTGGAAGCGGGCGTGATTAATGCTAAGGTGCAGAGAATTTAAGATCACAGGTTCAATGAAGACTGACAGAGAATTTAAGGTCACAGGTTCAATGAAGACAAACAGAGAATTTAAGGGCTGAAAAACAAAAATTGAAAACTGAGAGAATGTTTAGGAAGAATGAAATTAATTTTCTTTCTCTCCTTAATATACCCGAAAGAAAAAGAAGGAAATTAATGGAGGAATGGGAAACGTGCCCGTTACATAAGCAGTTAATGCACGAATAAAAGACGTGCCCAAGTATCTAGGAGAAGTTATTAGGAGCGAGAAGAATATGCGACGATAGTTTTTCTTCAAGGCACCCATTAGACATTCAAGCCCGAAGAAAAGGGGCAAATTGTGTACACATATATCTCACTATCAGACACGTGTATATAAAAAGATACGTGGAAAGCATGCAGACCAAAACATCAAAACATGATGCGCTACGAAACACCAAATAAACCCCGAGGAGTTACTTTATCGCATCCCCAAAAGAGAAGCTAGGATCAACGGTGGAGAGAAAGTTAGCTGACACGGACGTGACAGGGGCAGAAGACACTTGTCTGACACGAGCAGACTCCTCAACTACCCGCATTAAACACTCTGAGCAGTGTACGTGTCGATCAACCTGTGGAACGAGCGTGGATGCCTCTGCGGGATCAAGGGGCAAACGCAGACCTCTGCGTGATAGACGCAAGGACACAAGAAGATAAGGTTCCAACGGTCATCAGAGATGGGTCCCACACTCTAACCTTATAAATACCCCGTCTCCACCAAGAGGAAAGGGGATCGGAAGAATCAGGAAAGGAAGGAGAGAGAGAGAGAGTTGCAAGTGTAAGTTAATCATTTAGAAGAGAGAAACATGTAAACCCAAAAGTCATTCGACTATTCGTGTAACCGTGAAGAATATAGTAAAACAACAAACCCCGTGGACGTAGGCCTTAGTGCTGAACCACGTAAACCATGGTCCTATTTACATTTCAGCACTTTATATTTTTTTAGCCCCATGGATCTTTACTTATACGTTTTGTTTTCTTTGCTTATACTTATATCCCGTGCGCAAACGCCTCGCATGGAGTTGTTAGATGAGGCTATGATAAACCCGAAGGTTTTGAGCCAATGAATCAACAATTGGATATCATCATCACAAATCTCCTTAGATGATGATGATTGATTGTGAGCATTCGGATCCCTTCGTGATTTGTGTGTTCACAATTTAATAAAGGATAGTCATGAAATTTTTACTAGGCGAACATATAACTAGGCGAGCGTATAAAAAAGACAAAGGAAATATTGCATTTTAATCTGTGGTTATTTACTCTAATTCTTTATGATGATTGTTCAGCTTCAGGCTGAACTCAAAGACGCATTTTTTTTCTCATTCAGTCACATGATCGGTTAGTGTCCATGCAATTTCACTGCAATGCTGAAAAACAATTGTTATTGAGTTCAGGGCTCACAAAATCTGACCAGCTAGCTCGCAAGTGAACGCGGCTTTACTACAGATAAATCAACCTCTTAACCATTCATGCATGTCTTAGCTACCAATGCATGTTTAAAAGCATTTTCTCTTTCCATTAGAAAAAAATAAAATCATTCAAACTCCTTCGAGATAACCCCAGCAATCCCCCCTCGCACATTGAGTAAATGTTACTCCAATCTTTTACGTGGAAGGGGAAAGGCTTCAATTTTAAGATTGAACTGTAAATGACTTGAACTTGCAAAATTTGAAAGATTCAACTTTTTCAGCTGCCCCTCGAAATTTATTTCCAGTGTTTGCCTGTAATGTAGTTGTTTTTGCACCACTGATCATAGACTGACCAGTTGTGACCGCGGAGTATATTTGTTTTTGCACCACTGATCGTAGACTGACCAGTTGTGACGGCCGAGTATCAGAAAGGGCCATCTTTGTTTATTTTATTTTTCTAAGCAACCATTATAAATAAATTGTTCATATAATGCATTATGCGCAATCAAATCTCTCATGGAGTTGTTTTGATATTTTTTTCTTTTCATCCTCACCAAATCAAATATTGTTCTTTAACTGGGAATCATTTCATGTTGTATGCTTGCATCCAACTACACCTCTAATCATTATCTGGCCAACCTTCGATTGATTTTTGTTTGCAATCATAAATAAGTTGTTACATTAAAAAGAAGAAAGAAAAAGAAATTCTTTCATGATTAAATGTAGGGCTTTTTATAAAAATAGGCCCGTTTTTTTTTATGGTTCACAAAACTAGGCCAGTTTTTTTATTTCTTACAAAACTAGGCTAGTTTTGACCAAAAATGATGGATGAAAAGTTAGCGCAGTTAAGTGGACCTAAAAAGAACTAATAGTCCTTCGAATAGTTGGTTTAAGTCTGTGTCACTATTTTTTTCATATCATACCGAGTTAGCTAGCCTGACTCTGCTCGTTGGTCCGAGTTGCAAGTGTGTAAGAGTCATGACCTGTAATTCTTCAAACCCATAACTAGCGGCAACACCCATCTCTTGACATAGCAATTATTCATCAAGCACAACATATACTCTAACTATATCTCCCTTGCTCCTCAGTGTTGGATGTGGTGATAGCAGTCGTAGAGGGGATGTTAGAGTTCTCTTTCTTCGGCTGTGTTCTTCTTGTATAACTCAATGCCCTTGCTGAAAGTTCGAATCAGATAGAGACCTTGTTTCCTAGTCTTGTATAAACTGTATCACCTTTATATCTTTTCTGTTCATCAGCAATATCGACGGCAACATCAGACTCATTTTAACTGAATTTTAGCCAAAAAAAAAGATTTCCCAAAACTGTGACTAACTCTAACCCCTGACTCATTTCCTTTCTGCCTTTGAATTCTCTCGGACCTTATGAAGTTATCTGTTAGAAGCAGTATCTAACTGACCATCAGTTGAGGCTGAAACAAGAGCTGTGCGGTTCAGGCATTCTAACAAGCAACTCGTGCGCGTTTTGCTGATGCTTCATTGATGAAACCTCTCTTGATTTCTAAGGCCGGATTCTATCTCATTCCCTTCAATGTAAGTCAATTCCATAATAACTCTCGTTTCTAATTCATTCAAACCTATAAAATACACATTAATCTCTTCA
Source organism: Papaver somniferum (assembly GCF_003573695.1). Taxonomy (NCBI): domain Eukaryota; kingdom Viridiplantae; phylum Streptophyta; class Magnoliopsida; order Ranunculales; family Papaveraceae; genus Papaver; species Papaver somniferum. The sequence continues at coordinate 148,374,420 of NC_039365.1, read as the reverse complement.
AACATCAATGGAAGGAATAAATCTTCTTCCCTCGACAATAGGTTCAGTTTTTCACATGGTTTCCCTCTTCAAAACTCATACCTAGAAATTCTCAAATTCGAATCAAGTAATAACCCAACTTCCTTGTTTCTCTGAACTTCAAAAACTTCATTTAACCCCATCCTTCTGTTGGTGAATAACAATTAAAAAATTAATCAAACAACTAAATAATATAAGAGGCACTTATCTGATTTTTAGTGTGTTCTCCTTAGTCAACTGTTAATGTCTTGAACATCCTGCTAAACACCATGGAAACAAGAAAAACTGTAATGGTAGATTGAGGCGCATGTTCAACATACTGTCCTTAAGACAAGAATGCCCGGCTACACTCTGAAAAAGATGATGCTATAGCCCCACGGGTACATCTGCCTCCAAGATACAACAATCTTAACAAACTTGAATAGCACATTCAAACTTGTCCTTCTAGAACTTGGCAGCGGAAAACTCACAAATCGTTAGCACTTAAAACCTCGTATCAAACATAGAAGGAAGAAGAAGTTCTATACACGCACGACAAGAAAAGAAAAGTTCACTCCACATAAAACCCTAACCCAAATCCAAAATATAAAGTAAACTTATCCCGTAAAAAAAGAAGAGATAAATTTGGTAGGTGTTTTTTATTTTTGGAAAAACCGTTTTATTATTAATTTTTATTCACATAAAACTGTTGGTTTTCCAACAATCCCCCACATGAATGAAAATACGATAAAACACGGAAAACAGGAAATATCAAGAATATGCATAGGTGTCCATGAGGTCTTGAACCTTTGCTTAGTGAGAGGTTACCTGAACTACTTATTAGCCAGTGTCCATAAGGTCTTGAACTGTCTAACATTTGGTGTAATTCGCGATAACAACCACGCATGATATCTCCAAGGTTGCTGCCAAGCTCCGCCGTTGTGTCCATTTTGGCCCTGGACGTCTTGTTTCTCAGAATGCTCTAGAGAATCAGCTCATATTCTCATAGGAAGCGACCCACTTCCTCATTCAGATAGGTGAGTTCCATTAAGAGTGTTCACTGCTTCACACCACTTCAATCTTAAATTGAAACTATGGAACTCATTAAGACTTATTAAAAGTCATCCTTCACATGCAGTCACACTATCACATCTACACCATAGGGAAGGGACAGAGAATATAATTCTCTGATATTGTTTACCTTTACCCGCCATAAATTAGTTGTCTCATTCGAAACCTTGATCTTGGGATCTCCAGTCAGAAAGGTTGAGTATCCTTCATGGCAAGTTTATTTTATATGAGCTTAAGTCCCATTCCCCCTCGATGTATAATTACGAACTATCTCTTTAGAAAATCCTTTCGTCAAAGGACCACTAATTTTTCTGTTGACTTCCCTAAGTCTGTGAGGTTCTCTTTTGACTTTACATGTCTACTGAGACCTCTTTTTGACTTCACGAATCAACTAAAATTACTTCATTAAAGAGTATAGTTGCCTTACCGAATTAGCCTTCTCCGAGTATGTCTAGACTTTGTCATTGCTCATTTACTTTAGACTCACGTAGTCAATTGAGTTTCTGCAATGATGGCCACAAGCTTCGGTCACAGAGGAATATCTTCTAAGAAGCATCTTAGTAATCATTCGTCTTCCTCTTATGCTTGAATTAAAGCACACGAACTTTGATTTCTTCAATATACAAGTTCATTTTGTCTGTTTTAAGGACTTCCTTAGACAGACACTCCTTAAGAGGATACCCACATAGGCTAAGATTTTACATAGCCTGAAACAACACCATCTCTTAAGGTCAGTACATTATGTATTACATACACAATTTAAGATGTACCTCAAGTATTGCAAGTCGTATTGCAAGTCTCTGATCAGATCATCCCGGTAATTCTTTTGAGATACTAGTGTATTTGTATACGCCTGCTATACTGCACATTTACAACACACATTAACCGCATCGAGTTTGACAAAGACCATTTCCTTCATATCTTCTGGTTCACTTAGATCCTTTAGATCATATCAATCAACTCGGTCTTTCAGTCAAATCGTAAATATCACATTACTATTCACTAGTACATTCTTTATAGCTACCTCAAAATTAAGGTTAGTGCAATATATATCACATATTTGTAATCAAACATGTACCTCATGCATTCCAATCTCTCGACCTCTAGTCAGAGCATCCTGGTGATTTCCCAGGGTAAACGTGGATATGCACATATCTTTTCTCTAGATCACCGCTGCCTGAAATGGTCCATAATCTCATATCTCTGCAAACTCTCACAGTTGAGGAATATAGATCATAGATATCAGCACCTCCACCTATAGTGAATTCTTGACAAGCTTGGTCAGAATAAAATTAATTAACATTATGTATGCTATCAGCACTGCGGTGCATCGAATTAAACAAGTCAAGGGGATTTCTTGATTTCTTTGACAAAAGAAAAATCCAGCAATATGTTTTTCAACAAAACTCAGCATCCCTTGAATCGCACACAAGCAATAATCCTAATTTTTAACAAAAATTCAAAGTTCAAAAAATGCATCAATTCTATATGTACGTTTGCAACCAAACTGGCCAAAAGGCCTTGAACACGTTAAGCATTCCTATGCCTAACAGCCCCCCATTTAGATGATTTAAAATTAGTTAAGGCTTACCTCTTGCTTTGAGCTAGTGCATAGCAGCAATGGGTACAACAACTAATCATCACAAAATGATCCTCATCTCTTTTTTGAAATTCTCAGCACAAAAACATCACTTTAAAGGTGTACAAAACTTAAGTAACTTCTTAAAGACAGTCACATAATTGTTAAGCCTAACGTGATTTCCCTAGCACCTTTGATTAGGAGATGCATTGTAAATTAACTTACTCGTACTGCCAGGTATGTTTTCGCATGATGGAGGACTCACTTTCATTGGCACAATCTAGTGTTCCAGTTCCACATATATCGCCACATCTTTGTACCTAGACATTCACCTGATTAACTTATACTTAAAACCAAGGTTAGTGATAAAAATTAGTTAATCAAGAATATGGTACAATTTCGATAGTTTACGGAGACTAGTGTACTCAGCAATACAATTTAGCACATCCGTCGTCTGCACAGCTCTTCAAGGATTTAACTTGGAAATGACTTATCAATTAAACTTAAATCAAGCAGCAAAATTGATAGCGATAATGTTCGGCCCTTCATATATCTTGACTTGATAAAAAATATTCTCTCCCGCTAATGTACCAATTGTGTCATTCACCAGAGCTGCAACACGCATATATATACCCTGTCTGTCTAAGGCCACATCTTTATCAACCGCATCGTCGATGGAGAAAACCTTTGTCCACCTGATAAGAGTACCAGATGCGATCGATAACTGCTTCACAGGGAATGAAAAGGTGAAACCCAATTCCCTCTGACTACCAGGAGGGAGGAAAAAACCTTATCCTCCCGTAGCTATAAATCTTGCGAGTTCTTTAGCAATGAAATCAAAATAGTTCGCTTGAAGTGGCAGTCACCAATTCAGGAGGAATTGAGATTTCGGTAAATTCTTGTTTAGCAACACGTCCATCTCTTCCACCCAACTGTACACGCAACACATGGAAGTTTGTGCCGCCGAGATCCAAGGCATAGAATAATCCATGTTCATCTCCAGTAGGGAGATTAGCAACATAACTGTTAAGCATCTTAAGCTTGCTACCACCTTCAGAAGCAAGACCAGCGTGCATCTCAGCAGTCATAGCATCAGCAACTACTCTTAGTTTCTCAATTGGTGTAGCCCACTGTTCTTCAAATTCTTTTCGTATCGACATAGCTTTACTACGTGTTTCTGAGCTTGTCATCCCATGTGTTTCAATTAATTTAGCTGCAACACAGGCTTCTGCTGCACGAATACGTTTTAGAGTATTACAGACACGCTTCATCAGCTTACTCAGCAGTAGTTAGGTTGAAGAGATCCTAGGAAAATTAGCTTGAACCGAGCATTAGCAAAGAGGAGAGATGATTGAATCTTCTGATCTTTTTCTTTGAAGAATTTAAGAAAAGTCTTTCTGAATTTATTATTAGCAGGCCAATCTGGATCTATTCTTCCTCCTGACATCTTTTTGTTTTCTCTACGATTACTCCAACTCCGGTATTCTTTTGTCGTGTTCCCTATGATTTCAGTCGTCTTGCGGCAGTAAGGGACTTTCCCAACACCCTTTCGAACGCTACTAACACGTTCGATGTTGAACTCCCCATTCGTACTGCATCCATGGAGAGAGAAATTGCACTCCCCATAATAGCAGCACAACAACTTTTCTTCGTCTACTCTCCTTATTTCTTGCCAATCGTCTCCATTCGATATCAAGACCCACAAGGAGATTATCCAACCAGTCATCTCTTTAAGATGCGTATATATCAGGTCGGAACGTTGATATCTTGCTGCTGTCATCTCTTTCGCCAAAGTATCAAGTTGAAATGTTGATATACTTGTTAAGGTAGTAGGCATGTGGTGCTAGCTTTCTGCCGACCAAAATTCAAACACATGTTCTTCAATTCACTATTCTCCGCTTCCAACTGTTGTATAATCACATCAGATTCACTACTGTTTATGTCTGACCTATCCTTCGACCTTTGCCATTGGTGTTTTGTTTCCTTTCGAATGTCAGGCGGCCTTTCAGAGTCACTGTCATCCTCTTCTGAAGAACTTGATCTAGGTCGAAATCTGCTGGTTGGCTTTCCGTTATCACCTTTACCGTACATGTTCCCATTTCCATTAACAGGTTCCCAACATGATGTAGATCCCATCGTACTTTTGGATGATTACCGAAGAAGAAAATCAGGCGAACTATCTCCAGCTGCTACAAGCTTCTTGTTACGTCGACAGGAGTATCCAACTTTATGACAGAGTGTGGTCCAGTATGTCTTTTGCATCTGGACAAGACGTGCTTCAAGCCTAGCAAGCACAGTTGTACGTTCAAACCCTTGTTTATCATGAGCTGGCTCAACAAAGTTAGCCTACAGTACACCTGATTTGAAACATACCACATTAGATATTTGACTAGAGACAAACCAAACAACCAATGCAAAACAATTTTTTGTGGTTTTTCTTTAGATTACTACCAGAAAAAAAGTTAACATTCCTTGTTTGTTTGTTTTTTAATTGTTACTACGAGGATTCTTGTCTTAAGATTGTTGGTGAATAACAATTAAAAAATTAATCAAACAACTAAATAATATAAGAGGCACTTATCTGATTTTTAGTGTGTTCTCCTTAGTCAACTGTTAATGTCTTGAACATCCTGCTAAACACCATGGAAACAAGAAAAACTGTAATGGTAGATTGAGGCGCATGTTCAACATACTGTCCTTAAGACAAGAATGCCCGGCTACACTCTGAAAAAGATGATGCTATAGCCCTACGGGTACATCTGCCTCCAAGATACAACAATCTTAACAAACTTGAATAGCACATTCAAACTTGTCCTTCTAGAACTTGGCAGCGGAAAACTCACAAATCGTTAGCACTTAAAACCTCGTATCAAACATAGAAGGAAGAAGAAGTTCTCTACACGCACGACAAGAAAAGAAAGTTCACTCCACATAAAACCCTAACCCAAATCCAAAATATAAAGTAAACTTATCCCGTAAAAAACGAAGATAAATTTGGTAGGTGTTTTTTTTTTTGGAAAAACCGTTTTATTATTAATTTTTATTCACATAAAACTGTTGGTTTTCCAACAATCCCCCACATGAATGAAAATACGATAAAACACGGAAAACAGGAAATATCAAGAATATGCATAGGTGTCCATGAGGTCTTGAACCTTTGCTTAGTGAGAGGTTACCTGAACTACTTATTAGCCAGTGTCCATAAGGTATTGAACTGTCTAACATTTGGTGTAATTCGCGATAACAACCACGCATGATATCTCCAAGGTTGCTGCCAAGCTCCGCCGTTGTGTCCATTTGGCCCTGGACGTCTTGTTTCTCAGAATGCTCTAGAGAATCAGCTCATATTCTCATAGGAAGCGACCCACTTCCTCATTCAGATAGGTGAGTTCCATTAAGAGTGTTCACTGCTTCACCCACTTCAATCTTAAATTGAAACTATGGAACTCATTAAGACTTATTAAAAGTCATCCTTCACATGCAGTCACACTATCACATCTACACCATAGGGAAGGGACAGAGAATAATTCTCTGATATTGTTTACCTTTACCCGCCATAAATTAGTTGTCTCATTCGAAACCTTGATCTTGGGATCTCCAGTCAGAAAGGTTGAGTATCCTTCATGGCAAGTTTATTTTATATGAGCTTAAGTCCCATTCCCCCTCGATGTATAATTACGAACTATCTCTTTAGAAAATCCTTTCGTCAAAGGACCACTAATTTTTCTGTTGACTTCCCTAAGTCTGTGAGGTTCTCTTTTGACTTTACATGTACTGTCTACTGAGACCTCTTTTTGACTTCACGAATCAACTAAAATTACTTCATTAAAGAGTATAGTTGCCTTACCGAATTAGCCTTCTCCGAGTATGTCTAGACTTTGTCATTGCTCATTTACTTTAGACTCACGTAGTCAATTGAGTTTCTGCAATGATGGCCACAAGCTTCGGTCACAGAGGAATATCTTCTAAGAAGCATCTTAGTAATCATTCGTCTTCCTCTTATGCTTGAATTAAAGCACACGAACTTTGATTTCTTCAATATACAAGTTCATTTTGTCTGTTTTAAGGACTTCCTTAGACAGACACTCCTTAAGAGGATACCCACATAGGCTAAGATTTTTACATAGCCTGAACAACAACCATCTCTTAAGGTCATCTTATGTATTACATACACAATTTAAGATGTACCTCAAGTATTGCAAGTCGTATTGCAAGTCTCTGATCAGATCATCCCGGTAATTCTTTTGAGATACTAGTGTATTTGTATACGCCTGCTATACTGCACATTTACAACACACATTAACCGCATCGAGTTTGACAAAGACCATTTCCTTCATAATATCTTCTGGTTCACTTAGATCCTTTAGATCATATCAATCAACTCGGTCTTTCAGTCAAATCGTAAATATCACATTACTATTCACTAGTACATTCTTTATAGCTACCTCAAAATTAAGGTTAGTGCAATATATATCACATATTTGTAATCAAACATGTACCTCATGCATTCCAATCTCTCGACCTCTAGTCAGAGCATCCTGGTGATTTCCCAGGGTAAACGTGGATATGCACATATCTTTTCTCTAGATCACCGCTGCCTGAAATGGTCCATAATCTCATATCTCTGCAAACTCTCACAGTTGAGGAATATAGATCATAGATATCAGCACCTCCACCTATAGTGAATTCTTGACAAGCTTGGTCAGAATAAAATTAATTAACATTATGTATGCTATCAGCACTGCGGTGCATCGAATTAAACAAGTCAAGGGGATTTCTTGATTTCTTTGACAAAAGAAAAATCCAGCAATATGTTTTTCAACAAAACTCAGCATCCCTTGAATCGCACACAAGCAATAATCCTAATTTTTAACAAAATTCAAAGTTCAAAAAATGCATCAATTCTATATGTACGTTTGCAACCAAACTGGCCAAAAGGCCTTGAACACGTTAAGCATTCCTATGCCTAACAGCCCCCCACATTTAGATGATTTAAAATTAGTTAAGGCTTACCTCTTGCTTTGAGCTAGTGCATAGCAGCAATGGGTACAACAACTAATCATCACAAAATGATCCTCATCTCTTTTTGTTGAAATTCTCAGCACAAAAACATCACTTTAAAGGTGTACAAAACTTAAGTAACTTCTTAAAGACAGTCACATAATTGTTAAGCCTAACGTGATTTCCCTAGCACCTTTGCATTAGGAGATGCATTGTAAATTAACTTACTCGTACTGCCAGGTATGTTTTCGCATGATGGAGGACTCACTTTCATTGGCACAATCTAGTGTTCCAGTTCCACATATATCGCCACATCTTTGTACCTAGACATTCACCTGATTAACTTATACTTAAAACCAAGGTTAGTGATAAAAATTAGTTAATCAAGAATATGGTACAATTTCGATAGTTTACGGAGACTAGTGTACTCAGCAATATACAATTTAGCACATCCGTCGTCTGCACAGCTCTTCAAGGATTTAACTTGGAAATGACTTATCAATTAAACTTAAATCAAGCAGCAAAATTGATAGCGATAATGTTCGGCCCTTCATATATCTTGACTTGATAAAAAATATTCTCTCCCGCTAATGTACCAATTGTGTCATTCACCAGAGCTGCAACACGCATATATATACCCTGTCTGTCTAAGGCCACATCTTTATCAACCGCATCGTCGATGGAGAAAACCTTTGTCCACCTGATAAGAGTACCAGATGCGATCGATAACTGCTTCACAGGGAATGAAAAGGTGAAACCCAATTCCCTCTGACTACCAGGAGGGAGGAAAAAACCTTATCCTCCCGTAGCTATAAATCTTGCGAGTTCTTTAGCAATGAAATCAAAATAGTTCGCTTGAAGTGGCAGTCACCAATTCAGGAGGAATTGAGATTTCGGTAAATTCTTGTTTAGCAACACGTCCATCTCTTCCACCCAACTGTACACGCAACACATGGAAGTTTGTGCCGCAGAGATCCAAGGCATAGAATAATCCATGTTCATCTCCAGTAGGGAGATTAGCAACATAACTGTTAAGCATCTTAAGCTTGCTACCACCTTCAGAAGCAAGACCAGCGTGCATCTCAGCAGTCATAGCATCAGCAACTACTCTTAGTTTCTCAATTGGTGTAGCCCACTGTTCTTCAAATTCTTTTCGTATCGACATAGCTTTACTCCGTGTTTCTGAGCTTGTCATCCCATGTGTTTCAATTAATTTAGCTGCAACACAGGCTTCTGCTGCACGAATACGTTTTAGAGTATTACAGACACGCTTCATCAGCTTACTCAGCGTAGAGTTAGGTTGAAGAGATCCTAGGAAAATTAGCTTGAACCGAGCATTAGCAAAGAGGAGAGATGATTGAATCTTCTGATCTTTTTCTTTGAAGAATTTAAGAAAAGTCTTTCTGAATTTATTATTAGCAGGCCAATCTGGATCTATTCTTCCTCCTGACATCTTTTTGTTTTCTCTACGATTACTCCAACTCCGGTATTCTTTTGTCGTGTTCCCTATGATTTCAGTCATCTTGCGGCAGTAAGGGACTTTCCCAACACCCTTTCGAACGCTACTAACACGTTCGATGTTGAACTCCCCATTCGTACTGCATCCATGGAGAGAGAAATTGCACTCCCCATAATAGCAGCACAACAACTTTTCTTCGTCTACTCTCCTTATTTCTTGCCAATCGTCTCCATTCGATATCAAGACCCACAAGGAGATTATCCAACCAGTCATCTCTTTAAGATGCGTATATATCAGGTCGGAACGTTGATATCTTGCTGCTGTCATCTCTTTCGCCAAAGTATCAAGTTGAAATGTTGATATACTTGTTAAGGTAGTAGGCATGTGGTGCTAGATTTCTGCCGACCAAAATTCAAACACATGTTCTTCAATTCACTATTCTCCGCTTCCAACTGTTGTATAATCACATCAGATTCACTACTGTTTATGTCTGACCTATCCTTCGACCTTTGCCATTGGTGTTTTGTTTCCTTTCGAATGTCAGGCGGCCTTCCAGAGTCACTGTCATCCTCTTCTGAAGAACTTGATCTAGGTCGAAATCTGCTGGTTGGCTTTCCGTTATCACCTTTACCGTACATGTTCCCATTTCCATTAACAGGTTCCCAACATGATGTAGATCCCATCGTACTTTTGGATGATTACCGAAGAAGAAAATCAGGCGAACTATCTCCAGCTGCTACAAGCTTCTTGTTACGTCGACAGGAGTATCCAACTTTATGACAGAGTGTGGTCCAATATGTCTTTTGCATCTGGACAAGACGTGCTTCAAGCCTAGCAAGCATAGTTGTACGTTCAAACCCTTGTTTATCATGAGCTGGCTCAACAAAGTTAGCCTACAGTACACCTGATTTGAAACATACCACATTAGATATTTGACTAGAGACAAACCAAACAACCAATGCAAAACAATTTTTTGTGGTTTTTCTTTAGATTACTACCAGAAAAATAAAGTTAACATTCCTTGTTTGTTTGTTTTTAATTGTTACTGCGAGGTATTCTTGTCTTAAGATTGTTGGTGAATACCAATTAAAAAATTAATCAAACAACTAAATAATATAAGAGGCACTTATCTTATTTTTAGTGTGTTCTCCTTAGTCAACTGTTAATGTCTTGAACATCCTGCTAAACACCATGGAAACAAGAAAAACTGTAATGGTAGATTGAGGCGCATGTTCAACATACTGTCCTTAAGACAAGAATGCCCGGCTACACTCTGAAAAAGATGATGATATAGCCCCACGGGTACATCTGCCTCCAAGATACAACAATCTTAACAAACTTGAATAGCACATTCAAACTTGTCCTTCTAGAACTTGGCAGCGGAAAACTCACAAATCGTTAGCACTTAAAACCTCGTATCAAACATAGAAGGAAGAAGAAGTTCTCTAAACGCACGACAAGAAAAGAAAAGTTCACTCCACATAAAACCCTAACCCAAATCCAAAATATATAAAGTAAACTTATCCCGTAAAAAACGAAGAGATAAATTTGGTAGGTGTTTTTTATTTTTGGAAAAACCGTTTTATTATTAATTTTTATTCACATAAAACTGTTGGTTTTCCAACACCTTCACTACCAAAATCAATGGCAGCAGTTGATGTTCTTCACTGTTTTTTTCCGGCTGAAAAATCATGACAATTCCGTAACCAAAACCACCACTAGTTTAACCCATTTCTTCCTTGTTCTTTCCTAACTTAATTCATATATTAAAAGTAATCTAAGCTCGTCCATTCTCAGCACCATTTTCTTAATCACAGTCTCAGGGCACTTCCGATATGTTCTTGATAACCATTCAAGCCATAGCTAGCTGGACAATAGTTCAATTTCTTCATGTTTGGCAGCCACGGAATCCTGTCCAAGACTCACTCATTCACCACTGTGTCGAGCCATGACAAGACTAACAAATTTTGATAGTGAATAAACCATTCAGGCATTTGAATAACCATATGATGTGCATTTTTGTGTTCAAACAGATAACATAGTTGTTGTTGCTCTCAAAACCGGTTAATCTCCTTCGCTGCATTGCAATCATACAAACCATTCAATTATTCTTAAATTTTTTTGAAACAACTCAGCATCAGCATCTTTTCCAATGAATCACCATCTTCAACAGCAACCTCTCCTGTCTTCCCTGTTTGATCACCACAAAATCACTAGCCAAACTCCAACCCTGCATACAGTTACCTTCTCTGAACCAATTTTCCTTAATTTTCATCATCTTCACGCGAAACAACATCAATATCTATCTGTTCTTGTTTCCAACCAAACTTCAATCCACCAGCAAAACCCTTTATTCTTATTTTCCTAATCAATTCACTAACAGAACAAATCCGAATCCAATTCCATTGTTACTGCTCAATCGATTCCCTCCTTTTTTCTGACGGCTTCAAAATCTTTGTCAAAAACTCCATGGACTCAAACTCCAAGCCAAAACCCATATTTTGTTAGTTACGCAGAAAGGATATTTTCGTAGTATCAGCCCCTCCATGATATATCATCATACGAGATTTTGAAGAGATATTGACCAGTCTCCTCGAGATATTGACTGAGATAACTAATTTGGATGAAATCCGACTAGACTTGAAAGAAATAAAAAAATGGCCTAAATTTGAAAAGCAGGTCGCAAGATAGACCTAGATTTGTATATAATCCTTAAATGTATGCATGACAGTTCAAAAGCTTCAATTAAACACGTAAACAAAGTCACTTCTGCCCCGGCCGATATAAGCAAATATTCCAAGTTACCAACTGCATGATTGTCCGTCCCCACTAATACCAATTTCAGTTTCAGAAATAGGATCCAAAACTTTGTATTTTTCTCGGATTCTAAATAAATCAAAGGAAAAGCGCGGAAAAAACTAACTACCATTGTTATATAAAATTCTCACCGTATATATAAAATTAAAGAATAAGAATCACATAGGAATATAGGATCTTGGATTTTTTTTGGGAACCACTAAATTCTCTTTTTAGTTTCTTTAATGAAGATCAGATCAGATCATGTCTGCTCCTTTATCACTTGTTTGATGCTACTATGCTGTATGCAATCCCTGCAAGAAAAAAAAGAAAAAAAAAAAGAAGAAGAAACAATTGATGATTCACAAAAGAAAACTTTAATCCCATAACTTCACTTTATGTATTATTCGTAAGAACATTCATAACATTCCTCGTGAACTTGGATGATTAACACGCCAGGTACATAATCTTAATTGAGATGAAAACGAGTCCAGACTCCAGATGGCCATTCATTTGGAATCACTAGATACATAATGTTAATTAACTACTGAAACCATTGGTTAGACTGTCAGTCCATTCACAATATCGAATGCCCATTAAATTGCAGGACGAAGAAAATAGGACAACAATAAATTGATGACTACCAAATGTTGGGTGCAATAATAAAAAACAGGGAAAAATCAAATAAGCAATGGTTATTGATACTTAGCTCATTTGTAACGGAAGTGATGGATTTGACGAAACGAGCGAGCTTCCCACATCTCCATAACGGCACAACAACAACAAGGCAAAACTTTGAAAAAACAGAGTGAGTCACGTATTCAACACGCTGCTCTTAAGATATTAGCGCCCGACTACACTGAAGAGTGATGCTATAGCCCTCACAGGACGGATATCTCCAGGATAAAACACCCTACTATACCTACTACTAGCATATGTAGTAGATACTCAACTTGAGCTTGGCAACTCCGAAAAAACCCGTAAGGAAAATCCCGAAAGCTTAAGAAAAACAATAAATTATAATTTTTATTAAAACTTTAAAAATCATATTTTATTAATCGTTTTCCAACAATCCCCCACATGAACGAAAACTCAATAAAAAATGAAAACACAGATAGATCTTGGTAAATCAACAACCCAATCTCACGACCCGAACTGACTGAACAAATAGACAGATCGTGCATGTTGAAGTCATACTAGCCGTTCCAACGTCATCTTCCTCACACAACAGTGTGTTGACCCCAGGGTCATACTATGGATTGCAAAAATCATATAGTATAGAGAGCTTTCATCTTTAGTTCCTCACAAGTGAGACTAAAGGTTCCTTTTACCAAAGTGAAAAAGCATGAACTAGTGAACCCTCAGTGACCTTTAGGTCCTAAGTTCCAGTAATACCAAAACCATCAAAATGAAAATCACATAAAAAACGCAGGAAATACCATTTTAGGCAGAGGTGTCCATGAGGTCTTGAACCTTTGTTTAGTGAGATATTACCGGAATCACTTGCTAGAGACAGTGAACTGCTAGCGTTTGATGTAATTCGCGATAACGACCACATATGATATCTCCAAGGTTGCTGCCAAGCTCGTGCCGTTTTGTCCAATTTGGCCCTGGACGTATCCTGTTTCTCATAATGCTCTAGAGAATCAAAGATCATATTCTCATAGGAAGCGGTCCCACTTCCTCATTCAGATAGGTGAGTTTCCATAAAGAGTGTTACTGCTCCACCCCACTTCAATCTTAAATTGAAACTATAGAAATCATTAAGACTTCTTAAAGTCATCCTTCACATGCAGTCACACTATCACGTCTACACCATAGGGAAGGGACAAAGAATGAAATTCTCTGATAGTGTTTACCTTTATCCACCACAGATTAGTTGTCTCATTCGAAACCTTGATCTTGGGATCTCCAGTCAACAAGGTTACGTATCCTTCATGGCAAGTTTCATTTATGAGCTTAAGCCCCATCCCCCTCGATGCATTTTTAACTATCTCTTTGTACAAACCTTTCTTCAAAGGTTGTGCGACATTCTCCTTAAGGATTTATCTTTTTAACGGTTGGTATTCTTTCAGGAGCAGTGTGGACTTTACCCAATCAATAGAAATAACGCCAATTAAGATTAGTTATTTTTAGCTTTAGCTATTATATCTTGGCTAACACAATGTATAAATATAGCTGGCACAGGCCTATGCCAGAGAGGAATGTCTTCTAAAAAGCATCTTAGGTACTCGGCCCATTCTCGTGCTTTATCTAACACAATACTCTCAGATTCCATAATGAATTGAGCAATATAAGTATGTTTGGAAATCTTCCAAAAATAAACCCTCCTGCTAGAGTGAAAACATATCCACTCGTAGATTTAGACTCCTCTGAGTCAACTATCCAGTTTGCATCACAAAGTCCCTCAAGGACAACAAGATACCTTTCATAAATCAAACAAAAGGTAATAGAGTATTTTAGATACCATAATACTCTACTAAGTGCATCCAAATTCTCTTGCTTTGGACTACAAGTATATCTACTTAACTTACTCACAATATAGGCAATGTCTGGACTCTTACAGTTCATTAAATTCATCAGACATCCTATAACTTTTGAGCATTCAAGTTAAGATACTCCATTACCCTTATTTTTATCGAGTCTACAAGAAGAATCGTATGGAGTACACGCAGGCATACAATTAGACTGATTGTATCTCATAAGCACAAATTCAACATAATGAGAATGACTAAGATTATAATTTTTTTGATTATCTTATAATCCTCATCCCAAAGATTACATCAAAAGGTCCTAAGTCTTTCAATTCAACGTTCTCATTCAATGCATGTTTTTAGTGGAATTAATCACATCTATGTTTGTATCAAGTATAAGCATATCATCAACATACAAACATACAATCACACAAGCATCCTTAACAAGTTACTTGTAAATATACATGTCAGATTCATTAACTTAAATCCACTACACATTATCACCATATCAAATTTTCCATGTCACTGTTTACGTGCTTATTTGAAAACCATACAAAGATTTGTTCAACTTACAAACTTTGTCTTCATAACCTTTCACTACAAAGTCCTCAAGTTGATCTATGTAAATTTCATTATATAATTCACGGTTTTAGAAAATCTCTATTAACATCCATCTAATGTATCTCTAAGTTATTTATGGTAGCAATAGCAATTAGCATCTCAACGGAAGTAATTCTCGTCACAGGCGAATAAGAATCAAGGAAAGCTACACCTTCTTTTAGTTTATAGCCTTTAGCTATCAACCTAGCCTCATATTTTTTCCAAAGTTCCATATTCCTTATGTTTCCTCTGAAAGACTCATTTACATCTTATGGTCTTACTCTCTGGAGGTAAACTAGCAAGCTCCCAAGGCTGGTTTTGACGGACTGAGTCCATATCACTAAATGAAGCTTCTTACCAGAATGGGGTTTCAGTAAATGTTATGGCTTCTTTACGAGTATGGGGATCAAACTAAGCTATGCATATTATGAAGTCAGCTTCCTAAGAAGTCTCAAGTCTAATTTGTTTCCTTTAAGATAAGTTCTGACTATTTGAAAATAAATCTAGGGGATCAACAACACATCTCTAATAAGGTACAGGTTTAAGAATAAACATGTTCAAAAAACTCAGCATCCCTAGATTCCGTAATAATATTTACACCAAAGTCAGAAAAATCAGAACACACAACAAAAAATCTATATGTAGAAGTATACTCAGCATACCCTATATGAAGACACAATCAACATTTTTGGTTTCTATCTAGTTCTTTTAGGAAGAGGAATGACAATCTTAGTCAAACACCCCCACATTTTGACGTATGCATAAGAAGGTTGTCCATCTTTCCATAAACATATGGAGTTTTATCTGATCCTTTAAAGGTTACTCTATTCAGGATATAACAAAATTAGAGGACGACCCCCCCCCCCCCCCCCCCCCCCCCCCCCCCCCCCCCCACACACACACACACACACACACACACACACACACACACACACAAGTTGGCGGTTAATCCTTAATCAACATGGCATAAATCATCACCTTAATGGTTCTGTTCTTACATTCAACTATACCATTAGACTATGGTGAATAAGGAGGTGCGATCTCATGAATAATGCCATTTAACAAGTAAAGTTCTCCTATATGAATTTCATACTTGCCATCACGTTTAGACCTAACCCTTTTAGTGGTGATATATACTTCGCTTTCAATTTCAAGTTTATACTTTTAAGGATTCTAAGGCATCATCCTTACCCCTAAGTAAGTATACAAGATAGTACCTCGTACAATCATCTACGAAAGTTATAAACCATCTTTTACCATAGTGGTTTTGGGTTGAACTCATGTCAACTAGGCCTAACTGAATTAATTCTAAGGGCTTAGAATTACTCTGAACATTTGTGCTAAAAGGTTTTATAACATATTTTGATTCTACACAGATTTCACTTTTGTGTTCAAAATCCAAATTAAATTTGGGTACGCAGCCTATGTTGGCCAGTTTAAGCATTTACTTATAATTTTACGGTTCCAAGTATACCACGCAAAGCATTCAATCACACAAAGAAGCACAAGACTAAACTATGTTCACTCATCAGTTTCTCCGTTAAGCTTATACGGACCCAAAGTCCTATAACTCTTGCTTAAAAAATCACTGGCTAGTTACAATTTTTTTTCCATATTCAATTAACATCTCAATCTTTTACCATCTACAACAGAAAAAGATACAATATTCTTGCATATGCTCGGAACATGAAACTTCATTCAATGTGAGAATATTACAGATATGAGCTTTTGCTCGACCTTTTCCTTTTATGAAACCTTTGTCGCAGATGAGTTACTCATAAAGAGTTTCTCGACATCCCCTATCCTCTCATAGGATGTGAACAGGTCTCTGTTTCAACAAGCATTCTTGGTGGCTCTAGAGTCCACATATTGGTCTCTCACATTGGTTATTAAAATAACTTCCGACATCATGCCACTGAACTCGTTCTAGTTTGTTTCAACTAAATTAGCATCAACTTTCTACTTATTAAGGTTTTTATGTTGTCTACAATTTACTTCCGTGTGGCCAGGAATTTTACAAACATAACAATCACCTTTATTTAAAGTAATGCCGGATTCAGTTTTACGAAACATACCTTTCTTATGAAGACTACGCTTAAAGTTGTGTTTGATGTTCTTGATTTTGTCATCTTTGGAAGAATTGTGTTCATCCACATGCGCCTAGTAGCCATGTCCCTTTTCAATTTCATGTCATAATCTTCGTTTATACTCTGATCACGGACACGATAATTTTCCAATCACCTAATACACCACATCTCACAAATCTTAGTTCCGAATCGGAAAATAAAATATGAGTTTTGAAGATAACAACTATATCTACAAACTTCGTTTGAATCACCATATCAAAAAACTCATGGTTACCCCTAAAAACAACTTTAGTTAACAACAAATTTCTGCTCGTCAGAATTTTTCAGAAAAATTTCTCTGTTTTGTAAAATATCAAAAAAATACTTTTACAACTCAAATAATTCTGAAAATTTATGTGGATAACTATCAAGATGTCTAATACATCATGTCTAGAGGGATCAACTAAATTCCTTTTAGGTTAAGAGATAAACTCGAAACTCTACAATGACCAAAATTAACATCCATGATTATTACAAATTATAATGTCTTAAGATTGTTGGGTGCAGTAATCAAAAACAAGGAAAAATCAAATAAGAAATATTTATTGATACTTAGCTCCTTTGTAATGGAAGTGATGGATTTGACAAAACGAGCGAGCTTCCCATATCTCCACAACATCAACAAGGCAAAACTTTGAAAAAACAGAGTGAGTCACGTGTTCAACACGCTGCCCTTAAGACATTAGTGCCCGGATATACTGAAGAGTGATGCTATAGCCCTCACAGGACGGATATCTCCAGGATAAAACACCCTACTACACCTACTACTAGCATATGCAGTAGATGCTCAACTTGAGCTTGGCAACTCCGAAAAAACCCGTAAGGAAAATCCCGAAAGCTTAAGAAAAACCATACCAATATTTTCCCTTTGGGGGTCTCTCTAATATATAGAGAAACCCATTTCCCGTTGATTTACAAAAGTAGTGAATTTCTTTATATAACTGAATAATACAACTTAAAAAGATGAACTCCCCGATGTGGGACTAAAAAGCTTATATAGTCTCTTAAACAACTAAAAAGTGGAAACTCCACGATGTGGGACTAATAAGTTTTTCATTCACAAAAGAAAACAATAAATTATATTTTTTATTAAAACTTTAAAAGTCATATTTTATTAATCGTTTTCCAACACCAAATGCCAAACTAAAGCAATTTGTTAAATAATTTTTTTGTACTGTCGTAGACTTAGTTGACAGCTTAGGCCAGACGTATCCTTCAGCAAATTTTTGGCCTTGAAAATAAAATTATAAAGCTAATCACTGAAAATAAATACTCCATCAAATAATCAGATGGGGTAATTTATCCTGGCTTGATTGGGGTGTACCTAATGAGACAAAAACCAAGACATTTTGAAATAAAAGAAGTCACCCCTTAACCTTGTATTTTCTAAATGGTTAATATGCCCTTGTTTAATTAACCTAAAAATTATGATTAGGTTAATTAATTGAGTTTAGATTAAAATTTTGAAAATGAGAATTCAGTAGATTAAACTTTTTATACGTCTTATGAGTTCGATTTTGATCAAAAAATTTAGTTTTGAAAATATGAAAGGTCGGCAAGGTCCAGGTTTGAATAAGGTGCCGACCAAGATCTGCCGGCTTGGTCGACGTTTGAATAGGATGCCGACTAAGTATAGCCGGTATGGTCCGCGGATGAATAAGACGCCGACCATTTTTAGGCCGGAAGGGTCTTTCAATGAAGAATATGCCGATTATCTTGGGCCAACAATCTTACGGTCGGCATGAAAATATTTCCTACCATGTCGGCTATCATATAGTCGGCATGCACATAATTTAAAACACTTCCGGCTGGCCTGTAGTCGACATGCTAATGATTTCTAACATTGCCGTCCTGTAGTTTATACCCAACAGAAAACAAAATATATGAAGATATAATTCACTTTATTCATGCAATTGTGGTTACTACATTGATTGAAACTTAAAACCTAACTCCTTGTCGACGGAAAAATGAATGCGCTTAGCATGTGCATCAAGCCTTTGAACCCCTAGGCGACCCTAGTGGACGAGTTATATTCTTGTGAGAGTTTACATAGAGATTTATCCACAAAACCTACACTAAAACCATCAATCTTCGCTGGAGGAATCCCATTCATCTCCGGCCTGCATGAAGTCCGGGGCATACTCCGGGATTTTGGAGACCATGAATTCATAGCTTTCATCGAATGCGAATGCCTCCCCCTTTTCCTCCAAGTAGCGCGCTTTGACAATTTCATGCTACAAAAACAAAACAAAAACTTACTTTGTTAGTGGTGTTTAGTAGGAAGACCAGACAACATGGATCACGTAAAATAAACCACAAACATACTTACAAATTGTTCAATGGACAAGTTGAAGTTGGTAGCGTTGAAAATCCGGGGTTGGAGAGCTAAAAAAGAGAGTATCGCATTTTCGATGACTAGGTGTCTATCATGGACTTGTTGAACCCTTCTTCCATTAGGATTCCCAAACTCTTGCCTAAATATGTTGTGTACCCTAGTCCAAAAGGTTACGACATCCACCCTTACGGAGGACCGATGTCTAACTCGAGTTTCCGCGTACCAAGCTTTGGTGATTGCCAAATCTTCATTTGAATCAAATGATGCCATTGTTGTATGTAGAGAGATATTGGGTGAGTTAGATGGAGTGTATGATGATATGAGCTTAGGAGAGTATATGCAAATAGTTGTGTGTTGTTTTGTAGAGAGAAGTAGTCTATTTATAGGATGATGCCCAAATTTGGCCGTTATAGTGAGTACAAGTCAATCAATGCAATTGTACTTGCAAAAATTTTAAATTTGAATTCGCCAGCGAGGTTTTTGTTTCCCAAGTACGCCGACTAAGTCTGGACGGAAGGATCGAAATTTGTTACCATGCCAACCTTATGATGATTTTAGGCATCAGGAATTGATTTTCTTCTGAATAACCGTTGGAAAGTTATTTGGTTATTAGCGTGCCGGCTATGGTACAGTCGGCAAGGTCATATTTTATAACCATGCCGACCTTATGATGATTTTAGGAATCGGGAGAAGGTATTTTCAGCAACACATAATCGGCAGGGTCGATAACATAATACGTTGCCGGCTGGGTATTAATATGCTTACCTTGCTGACCCTGGTAACTAAAACATTTCCGCTGTCAGGGCCGGAAGTCTGACAATTCACAACCTTGTCGGCCCTGGTTTAGTCGGCAATGTGACTTAAAAAATCATGCCGATGTAAGTATTGAAATTTTACATAGCTAAACAAACCATTCATTCAACAACTAGAAATCAAACATTTTTTGTCCAAAATACGAAAACGTGTCCCATAAACCTTAAAAAAACATTTGTCTAACCGTTAACCTTAACATTTGTGTACCACAACATAAAGAAATAAACTAGGAATGCATTCATTCACTACCACGACCACGGGACCGACCCCGTTTAGGAGCACCACCACTACTACTACCTTCACCACCACCAAGGGAATGACCCCTCTTTTTGTCAGCATTCATCTTGGCTTGTGCTTCCCTCCTATCTTTTTCTTCCCTCTTTACTTCAGCATCAGCTTGCTTGAACAATTCATAGGCATCCTCATTTTCAACATTGGTAGCAAAGTCAATGTGCTTGCTTTGCTCTTCAATCGACAAAGGCTCTCCTATTTCTCTCGCGCAACACATTACCTTTACAAGGATCTTCAAATGCTCCTTCTATTTTCAATTAAACAACAAACAATTAATAGAATGATTCGATAATGTAATGTTAAAACAATAAGAGCAACTCTAAATTACTTACAAAGAACTTAAGACTTGTTGCTGGGTCTTTCGATGCCATCTTCCTCTTACGAGCCAGTTATTCAGCATTCATTTCCCTAATCATAGTAGGTAGAGCCCAACCCAAGTACCACGACATGTATCTCTCATGAGCTTCATGACCTTCTGTCACCTCGTCCAAAAGACTCGTGTCGACGTGCTGCAGTCAGCGACGACAATACTTACGGCCATGTCTATCATCCCAGTGTTCGGTAGCTGGAGCGTAAGCGACGACAATACTTTTTTGGGACGTGCTGCAGTCATTCCTTGCCACTCTAAAGGACGGCTCATCATCTAAATGGGGTTCTTCTTGGACGTAACCCAACTGTCGCATTACCCGATGTGGATCATACATAGAATATCCATGGGTGATCATCAAAGGACCGTAGTATAATGCAACATCATCTCTCATTTGGATTAAACCTTGATTTCTAGCATCTCGATACGGATCAAATGTTACCTCATCCGCAGTCAATTTTTCAACGGCGATTCAGAGTTTGATAAGCTGTTGCGATATTTCCTTATCTTGACCACCCTTAAAACTGTATCTCTGTCCTTTTGGCCTATTAATCGCTACATTCTCATTCACTTTGATGTAGGAGTCGGCTTTCACCAAAGAAGGGAAGTGCTCATATATCCAAATATATGCAAACACAAATTTTAGTAAGGATCTTATCTTACAATCATTTTCCGAATATAAACGATTTACACAATAAAATTACCTGGAAGAGACATATATTTCCGTCGACTTGCGCAGTGAGTGCCCTTGAAGCCTTTGTCAACTCATTGTTCAAGAAGGAGACTACCGTAGTACCCCAAGAATACTCATGCATCTCGTTTAAGGGATGCAATAGTTGAACATACTTGGCGTCGACCGAGCTTTCAGAACTGTCGAGGAAGATACATTTTCCCAGGACGTATAGCAAATAACCTGCTGCGGTAGCATTGATTCGCACCAAGTCCACCATTCCTTCCTCATCAAAGATTTTCTTGGTCCCAGATAATGCATCCTTCAACTTCCTCAGATTAAACTTCTTGGATAGATGACCATCCTTCACCTCAAGTACAGACTCCGTTCGAACCTGATTCCAACCGAACAAATCTCTGGTCAATTCAAAGATATTCTCCCAAGAAATTTTACTATCGAACCCGTCACTGACTGCTTTTTCCTCAAACTCGAGACCTAGAATTTGATGAGCATCATTGGGAGTTATCGCCATCTCACGGAATGGGAACAACATTGTATCAGTCTCTCCGTAGAACCTCTCACAAAATGCATACAAGGTAACTCTGTAATGCTCAATATTTGAACTCTCCACCGCAGTCCACAACCCAGAGTTCTTGACAATCAATTTCACCTCCTCACATTCATCCTCAAGATCCCAATTCTTAGTCATTGAACATGAAGTTTGGCGCCTCATGAGACGGATGGCATGCTTGTGATCCTAAATACCAAAAAAAAAAAATGAAAATAAATACAAACACTTGACGCAAATTTAAGATAGATACACTTAAAAAAAAGACGGATTGAGATTACTTACGAAAGTATTATGGATTTGACATGCCCAGGAGTCTTTGTATCCAAAAAGAACATTTCCACCATCTGCTGGGGTCCCCTTTGGAGGCTCACCTGGTCCCAGTCTAACCATCAAGTGACGGGAAGGCATGTGGGAATCAGCTGGTTTAGTGATGTTCCTCTTCGGTCTTCCGATTTCAGTTGAAGTTGAAGCTTGGGTTTGTTAAAGAATAGCTTGAGTTTGTTCTCTATCTCCTCCTTCTTCTTGTTCCTCTTCCTGTTCCACTGCCTCTTCAACAATTTCATCTTCGATATCCTTATCTTTATCTCCATCATCATCATCATCATCATCATCATCATCATCATCATCATCATCATCATCATCATCATCATCATCATTACCTTCTCCAACAGGTAGCATGTCCTGATCACCATCATCATCATCATTGTTACCTCCTCCAGCACATCATCATCATCACCTCTTCTATCAGATGGAATTGATTGGTCTTCATCTGGAGTTTCATCCGAATCACTTGGTTCCGGTGGTGGTTGAGAATCATTCCGTACACGAATCTTGATCGTTCCAGGCTCAACGAATGCCCCTCGATGTGTTAAAGTCAAGAGTTTGTCGCCTACGCGAGGAGGTCTTGAAGGAGGAGTAACATTTTTCTTCTTTCCCTTAAGCGACCTAAACAAGAAAAATTAAGAAAAAATTCATAAGTCGGCATGGTCGAAAAATATAACCTATCCGGCTACACAAAACTCTGAACGGTCGACTAAAATATGCATGCGCGGCTAAACTGTAACCGGCAGGGTATTATTCACATAACCTGCCGGCTTATAAGAAAGATGAACACAGTAGATGCAAGGATTTTCCATATAATCAGTCGGCAAGGTCCATTACCCATACATTGTCGGCTAACACACAACCGGCATGGTTGTATCCAAATACCATTCCAACTTTCATAATTCAAGGTATCAGGAGATACTAAAAAATTGAAATACAACCGACAAGGTAAAAATTTATAACCCACCCGGCTAAAAAAAAACTGACGCCGGCAAGGTCCTAGGTTGAATACCTTTCCGACCCTGCAAGTAGCAGTTACAGATACTAAACAGCCGACAAGATCTTCAACCAAAGAGCTTGCCGACCAAACCTAGCTATGAAATGTCGGCAAGGTTGTGAAACAAACACCTTGCCGGCTAAATAACTGCAAATTCAAATATTCAATTTTTCTGACCTAATTTGACATGCAAACATGAAATTGAAGTACTAGAGTGAGTTTAAGTAGGCCCTTACTTTCTTAATCGCGTCATTTCTTCGGTTTCAGCAGCGTTGATCTCTTCCTCTTCGACGTTGTTTTTTCTTCACTTTCCTTTGAACTAAACTTGGAATTCCAAGGTTGCATTCATTGCGCTTTCTATTTGTTTGTTTCATCTTACTAGCCCTCGGCGGTTCCATGGTTGAAGATTAATCGAAATTTTCGAATCGACGATTACGACGAATTTTCAATAGTGGGGAAGGAAGAACCGGTAAGGTAGAGGTGAAGAAGAAGAGAAGAAGATGAAATTGTATAAAAAAAAACTGATTTAGGATAATTAGAATTATAAAGGGTAAGGATAGTATTATAACTTCACCCATATTATTTATCTAGCTTTTAACCATATCCGACCCGACCACAAAAAAAAAGAAAGAAAAGAAGCAAAGGTTATCCACCTCATCGACAAACCACTAGCCAATTGAGGATAAAGAGGCAGATATAAGTTGCTATATGTCATTTACATATATGTCAATCCAAGTCGGCCCTTTGATTTTTATTGGTTAATAGTTTCTTGGCCACGTGGAGAAACACTTTATACCGAGATAAAAGGAGTCCGTGGCCGATGTATGATGCAACCAGTTAATCTTTTGCTGCACAACTTGATATGTAAAGCAAAAGCTTGCATCATAGACAGATAAGATGAGGAAAATAGATAAGTTTCTTTTCCTCTCATATAGCCCACCATTCGACCACTTCACAGTTCACACTACTTATAATTTTTAGAGTTCTTTCTCTCTCTGTAAGCAATTTGCGAAATTTACCAAGCATTTCCTTAAACTTTATCCGTTCTTAATTTATTTGTTCTCCAAATCTTACTCGTAGAGGAAGAAAACACGAGGGATATGTCAAAGTTGAAACAATGTCGGTCCAAAGATTTGTAAAAAAATATCAGGTACCCGCCACCAAACATTTGCAACCAACTTTGATTCTCTTTATTACAGGTCAAATCATGTTTATTTCCTTTCTTCTATTGCCCTACTAATGACTCATGGATGACTCAAAATTACAAATGATGACTCATAAATGACTCTGCAAGACCCTGAATATTCAATTAGAAAATGATTTATTGGATCCCATAGGTGATCCTGTTGAACGGTTGAACCTCAATCTTGGCGTTCCCTGTATATAAGTAGACCTTACTCCCTCGTTTCATTCACCATTCAAACCCACAAACAATTCAGAGACCTTCAGACAGTCAAACAAAAGACTAGTGGTACATTTCTAAAGCAGTAATATTATGATGAAGAACAGAATTCCAGACAGCGTTCTTGAAATTAAATTGAGGTTAGGAGGAGGTGGGATGCGAAAAATCTTCAAACAGACATTTAATGTCGAACAAGGAGAAGAGTTATTGAAGGTGTCTAGATGTTATTTGTCCACCACTGCTGGTCCAATTGCAGGTTTACTCTTCGTATCAACTCATAAAATTGCATTTTGCAGTGAAAAGTCTCTCACCATCCCTTCCACAAATGGAGGACTTATCAGAACACCTTACAAGGTAGTAGTACCAATAGAGAAGATAAAGAGAGTAGAAGAAAGTCAGAATGTCGACAAACGGAAACAAAAGTACATAGAGATAGTTACAATAGATCATTTCGATTTCTGGTTTATGGGTTTCGTCAATTACGAAAAAGCTTTTAAGTGTCTGCAAAGATCAATCAACATATCGCAACAACAATCTCTGTGACATGAAATTTGTATATATATAGATGAGTTTAAGTAGTGGAAAATATAGTCAGTACTTGAAGCAGTACAAAAAAAATAAATATCTCGTACTGTATATATATATAAGATATATATCTCTGAATGAAAACTTTTGTTGTTATGAAATGGTCAAATTTAGAACAATCTTTTCTCAACCTTTAACATTTTCTTCTTTATCTTGAGTTTAATTGATTTATTAGTAGCAATTTTCCTTCAAAAAAAACCAAAAAAACAAATAAACTTTCACTTAAACAAGAGACTAAGAATGAACAATCCATGTTCAATGACAAAAGATAAATGAAACAAAGACCAGTGTTTAGGTACTAGAATTAAAATTTGGCAACTCTGACTAGATTTTCTACGCAAGTCCGGCAAAACTTGTCCTCTTTTTGAAAGAGAACAAGGTCCAACGAAATTTTGGTTTGATTTCAGGAATGAGAGGAAAAATAGTTGCTCCTATAGCCAAGGTCTGTAGCCTGCTGAATTGCTTAGTCCCTTTTGGTAATGAGCTAAGCTTTTTCTTACCCTATTGTGACTCCCAGAAAAGTAGTGGACAATCCATGCAAGCCCTTGATTTCCTATTGGTTTATAGTTTTGGTGATGAGTTGGATATGACCAACATATTTTACAAACACCTAATCATACACATCACCTCCTCCAGATAAAATGAAGTCATTTCTGATACCCAATGCGTATTTGACTTTGTGCACACTTATCTCAAAGAAACAACTTTCCAAGGGATAAGAAAAGAGAAGGTTGGTTGCTGAATTTCGCAAAAAGGCGATGTATTATGCAGTTATGTACTCCGCATCTCCTCTGTTCAGCAGCATCATCCAGAGTCCAGACACCCCATTACGAAGAAAGAAAGAAAGAAAGAGAGAGGGAAAATGCTGACCACGAAACTAAACAAGTCAGCTGCATCCACATGTTTGTGTTTGCAATGGTGTTGGCTCTTGGTCCTACTCAAGAATAACCCTACCAAATCAAATACTCAATAGCTAAAAATATGTCCGACCCCTATTACAAAATTTCAAGAATAATCCGGTAGTAAATAATCATCAACTACAGGGATTCCCGAAACTTATTCGAACATTAATCAGCTTAAATCTATTAAACCAGGACAAACTTCATTTTATTTTCTAGTAAAAGAATTAGAAAAGACAGAATAAGTCATCTTGGCATTATTGCCTAAGCTTTCTTCAGAAAATATAATATAATTTAGAACCCACCAAACTTTTGTAACCAATACTGATTCTGGTTATGATTTTCTTGTCAATAAAAAAATCTCATCATGTTATGCTGGTGCACTTTACGCCCTGGTAATGACTCATGAATGACGCTTCAGAACCTTTTGAATCAAGTTGGTGGTTCACTTAACCAACTTCAGGGTCCGGTGTGCATATATTAATACACCTTTCTCATTCCGTTTTTCATTCACAATTTCAGACCCATTTTTCCTATATCCTACTGTAATTTATAGATTTTCATCTGCATTTTAATCCAAGTACATAATGAAGAACAGAATTCCAGACAGTGTTCTCGAAATGAAGTTACGGCTAGGTGGTGGTGGAGTGCAAAAGATCTTCAAGCAAACATTTAGAGTCGAAGAGGGTGAAAGATTACTCAAGGCATCTCGATGTTATTTATCCACCACTACTGGTCCAATTGCTGGTCTACTCTTTGTATCAACCCACAAAATAGTGAAAAGTCTCTCACAATCTCTTCAACAGATGGAGGACTTATCAGAACACCTTACAAGGTAATAATACCAATAGAGAAGATAAAGAGAGTAGAAGAAAGTCAGAATTTCGATAAACCAAAGCAGAAGTACATTGAAATAGTTATAATAGATCATTTTGATTTCTGGTTTATGGGTTTAGTTAATTATGGTAAAGCTTTTAAGACTCTTCAAAACTCCATCAACATTTCTCAACAGCAATCTCAATGAGGAATATTGGTGTCATTGTACATATATCAATCAGCATGGGTTTAAGTAGAGAAACACATACTAGTGCTACCAATTCATGTACTTAACAGTCCATATTGTACTTTTTTTCTTTGTCTCTTTGTAATTGAAACATTTATCGTAATCAAAATGATCGTACCTGCGGATAGTTCTTTTCTTAAAATGAATGTCATTCTTCTTTTTCATGAGTTTAATTGGATACGAATGTTATCATAGCTACATCCTAGAAAGGTTGATTAGCATTCCTCTCGCACTCGCTGCTATATGACAGAAAATGTAGTACTTGGATTTGTTAAGCTATTAATTAACCTACCTAATCTCATTGAGGATGATCCGATGAGCTTGATGGTTCAAATTTTCCATTACCAATTTTCATATCATTGATGGACAGAATCTGCATGTACAATATTTGGAATGCACATACTAACCGAGTTTTGGGAGATTTACACTCGGTAAGAAGTTTTATAAACTAGAGGTGAGGTCAAACAGATGTTTCCGGCAAGATCTGAGTTTATTAGCCTTAGCTTGTAGGCATTATCTAGTAGCTCCAACCTTTGCGCCGAATCGGTGCAATTTAGTATATTTTATGATCCTATTCCAATCTGACCCTTCCATCTAAAAACTGGATAATGAGCAAAGCGTTTGCCTTTTTTGTCACCGAATTGTCATCACCAATGGAAAAGCATGTCATCACCGGGTCACACATTGAGCAATCCAAGTCATATGGGGTAATTTACCATCCGACCCTGACCACTAGAAAAGCAAAGGGGTATCCACCTCGTCGACAAATACCTGGCCAATAGTGTGAACACGTAAATCACGAAGGCATCTATATGTTCACAAACAATGTTCGTACTCTAGGTACCGTCTCACACTGATAATACGATTGCATTGATTCCTTGGCTCAAAACCCTCGGGTTTATCATAGCCTCATCTAATAACATCGCGAGGGGTGTTTACGCAGGGGAAGATAAAGAAAACGAAGTATAAAAGTAAAACTCAAGGAGCGTTAGGCGAATATAAAGTGCTGAAATGTAAATAAGACTGGGATTTACGTGGTTCAACACTAAGGCCTACATCCACGGGGTTGTTGTTTCACTATATACTTGATGGTTACAGGGATAGTCGAGTGACTTTGGAGTTTACATAGGTCTGTATATTGTAAAGGACTAACTTACATTCACAATCTTTCTCTCTCCTTCTCTCCCTGATTTTTCCGATCCCCTCACTCTTGGTGGAGAGGGGGTATTTATAGGGTTAGAGTGTGGGACCCATTTCTGAGGGCCGTTGGAACCTTATCTTCTTGTGTTTTGTTTCCATCACGCGGAGGTCTTCGTTCATTACTTGATCACGCAGAGCCATCCTCGTTCGTTCCACGGGTTGATCGACACGTATACTGCTCAAAGTGTTTAATGCGGGTAGTTGAGGCGCCTGCTCGTGTCAGACAAGTGTCTTCTTCCCCTGTCACGTCCATGTCAGTTAACTTTCTCTTCACCGTTGATCTTAGCTTCTTTTGGGGATGAGATAAAGTAACTCTTCGGGAGTTATTTGGTGCTCCGCAGTACATCGTGTTTTCGGTGCATCTTTTAACTTCTGCCTTTAGATTTGTTCGGGCAAAGATCCTACGTCGCCGGGATAGGCTTCTTGGCTATGGGCGTGTGTCATCGTGTTTTGATGTCTTTGCCTGCATGCTCTCCACGTATCTTCCTATATACACGTGTTCGATGATGAAATATGTACACACAATTTGCCCCTTTTCTTCGGGCTTGAATGTTTAGTGGGAGCATTGAAGAAAACAGACGTTACATATTCTTCCTCTCTCCTAATAACTTATCCTAAATACTTGGGCATGTTTCTTATTCGTGCATTAACTGCTCATTTAATGGGCACATTTCCCATTCCTCCATTAACTTCCTTCTCTTTCTTTCGAGTATATTAAGCAGAGAAGAAGAATTAATTTCATTCTCCTTGAAAATTAATTTCATTCTCCCTAAAAATTAATTTCATTCTCCCTGTCAGTCTTCATTCTTTGTTCTTCAACCATTAAATTCTCTCTGCCTTAGCATTAATCGCGCTCGCTTCTTCTTTGTTTATGGTTTTTTGTCCTCTTCCTGCTGTTGTTTGTGGTGGTAAGGTTTCTTTTCTTTGTTCCTGTTGTTTTAAGCTGTGTTGATTGTAAATTTTCTGCTGTTGATCGTATCGTAGCCTCCTATTTCTGCTGCTGTCGTCCCTTGTTTGTGATGAAGAACCTCTTTTAATGCTTGTATGCTAGTTTTCCCCTGTTCTTCGTCTCAAATCGAGGAGGCCATTGTTTTACTTGTATTGATTGGACTTTTGAGTTTAGGGTTTTGGGGAATTTCAAGCATGTATGCTACTTTTAGGGTTTCTGTGCTATGTTGAGATGGACTGCTAATTTTGTGGTTTTTTGATCTTTGGTGATGTCCTTGTGTTTGTTTCTAACTTGTTTATGTTGTACCTCTTCGCAGCCATGTCTGACCGTCCGCGGCTTCCTTATCAAACTCCGGGTTCTAGTCTACCGAGATCCCCTCCGCGCAGAGAGTCTCAAATGGATCCCCGTGGTATTAGAGTTTCTTCTTCTGGGGCGAAGGCCTCTCCTCCTAGGAAAGAGGGTCCCTCAAAAAATCCTTTTGGGTCTCGAAACGCTGCCGATCGTGCGGTTTCTCGTCCTCGTGATGACGTTAGGTGTACGCAGACACCTCCTCGTGCTGTCGCCTTTGATGTTCCTCCTCTGCGTTCTGTAGTTCCCGTGCAGCACCCTCTGCCGCCACCTCCAGTACTTTCTTTCAAAGGGAAGAACACCAAAGGTGGTGTCCCGAGAGCTGAATCTTCTAAGAATCCTTCTTTGAAAAGAAAAGCTTCTGAGGCTTTTGTTGGTTCATCCGATCCTGCGGGAGAGGATGAGGCTGCCCCGGTGATACGCAACGTTTCGGTCAGCAAGAAGAAAGTTACATTCAAGCATATTGACCTTGAAGTTTTCAAGGAAAAGCATGAGCTTCAAGCCTTCGAGGTTCGTTTCTATGCCCCTGAGGATGATATTACTTATGAGCTCATCTCGAAGTATCAGTTTGATGAGTTTCACTTGTTGACTACGATTGGAGCCTTCGAGGCGGGTCTTATGCTGCCGTTGTACAAGTCTGGTGACTCCTTTTATTACGATGTTCTTGCTGGTCGTGAAGGCTCTTCCACCAATACTCACAGTCGTTCTGTGTCGCAATTATCAGGAAATTATCTCCGTGCACTGAGGGAGTGTTATCTGCGGAGTAAGGGGAAGACGATGATGACGTGTTATGTTCCAAATCCCGCGGAGAGGGAATGGTATACTTCTGAAAACTTCAAAACTCCTTTGGTGATTACGTCAATAGTAGGAACCGTAAACCGTGGAGTGTTAGCCTTCGGAATCTCGCTGCTCCTCGGGGCGAAATTCGTCTGTTAAGTGAGGTGAGCGATGCCAAACTGAAGTATGTTCCAGGCACCGAGGGGTCTAGTCAGCGGAAACTTTTTCCGACACGTGAGAGGATCAAGCGTGACCATGATTATGAGTGGAAAGCTACTGTTATTGAAATTGTTGGTCCTTGGGCGTACGGTTGGATTCCCGGTCCGCACGGTTGGCGTCCTTCTGAGAGTAGCAGGCCACGTGAATCTCCTCCTGCTCGTTATGGAGATTTCTGTCCCTGGCGTTTAAATTTCGAAGGCATGAACTTTCCTTATGCCCTCGACGTCGTTGAAGGAGACGAGGAGGAAGGTTCTGGTGCTATACTTTTACCGAAGAGTGCCACTACTGCCAAGGTATGCAGATTCTGGCCGCGCCTCTCCTCCTTTTAAAAATCAAACTGTTCGAGGAAAAAAAAATAACTCTTTTTGTGGGACGTGTTGGTTTGCAGGTGTCGAAGAAGAAAAAGATTAGGCCGAAGCAGTCTTCTACCATGGTGACGGGTGAGGCTGAGGTTCATGAAGAAGTTACCAGTCCGGTAAACGAAGAGTTTGCCGAGGATGAGGAAATTTCTGATGGGGAAGAACGCACTGATACTTCCCCTCTCAATGTCGAGGAGGAGATTGGTGCGGGTTGTGATGGTGATGAGGGGATAAATAATGCCGCGGTAGCTGACGGCAGTGTTATCGCTGATATGTCTGTTCCTGCTGGTGATGCTGCGGAAACTCTCCCCACCATTTCTCAAGAGTTCTCTTTTGACAGGATTTATTCCGCAGGGGAACTCTTTGACGATGCTCTCGATTTTCCTGAAGACTTCTCTCTGCTTTCCCCCAATGATGATTGGGATGTGCTCGGGGGTTCTGTTAAGGAAAACGCTGTTGTTCAGGATGGGGGCGCGGATGATCATGATGCACATGTTGATGCCGAAACTTGTGTTGATGGGGAAATATCAGCAAAGGGGAAGTCCGTGGTTGACTCGCCTTCCGAGGATTTCCCTCATTCGCTGACGTTTGAGGGTGAGGACGCCATAATGGATTGGCTCAAGAAAAAGGGTCTGCTGTTTGTCCCTCATCCTGCCCCGGTGGTTGCTGGTGAAAAGGATTCCGATGTGTATACCCGTCGGATGATGGAACTATCTTCCAAGGCGCGGGTATCTGAGATGTGGGGGAAAAGCTTGAGTGTTCCTGAAGCTACCCTCGTATCGGAGCCTCCTACTTCTGTCGCGGATATGATGGACATAGCCGATGGCTACCAATATGGTTTTCCTCAGCAGCGTGTCTTGGAGGTAAGTCTTCGTACATATCTCTTCGTGACGATTGAATCCTTCGGTGTAATAATGTTTGCCGTTTTGATGTGTAGATGATGAGGAGTGAGCATTGTAACCATGTGCTGTATCAATTCTTTAAAGCGAAATCTTTAAAGCTGGAGGCTAAGCTTCGTCACAGAGAAAAGGAATTATCTGCGGCTGAGGTGGAAATAGAAGAACTGAAGAAAAGCCTTAAAGAGAAAGAAAGGCTGGGTGAAGCGGAGGCTGGTCTTCGTTCAGAGCTTGCTGCCGTTCGCGCTGAGTTAGAGCAAACTCGCGGCCAATTTTTAGCTTTCACAGGTTTGGTTGTTTTTCCTCTTTTACCCTCGCAGTGCGTCGTAATTTCTCTATATTACTTAGTTGTTCTGTCTGAGTCTCCCCACCCTATCTCCAGTGGGTGGCGTCCCCGAGCTGATATGGCTTCGAAACGAAAGGGCACGACAAAAATCTCGTATCAAAGAGCTGGTCGAGAAAATTAAGAGCGAAGCCAAAAAGTGGGACGCTCGGGCTGAGGGATGGCGCGCAAGGCATGTTCAAATGGTTGATATGCAGAATCTGTATAACCATGACCGTACTTTGTTCAATGGTACGCTGCTGTGGACACGTGAGAATCTGCGGGAATCCCGTGAGCGCACTTCATTGTTGGAGTCTAGGATACATCTTCTGGAAGAGGAATTACGAAAGGCTCGCTCCCTTCCTTTTCCGGGAGTTAAGGAGAGCATGTGTGTCTTACCAGAGAAAGGGACGATGCCCGAGCCGAAGTTGGGGCTCTAAGCAAGCCCTTGCTGCGTCTCGCGCTGAAATAGCTCGCCAGGCTGAGTCTGAGAGAAATCTTGAAGTATGTATGTACAGACTTAGCAAAGGGGTATCAGAGATAAACAACGAAGTCAACCACCTTCGTCACATGGATTCGATGAAGCAGGTAGAATTAGATGCCAGTCAATTTACTCTCACCAACCTTCAACTAGATTATAAGAAATTATCCGCGGAATATGACCATCTTGATGAAGCGCGAGATGCGGTTGTTAATGAGTATGAAGAGGCTTCGGCTTGTGTCGAAGGTATAACCCTATTTCATCGAGTGTGATTGTGTCTTTTCTGTGCTAACTCCCTGGTGTTGTCTTTTTCAGAGCTCGAGGGACAACTCCGCGTTGCAAATGAAAAATTTGAAAAGGCTCAATCTTCCTTAGCGCAGCAGGAAGAACAGACTAATCATTTTAAGAGTTTGGCGGCATCCCGCGAGGAGGCCGTTGGTGCTGCTTCTAAAGAAGTGAATCGTCTATCTTCGTTGTTATCCCAAGCCCAACAGCGGACGACAGTTATTATGCATAAGGCTCGGTGTCAATTGGCTGAGGAGACAAACAAGATGCTGGAGAGAAGATTGAGCTTGGCCTTAAGACCGAGCATGGCCTCGTGAAGAGCTATCCGCGTCGTCCAGTACCTGCTCCTTGCCTGGCTCCTCGGGACCCTCATCTGGTGGGAGCGTCCCTTCAACTCTTCGGAACAACCCTGCTGATGGGGCGGCATCATCTAAGTAGAGACCGCGGCATCATTATCCTTCCGTTAGATTTTGCTAGTATTTTGTAAAAAGAATATTTTTGATGTGTATTCCTTGTATTGGCCTTGCCGCTTTTTGTAACCAACCTTTATGAAATGGATCTTTTTTGATATACCTGCAATATCAGTTTTTGTTTATTTTAAGCATTGTGATGAAGGACGCTAAAAACAAAAGAAGAGTTTTTTAAGTGTTTGGGTGCGATACCGAAGGGAGGTACCTTCGTGATCGTCTTGAGACCTGTCACCCCGCTGGCGAACCCTTGGCCAGAGGATTCCCAGACGGTGGGGGCCGAGGCAACGTTCTAGGATATGGGGTTAAAATATTTACATACACCCATTCCGTCGACCCGTTGCCTTAAGATTGGTTGGGTATCTCTTTCTGCTGGGTGCCTTCCCCCTGGTCTTACACTTATGGACACTGATGGGGGAGCCCTGAGAGATTGTAGATTAACTACTTTCCCCAATATTGTTGATAGGTTTTGTTTACTTGAATTTTAGAAAGCTTGTTTGATTGATAGGTTGAGGCCTGCAATTCCTCGTCCAGAGATAGAAACATGTAGAGCGGTCACGCTGCCTTCTTCTTCTGGTCTTCTTCACGCAGATGCAAAGCTGCGTTGCTCCTATGGGTAATATAGTTTAAGCCACTTAGCATTCCAAGGATGCCGGAGGACCTCGCCTTTCAGATTGCGAAGGTAGTAGGAACCGTTTCCCGCAATGTCGTGTATTATAAAAGGTCCTCCCCACGTAGGTGCTAACTTTCCCCATCTCTTTCTCGTTGATACTGTGGGATTGTTCTCAACACATACTGCCCCTCTACAAAATTTCGAAGCTTTACCTTTTTGTTGTACTCCCTTGCTAGTCTTCGTTGATAATTTTCCATCTTCTGCAATGCTGCTTCCCTTCTTCCTTCTAGATCGTCCAATCTCTCTAACATCATGTCTGTTGTGAGATTTTTCTCCCATGCTTCGGTCTTTGTGGTTGGCATGAGGATCTCTGTTGGGATGACTGCTTCAGCTCCATAAGTGGAGAAACGGGGATTCCCCAGTGGCAGATCTTCTTGTTGTTCTGTATGCCCATAACACATTATGCAACTGTTCACACCATCGCCCCTTATGTTCGTCTAATTTTTTTTGAGGATAAGGGCGAGGGTCTTGTTAGTGGCTTCCGCCTGTCCATTGCTTTGAGGGTATATGGGGGTGGATTTGTTCTTCCTTATCTTGAAAGTATCGAAGAGCATGTCTATGTTTTTCCCCTGTAATTGCTTACCATTATCGGACACGATTTCTGCTGGTATGCCGAACCTGCAAATGATGTTCTGGAATATGAAAGTAAACACATCCACGTCTCTGATCCTGGCTAAGGCTTTAGCTTCTACCCATTTACTGAAGTAGTCCGTGGCTACTATCAAAAATCGTCTTTTCCCTGACCCTTCGACGAAAGGCCCGACGATATCTATGCCCCATTTTGCAAATGGCCACGGGCTATCTACAGAATTTAACATTGTTGCCGGCGCGTGTATCTTTTTGGCGAAGCGCTGACATTCTTCACACCGTCGGGACATCCTTGCGGCATCCTGTATCATTGTGGGCCAGTAATATCCTTGCGTTTTTGCTTTGTCGGCTAGTGATCTCATGCCGCTATGATTCCCTGCGTCACCATAATGGATGTCGTTTAGAATTCGATGCCCCTCTTTCCGGGATAAGCAACGTAGTAACGGTCCGAGGAAGGATTTCTTGTACAGGACCCCATCCCGGAGATCATATCTTCCTACTTTGGAGAGTATTTTCCTAGCTTGTTTATGATCCGCGGGTAAGCTTCCCTTTTCGAGAAACGCATGGATCCATTCTCCAATCATCTTCGTTGCTGAAGTCTTCGTCTTGATTTGCTCTTGACAGGATATCTTCTTCTCGTTATGGATGTCTTCTCCTACCTGGTCTTCGATATTTTCTTCCACTGTATCTTGATTGGTAGCGAAGGAGAATTGAGATGCAATCGAAGGCTCGTATACCCTTGTTATTTTAATAGCTTCGACGCTTTTATCCTTCAGCATGGATGATATATATGCTAGGGCATCCGCGTGCCTGAGATCCCTTCTGCATAAGTGCCGGAACTTGATGTTCGGAATTTGTGATGCCAATGTTTGGACCAAGGCCATGTAAGCTGAGAGGGTGTCATCGTACACATTGTACTCGAGCCCTATTTGCCGTATGACAAGCTGCGAATCACTTGTCAGTCTTACATCGGTTACCCCCATTTCTATTATTACACGGAGGGCATGTACGACTGCCTCGTATTCGACGATGTTGTTGGTATGCTCTTTGAATTCTAACCTGAGTGCCTGTACAATCCTTTCTCCGGTTGGGGTGGTGATGACAATGCCTATTCCTGCTCCTTCCTTATTTTTGGAACCGTCGACGAAGACTTCCCATTGTCTTTGACTCGCGGGTTCGAGGATATCCATTGGATCCTTGCTTTCTTCCTCGGCTTCTGGTATTCCCTTAATCTCTTCGTCGTTGTCCAGGGGGAGGTCTGCTAAGAAATCCGCCAAAACTTGGGATTTTCGAGAATGTTGAATTTCATGAATGATGTTGAATTGGTCCAGGTGGGTGTTCCACTTGGCTATTCTGCCCACTTTTCCCGCGCTTTTGAGGACTGCTTCCAGTGGTGCTTTGCATGGGACCCGGACGAAGTGAGTTAGGAAGTAGGTTCTCAGCTTTTGAGTAGCCCATACCAATGCTAGGATAAGCTGTTCGATCTTTGTGTAGTTCCTTTCCGCAGAATTGAGGGTCTTACTGACGTAATAGATAGGCTGTTCTATCTTCGTATTGGTTTTGACCAACACTGCGCTGACTGCGTCTTCTGTTGCTGCTATGTATAATGCCAAAACCTCATCAGGATCCGGCTTCTGCAGGATCGGAATTGAAGCTAGGTGTTCTTTGATTTTTTGGAAGGCTTCTTCGCATTCTGCGGTCCATTCAAACTTGCTCCCTTTTTTGAGAATATTGAAGAAATGTTTGCATTTGTCCGAGGATCGGGCAATAAATTCCCAAGGCTGCGATGGACCCATTGAGTTTCTGCACTTCTTTTAAATTCTTCGGGGATGGCATTTCTACTATGGCCTGAATCTTACTGGGTCTACCTCAATGCCCCTTTTTGTTACCAGATACCCGAGGAATTTCCCCGAGGTGACGCCGAAAGTACATTTCTCTGGATTCACTTTCATGTGATGTTTTCTCATTGCTTCGAAGATATCTCTCAGATCCTGGTGGTGATCTTTGCGCAGCTTACTTTTGACGAGCATATCGTCAACGTAGACTTCTAAGGTACTACCAATCCATGGCCTGAAGATAGCATCGACCATTCTTTGGTATGTTCCCCTGCGTTTCGAAGTCCGAAGGGCATTCTAGTGTAGCAATAAAGGCCATGTGGGGTGTAGAACGCTGTGTGTGGCTGATCTTCTTCTGCCAGGGCTACTTGGTTGTAGCCAGAATGTCCATCCATGAATGACAGTTCTTCATATCCTTCTACTGCTTCTACCAGCTGATCTATGCTTGGCAGGGGATACTGTCCTTTGGACATGCCTTGTTGAGGTTAGTAAAATCGATGCATATTCTAACCCCTCCATTTTTCTTAGGAACGACGACCATGTTAGAGATCCATGTAGGGTACTTGACTTCCTTGATAAATCCTGCGTCTAGTAGTTTCCGAAGTTCTTTTTCCACTGCCTTATGATACTCTGGTGCAACTTTTCTAATTTTCTGCCTGAACGGGGGTGTGCCTGGTATGATGCGTAGCTCGTGTTGGATTACTTTCGGGTCAATCCCCGGCATATCTCCTAGCTTCCAGGCGAATACATCCGCGTATTCTTTAAGTAATTTGGTTAGAGAATCTTCTTTCTTTCGTCCATTATGGTCC
This sequence comes from Papaver somniferum, assembly GCF_003573695.1. Classification (NCBI taxonomy): domain Eukaryota; kingdom Viridiplantae; phylum Streptophyta; class Magnoliopsida; order Ranunculales; family Papaveraceae; genus Papaver; species Papaver somniferum. The sequence goes on along the minus strand of NC_039365.1, from coordinate 148,336,792 downwards.
CTACTTTGATCATCTTCGGGTTTTCTTCCGTTCCTATGTTGATTTCTTTTACGGGCTCTACTGGCGTGAACACCGGCTTCGGGTCCCCGAGGACTGGGACGTTCTTTGATTGCTATTTGGTATGTTTCTGTCCTTCGTTGGCTGCTGAAGTACTTGTCTCTGTGCTTAGTACATTATCATCTTTTGTCAAGCCCTTTCCTGTAGTTTCGTTGAGGAACAGGTCTATGGCCTTCTCTTTCGCGGCTTCTTTTTTTAATTCTTCGGGTTTTTCGCTGCTCTTCTTGTTCGTTGTTGATACGATCCTGAGTGGCTTGGCACTCTCTTGCAGAGACCCGATCTCCCTTGATTTCCATTACTCCCTCAGGTGTGGGAATCTGAGATATTGGTAGTACGTTGCCGCCACTCCCTTGAGTTTATGTAACCATTTTCGTCCAATAATGGCGTTGTAGGGGGATGGGGCGTCCACCACGCTGAATCGTGTTTCTAACTTCATGGGTCCAGCGTCAACTTGCAACACGATGTCTCCCAATGGCTTTGTGGGTGCTCCATTGAATCCGTAGATGGTGTAATAAGAGGTCATTAGATGTTCTTCATGGAGCTTCATTCGTTTGAATGCGTCGTAGAATAGAACGTTCACTGAGCTTCCCCCGTCTATGAGGATTTTTTTAAGGTTACATCCAGCCACTGGTAGTGTGAGGACCAGGGGGTCGTTATGGTCTTCCATATCTTCTTCGATATCTTCAGCATCGAATAATAGGTGAGTCCATCCACTCTTCGTGCTCGTCCACCTCTATCCCATCGATCTTATACAATTCGCAGCGGTCTTCGAACTGCTTCCGTAACCTCTTTCCTATCTGTGCTGTAAGTGAGGGCCCTGCGGCTTCAGAACACGAGATGGTGTTGATTGTGCGGTTCCCTTCTGGAAGTTGGACTGGCTTGGTTCGTTTGGATCTATCCTCGGCGACATCCTTTCGTACGTAATGTTTGAGCTCGCCAGCATCGATTAATTTTTGGATCATTATTTTGAGGTTTTTACATTTTTCGGTCTGGTGTCCGTTGAAGCAGTGATATTCACAGTAATCTTTAGACTTCTCGGTTCTCGGGGGCTGTTTTCCCTTAGACCATGGCCACTCCAGGTTTTCCCTTCCTTTGATCTCTCGCAGGATCCGAGCATAGCTAGCGTTGAGCTTCGTGTAAACTTGATCTTCGAATTTTCGGTCGCCTGTTCGTCGTTCACCTTCGTTCCTTCCTGTCTTCGTGAGGCCGCTCCACTGAACAATTCCTTTTGGCCCCATTGGTTTGTTCTGCTGAATTGGTACGGTGAGACCTCTGCGTGTACGCCCTCGGGTTTTCACGCTGGATTTCTTCAAGACGAGCGTGCTTTTCAATAATTATTCGAAGATCTCCCTCTGTCTTAGGCACGCTTCCATGAATCTCAACAAATAGTGGACTCATTCGGTCTAATCCCCACTTGTAGCAGTTGATACTTACCACTGGGTCCACACTTCCTATGGCTTGGCAGATCTTGTGCCATCTGTTAGTGTATTCCCTCGTGGTTTCCTTGTAGCCAATTGCCAGTGAAAAGAGCTTATCCATTCCGGTGTTAACAGTCTTGTTGTACATGTAAGTTCTTAAGAACTTTTCTGCGAGTTGGTCGTAGGAGTGGATGGAGTCTGGCGGCAGATTATCAAACCAAGACAATGCCGATCCCTTCAGGCTTGACGGGAAGTATCTACAGAGTACGGCGTCGTTCTGACTCCATCTAGCTAAGACACGGTTATAATACCGAATATGTGCAGCGGGATCACTGGATCCGTCATAGCATTCGAACGTCGGGACAGGGCATTTCAGCGGAATAGGGGTGTTGGCCAGGCGATGAGTTAGGGGCGTGGAGTTAGCCTCTCTCATGACCTCTTCTAACCTTCCCCCGCCTTGTCTACTTTTTAATTGCCTGATCTCGGCCATCATTTCATCACGTAGCTCTTCCATCGCGCGGTGATGCCCTACGCTCTTCTGCTCGTGATAGTCTGACTCTCCGTCATTGTAATCTGGGTCAGATGCGCTACTTCCCCTAGCCGTGTCTCCATTGGCTGCTACGATGACTCTTCGGTCTCGATTTGGTTCTGGTGCCTTTGAATTTGCCTCATCAAGTTGCTGGCTGGTCTTCGTGCTTAGGGCAATCCGGTCTTTTAAATCTTGGTTTTCTCTGGCCAGCAGAACTACAACATCTGCGTAAACCTGCTGGCTTTTCTTCAATTCTTCAAGCTCAGCCATCAGTCGATGTGATTGGTTTGACCCCTGATTGGGAGTCCCCGCTCGTGCTACTACGGCCATGGTGCCGCCTTCTTCTATGGTTTGTACTAAAGGTGGTGGAGGTTCAGCTTCGATTGTTGGCAATTCCAAATCGGGCGGAGTGCCCACCGGCACAGTTTGATTTGTTTGTTGTTGGTGGCATTCCGAAGGTTGGGGGTGCGCGGGTTGATGTGTTCTGGATTCATCCACCCTTTCTTTTGGTTGGTGAGATTGATTCGTAACAAGAGTTTTGCTGGCTTCCGCAGCCTTTGGGGCTGCCGCTGCCGTACTGTACTTCGCTGCCGCTGCTCGGAGGGCCGCGGCTGCAACGGAGTTAGCGTTCATAGGAGAAGTGATTTTCGCAGTGTCCTGTCTCTGACTAGTTATTTTGGCTTTGTCTCCTTTCTTCTTGCTCCGGGTGATGACCGGGGTTGTCCTTGGTGCTTCCTTTGACGAGGCTTTGGATTTTCCTGCTTCCTACATCTTTTCAATCGTGTTGTCGTTTTATTTCTGCACAAGGGAATTTCAAACATCGGGAAACAGAAATGTCCGTGCGTATCGGGTTAGTTTACGAAATTCATTACTCCAAGACAGAAAAAAAACTGCCCGAGGGCCACAGAGAACTTTTAAAAATGCGGGTTCATTGAAGGTATGTGGATACGTGAAAGGATCCCTTTGAAAATGCACGTGGATCTTTTTGAAAATTTTCAAAAACCCATCGGAAAGACAAGTCCGTACGAGATCTAAAAAATGTAAATCCATGGGTCTAAGCAATAAATCTTTTAACCAGTTTGAATGGCTTCGACAGATACTGCCAGAGCTAATGAAGTAGAGCAATCATATGCTAATTTAATTTGAAATCACAGGATAAGATAAATCTTTTACCGAGACGAAGTCCCTGTTTCTAGCGCCAAATTGTGAACACGTAAATCACGAAGGCATCTATATGTTCACAAACAATGTTCGTACTCTAGGTACCGTCTCACACTGATAATACGATTGCATTGATTCCTTGGCTCAAAACCCTCGGGTTTATCATAGCCTCATCTAATAACATCGCGAGGGGTGTTTACGCATGGGAAGATAAAGAAAACGAAGTATAAAAGTAAAACTCAAGGAGCGTTAGGCGAATATAAAGTGCTGAAATGTAAATAAGACTGGGATTTACGTGGTTCATCACTAAGGCCTACATCCACGGGGTTGTTGTTTCACTATATACTTGATGGTTACAGGGATAGTCGAGTGACTTTGGAGTTTACATAGGTCTGTATATTGTAAAGGACTAACTTACATTCACAATCTTTCTCTCTCCTTCTCTCCCTGATTTTTCCGATCCCCTCACTCTTGGTGGAGAGGGGGTATTTATAGGGTTAGAGTGTGGGACCCATTTCTGAGGGCCGTTGGAACCTTATCTTCTTGTGTTTTGTGTCCATCACGCGGAGGTCTTCGTTCATTACTTGATCACGCAGAGCCATCCTCGTTCGTTCCACGGGTTGATCGACACGTATACTGCTCAGAGTGTTTAATGCGGGTAGTTGAGGCGCCTGCTCGTGTCAGACAAGTGTCTTCTGCCCCTGTCACGTCCATGTCAGTTAACTTTCTCTTCACCGTTGATCTTAGCTTCTTTTGGGGATGAGATAAAGTAACTCTTCGGGAGTTATTTGGTGCTCCGCAGTACATCGTGTTTTCGGTGCATCTTTTAACTTCTGCCCTTAGATTTGTTCGGGCAGAGATCCTACGTCGCCTGGATAGACTTCTTGGCTATGGGCGTGTGTCATCGTGTTTTTATGTCTTTTCCTGCATGCTCTCCACGTATCTTCCTATATACACGTGTTCGATGATGAAATATGTACACACAAATAGAGAATCAAGAGGCAAACACAAATTGCCATATGTCATTTCATTTACCAAAGTGGAGAAACACTTCACTGAGATATCCATGGCCGACGTATGATGCACCCCCTTAACCGTTTCTTCCACAATTTGATATGTAAAGCAAAAGCTTGTATCACAGACAGAGTTAAAAATGAAACGGAAAATGGGTCATTTGTCCAAATATTTTTAAATTACGGTTTAAATGGACGAGTAAAAAATAGTTTGGATGAAATGGCCAAAAAGAAAAGTAGGGATGAAATAACTTAAATTTAAAAAATAGCAAGGATGAAACTGGATACATCCTGTGTAAATTAAAAATAAGAAAAAATATTTGAAAATGGGCACGATGAAACTGGTTACATCCTGCATATTTTTACATTTTTGTTCATTTAAACAGTATCAAAATCTAATTGTCCATTTCACCCAGGAATTGTTGATTTTGATCTTTTTAACCAATTTTGTGAAAAAGAAAAGAAAAAAGAATGGATTTTTTTCTCTCTTGTAAGCATGAGCGATTTGTCAAAAGTTGAAACATTGTCGATCTAAAGCTTTTTTAAAGAAAATCACGTAAACACCACCAAACAGTTGCAACCAACATTGAATCTCTTTAATACATTGTCAAATCATATGCTTATTTCCTTTCTATTGCGCAACTAATGACTCATAGATGACTCAAAATTACAAAAGATGACTCATAAATGACTCTGCAAGACCCTGAATATTCAATAAGAAAATGATTTATGGACCAACAGTTGATCCTGTTGAACAGTTGAAGGCGTTCCATGTATATAAATAGACCTTATTCCCTTGTTTGATTCACCATTCAAACCCATAGAATCTCTTCTCACCATTCTCTAACAATTCAGTGATCTCAGATACTCAAATTAAATACTAGTTGTACATTTCTAAAGCAACTATGATGAAGAACAGAATTCCACGCAGCGTTCTCGAAATTAAAGTAAGGCTAGGAGGAGGTGGGATGCGAAAAATCTTCAAACAGACGTTCAATATTGAACAAGGAGAAGAGCTATTCTTGGGGTACTGCGGTAGCCCAGTTGGGCAGGAGCCTGACTCTCAAGTACGAGGTCAGCGGATCGAGTCTCCGTTCACGAGTTTGGAGATCTCATGAAATACTCCCGTTATGTAAAATTTAGTTTAAGTTCTTAATGTATTGTATCTTCTTTCCTATTAAAAAAAAAGATACAAATGTCCGCCCTACATTATAAGGGGTGTCCTAAAAAATTAGGGAAGACTAATCTGTCCTTATTCTAATTAAGGTTATAACTAACCCTAGTAACCCACTAATCTAACCCACTACCCACTAATCCAACCCACTAATTAAAACCTAAATTAAAAGAAAAAATCAGTTTCAAAACCGATTCTATTCTTTTCTTTCTTCATCTTCTTCTTCTTCGTAGACATCGACGTTAATCGTCGATTCGAAAAAATTTCATCGTCGATTAATCAATCTTTATAAGCAATGCGTGCCAAGCAAACACCCAGACTTTCAGGATTGAGTCCTGGACTCCCACATATAGTGAATCTCCCAAATTTCTAATTCAAAAAGAACTTGAACCACTATTCAGAGGCAAAATCAATCATCCAACAACAACCAAGAAGTCCGATTCAAGTGAAATGCAAACCCGCGGGTAATTTCATTCATACCCATTCTTTTCAATTCGTTATTTGTTGAAGAAATCGATTAGAAATCATCAAAACCCATTGAAAATGGTAGTTACAGTAGATATTTCGGCTAGAAGAATTTTTTATGTAACCCTAGAATTGCTAACCGAACTTCCAAAAATAAGAACAGTTCGGCGTGCTCGCAAAAATTAAAAAATATCTGGTGACCGAACTACATAGTTTGGTCTGCTCGCAAAAAATCTCTCGTAACCGAATTCAATTTTTCCTTTGAAAGAATAAGTTCGGTTTTGTCGATAAAATTTCTCTTGCTAACCGAACTTTTGAAATATTTAGTTCGGTGTGCTCACAAAAAACTCTCGTAACCGAACTAAATTTTTCAAAAGTTAAGAATGAGTTCGGTTTTGTCGATAATTTTTATGGCTAACCGAACTTTTGAAATATGTAGTTCGGTTACGATGCAAAAAAATTTTGGTAACCAAACTATAGTCTGCTAACTTCAAGTGTTGTGTTTACTTTATTCTTTAGTTCTATTTGATTTGATAACACAATATTCTCTTATGTTTAGCTAATACTTTGGTTTTCGTTCATTAGGAACAAAGGAAAAAGATTGAGACTACAACTACATGAGGATTTGAAAACTCCCACCCCTCGTGGAGCAAAACATTAATATTTCCGAAAACGTGGTGCCACAAATGCTAAACATGGAGGGGGCTTGTTATCGTAAGTCAACCAAGATAATATTCGTGATGTAATCCAAGATGTCAATGAAGAGGTGATGGAGAATACAATTGATAATTTTATTGAAGAAGAGAATGATGATGAAGAAGAGCAAGAAAATGAAGACCAAGGAAATGAAGAGGTTGAACAAGAGCAAGGAAATGAAGACCAAGGAAATGTAGAATAAGAAGAACTAGAACCCGACAAAGAAGGAGAAGGAAAAGAGAAGGAAGAGAAGGAGAGGAGGTAGACGATGAAGAGGAAGAAGATGATGGAGAAGAGGGAGAGGATGATGATGAAGAAGAAGAGGAAGATGATCGAGAAGAGGGAGAGGATGATGATGAAGAATAATAGGAAGAGGATGATGATGAAGAAGAGGAAGAAATTGTTCATGCTAAAGAGAAAAAGAAGCCGAAGCCGCCTAGCAAAAGATACTCACACATTCCCCATGTTGATTTGTGTTTGCCACCAGTGGACCCAACTTATGGTACTCCAAATGATGGAGGGGAAACATTGTTTGGCTACAAACACTCATGGGCTGCGAATATTTATGCGACAAAGGTATTCTTTAAGTTCATAGTGTTACGTTGTTTTCGTATTAATAGTGTTTCGTCAAGTATTAATAGTTTTATGTTCTTTTCGTAGGATCATAACGATGCAGTTCGTCTTATTAAACGTCAAAAGGCGTCCAAATGGGATCTTTTTTTGGAGTGTGATGAGTTTGTAGACAAGGTTAAAGAATGTGTGTTATGGAAAGCTATTGAGTTAGCACATGTGGAATTTGACACTGTTGCCGTATCCGCATTTCTCGAGAGGCATTATCCCGAGACATATACTATGCATCTTCCATTCGGCAAGATGGGAATTACTCCCGATGATTGTCATAATATCACCGGCTTACCAGTGGAAGGTAAATGTCTTCGAGAAGGCTACAACGCCTCAATGAGTTATGAATATCTTGAATATTTGGCTCTAAAATATCTAGGATGGGATGCAAGAAAGTCTCAATGTGAGTTTAGACGTGTTGTGAGGTACCCTCAACGTGGAGATGAGTATAATCCAAGAGAGGCAAATGGAACATTGAAGAAGAAGGTCAAGAAGTTCAAGTTGGTAAAGTTGAAGGCAGCATTTGGAGAGACAAAAAAGAAGGTGGAGAAAGGAAAGTTGGTGATGGACAGGGAGACCCTTAGGCATCATGTCACCGCTTTTTGTGTTATATATGCTAGGAACTGTCATTTTCCCCGACACTTATGGAAATAGGGTGGATGCACATTATCTACAACTTTTAGAGAATCTCGATGAGATGAACAAATACTCTTGGGCCACTAGTGTGATTGCTTTTGTTTTAGAAGAGATGAGCAAAGGGTCGAGGATTAAGTGTAATCAAATTGGAGGTTACTTAACTCTTGTTCAGGTGAGTTTTTCTACATTGTTAATTAGCAAATTATTCGCAAAATCTTTCTTCTTCCAATTCAATTTTCATGTACGTGGATATTTTCGTATTTTCACATAGGTTTGGATTTACGACCACTTCCATAAATTGGGATTGGCTAGTGCAAAAGACCCTTATCCCCATAACCAACCTACAACAGGAAAATGGTTGTTTTTGGATGCACAAAAGAAGTCTAAAGAAGAGCAGTTGACTTCGTTGAGGGATAAATTGGATAAACTTACGGTGAACAGTGTGGTATTTCACCCATACGCCATACTCGATGATGTCTCTGTAGATGAAGACGACTTGAATGCTTTCTCTAGCGTCACGCCTTACTATGGACCAATTTGGTATCCTAACGGCTACGCAATATATAATCCAAGGAGAATACTAAGACAACTTTGTTGCGTCCAAATGGATCCCGACGTGGAGAATGAAAATTTCACTTTGCTGCTTCAAGGAACAAAGAACACCGAGAAGTATTTTGAGCCAAATCATGAACCAACTCCTGCAGTAGCACATTGGAATGCACTTACTAACTACCACATACCAAGAGGTTATTTGGTACCTTGTGAGGGAGATGTAAATGCATGTGAGGAAGATTATATGGAGTTTTATGAAGAAATTAGTCATCCTTTTGTGATGAATAAAGAACAACAAGCTAAGGATGATGCGGCAAAGGCAAAGGCAAAGAAGAGGAAGGCTAAGAGAGTTCAGAAGGAGATGCCTATTTGCGGAGAATAAGCAAAAAGGTTATGGGATGATGCGGCAAACTATTGAAAAAATATTTACTTGTGCTTAAAATTGGAATTAGGTGTTGAAGGGTTTGAAATTGTTAAATAAATGGATGGTTAAAATCAAAAGTGGATGGTCGGTGGAGACTAATGAACAAACCGCCTACTACAAGCAGTAGGAGGGTCTTATAACTAAAATAATGGTGGATCCAAGTAGGTCTAAGCAACTGAAGAGGGGTCGACAACCAGGAGAAGGTTCAAGTCGGGCTGTGGACGAAACCGGTGGAGGAGATGAAACCCCGAGTGATGAGGAAGTTCGTCCCAAAACTCGTGCTAAACAAGTAGGTGGTAAAAGGGGTCGACAACAAGAAGAAGGTTCAAGTCGCGCTGTGGAGGAAACTGGTCAAGGAGATGATACCACAAGTGATGAGGAAGTTCGACCTAAAACTCGTGGTGAACAAGGAGGTGGCAAGAGGGGTCGAAAAACTAGTCGTTAGTGATTTCGTATGATTTTAGTTTCAAAAGACATCTTAGTTATGGATTTCGTATGGTTTAATTTGGTATGTTTGTGTGTTTTAAACAATTACTTGAGGATTTCGTAGTTTGGTATGTATAAAACTTTTATATTTGTTTTAGAACCTTGTTTGTGTTTTCAATTTTTATTGGGTTTGTGTTTTCAATGTTATAAGACTGAAATGTTGAAATACAGTATGTTTTCGGTGACCTGCAATTTTTAAATTTGTAACCGAACTTGCAGTTCGGTTACCTGTGATAAATTACTGGTCACCGAACTCTTTTTTCGGTTACCTGGTAAAATTCTACCAGGTTGCCGAAGTCATAGTTCGGTTGCCTCACAATATTTTCACGGGTCACCGAACTTACCTGTAGGCTGAAGCAGTTATCCTTCATCCATATGATATTATATCGATTAGCAAAACATAATTTGTCTTGTAACCGAACTCACAGTTCGGTTAGCAGACCATTATTTCTTAGGTCACCGAAATGTTCTCTGGAGACTCAAATTTTTGCCATTGCACATGTTGGAAAACTCATTCTCTTGATGCAGAAATCACATATACTAACTCTTAGGTTTGTTTTGGAGTGTTTTTGGAATCGTATATATGCTTAGTTTGGCTGTGAGCCTCCAAAAAAAAGTTCGGTGACCACTTGTATTTGTCTTGTAACCGAACTCGCAGTTCGGATAGCAGACCATTATTTCTTAGGTCACCGAAATGTTCTCTGGAGACTCAAATTTTTGCCATTACACATGTTGGAAAACTCATTCTCTTGATGCATAAATCACATAAATCAACTCTTAGGTTTGTTTTGGAGTGTTTTTGAAATCGTATATATGCTTAGTTTGGCTGTGAGCCTCCACAAAAAAGTTAGGTGACCACTTGTATTTGTCATGTAACCGAACTCCAAGTTCGGTTGGATCGCAAGTTTTTCTCTCCTAACCGAACTTGTAATTTTGAAATTTAAATGTCCTTTAGCTGATACAAATATGGTACATAATTTTAAAATTATGTACTGTATATCAAGTAACGACTAATTTTATTGCCGTTATATACCCAAGTGGTATATATATATGGTGTTTCATAGTTAACATTTTGTTACAAAATTTCCTACAAATGGAAGCTACTACTCCTAAATTTACTCTATATGAAGATCTTTCTCATTGCAGAAACTACATATTATACTATCCAAAGAGGGGTGAAGAACGAAGAATGAATGGTATTATGAGTCAAAGTTATTGGGGAAAAATTCATGAGAAATTCATCTCCGACACAACAAACCCTTATAACCGTGATTATCTAGATTTGTTCATTCTATTTGGAAAGATTAGAGATAGAGTTGTGGAATTTATGGCTTTATTTCGTATTGTAAGACGGTATCGACTAAGGGGTGAAGGATTCGACGAAATCATTTTAACATCAAAAAACGAGTGAAGAAGATGGAAGAGAAAGGATTTCAAATATGAATATCATTTCCGCCTCCTTAAAGACTTTTTCATAACGCGTTTCGAATATTAGATAGTACGTAATTTTATTTTGGAAAGTCCTGTAAAAGTTCGGCATTGTTCTGTAATTTCATATCCTAACCGAACTTTTGTCTCGTACAGTTCGGCATTGTCCTGTAATTTCATTTCCTAACCGAACTTCTGTCTCGTACAGTTCGGCATTGTCCTGTAATTTCAGTTCCTAACCGAACTTAAATGTCAAATTCAGAAGTTAAATTGTTAGGCTTCTGAACTACAGTTCGGTAACCTGGTAAAATTTGTTCGGTTGCCGAACATGTGTTCGGCTACCTGCAATATTTGGGAATCTAACCGAACAAGGAGTTCGACAATCTCTGTATTAAAATCTGGCAACCGAACTATTATCTGGCAACTACATAAAATACTAACATTTTCTCAAAAATTAATACTACTTTTCAAAAAACATAGTATTCCATTGATAAGCATACTTAGTTCCATTACATGTGTCATTTAATCATCCACAAGTAAAATTTGACCTTAATGTACAATTTCTTCCGACTTCTTCAAAGCATTCCACATCTCCATGTTAGGCTCATACATGATACACCAACCCAACATTCTATCCGGATTAAATGCAGGACAATAAGAGGTTCCACATATTGGAGGCAATGGACAATCGGGTTTTAACCGGAAGCCTATAAAGTGGTTGTTGTTAATCAATTCCATCACACATCTCCTTCGTTTTAGTTGCTCGACACATACGGTTGTTTTCGGGGTGAAGGTGAAACTAGCATATTTTGAGAAATAATGAACCACACAATTGAATACCTCGACGATTAATTGTCCACATATAGGCATGCTTATCCAATAATCCAATGTCATCGGATGGTCCCCATGAAGACGAAGTTGGTACCTAAAAAATTGCTCATTGAGACTACCCTCCCCATCGCACAACATTGTCTTGTAAAAGGCCAGATTTTCCTTTAGTTTGGACAACAACCTTTGCCTTATATGAGTGATTGCACACCCATTATTTCGCTTGGAACCTTCGATGAAAGACCCAAGTTGTTGATTGACAATATGAAAACCACAATTACCATCCGGAGGAACGTCGTCGGTGGATATAATGTATTCTCTAATGTATAGAGGTAGCTCATTCAAATAGTCTTTATTTGGATCCCCAAGCTTTACGTCTAGGGAAGATGGTTGGATGGGGCACATTGGATACTTAAGCTTCACGTAGCCGGAAGATAATTGGCTTGGTTGTGATGGACACATTGGACCATTTTTCTTCAAATCTCGCTCACTTGTTTCGCATTTGTCCTCAATACTCCTACCATGTTTCTTGGTTTCTCCAAGTACATTGCCGCGGTATATTCATGGCCACAAGGATCTCTAGTATTTGCGTTTTTCTCACTTTTCTTCTTACGTAACACCTTTGCATATTCTCGTAGTTGCTTTTTAGTTTCTTTTTTGCTTGGTCTACCTTTCGTCTTGCGTTTTTCCGGTTCATAGAGATGGATATATTATTTTCCTCATGTCATCCAAAAAGATTTGTTTTTGGAGGTTGTTCATGCCACGATACATCTCTAGTACGGTTCTACCCATCTCATTATCACCAAACTCTACTTCGGCTTCTTCTCCCTTTGGACGAGGTATGCAACTTAGATGCTTCCAAAATGGATCAATGTCGCTTAAAGGGATTACTCCATGATCGTAGTTGATTATCATATGGCGACAAGGGAGTCCCATAGACTTCTTCATGTTACATACACACACCTTATCCGCCTTGGTTTCCCACTTATCAATCAACTTGACTTCTATAATCAACAAATTCATACATTGCCGAGATACGTTGTAATGGATCCCCTTGAACAATGGGTGGTCGGCATATTTTTCGTTCATTTTGAATATACGGCTTTTTTGGAACTTCTTTTTAATTCTATCAATGTCACGCTTGAAATAATTTTCCATAGCATTCCACACGGTTACGAAGTTATCAACACATCCAAAGAGATTCTTCTTCAACCGGTGGTGAGACGACTCTACTAAAATTGTCGCTTGATTTCCCAAGTGTTTATATTGGTTGGTATAGGCATAAACAAACCTCTCTTTGTGTGGTTCCAACCACTGGCGAAGAACATACGATACAACACCGGGGTAATCGGGAGTATCCCAATGGGCGATAAACTCCGCAAGATTTAGATAATACTCTTCCTCGATAAGGGACAAACACAATGATTCCCATTCACCGTTGACTGCAACCCATTTATCCTAATTTATATCGTATTGTTTTTCAACTTTCTCATTTACATCCGCTCGATCTTTTTCTGGTAGCATCTTAATTTCTTCATATCCTATTTTCTTGGGTGGACAAATTATTGGCTTGCACCTATTCATCAAATTACACCATATATGGAACGTACAAAGCATATTATGTGCTAGTGGGAACACTTCCTCTATTACATTCATCAATGCAACATCATTATCCGTCACTATAACCTCAGGAATATCATCACCTCGGAAGATTACCTTAACTTGTTTTAGTTCCCAAATGAAACTAGGTTCTTGCTCATCTATTAAGAAACAAAACGCCACGTTAAACGGTGACTTCTTCGATGTACGCCCAACAATATTCAACAATGGCATCTCGTACTTGTTCGTCTTATAAGTGCAATCCATTATTAGAACTTGATGAAAGCATTGAGCCAATTGAACACTCGTCGGATGCGCAATAAAGAGTTGTGTTATCTCTCCTTCCGAATCCACATCCTTTTGAACCGCGTAGTTTTTCTCTTGGGCCAAAAAAAAAACAATTGTTGCATTACTTGTCTATCTCTCCATTCCTTCCTTCTAATTGTCTCAACTGCATTGTAAATTATGGACAAAGATGAGTGGTTATCCTTGTTATCCTCCTTTAGTATTTGGAGCATTTGAACCGGTGAAATACCTATTTTCCTCATTTTAGCTACCTTATCCATCTCTTTAGGAGTTAGCTTTGCCGCCATGAAATGTCCTTCAAGATGCTCCGGACGAGGATGATTATGACAACCTTGCATAACCCTGTAGAGAACCCATCCACCCTTATATTCGTTTAAATTAAATGCAAGCTTTAATGGTCAATTAATCTTCTTTGAGAAAGTTTCGTTCTTCCTATTTGTCTTTCCTTTATAAACATAACCCTTCCTCTTGTGGATTTTCTCGGGATCACCGCTTCTCTCACAAACCATTTCAAAGCGAGTTTTGCTTTCTCTCCCATTCAATACTAATACACACATGTCTTTTTGTGCATGCTGTCTAGCCAAACTCTTTGCATCTTCCGGATTTGTGAATACCAAATCATTCATGTAGTAGGTTGGTTTTCCATTGGTTCTATTGGATTACATGGAACCTACAAGTAATAACACAACGTCAATACCATAAAAAAATTCCTTACAAGTTCGGTGATGTAAAGTTTTTTATCGACCCTACCGAACAAAAATTTCGGTTATGTAGTTTCCAGAAATAAATTGGGGCCTTACCGAACTCGATCTTTAGATTTTCTATGTACAAGTTCGGCAATGAAACTGAAAAACTCGACTAAACCGAACTCAAAGGTTCGGTTAGAAACACTATATTTATATTTTCTGCAACCTTACCGAACAAAAAGTTCGGTATTAAAAGTGCTGATATCGACTCAACCGAACAATGCACTGTAAACTCTATAAAAATAGTTCGGTTACATGTTCTGGAAAAACATAACCGAACGCTAAAAAACCACCATTAACATGTAGTTCGGTTACCTGGGTCTGCTAAATTTAGTAACCGAACTACACATTAAGAACGGTTCGGTTACCTCGCAAGCTAAATTTGGTAACCGAACTAGGTTCACCTGACCGAATGTTTTCCAGAAATTTTGAGTTTGGCCAAATTTTTGCACAATTCAGGCTACATTAACTAAATATGAGGCATACCTGAGTACCCATAGCTTCGTCTTCAGGTTGTGGATGATAAAATCCATAATTTGTTTGGTTAACTTGAGATTGAGGAAAAAAGTTTTCATCATCTAACAAATAACTCATATTTGGATCATTAGAAGTATTGACAAATACACAATGAGGTGAAGGGGGTTCTGATTCTGACTCTGAAGTATCATCACATGAATCACTCAAATCATAACTACTAAACTCAAAAAAAGATTTTTTGGGTTCACCCATCTTCTTCTTCATATTTCCTTCTTCTTCTTATCTCTCAATAGTAATGTTATAACAAAACAATCCCACTAATATAACTCACTAATCAGTTATTAATCATAACACTAACACTAATTAATCATCACACTAACTAAGTTAATCATTAAGGGTAAAGTAGGTATTTAAAAAAATCAGATAAGGGGTTATTGGAAATTATTACCAATAACCACCCCAAAAACTTGAGAGTAATCCCTCCATCTTTTGAGTAGTCCCCAAAAAATCGTTCCTGAAAATAACCCTACCAGATCAAATAGTATGGCCCAAAAAAATCTCCGGCCCCCAATACCAATGTATTTGAATACTACTCTACTCTTAATTCAGGACTAAATTCATTTTATTTTCTAGTAAAAGAATTAGAAAAGACGGAATAATTCATTGTAGGAATGCTTGGCATTATTTCCTAAGCTTTCTTCAGGAATAATGATTTTCAACCCACCAACCAAACTTTTGTAACCAATACTGATTCTGGTTATGATTTTCTTGTCAATAAACAAATCTCATCATGTTATGTTGGTACGCTTTACGCACTGGTAATGACTCATGAATGACGCTTCAGAACCTTTTGAATAAAGTTGGTGGTTCACTTAACAAACTTCAGGGTCCGGTGTGCATATATTAATACACCTTTCTCATTCCGTTTTTCATTCACAACTCAACATTTGCAAACCAATTTCCTATATTCTACAAACAATTCATAGGTTTTCATCTGCATATTAGTCCAAGTACATAATGAAGAACGGAATTCCAGACAGTGTTATCGAAATGAAGTTGAGGCTACGCGGAGGTGGAATGCAAAGAATCTTCAAACAAACATTTAGAATCGAAGAGGGTGAAAGATTACTCAAGGCATCTCGGTGTTATTTATCGACCACAGCTGGGCCAATTGCAGGTCTACTCTTCGTATCGACGGAAAAAGTGGCATTTTGCAGTGAAAAGTCTCTCACAATCTCTTCAACAAACGGGGGATTTATTAGAACACCTTACAAAGTAGTGATACCAATTGAAAAAATAAAGAGAGTAGAGGAAAGTCAAAATATCGATAAACCAAAACAAAAGTACATTGAAATAGTAACAATCGATCATTTCGATTTCTGGTTTATGGGTTTTGTTAACTACGACAAAGCTTTCAAGACTCTTCAAAAATCCATCAACATTTCTCAACAACACTAGTCTTAATGAGGATTCATGTTTCTGTACATATATACCATCGTCAGTTTAATTAAAATAGTGAAACTTACACTTGCTATTGTTGTATCAGTACAAATAGTCCCTATTGTACTTTTCATCTCTTTGTAATGGAAACATTTATTGTTACTTGCAGATAGTTTTTCTCTTAAAACAAATGTTATCATAGATTTATCGTAGCTGCAAATGTTGATAAGCATTCACACTCACTGCTAATAAGATTGAAAATGTAGTAGTACTTGGGACATGTTAAGCATGTTGGTTAACTTATCAAAGTTTCCCGTCAATCTCACCGAGGAAGAGCTTGTTGGTTCGACTTTCCATTTGCCAATTCTCATATCAGTGACGCACTGGTTCTGTCAAGCATGTGTAACATTTGGTATGCACATTCTGGCCGGCTTTTGGGGAGATTTACACTCCCTGAGGATTTTTATAACTTCAAACAGATGTTCCTGCAAGATCTGAGTTTGTTAGCCTTAGCTTTAGGCGCAGAGATGTAGCATTATCTAGTAGCTCCAACCTTTGCGCCGAGTCGGTGCAATTTATTGTTATGAAAGTAAAGAAAGGAAAAAACACGCCATAAAGAGGGGCACATGATCCCATCAAAAGGTGTATTTTAAGATTCCAAGTCCAATCCAACCCTTCCAGAAATGGAGTTGATTTCTCTAAAAACTGGATAATGCGCAATGCTTTTGCCTTTTTTTGTCACCCAATTGTCATCAGGAGTGAAAAAGCATATGATCACCAGTCACTTATTGGGCAATCCAAGTCAGACACTAGTTTCTGTTGGTCTCCTTTTTCAATATCCAGCATCTGACTTTTTTCTTCTTTTTTCCTGAAGCAACTTGTGTAACACTGAAAATTCCTTAAGTTTTATCCTAGATAAAGGAAATGTCTCCTTTCCTACAGAATGCAGGTACATACACTATGACAAGTTCATTTGTGTTTGTTTATAGGCTGGGAGTGTTGGTTCACGTAGCATTGCTAAGGTCTGTACTAGCCTGCTGATGTGCCAGCTTGACCCTTTTTGTGATGGATTTTTGTTACCCAGTTGATTTTTTATTGGGTTCACAGTTTGGTGATACACTAAGAAAAAGGAGGTCCAAGGCCATTGGATATGACCACATATTCACAAATACCTAATCATATACATCACCTCCATCATCATTTCATATTATTTATGTGCACTCTTTATATCCTATCTTAAAGAAAGAATTTTCCAAGAGATAAGAAAAGAAAGTTGGTTGCTCAAATTTGCACAGAGAAAGGTGATGTAGTTACGTACTCTGCATCTCCTGTATTCAGCAGCACTATCCAGACATCCCATTACAAAGAAAGAGGAAAATGCTGACCATGAAACTAAACAAGTCGGCTGCATACACATGTTTGTGTCTAGTTGAAGGCTTTCAATGGTGTTGGCTCTTGGTCCTACTGGAAATAATAATCCACCTTAATACCTTATCTGTAGATTCTCTTCACTGCCGACTAAACCAAATATATCTGGAGTATTAATTGTATAATTTACCTGATAATAATCAAAAACTCATTGATTGAATATGTCTGACGACTCTGACCCTATTGTAAAATCCAGTGGCAGCAAGTTTTTAAATATTTGTTTTCTTAATCAAACTGCAAATTAACACTCATCAACTAAAGGCACCAAGCTTCCATTAAAAAACTTGCGGATACACTGAGTATCCATTATAAAAAAAAAAAAAAATAGCGCCGATTTATTTCTACCATTAACAACTTAGATCTAATAAACCAGGACAAATATTGATTCCATAATCTAGTAAAAAAAAAAATTAATAAAGACAGAATAAATCATTGTAGGATTGCTTGGAATTATTTCCTAAGCTTTTTTTAAAAACGAATTTATTTTGTACCCACCAAACTTTTGTAACCAATACTGAATCCGGTTATGATTTTCTTGTCAATAAATAAATCTAATCATGTTATGCTTGTACACTTTATGCCCTGGTGATGACTCATGCATGACTCTGGTGATGCATGAGTCATGAGTGACTCTTCAAAACCCAAAGAATTAAAGTTGGTGGCTCACTAAACCAACTTTATTGTCCGGTGTCCCTATAAATGCACATTTCTCATTCAATTGTTTCATTCACAATTCAAGGTTTCATTCAGGAGCTTGCAAACCCATATTTCTAAATTATCCTACTGAAGTTTACAGAATTTCATATCTTCAAGGCTTCAAACACTAGTATACTAGTTTAAGTACATAATGATGAACAAGATTCCAGACAGTGTTATCGAAATTAAATTGAGGTTAGCTGGTGGTGGAATGCAAAAGATCTTCAAACAAACATTTAGAGTCGACGAGGGCGAAAAACTACTAAAGGCATCAAGATGTTATTTATCCACCACTGCTGGTCCAATTGCTGGTCTACTCTTTGTGTCAACCCACAAAATTGCATTTTGCAGTGAAAAACCTTTAACCATCTCTTCAATGAACGGAGGATTTATTAGAACACCTTACAAGGTAGTGATATCGGTAGAGAAGATAAAAAAAGTCGAAGAAAGTCAGAATGTCGACAAACCGAAACAAAAGTACATAGAAATTGTGACAGTTGATCATTTTGATTTCTGGTTTATGGGTTTTGTTAACTACGACAAAGCTTTCAAGACTCTTCAAAAATCCATCAACATATCTCAACAACAACAGTCAAGATGAGGATTCATGAATTTGTACATATATCATGGGTTTAAGACTATAAGTAGTGAAACATATACTGTTACTAGCAATTCTTGTATCAGTACAAGTAGCCTTGTTGTACTTTTCATCTCTTTGCAATGGAAACATTTATTGTTATGAAAATTACGATTTATCTTTTCTTAACAAGATGCATTAAATTATTTAGATGTTACTTTTCTTTCCAATATATATAATGAGTATGAACAAATGATCAAATTAGGGACCAAGATACAAAAATACAAAAATTTCTAGCTACAAAGTTTGATTAGCACTCTTCTCAGATTAATTGCTATTTTAGGACTGAAAATGAAGTTCTTGGACTTGCGATCTAGTCCATCTAATGGAGGAGCCCTAGCAGCTTGTTGTTCCATTTTCCCACTGGGATACTCATTTTGTAATACTTGGACCTGTTCACCAGGAGAGGAGCTTGTTGGTTCAATTTTCAGTCCTAGATAGCAGGCGCCGACTTCGACTTGTATTTCTTATCTAGTGGCTCTAACCTTTGTGCCGATGCAGGGTAATTTTGCATGACAGTCTGGTAAGGAAACAAATAAAAGAAAAGACACAAGGAACAGTGGCGCATGATCCCATCAAATGGAGTATATTATAAGTTTTTGGTACAATTTAACCCTGTCAGAAATGGATCTGGCAGGGTCATCCCAATTGTCATCACCAGTGAAAAGCATATGATCAGCAGTCACACATTGGCAATCCGAGTCAGACACTAGCTAGTTTCTATTAGTCTCCTTTTTCTATAGCCAATATCTTACTACCTGGCTGCTTTCTTTTTTCTTATTCTTGAAGCAACTTGACTGACACCAAACAGAAATCCTAGTAGATACTAGGAAATGCTGACTCATATCCTACACCATGCAGTTACATACACATATGACAAGTTCATTTGTGGCGGTTTGAAGGCTGGCAGTGGTTGGCTAGTGCCTACTGCCTTGTGGCTCCACTATGAAATCTCAGTTGGTAAAAAAACATGCACCTACTTCATACAGATCACCATCCCATTCATCAGATTACTTCATGGAAACAATATAAATGGATATACTTTTGATAAGCCAATATCTGAATACCTCGTTGCTTATCTAAGAAGAACTTTCCAAGAGATGAGGAAAAAAAAAGTTATGGAGTCTGCATTCACCTTTGTTATCTAGCACCATTAAGCAATCCAAACACAAAGAAAGAAAGAAAGAAAATGCTGACACTGAACCTACACGATTCAGCTACATGCACATGGTTGTGTCTGGTTGAAGGCTTGCAAAAGGAGTTGGCTCATGGCCCCAGTCAACAACAAACCACCTTATCTGTTCTCTTCTTACCAAATTAAAACAAACATAATTTCTTTGAAGCATAATTATAACTAACATTGATTCTATTTTGATTAAAGAAAAGATATGACAAGAAAAGAATAACTCAGCGTAGGATTGCTCGGAATTATTTCCAAAGCTTTCTTCATAAAATTAGTATTATAGTATACCCGCCAAACTTTTGTAACCAATACTGATTCCTATTTGATTCTATTTCACTTTTAAGTAGATCAGATCATGTTATGTTTCTTCACTTTATGCCATGTTGATGACTCATGGATGACTCTTCGAAACACCTGAGAATTGACATTAGTGCGTCAGTAATGACTAAACCAAGCTTTAGTGCTAATAGACCGTGCTCATTCAATGGTTTCATGCATCACCATTCAGAGTTTCAGTCCCATTTTTGCTGCATTCTCTCTCAAACTCAGCATCTAATTAGGCAATAGACACTAGAATATTAATCTAATTACCAACCTATAAGTCTATGTAAGAACACTTGTCATAAAAATGCAGTAGATTTTAGATTTATAAGTCTGTGTAATGTGTCATATAAAATTAGTTATTTCTAAATTACTTGTTTCTAGACTTAAGTATGTGCTTCATAAGACCATGTTTCCTGCTCAAACTACTTTCTTGTCTGGTAGATCAATACATATGATAATATAATAATTGTTCAGGAATTAATGCATTCTATGAAAAAAAGCAAAGCTAAAGATGGTTGTGCTGCTATTAAATTGGATATGTCAAAAACAATTTACAGAGTGGAGTGGTGTTTTCTCATTGATAATCTTAAGAAATTAGGTTTCTCTAAGGAATGCTGCAGCAAGATAGAACAGTGCATAACTACTGTCTCTACATCTATCTTACCTAATGGAGATCTAGGTGATGTTTATTTGCCTCAAAGGGGTTTAAGACAGGGTGATCCCCTGTTCCCTTACTTATTTATTCTGTGTATGGAATGTTATTCAAGAAGCATGATCATAGATGAAAAGAACAATCTTATTAATGGGTTTAAAGCCAATAAAAATGGCTTATCTATCTCTCATTTATTCTTTGCTGATGACTGTCTTATCTTTATAAAAGCTAGGAACAAGGATGCTAGGGATTTATCTATCTTGATAGAACAATTCAGCAAATTCTCAGGACAAGCAATGAACTTTGAAAAATCAGCTTTGGCTTTTAGCAGTAAGGTTTCAAACTCAGTTGAGAATGAATTAGCAAACATCCTCAGAATCAGGAGAATGTCGCTGAATTAAAAATATTTAGGAGTTACTTTACTTCTCCAAAAAAGAAAATATGGCAAGCTATTTTTTTAGCTGCTCCTGGAAAAGCTGTCATGAACCAACTGTGTTAGAAAGTCTTGTTAGTCATCACCTAACTGTCTTTCCAATGCCTAAAGAACTTACTGATAAAACAAATAACACACAAATGAATTTTTGGTGGGGAAAAAAAGGAAAATGAAAAAGGCTTTTTTCCAAAAGGATGGAATGATATTGCTCTTCCCAAGGAACTAGGAGGCCTTAACATAAGGAAAACTGATTTGCCAAACTTGGCTTACTTGCAAAATTATCTTGGAGGATGATTACAAATCCTGATGAACCTTGGGCAGTAATTTTAAGAGAAAAGTATCTTTCTGGTGCTAATCCTTTGAGTGATAGTATTTGCAATCAGGGTAGCTGGATTTGGCAAGGTGTTTGCACATGTTTGAATATTTTTGAAAGACATTATGTGTGGGAAACTAGTGATGGTATTCGGTGAATATTCGGAAAGACACTTGACACTTGGATTCCAAATATGCGCAGACCACCAAATCACCAATTTTCCTCTACTAGTATGTCAACTGTCAGTTAACTCGTTGATCATGGTATAAAAACATGGAAAATTGATTCTCTAAATGCTTTTTTTGATGAAAATACTTTAAAAAAAAATTACTAATATCAAAATTCCATTTGCAGGTAGTGATAAGCTAAGATGGGAACCATCTAGTAATGGGATTTTCACCATTAAATCTGCTTACAATGCTATTTAGAATGATCAAATAGCATCTAAGCCCACTAAGAATAACCTGACTATTTGCTGGAGATCTTTCTGGAAACAATCTTCCCCTAGAGTTCAGCATTTCATGTGGAAATTCCTACACAGGTGTATATCAACTAAATCTAGGCTTTCTAGGTTCATAAAACACCAAGATGACACTTGTGCCCTTTGCAATGGTAGTACTGAAAAACCTCGCAACATTTGTCCTTTGACTGCCCTGTAGTCAAGCCAGTTTAGAACGCAGTAAACCTTAGATTAGGTGTTATTCTTCAGAATCAGGATTTGCATTAATGGTTTGCAGTTTCTTTCTATAGGTGAATACTACTATGCATTTTTTTAAAGATGTATGAGTCCGTCAGTTTCATTATCTGGTAATTTGAAAAGCTAGAATTTTGATAATAAATCCTTCATAATACTGAAGTGTCTAACAATATCATCTTGTATATGAGTGACTGGAACAGAACTAGAGCTATTCAATCTAATAACATTGTTGATTCCAATGTGATTAACAAAAACTGGACTCCTCCAGTCAATCATGTTTACAAAATAAATTTTGATGCTTCTCATATAGACAAAAATGTGTTTTCAGGATGGGGTCTAATATATATACAGATTTTGCAGGCATCAGTAATGGACTGCGAGGATGTGCATCTAGCCGTTGTTCCAAAGCAAGCTGTAAAAAAAATCGTTACTGGAAGCAGTACTATGGGCACAAAACAATGGTTGGAAAAACATACATCTGGAGGGTGATTGCTTGAATGTGATATCAGCTATTTGTGAACACGAAAATAACGATGGTATCCACGTGTTCACAAACAATATTCGCATTACATCCAAAATCATTGAGAGAGATGAAATACATATAAGGCAATATAAGTTCAAAGCCTATCAGACTCTGAGCTTTCGGGCTCGTCATCGTCTAGTCACGGAAACATAAATTAAACCATGCATACGATTAAGGCCTAATAATAAAACAGAAAGTAAAGTACTGAACGTAAATGAGACAATGATTTACGTGGTTCAGCACTAAGGCCTACGTCCACGGGGGTTGAAGTTTCACTATGTATTGAAGAGTTACAATGATAGTCAAATGACTCTGTGTGAATTACGAAGCTAAAGGGGGAAATGGAATTCATACTTACTCTTCCTATTTCTCTCCTATACTCACTCAAAACTGGTCGACCCCTTCTCTCTTAGTGGAGAGGGGTATTTATAGGGATGATACATGGGGTCCACTATTATACATAGTTGCAACCTTATCTTCTTGATATCTGTGCTAATCCCGCTGGTATCTTCGTTCTTGACCGAAGGCTCCAACGGTCATGTGTAGTTGCGAAGGGTTGCCTCTTTATCTTTCACAGACTGATTGACACGTACCCTATGCCTAGGGTGTTTAATGCGGGTGGTTGGGACGGTCCGCACGCGTCAGACAGGTGTCGGATGCCCTTGTCCCATCCTCGTCAATGGGACCAATCCTCACCATTGATCTTGGATCTTCCTCGAGATTGGATAAAGAAGATCTTTGGGTGTTCTTCAGTACTTCGAGGTGGATCGTTCTTTCGGTGCTCCACGATTCTTAGTCATCGGATCAGTTCGATGATGACTATATATAGATGACAGATGACCCTTGGGTGTTGATACATGGCATCGTGCCTTGATGTCTCAAGTTGAGCGTCTTCCACGTGTAACTCCTTAGACACGTGGAGAGTGATGAATTATGTGTATACAATTTTCCCCTTTTCTTCTAATTTGGGTGTCGATCAAAGTTAGAAGAAAACTATCTTCTCATATTCTTCATCTCTCCTCAATAACTTCTCCTAGATTTTAGGGCACGTTTCCCACTACTAGTAATAACTCATTCTTGAATCATGGGAAGGTTTCAGTTTCTTGCATGCTATAAATAGGGGAGAGGATGATATTGAAATAAATTTTATTCCCTCCCAAGACAGAACCTCGAGCTCAGAATCCTTCATCTGTTTCTGGTCCCCGAGTTTCATCTTCCAAGAGAGGGGATCCGCCGAGAAGTTCTCAGGGTTCCCGATATGATGTTAATCGCCCTCCTGCATCTCAGCGTGCTGAACCGACGAATTTTCCATATCCTACTCAACGTTCTGATCCGCTAAACATACAACCTCTTCGTTCTATTTCTCCTACTACGAAGCCTTCTCAGAAGTCTACGTCCCCCCCTCCCCCCACCAACTGCTCCAGTGAAAGGGAAATCTGCCAAAGGTGCTGCGCCGAAGGATGACCTACCGAGAAATCCTCCAATCAAGAGGAAAGTTTCGGATATGAGTCCTCCGAAGAGGCCATCGTCGGATAAATCTGATGATTCAGATACTGCACCAGTTATACGAAACGTCTCGATTGGTAAAAAGAAGGTTACTTTTAAACACATAGATCTTGAGGCGTTCAAGGTAAATCATGGGCTCGAAGCTTTCGACGTTAAGTTTTATGCTCCCGATGACGATCTCACTTATGATTTGATTAAGAGTTATAAGTATGATGACTTTCATCTGCTGACAACCGTGGGGGCCTTCGAAGCTGGCCTTATGTTGCTCCTATATAAGTCGGGTGACTCCTTTTATTACGACGTCTTGGTTCAGCTGAGGGTCTTACTCCACATACTCATTGTCGTTCGGTGGTACAACTGTCTAGGAATTACCTTCAGTCGCTTAAGGAGTGCTACCTTCGGAGTAAGGGGGAGACGAAGATGACCTTCTACGTTCCTAACCCGGCTGAGAGAGATTGGTATACTCCTGAGAATTTCAATGCTTCCTTTGGTGACTACGTTAATAGAAGTAATCGCAAACCATGGAGCGTTGGTCTTCGTACTATTCCTGCTTCCCAGGGTGAGGTTCTTCTCCGAGTGAGGTGAGTGGCTCGAAGCTCCGATACGTCCCTGGTACTGAAGGAAATTCTCAGCGAAAACTTTTCCCTGCTCGTGAGCGGCTCAAGCGTGATCACGATTATGAGTGGAACGCCACCGTTATTGAGGTCGTCGGTCCTTGGGCTTGTGGTTGGGTACCTGTACAACATGGATGGCGCCCTGTTGCTGGTAGTCAGCCTCGTGATAGTGCCCCAGCTCGTTATGGTGACTTCTGCCCTTGGAAGTTAAATTTCGATGGTATGGACTTCGAGTACGCCTTCAATGCTGCTGATGTAGACGAAGAGGAAAGCTCCGGTGCTCCCCTTCCTCCGAAGGATGTTGCTAATGTCAAGGTATGATTTTTTGTGAGTTTATAATGTGTATATTTTCCCATTTTCTTCTTAGTTTGATTTGGTCATAGTACGGAGAAAATTTCCTTCTTGATAACACTATAATATGTCCTTAGATAACGAAGAAGAAAAATATAGGCCTGGTTCAATCTTCCACCGCTGTTGTTGAGGAGATTGAAGTTCCCGATGAGGTTACCAGCCCAGTGAACGATGAGCTTGCCGAGGAGGAAGAGGAAGCTATCGATGATGAAGAGCGTACAGGGAATTCTTCTCACAATTACGAGGATGGTGAGAAAGAGATTGCACCTGGAGGTCAAGGAGATATTGTGGAGCTAATGAAAAAGAGATTTCCCCTGACGGACAAGGAGATACACCCGCTGACAAACCTATATTCCCTCCTCCTCTGACCTAGAGGAACGAAGATGTTGATCTTCAATCAACGATCCCTACTGGGATGGGTCCGGAATTCTCTTTTGGCAAGATTCACTCTTCTGGTGGGCAGGATGACCTTGGTACTGTTATGGGGTTGGCTTCAGACTTCTCCTTGATTTCCCCAAACGATGAATGAGATGTTCTTGGTGAGACTGGTGGATAAAAAATAATTGAGATGGAAGAGAGTTCTGCTGGTGAAGATGTCGATGCCCAGGCTAAGAGAAGTTCTGATGCTAGAAAGGATGTTACTGTTAATGAGGCTTTCGCTGAGGCGTCTTCGGAGGGTTTTGAGAGGGCCATGATGCACGATGGTGATGATGCTACACTTGACTAGATGATGAGGAATAATTTGATGTTCGTGCCAAACCCTGCTCTAGTGATCCCCGGTGAGAAGAGTTTTGATGCATTCACCCGTCAGAAGATGCAACTAACGTCCCATGATGAGGTTGCGGAGATCTGGGAGAAGGACTTGGGAGCTAAATCCACTAGTCTTTTAGTTGATCCTCCGTCTTCTATTGCTGACATGATAGCAATTGTCGATGGGTACCAATACGGTTTCCCTCAGCAGCGGGTTCTTGAGGTAAGGCGTCGTGAATTCCCTATGAGCCTGATGATCTAATGTTGTGGATTTTTTAAAGTTATCGCTTTTCTGTTATTAATGCAGATAATCAGAAGCGAACACTATAATCATACTTTGTATCAGTTCTTCAAGGTGAAGGCCCTTAAGTTGGAGGCAAAGCTTCGTCACAGGGTAGGCGAGTTGACCGTTGCTGAGGACAAAGAGACATTAGAATTGAAGAATTGACTGAAGGGGAAGGAACGGCTTGGTGCTGAAGAGGAGAATCTTCGTAATGAGCTTGCATTGGTTCGTAGTGATTTGGAGAAGGTTCGTAATGATGCTTCGTCTTCCAATGGTTTGTTTTCTCTCTATTCCCCTCTTCATCTCTCCCTTTCGTCTTCTTAGTGTGCTGTCTGAGTCTTCCCGCCCTATCTTCAGTGGGTAATGTCAGAGAGCTGACATGGCTTTAGAGTGAGATGACTCGTCAAGCTTCTCGGATCAGAGAATTGGTGGAGAAGATTAAGAGTGAAGCTGATCAATGGAATGCTCGAGCCGATGAGCATAATATCTTGGTTGCTGCGTGGCGGGAAAGGCGGACCCAAATGGTTGATATGCAGAATAGTTACAACGCTGATCGTCGCCAGTTTAACGATACTCTACTGTGGACTCATGAGAATATTTGTGAGGCGCGTGAGAATGCTTCTAGTTTAGAGAATAAGTTGGCACACTTGGAAGAGGAGTTACGCCAAGCCCGTTCGTCCCATGACCCCGAAGTTAAGGAATATATACAACGACTTGTGCGGGAGAGGGACGATGCCAGAGCTGAGGCTCATGCTCTAAGTAATGCTTTGACTGCTTCTCGGGCCGACGTCGCTCGTCTAG
This sequence comes from Papaver somniferum, assembly GCF_003573695.1. Taxonomy (NCBI): domain Eukaryota; kingdom Viridiplantae; phylum Streptophyta; class Magnoliopsida; order Ranunculales; family Papaveraceae; genus Papaver; species Papaver somniferum. The sequence goes on along the minus strand of NC_039365.1, from coordinate 148,309,545 downwards.
TGGATTCCGAGAAAGATCTCGAAGTTAATATGTACATGCTTACTAAAGGAACAGAGGAAATGAGTAGCTAAGTCAATCATCTTCGTCATTTAGACTCCATGAAGTAGGTAGAGTTGGATGAGTGTCAGTTTTCTCTTAAAAATCTTTGGTTGGATTATAAAAAAAATCAGACGAGTATGATTTTATTGACGAAGCCCGGGATGTTGTAGTTAATGAATATGAAATAGCTTCGTCTAGGGTCGAAGGTATACACTTTTTTGGTCATGAATAGTCATCGCAATTTAGATTTTCTAACCCATTTGTGTTTTCTTTTTCAGAGCTCGAGGGACAACTTAACCTCGCAAATGAAAGGATTGAAAAGGCTCAATCTTCCTTATTGTACCTAGAGGGTCAAACTAGGTATTTCGAAGGGCTAGAAGGATTTAGGGATGCAGCGGAGAAGGAAGAAGCCAAGGAGGTGGTTCGACTAACATCTTTGTTGTCGCAATCTGAGCTCAAAGCCACCATCGTTACTCATAAGGCTCGTTGTCAGCTGGCCGAGGAGATTAACAAGACCTTAACCAAGATCGAACAGAACCTTCTGAAGGAGCATGATATTGTTAAGAAGTATCCTCATCGTCCTTGCCTGATCCCTTGACTTACTTTTCATGTCCTTCTTCGGGGGGAAGTGTTTCTTCATCTCAACCGAAGAATCCTGCTGATCGCGTCGAGCCTTCCAAGGGGAAGTAGACTTCTGTGTTTGTTATAGAAAGTTGATCTTTGTTGATTACTTGGCTTTAGACAATTTTTTTGTGTATCTTTTTTTACTTTAGTTTATCCCTTGCTTAGTTTCCCTGCCTTGTAATCAACTTTTATGGAATGGATCATCGTTCGTCTGGATATGTACAACTTTGCTTTACCTGCATCATTAGTTTATTTGATTTTTAGGCAGCGAGTAAGTAAATATTAAAAATTGATTAAAAAAAAGTGTTTGACGGCAGTAACGAAGGTATGCACCTTCGTTATTGACTTCAGACCTGTCACCCCGCTGGCTAACCCTTGGCCAAAGGATAATCGAACGGTGGGTGTTGATACAGCGTTCCCGGATATGTGATGCGTTTATTAAAAATGTTTACATGCATCCATTCCGCTGAACCGTTGCCTTATTGATCGTTTGGGTATCTCTTTCTGATGGAAGCCTTCCCCATGGTCCTACACTTGTGGACGCTGATAGGGGAGTCCCGAGAGATTGTATATGACTATTTTCCCCAATAATTTTTTTTTCAAAAGATTCGTTTGATTGATACGTTGAGGTCTGCTACTCCTCGACCAGAGATAGAAACATGTCAAACGGGTACACCAGCTTCTTCTTCTTCTGGTACTCTTCATGCAGGCGCAGAACTGCATTGCTTCATGGGTAGTATGGCGTGAGGTATTTTGCATTCCAAGGTTTCCTGAGGACTTCTCCTTTCAGATTACGCAGGTAGTAGGATCTGTTTCCTGCAATGTCATGTATGATAAATGTCCCACCCCATGTTGGTGCTAAATTTCCCTACTTTTTCTCTCGTTGATATTGCGGTATATCTCTAAGCACATAATGCCCTTCTATAAAATTACTAAGCTTAAATTTCTTGTTGTATTCTCTACCCAGTCTTCGTTGGTAATTCTCCATTCGTTGCAATGATGTCTCCCTTCGTTCTTCCAGGTCGTCGAGCCTTTCCAACATCATATCCGTTGTTAGGTTCTTCTCCCAAGCTTCGGTCTTCGTTGTTGGCATGATGATTTCTGTTGGAATAATAGCTTCGGATCCGTAAGTGAGGAGGAAAGGATATTCACCGGTGGCGGATCTGCGTGTGGTTCCGTACGCCCATAGCGCGTTATGCAGCTGTTCACACCATCGACCCTTGTGTTCGTCTAGCAACTTCTTGAGGATGAGATCCAGAGTCTTGTTCTTAGCTTCAGCCTGTCCGTTACTTTGGGGGTAGATGGGAGTCGATTTGTTCTTCCTGATCTTGAAGGTATCGAAGAGCATGTCTATATTCTTTCCTTGTAGCTGCTTACCATTGTCTGAGACAATTTCTGCAGGAATGCCAAACCTGCAAATGACGTTTTGAAAGATGAATGTAAATACATCCATGTCTCTGATTCTGGACAGAGCCTTGGCTTCTACCCACTTTCTAAAGTAATCCGTGGCTACAATCAATAATCGTCTTTTCCCTGACCCTTCGATCAGGGTTCCAACAATATTTATCCTCCATTTTGAAAATGGCTAGGGGCTATCCACAGAATTTAGATTCGTTGCCGGGGCGTGGATTCTTTTAGCAAAATGCTGACATTCTTCGCATCTGCTAGACATACAGGCTGCGTCCCGTATCATCATCGGCCAGTAATACCCTTGCATTTTGGCTTTATCGGCTAGTGACCTCTTTCCACTGTGGTTGCCTGCGTCCCCATAATGGATGTCCTTTAGGATACGGTGGTCCTCTTCCCTAGATAAATAGCGTAATAAGGGTCCGAGGAAAGACTTTTTATAAAGAATTCATTCACGAAGATCGTATCTTCCTGATTTTGATTGTATTTTTCGATCTTGCTTCAGGTCTGCAGGCAACGTTCCTTCTTCAAGGAACGGGTGGATTTCGCTTCTCCAGTCCTCCTCGTTGCTGAAGTATTCGTCTTCGTTTGCTCTGGATAATATGTCGTCTTTGAAAAATTCATCATGGATATCTTCCCTTGCATTGTCGTCGGCTATATCCTCCCCTACATCATCTTCATGATTGGTAGCGAAGGATTGTTGAGCAGCGACCGAAGGCTCATACACTCTTGTTATCTTGATGGCCTTGACACTTTCATCCCTTAGCATAAATGATATGTATGCTAGGGTATCAACGTGTCTGAGGTCCTTTCTGCACAGATGTCGGAACTTGATGTTGGGTATTTGTGATGCTAGCGTCTGGACCATAGCCATATAAGCTGATAGGTAGGGTCTCATCATAGACATTGTATTCCAGCTCTATCTGCCGAATGACCAATTTTGAATCACTTGTTAGACGTACCTCGGTTATTCCCATCTTTATTATTAAACTAAGGGCATGCAATACGGCTTCGTATTCCATGATGTTGTTTGTATGCCCCTTGAATTCTAGTCTTAGTGCATGGACGATCCTTTCTCCGGTTGGGGTAGTGATTATGATGTCAATACCCGCGCCTTCTCTATACCTTGATCCATCTATGAAGACTTCCCATATTCTTTGGATTGAGGGATCGAGTACATCAACTAGATCTTTTCCGTTTTCTTCTGCTTCTGCTATGTCCTTCACTTCTTCATCGTTACCCAGAGGTAAGTCCGCCAAAAAATCCGCTAAGACTTGTGACTTTTGGGCAGTTTGGATCTCGTGGATAATGTTAAATTGATCCATATGAGTGTTCCATTTTTCTATCCTTCCTACTTTCCCTGCGCTCTTGAGGACAGCTTCCAACGGTGCTTTGCATGGTACCCGAACATGATGAGTCAATAAATAGGTTCTCAGATTTTGGGTTTCCCATACTAATGCTAGTATGACTTGCTCAATCTTCGTATAGTTCCTTTCTGCCGGGTTGATAGTCTTGCTGACGTAGTAGATCGGTTGCTCAACCTTCGTGTTGGTTTTGACGAGGACCGCGTTGACCGCATCTACGGTTGCTGCTATGTATAGGCCAATACCTCATAGGGATCAGGCTTTTGAAGGATCGGAATTGTGGCTAGATATTCTTTGATCTTCTGGAAGGCTTCCTCGAATTCAGCGACCCATTCAAACTTGCTCTCTTTTTTGAGAATGTTGAAGAAGTGTTTGCATTTGTCCGATGACCTGGCGATGAATCTATCCAAAGCCATTAAGGATCCGTTGAGCTTCTAGACTTCTTTCAGGTTCTTCGGCATTTCTACGATGGCCTGGATCTTAGCAAGATCCACTTCGGTGCCCCTCTTCGTTACCAGATACCCGAGGAATTTCCCTGAGGTGACGCCGAATGTGCATTTTTCGGGGTTTACCTTCATGTTGTGTTTCCTCATCGCTTCGAAGATATCCCTCAAGTCTTGATGGTGGTCCTTGCGCAGCTTACTTTTGACGAGCATATCATCGACATAGACCTCTAGAGTGTTCCCGATCCATGGCTTGAAGATAGTATCAACCATCCTCTGGTATGTTCCCCCTGCATTTCTAAGTCCAAAGGGCATCCTTGTGTAAAAATAGAGGCCGTGCGGGGTGTAAATGATGTGTGTTGTTGATCTTCTTCCGCCAGGGCTACTTGGTTGTAACCAGAATATCCATCCATGAGTGACAGTTCTTCGTACCTGTCAACGGCTTCTACCAGTTGATCAATGCTTGGGAGGGGGTAACTATCCTTCGGGCAAGCCTTATTGAGGTTGGTGAAGTTGATGCATATTCTTACTCCTCCATTTTTCTTCGGTACGATGACCATGTTCGAGATCCATGTTGGATACTTCACTTCCTTGATGAACCCTGCTTCTAACAGTTTTTGGAGCTCTTTCTCAATTTCTTGGTGATACTCCGACGCTACCTTTCGTACTTTCTGCCTGAAGGGGGCCATACCCGGATTTATACGAAGTTCGTGTTGAATTATCTTCGGATCAATTCCTGGCAAGTATCCTAATTTCCACGCAAAGATGTCCGCGTATTCCATGAGTATCTTGATTAAAACCCTCTCTCTCTCTCTCTCTCTCTCTCTTTATCCATTAAACTCCCTATCTTGATCATCTTCGGGTTCTCTTCGGTCCCTATATTGATCTCCTTCACGGGTTCCACATATGTGAATGTAGGCTTCGGTTCCCCTAAGAGATGGACGTTCTTTAATTGCTATTTGGTAGGCTCTTAAGCCTCCTTAACTGTTGAGGTACCTGCTTCGGTGTTTAGAACGATGCTTTCCTTCGTCAGACTTCTTCAGGAGATCTCTTCGAGATAAAGGTCAATTGCTTTCTCTTTGGCAGCTTATTTGTTTTGATTTCTTCGGGATTTACGCTGCTCATCTTGCTCGTTATTGAGATGATTCTGTATAGCCTGACATTCTCGAGCGGTTACCTGATCTCCCTTTATTCCATTACCCCTTCGGTTGTTGGAAATCTAAGGTACTGATGATAGGTCGATGCTACTCCTTTGAGCTTGTGTACCCATCTTCGACTGATGATGGCATTGTAAGGATAAGGAGCATCCACTACGCTGAATCGTGTATCAACCTTCATGGGTCCTGCGTTTACTTGTAACACAATGTCTCCCAAAGGATTTGTTGGGGGCCCATTGAATCTGTTATATGGTGTAGTACGAGGACATCAATTGCTCGTCATTCAGCTCCATTCGTTTGAACGTGTCATAGAACAGTACATTGACCGAGATCCCTCTATCGATGAGGACCTTCCTGGTGTTGCACCCTGCGATGGGTAATGTGAGAACCAAGGGGTCGTTATGATCCTCCATGTCATCCTCTACATCCTCAGCATCGAAATTTAATGGGGCGTCCATCCACTGTTCGTGTTCCTCCGCTTCTACTTCATTGATTTTGTACAACTCACAGTAATCTTCAAATTGCTTCCTTAACCTTTTGCCTGTCTGGCAGTTAGTGATGGTCCAGTGGCTTCAGAGCATGAGATAGTATTGAGTGTTCGATTACCCTCGGGTAGCTGGACTTGAAGCTTCTCTTAGCCCTCTCTTCGGTGTCGGTCTTCTGTAAGTATTTCTTGAGGTCACCAGCGTCAATCAGCTTTTGAATCATTATCTTGAGGTTCTTTCATTTCTCAGTCTGATGCCCGTTGAAGCAGTGGTACTCACAGTAGTCTCTGGATTTCTCGGATCTTGGTGGCTACTTCACTTTGGACCAAGGCCACTCTAAGTTCTCTCAATCTTTAATCTCCCTTAGGATGCGAGTGTAGTTGGTGTTGAGCTTCGTAAATACTTGGTCTTCAAATTTTCGGTCGTCGCGCCGACGATCATCCCTTCGTCCTCTCTTATCTTCGTTAGGGAGTTCAGTTGAACCTCCCCTCTTTGATCCGCTAGCTTGCTCTGCTGAGTTCGTCCTATGAGATCTTTGAGTCTAGGCTCTGGGATTCTCCCGCTGGATTTCTTCTAACCGGGCGTTCTTTTCGATGATTACTCGTAGGTCTCCTTCGATCGTAGGTACACTTCCGTGAATCTCCACAAATAAGGGGCTCATTATGTCTAATCACCATTTTATAGCAGTTGATGCTGACCACTTGGTCTACATTCCCTATAGCTTGACAAATTTTGTGCCATCTGTCGATATATTCCCCGACCATTTCCTTGTAATCTATAGCTAATGAGAAGAGCTTTTCCATTCCGGCGTTGACAGCCGTGTTGTACATGTATGTCCTTAAGAATTTCTCAGTGAGCTGGTTGTAGGAATCGATGGAGTTGGGCGGTAGGTTGTCGAACCAAGATAGTGTTGATACCTTTAGGATTGAAGGAAAGTATCTGCAGAGGACAGCGTCGTTTTGATCTGATTGAGCTAAAATGTGATTATAGTATCGAAGATGAGCTGCAGGGTCGCTGGATCCATCATAACATTCGAACGCTGGAACGGGACACTTTTGAGGGATAAGCGCTCTGGCTAAATGGTGAGACAACAGAGTGGTGTTGGCTTCTCTCATCACTTCCTCTAGTCTCCCCCCCCCCTTGTCTAGATTTTAGCTGCTTTATTTCAGCCATCATCTCCGCACGAAGGTCCTCCATCGCCCGTTGATGATCGTTTTTTGTCGTGGATCGTCTTGATCTTTGGTTTTCACTATCGAAATAATTTGAATCTTCTGGGACGTAGTCTGGGTCTGATGATCTACCTTATCTAGCAGATCTTCGGTCTAGTGGTTCCTGATTGTTGGTGTTTGTCAGGATGATTCTTCGGTCACTATTGAGCTCCGGTGCCTTTGAATTTGCTTCGTCATGTTGGCGCGTCGCTCATATGCTTTGGGTGATCATATCATTGAGATCCTGATTCTCTCGAGCTAGTAGTGCCACTGAAATTGCGTACACCTTATGGTTCTTCTTTAACTCTTCGAGCTCTACCATCAGTTAAGGGGTATGGTTCGATCCTTGATCTGGAGTTCCGGTTCGCACCTGCCCTCCAATGGTAATCGTGTGACCTTCGTCCACTGTATGGATTAGAGGGGGGGGCGGATCGGTTGTGACTATTGGAAAATCCCCGCACAGGGATGCTGGTTGGTTTACTATCAGCCAAGGTTGAGTAGCTGGCAGAGTTTGGTTTTGGTCGTTCGTTGGTGGCATCCAGAAGGCCGGTTGGTGCATCGTTGATTCTACAAACCCTTCCCGTTGTTCATGAGCTCGGGCAGTTGGTATCGTCTTTGTTGCATCGGCTTTGGATGCTACATCAGCTTTGGCTGCTACATCGTCTTTGGCTGCTGCAGCTTTGAGGGCCGTTGCTGCTACGGCGCTGGCATCCAATGATGAGGTGATTTCCGTGGCGTCTTGTCTTTGATTGGCCGCCTTCGATGTCTCACCTTTTTGCTTGCTGCGGGTCACAACTGGGGTAGTCCTTGGTGTTTCTTTCGACGAGGCTTTGGTTTTTCCCACCTCCTTCATTTTCTCCATCTTTATCTTTCTGCAAAAACAAGAAATGGTCGAAGAAACAAAATCCATGCTGATTTTGTTAACAAAGTGTGTTCAAAGAAAGTTTGTTAGTAAAGTCTGTTCAACGTAAAGGCATAAATCACAGTGTGTATTTAAAGGTTTTCCACGATTTCAGTAGGAAATAATGTAGATCTGACTATTGTAAATGTAGATCTACTGATAGGTTTAAAAATATTTTGCGAAAAATACCAAGTTCACGAGTTTTGTATACGAACGCCTAGTCTCAGCTTTTTTTTTGTTATAAAATACACGAGGACCATGAAGATTTTAAAATTAAGGTTTCAGAAAGGAAAGTTTGCCATGGAAATCACAGATCTGAAGGGGCCTTGCCAAGTGGGTAGAAGCCAAGGAAAACACAGATCTAAAACGCTTTTAACATTCTGATCTAAAGGAAAACATAGATCCAAACGAGGATGAGCTGTCTGAAATTTAAATGTAAGCTACTCAGAACACTATTATGAGGAAAATAGTGTTGAGAGCCAAAAAGTAAAATCACAGGGAAAGATAAATCTTTTACCGGGACTAGAGTCCCTGTTTCTAGCACCAGATTGTGAACACGAAAATAGCGATGGTATCCACGTGTTCACAAACAATATTCTCATTACATCCAAAATCATTGAGAGAGATGAAATACATATAAGGCAATATAAGTTCGAAGCCTATCACACTCTGAGCCTTTGGGCTCGTCATCATCTAGTCACGGAAGCATAAATTAAACCATGCATACAATTAAAGCCTAATAATAAAACAAAAAGTAAAGTACTAAACGTAAATGAGGCAATGATTTACGTGGTTCAGCACTAAGACCTACGTCCACGGGGGTTGGAGTTTCACTATGTATTGAAGAGTTACAATGATAGTCAAATGACTCTGTGTGAATTACGAAGCTAAAGGGGGAAATGGAATTCATACTTACTCTTCCTATTTCTCTCTCCTAAGATCTCCTATACTCAGTCAAAACTGGTCGACACCTTCTCTCTTAGTGGAGAGGGGTATTTATAGGGATGATACATGGGGTCCACTATTAGAGATAGTTGCAACCTTATCTTCTTGATCTATATGCTAATCCCGCTGGTATCTTCGTTCTTGACCGAAGGCTCCAACGGTCATGTGTAGTTGCGAAGGGTTACCTCTTTCTCTTCCACAGACTGATTGACACGTACCCTATGCCTAGGGTGTTTAATGCGGGTGGTTGGGACGGTCTGCACGCGTCAGACAGGTGTCGGATGCCCTTGTCCCATCCTCGTCAGTGGGACCAATCCTCACCATTGATCTTGGATCTTCCTCGAGATGGGATAAAGCAGATCTTTGGGTGCTCTTCAGTACTTCGTAGTGTCTCGTTCTTTCGGTGCTCCATGATTCTTAGCCATCGGATCAGTTCGATGATGACTATATATAGATGACAAATTCCCCTTGGGTGTTGATACGTGGCATCATGCCTTGATGTCTCAAGACGGTCTTCCACGTGTAACTCCTTAGACACGTGGCGAGTGATGAATTATGTGTATACACTATTAATGGAAAGACAAAAGTCAATAAAATGTACGACATACAATCTAGTCCAAGATACCCTTAATATTTTGAATTCTTTTGGATTTTGGTTTGCACTTATGTACACAGATATGCAAGCCACTTAGCGAATTTTATAGCTAAATTTGCATGAACTCATTCAGTTTGCTTTAGTTGGATTAATAATGAGCCTGCCTGGATTAGATCTTTGATTCAGCACGACAAAAAAAGTATATAATCTTCCGTGATTAAACGAATTCTCTTTTCCTATTAAAAAATATAAAATCTAAATACCAGCCGATCTCTAAAGTTACGCATACAAATCAACATGCTGAAGATTAACAAAACTACAGAAAGCATTAGAGGAACTAAATTGAGGCTAGCTGGAGGCGAAATGCAAAATATTTTCACACAGACTTTCAAAGTTGAAGAAGGAGAGAAACTATCGAAGGCGTCCCTATGTTATTAATCAACCACTGCTGGTCCGATTATGGGTTCACTCTTCATATCAACTGAAATTATTGCATTTTGCAATGAAAAATCTCTCGTCATCTCTTCAACAAACGGAGGATTTATTAGAACACCTTACAGGATAGTAATACCAATAGAGAAAATAAAGAGAGTATAAGAAACTCAGAATATTGAAAAACCAAAAAAGAAGTACATGGAAGCAACCACAGTTGATCATTTTGATTTCTGGTTTATGTGTTTTGTTAACTACGACAAAGCTTTCAAGACTCTTCAAAAATCCATTAACATTTCTCAACAGTAATCTTAATGAGGAATTTTCATGTTTTTTTCAAGAATATAAAGCACAGTTTGGATAACTTTGCCTATGTAAGTGGCGGTTGGAATTTGTCCTCACAAGAGATAAATCTAGGGATGTAATCATTTGTCATAAGTGATGGTTGTGATTGAGATTATAAATGCATCTAATAGACAAAAATTATCATGTCATTAAGGTTCCATAATTCTTCATAATAAGTAACCTATTAATTAGCGATGATAATATTTTGTTAAATATCAAATTAAAAATGATAATATATAAATTATTCTACTAATGATGATAATAAATATATTTTTATTAGCTAATACTTAGAATTAGTTTGGTATTGCTGCGAGCTTTACAAAATTGCTTTTCCGATGTACGTTATTGTGCGGAGCTATCTAGAAAAAGCAATTGTTTGCCAATGTACGTTACTGTGCCGAGCTTTGTAAAAAAAAATTGAATGGTTGCAAATAACACATCTCTGAAACTATTTTAAAAAGCAGACATATCTCTGAAAATATCAGGTTCAACTATAGTTAGTGAGAAAATGACAAAAGCAGAAATATCTTTGAAAATTGTTTATTCTATTTTATTGTGCATAAAATAAGAAAAATTTCTACTGTTAGAGTACATACACATGTAATATTAAATTTAGTAATTAGTATTATTACTAAAAAGTATTATTCCTTAACCTCTTTTTAAAAATAAATAATTTCTTAATATTTATTATTGTTGAAAATAAAAGTATATTTCAGTGATATGATATAAAATAAAATGTAGTTTGAAAATAAAAAATAATTATCTTTAAAGAATAAAATATAACGAATAAAAATTGGCGATCATATAAATTCAAGGATAATTTTTGTCAGTTATAAAAAGACGGGATAGAATTGAAAAATAAAATATGAAACTAGGGTGAACTATAGAATTTGCTTTTGAAGCTTTTAAAAGCTCCTTCTCGCCACTTTTAAAATTGATATATTTTGGAAGTGTACACTCTATGAAATCTTTACCAAACACTAAGATGAAAAAATATTGCTATAAATATGTTTTCAAAGTACTTTTTTTTTGAATGATAAAAAGCATCACTTAGTTAAATTGGCTAACAATTATATAAGTGGACCATAGTGACGGCGGCAAGTATTGGTGTCCAGTGAGTACTTTCGCATCACGTCAGGTATTTCTTGATAAATAGTTTAACGTTATTTTTATTCAATGATGATGGATAGCAGAGTTTATTGTTAATAAAGCTTATTGTTATTAGGTTAATTACTTGATGATTTGACTTACTAACTAATCATGATTTTTTTACTTTATGCAAAGAATAACCTCACATTTGGAAGCATAATGGTGTAGAATCTAATGGCCTGACCCTCTACCAATAATGTCCTCACTAAGCCACTGCGATCATCTGACAGTATTGAGTTTTCAATGGTCACCTCTGCGGTCATCTAGCAGCAGTTTCTTAGGAGGTCACCCATCCCAAGATTACTCAATACCGAGCATGCTTAACTATAGAGATTTTTTGCCAACTATGAAGACAATTATGCTGAAAAGGTCTCGGTGTTAAGAAAGGACAAACCATTACCTGTATTCCAACTTAATTTGGAGCCATCCTCGGGTACGGAATATGTTCATACCTAGACTCTGGCATTTGCAAAGCATACTCTTTCGCTCTCGACATGTAACCCGTGGTCGACTCTAATACCATTTGTAAGAACCCGATCTTTCGCCAATACTGTCCCCACATTATTCACTGTGGTTATCCGACATTGTGGTGTTTTCAACTAAAACTGATGTGGTCATCCATCAACATTTTTCTGGTAGGTAGCCCATTCCCAGATTACTCTCGCTCGAGAACACATAAATTCAGTGATTTTTACCAACTCTGGATCCAACTATGTTGAAAAGTCTACAATGTTACGAAAGGACAAGCCATTACCTATATTTCATTCGTTGAACTCTTCCTGCCGAATTGAATTTCGTACATAATAGATATGGGAATTTTGAAAAACTAGAAATACATCTTATGTGAGTAAAATCATCGGAAATGACTTAATATTTTAAAATATAATAACTTAAGTAAATGAATTAGCTTTTAATTATGTCATTGAAATAGTAAGAACATACAATAAGCTTAGGCATCTCAATACATAGCACCGGGTCTCTTTAGTTAAAAACCCCATACTTCTTATCCCAAGATGGTCAAGTGAGGTTTGGTGTTATGTGGTCGGGCCCTGAGTAGTGTCAGATCCTAACAATTGGTATCAGAGCCCGTGGCCAAGGCTACTGTCCGAACATAGAAGTGGTTGTGGATGTCAGCCGGTTTCGTACGCAAGTGGAATCAGACTCAAGGTGAAGAAGGCAAGGACCAAAGTTGAACTGGAACTCAAGGTGGAGTTAGTGTCTTGCCCATTAACTCATGTGGAGCAGGGTTCTAGATCTTCAAGGTAATGCTCAAGTTTGGCGCTCAAGGTGGAGTTAGTGTCTCACACATTAACTTTCAAGTAGCAAGGTTCTATGTGAGCAAGGAAATGCTCAATCTGGAGTTGGTGCTTTCCTTCTCATTAAATCCAGGTGGAGTAGGATTGTAGGGCGCATAGTGACAATAATCATGATATATGAGTAGCATATATAGATGGTAATCATATGGTGAAGTCTGATTGGACTGGTGAAGTGGTTTAATATCGCCAAGGTGGAGATTGTTAGAGTATGTGGCGCGATAAAGCACTTAAACATATCTAGGGATAGTCCCACATGGAAGAAAGAGGAGTACATGTGAAGCTGAATAAGCTTGGGACTCCTTACATAGCACTGAGGCCTTTTATATTAAAACCGCACACCTCTTATCCCGAGGTTTCCAAGTAGGGACATCATCGGTGATATGTTGTGGGGCGCGTAGTAGGTTCTTCCTATTGTCCATGAAGATCCTAACATCCTTCACTAAGATAAGGAAGATGCAGAAAGGTAATACTATTTCAAAAGATCGATAAGATATCTTTTTAAATAATTTTTTTTTTGGGGAAAAAATATGTAAAATTTAATTTCAGATGCAGAAAGGTAATACTATTTCAAAAGATCGATAAGATATATATTTTTAAATAATATTTTTTTTGGACAAAATATGTAAAAATTAATTTCGATATAATTTCATTGCTGGCTTGAGGATACAACTCGAAAAAGGAGAGACATAATATGGGAGGATGTCAAGGCGAAAAATGCTTGAAAGGATTTGTGAAATGAAGAATAACTATTCGTTTCCCTTTACTCTTGCAACGATAATAAGAGTAAACTTGGTATTAATACATACTATATTTAATATTCATATATCGAAAAATGCGTACCTAAATAAAAATTATGTCCGTGCCATTAAGGCACGGGTTAAGCCGTAGTATATATACATATCATGGGTTTAAAACTTTTAAGTAGTGAAACATATCTAGCAATTCTTGTACCAGTACAGTTAGTCCTTACTGTACTTTTCATCTCTTTGCAATGGAAACAGTTATTGTTATGGAAATTACGATTTATCTTTTCTCAAGAGATGGCATTAAAATTTAAACAATTACCAGCAAACAAGCAGGGACCAAGATATGCATAAATGTCTGCCACAAAGGTTGATTAGCATCCTCCCACACTAATTTCTACTTTAGGACTGGAAATGAAGTTCTTGGACTTGTTAAAACTATCTATCTAGTCTAGCAGCCTGTTCAACTATTGATCTAGTCCATCAAGAGGAGCTAAATTGTTGGTTCAATTTTTCCTTTATAAAATCTCATATTGTCGATGCATTAAGTTTGTCAAGCAACGTTTTTAGTACACATAAAACGAGTTTGGGTAGATTTACATTTTAGTGTGGATCTTCAACATAGAAGTCAAGCAGATGTTTCGGAAATGGTCCGAGTTTATCAGTCTGTACTACCTTGTAGGCGCCGATTTGTATTTCTTATCTAGTGGCTCCAACCTGTGTCGTGTAATTTTGTATGACAGTCTGATCAAGGAAACAAAGAAAAGAATAAACACAAGGAACAGTGGCGCGCATGATCCCATCAAATGGTATATTTTAAGATTCTGGTACAATTTAACCCTGTCATAAATGGATCTGGCAGGGTCATCCATTTGTCATCACCAGTCACACATTGGCAATCCAAGTCAGACACTAGTTCCTATTGGTCTCCTTTTTCAATAGCCAGCATCTTACTACCTGGCTGCTTTCATTTTTCTTTTTCTTGAAGCAACTTGACTGCCATTGAAAGAACTCCTTAAAACTTGATCTAGAATCTATATATGTACTTTGTTATCTTCGTTGTTCCGCAGCACCGTACAAAAATCCTAGTAGATAAAATGAAATGCTGACTCCTATCCTACACAATGCAGCTACATACACATATGACAAGTTCATTTGTGGCGGTTTGAAGGCTGGCAGTGGTTGGCTAGTGCGTACTGCCTTGTGTCTCCACTATGAAATCTCAGTTGGTAAAAAAACACGCACCTCCTTCATACAGATCACCATCCCTCTCATCAGATTGCTTCATGAAACATTATGAACGGATATACTTTTGATAAGCCAATATCTAAATACCTCATTGCTTATCTAAGAAGAACTTTCCAAGAGATAAGGAAAAAAAAAAGTTATGTAGTCTGCATTCTCCTTTCTTATCCAGCGCCATTCGAAAATCCAAACACAAAGAAAGAAAGAAAGAAAATGCTGACACTGAACCTACACGATTCAGCTGCATGCACATGGCTGTGTCTGGTTAAGGGCTTGCAATTGGAGTTGGCTCATGGCCCCAGTCAACAACAAACCACCTTATTTGTTCTTTTCTTACCAAATTAAAACAAACATTATTTATTTGAAGCATAATTATAACTAACATCGATTCTATTTTGGTTAAAGAGAAAAGATATGACAAGAAAAGAATAACCCAGCGTAGGATTGCTTGGAATTATTTCTAAAGCTTTCTTCATAAAATTATTGAAGTATTATAACATACCCGCCAAACTTTTCTAACCAAGACTGATTCCTTTGTGATTCTATTTCACTTTAACTAGATCAGATCATTTTATGTTTGTATACTTTATGCCATGTTGATAACTCATGGATGATTCTTCGAAACACCTGAGAATTGACATTAGTGCGTCAGTAATGACTAAACCAAGCTTTAGTGTTGTAGAAAATCTGATATCAAATACTTAAAGAGCACAGAACTAAAAATTCGGACAATATTTCTCTTAATTGATGTGTTTCGATTCATGGCTCAACAACCTATTTATATAATTAACAAAACTTGACTCTAAAGTAATAAACACTTTCCTAACATAATCAAACTCTAACAAAGACACTTTTAGAAAACTCTCACGTAAACAAACTCTTAAAACTAGTAATACTTGCAACCCAAGTAAACTTCTAAATATCGTACTACGTGTCAACAATACTTGTTGATCCATTTATTTCATGTCAACTGTACCAGTTGATCCAACCACATTCTGTCTACTCTCATAGTTGATCCATACTACTGTATCAATAACTCTTGTTGATCCCTTCTGTTTTCTTCATAGTATCTTGGTTTACTCTTCAACATCCTCCCTTAAACCAAGATACTCTTTGCTAATCATTCCCAATTTTCCACGCAAGTAAATGAAAGTGTTAGGCTTCAAAGACTTGGTGAAAACATCTGCCACTTGTTCTTGACTTTCACAAAACTCCACAGCTATCTCCTTGTTACTTACAAGCTCTCTGATATAATGAAACTTAATATCAATATGCTTACTCCTTCCATGAAGCATTGGATTCTTTGTTAGTGAAATTGTAGACTTGTTATCACAAACTATTGTTGTTGGTGCCTTCTGTTCTTGAAACAATGACTTCAACATCATTCTCAACCAAACATCTTGTGTAGCACAGTTGCTAGCAGATAGATATTCAGCTTCTATTGTAGATAAAGCAACAACTTTTGCTCCTTCTTCCTTCAGTATCACCATCCCAATCACTATCAGTAAATCCAACTAATTTTGGATCTTCTGAAACATTATAGAGAATTCTCAAACTAATTGTTCCTCTAATATATTTCAGAATACGTTTTGCAGCTTGTAAATGTGATTGTCTGGGTTCTTCCATAAATCTACTAACCAACCAACTGCAAACATAATGTCAGGTCTTGTAGCAGTCAGATGTCTAAGACATCCAACAAGACCTTTAAAGTCTGTTGAATTCACAAGTTCTCCTGATCCTTCTCTTGTCAACTTCAATCTCTCCTCTACTGGTGTTAATATTGGATTGCAATTATCCATCTTGAAACGCTTTAGTATACCTTCTGCATATCTTTGATGATTGATGAAAATTTCTTTTTTTCAGTCTGTTGTACATCTATGCCAAGAAAATATGACATTAAACCAAGATCTGTCATCTCAAACTCCTTCACCATATTTCCCTGAATTCATTGATCATCTCAAAACTATTTCCAGTAAAAATAAGATCATCTACATATAAACATACTATAATATGATTGCCAAGAGTATCAGCTTTCAAATACAAAGTATGCTCATGTGGACATCTTGTAAATCCTTTCTTAATAAAATAAGAATCTATTCTTGTATACCAAGCTCTTGGTGCTTGTTTCATACCATACAAAGCTTTGTTTAGCTTGGAAACTTCATTATCCTCCCCCTCCATAATGTAACCTGCTGGTTGTTCAATATAAACTTCTTCTTCCAAAACTCCTTTTAAGAATGCTGACTTAACATCCATCTGAAAAATCTTCCAATGCTTCTGTGCAGCTAAAGCAATTATCATTCTTACTGTATCAAGTCTTGCAACTGGTGCAAATACTTCTGAGTAATCTACTCCTTGTCTTTGTCTATATCCCTTAGCAACTAACCTTGATTTCAGTCTATATACTTCACCATTTGACTTGTATTTTGTTTTATAAACCCACTTAACACCAATAGGTTTCTTTCCTGGTGGAAGTTTTGTTAATCCCATGTGTCATTATTCTCAATTGATTTCAGTTCTTCATTCATGGATTGAATCCAACCTTGTTCTTTTGATGCTTCTTCATAAGTTACAGGATCACATTCTCCAAATAATGCAAAGTTTACCATATCCTCATCAATGTCTTCATCATCTCTTGATATTACATAATCATTCAACCTAGCAGGTATAACATATTTTCTTCTTGGTTTTGTAGTTTCTTGTTGTGGTACTACTTCTATTCTTGCTTCTTCATGATGTTCTTCAACATTGTCTTAAATCTGTACTTCTTCTTCAACTACAATTTGAATTGTTCTAACAGCAGCCGGTGGATCAACATTCCTTGTTGACCCGGAATTTGGATCAACATTGTTTGTTGACCCAATATTCCAATTCTATTGTGAATCTTAATCAAAGATCACATCTCTGCTTATAATTTTTTTTTTATGTATCTGGATTAAACAACTTATATCCTTTGGTTATTGAACTATAACCAACAAGAATACACTTTTCACTCTTGTCATCCAACTTCTTTCTAAGTTCTTTAGGTACATGTGCATATGCAATGCACCCAAAAAATTTCAGATGTCTTACACTTGGTCTTGCACCTATCCAGACTTCTTCTGGTGTTATATTATTCAACGAATTTTTAGTACATCTGTTGAGTAAGTAAACTGCTGTATCAACAACATATCCCCAGAAACTCTTCGGTAAATCTTTTGTTCTTCTTATAGTTCTTTCCATCTTCATTATGGTTCTATTCTTCCTTTCTGCAACTCCATTTTGTTGTGGTGTATATCTTGCAGTCAATTGATGTTGAATACCATGTTCTTCCATGAATTTATCAACTACAATATACTCTTTTCCTCTATCAGTTCTTAATATCTTGATGCTCTTACCAATATGTTTCTCAGCATATGCTTTAAAACTTCTAAATGCATGAAAAGCATCACTATTTTGTTTAAGCAAATAAACCCATGCCTTTATACTAAAATCATCAATGAAAGTTATAAAATAATTATTACCTCCATGTGAAGTTACTTCAATAGGAACATGCAACTCACTATGAACAATCTTCAATTGTTGATCAGCTCTTCTGAATTTGTTGACTGAGAATGAATCTTTGTGCTGCTTGCCAAAGATGCAATTTTCACATCTTGATTCTGGAAGTTCAATGAAAGGTAACCCTGACACCGTATCCTTCTTTGCTAAGGTTTGTAAACTATTAAAGTTCACATGTCCCATTCTCTTATGCCATAACCAATAATCATTGTGCACACTACTACTATAACAACTTTCCTTTTGATGCTGAATATTCAAAGGAAATAATTTGTTTTTGGTCATCTGTACTTTAGTTATCAACCTTTTTCTTCTATCTCTGATGAAGCACAAACCATTGTAAATATTCGTAGAGTATCCTCTTTCAGATAGCTGACCCATGATCAATAAGTTTTGATGTAAACCTGGAACATTGAATACATCCATTATGTATGACTTAGAACCATTCTTAAGAACAATTCCTATTCTTCCTTTTCTCATAACTGGAATTGTCGAACTATTCCAAAACTTCACTATAGACCTTACAGACTAATCTAGACTTTCAAATAAATCTTTTCTGCCACACATATGATTGTTGCAACTTGTATCTAAGTATCACTTAAGTTGAGGTTGTTCTTCTGTTGTATGACATGCTAGTAGCATGTTTTCAGTCTTCTGCTCTTCTTCTTCTTCTTCTTCTTCTTTTTCTTCTTTTTCTTGACTTTCAGCAATATTAGCTTTGAAATTTGATTTATAATTATTTTTAGCAGTCTTTCTAGGTTTTGGACACTCTGGAGCAAAGTGCCCAAAATATCCACAGTTATAACACTGAACTTTTGATCTATCAACTGGTTTTCTTCCTTGATAACCTCCAGTATTGGATCTCCCTCCATTGTTATATCTACCTTGATAGCTTCCAGCATTAGATTTTCCTTGATTGCTTCTCCAGTTAACTTGACTCTGAAGTGCCTCCTCAACTTGTTTTGCAACAGTTGTTTTCTCTAGCAATCTTTGTTCATAAGCTTGTAATGAACCCAACAACTCATTAAGAGTCATTGTTGCAGCTGTGTTGCACTCTTCTATAGCGGTAACCTTTGATTTAAACTTCTCAGGAAAGCTTCTTAAAATCTTCTCTACAATGGCTGAGTCTTCTACAGTATCACCATTGGCCTTCATCACATTGACAAGATTCAGTGTTTTTGAGAAAACTCTGAAATTGTTTCAGTTGTCTCCATCTGTAATAATTCATATTTTCTTTTTAAGGTTTGTAACCTAACCTTCTTAACCTTATCAGATCCTGTGTAGTAGCTTATCAAACCATCTCATGCTCTTTTAACTTCTTTGATGTAGATAACTCTATCCATGAGAGATTCATGAATACCCTGATGAAGAATATATGTAGATTTAGAATTCTTCTTTCTGTTGTCATTCAATAAAGTTTGTGCAGCTCCTTCAACTACAGCTCCTTATGCTGGTTCTACATAACAATCTTTCACGATATCCCATACCTCTTGGTATGTGAAAATATTCTCCATCTGCAACCTCCAGTGTTCAAAGTTTTTGCCTTCCAACACAGGTACGTTAATTAAACTTAAACTCATCATCTTCTTCAATCTAAAAACGCATACCCATATCCCTAGAACCTGGTACCAGTGCTTTGATACCAGATGTAGAAATATGATATCAAAGACTTAATGAAAGAACACATAACTAAAAACTCAAACAATACTTATCTTAATTGATGTGTTTCGACTCATGGCTCAACAACCTATTTATATAATTAACAAAATTGACTCTCAAGTAATAAACAGTTTCCTAATATAATCAAACTCTAACAAATACACTTCTAGAAAACTCTCATGTAAACAAACACTTCTAGTAAACTTCTAAATATCGTACTACGTGTCAACAATACTTGTTGATCCATTCACTTCATGTCAACTGTACCAGTTGATCCAACCACATTTTACTAACTCTCATAGTTGATCTATACTAATGTATCAACAACTCTTGTTGATCCCTTCTGTTTTCTTCATAGTATCTTGTTTTACTCTTCAACAAGTGTTAATAGACCGTGCTCATTCTTTCATGCATCACCATTCAGAGTTCCAGTCCCGTTTTTACTGTATTCTCTCTCAAACTCAGCATCTAATTAAGCAATAGACACTAGAACATTAATCTAAATACCAACCTATAAGTCTGTGTAAGAACACTTGTCCTAAAAATGTAGAAGATTTCAGACTTATAAGTTTGTGTATTGTGTCATATAAAATTAATTATTTCTAAATTACTTGCTTCTAGACTTAGGTGTGTGCTTCATAAAATCATATTTCCTGCTCAAACTACTTTCTTGTCTGATAGATCAATACAAGATAATATAATAATTGCTCAGGAATTAATCCATTATATGCAAAAAAAAAAAAGCTAAAGCTAAAGATGGTTGTGCTGCTATTAAATTAGATATGTCAAAAACATTTGACAGAGTGGAGTGATGTTTTCTCATTGATAATCTTAAGAAATTAGGTTTCTCTAAGGAATGCTGCAGCATGATAGAACAGTGCATAACTACTGTCTCTACATCTATCTTACCTAATGGAGATCTAGGTGATGTTTATTTGCCTCAAAGGGGTTTAAGACAGGGTGATTCCCTATCCCCTTACTTATTTATTGTGTGTATGGAATGTTTTTCAAGAAGTACGATCATAGATGAAAAGAACAATCTTATTAATGGGTTTAAAGCCAACAAAAATGCTCATCTATCTCTCATTTATTCGTTGCTAATGACTGTCTTATATTCATAAAAGATAGGAACAAGGATGCTAAGGATTTATCTACCTTGATAGAATCAGAAAATTCTCAGGACATGCAGTGAACTTTGATAAATCATCTTTGGATTTTAGCAGTTAGGTTTCAAACTCAGTTGAGAATGAATTAGCAAACATCCTCAGAATCAGGAGAATGTCGCTTAA
This sequence comes from Papaver somniferum, assembly GCF_003573695.1. Taxonomy (NCBI): domain Eukaryota; kingdom Viridiplantae; phylum Streptophyta; class Magnoliopsida; order Ranunculales; family Papaveraceae; genus Papaver; species Papaver somniferum. The sequence goes on along the minus strand of NC_039365.1, from coordinate 148,288,662 downwards.
TTAAAAATATTTAAGAGTTTTGTTACTTCTCCAAAAAAGAAAATACGACTGTTTTGTGCATCTGTTAGATAGTTTTAGAGAAAGACTTGATATCTGGCAAGCTATTTTTTTAGCTGCTCCTAGAAAAGCTGTCACAAACCAATCTGTGTTAGGAAGTCTGTTAGTCATCACCTAATTGTCTTTCCAATGCCTAAAGAACTTACTGATAAAATGGATAACATACAAATGAATTTTTGGTGGGGAAAAAAGGAAAATGAAAAAGGCTTTTATCCAAAAGGATGGAATGATATTGCTCTCCCCAAGGAGCTAGGAGGCCTTAACCTAAGGAAAACTGATTTGCTAAACTTGGCCTTGCTTGTAAAACTATCTTGGAGGATGATCACAAATCCTGATGAACGTTGGGCTATAATTTTAAGAGAAAAGTATCTTTCTGGTGCTAATTCTTTGAGTGATAGTATTTGTAATCAGGGTAGCTGGATTTGGCAAGGTGTTTGCACATGTTTGAATATTTTTAAAAGACATTATGTGTAGAAACTGGTGATGGTACGTTGTGAATATTTGGAAAGAAACTTGGATTCCAAATATGCACAGACCACCAGATCACCAATTTTCCTCTACTAGTATGTCAACTGTCAGTTAACTCGTTGATCATGGTATAAAAACATGGAAAATTGATTCTCTAAGTGCTTTGTTTGATGAAAATACTTTTAACAAAATTACTAATATCAAAGTTCTATCTGCAGGTATTGATAAGCTAAGATGGGAACTATCCAGTAATGGGATTTTCACCATTAAGTCTGCTTACAATGCTATTTAGAATGATAAGATAGCATCTAAGCCGACTAAGAATAACCTAACTATTTGCTGGAAATCTTTCTGGAAACACAATCTCCCCCTAGAGTTCAGTATTTCATGTGGAAATTCTACACAAGTGTATATCAACTAAATCTAGGATTTCTAGGTTCACAAAACACCAGGATAACACTTGTTCCCATTGCAGTGGTAGTACTGAAACCCCGCAAAATTTGTTCCTTGACTGCCCCGTAGTCAAGCCAGTTTTGAATATAGTAAACCCTAGATTAGGTGTTATTCTTCGGAATCAGGTTTTGCATTAATGGTTTGCAGTTTCTTTTTATGGGTGAATACTACTGTGCAAAAAGATTTTAAGATTTATGAGTCTGTCAGTTTCATTATCTGGCTAATTTGAAAAGCTAGATTTTTGATAATAAATCCTTCTGAAAAAGCGGGGGTCTAACAACCGCACCCAATATTTCGATTAGCAATCTGTATGGACTAACTCCAATATACTTTTAAGAGAATCAACTAGACAGTCAAACTCAATCTTAACAAAAGTGTATCAAAGAGTTATATCTCTCTTTCTCGATTCAATACTTACTCAAGCAAATAGAAATCTGCAAGTGCAATTGAATACAAGAGAAATCACTTGAACGGTACCAAATACCAATGTTCAAGTATCAATCAGATTTAATCAACAAACAAAAGTTGGATTTCCCAATTAATTGATTCAAATGCATAACCTGTGATATTTCAATTATATAACAAAATATAATGCGGAAAAGAAATAACACAGACACTAGAAGTTTTGTTAACGAGGAAACCGCAAATGCATAAAAACCCCGGGACGTAGTCCAGATTGAACACACACTGTATTAAGCCGCTACAGACACTAGCCTACTACAAACTAACTTCGGTCTGGACTATAGTTAAACCCCAATCAATCTCACACTGATACAAGGTACAGTTGCGCTCCTACGTCTCTAATCCCAGCAGCATACTACGCACTTGATTCCCTTAGCTGATGTCACCCACAACTAAGAGTTGCTACGACCCAAAGTCGAAGACTTTAATCAACAAATTTGTATCACACAGAAAAGTCTACGATAACAGATAAATCTGTCTCTCACAGAAATACCTACGAGTTTTTATTCCGTCTTTTGATAAATCAAAGGGAACAAGAACCAATCGATAAACCAGACTTATATCCCGAAGAACAACTCAGTATTATCAATCACCTCACAATAATCTAAATCGTATGATGGCGAAACTAGATATTGTGGAATTACAAACGATGAGACGAAGATGTTTGTGACTACTTTTATATCTTGCCTATCGGAGAAATCAATCTCAAGTGATCAATCCTTACGATTGTACTTAGTACGATAGAAATAGCAAGATCATATCACACAACTACGAGAAAGTAGTATCGGTCTGGCTTCACAATCCCAATTAAGTTTTCAAGTCGTTAACCTACAGGGTTTCGGTAGAAACCTAAGGTTAAAGGAGAATCGACTCTAGCTAATACAACCAGTATCACACAGGAGGTGTGGGGATTAGGTTTTCCAGTTGCTAGAGTTCTCCCTTATGTAGTCTGTCAAATCAGGGTTTGCAATTAATGTTAGCTTAGTAACAAAGCATTCAATATTCACCGTCAGATGAAAACCTGATTAAATTCAAGCTAATATCTTCCAACCATTAGATCAAAACTTAGCTTGTTACACACAAATGAAATGAACGTTTATCTAGGTTTGCGTAACCGTACCCAAACATGTACGTCTAGTTGGTTCAACAGTAGTTAACCAAATGGTTAGCCATATGAGCACTTTCATATCAACCATATTATTCTTTACCACAACTAGTTCAAATGACTCAAATGAACTAGTTAGAGAGTTTTTCAATTGCTTAGATCTTTATAATAGACACAATTGAAACAAAACGATTTGATTCACTCGAACCGATTCGTGAACTTTATAGCCACGGTTTGCAAACTTGCACTCCTTAGTTTATATAAGTTTAAGTTCACGAATAATCGTTTTTAAAAAATAACCAACTTAAGTACGCGATCTAGTACGCGGACTTAAGTACCCGAAATAAGTTTGTAAGAAGTTCACAAACTCCAACAGATTTCTCGGGAAGAGAACCTCCGATAGTACGCGGACTGGGTTCGCGGACTCTGTTCCGGTTTTCCTGAGCAGCAAAGTACGCATACTTTGGTTCAAGGAATAAGGACTTATACGTGTATGAGTTACCACACAATGCTTATATCCAACAATGGTTATATAATGTAAACTCTCATTTCAATCATTGAAATATTCTTAGAGGACGTTATATAGTTGTTGTTCACAAACCATTTTTTGTCAAAGCCATTTTCAAGTGATTGAAACTTAACATGACTTTCGTCACTAGTAAAGATGAACTTGGCCAAAGCGAAAGCTTACCAACACATATTTCAAGAAATAGATAAGCGAGATAAAATCGGCTCGAAATAGAAAATGTGTATAATCAAAGTATATATAGCAAAACGACTTTTGTTTCAAGATAGAAGATATAGTATATAGATTTTTGAGTGTTGGATAAGTTCAAGTCTCCACATACCTTTTAGTCGATGAAGTTCCACCAGTTCCTTGAGTAGTTATTCGTCTTTGTATGATAATCTCCATGGATTCTTGAGCTCAACTACACTTTCTATCCTAGTCCGAGACTCGGCTAATAGTAGACTAGAAATCAAGACTTATAGTTTTGATCACTAACATTGACAAACATGCTTGAGATAGTAACGCATGCGAGTTCGGCCGAGCGGTGCTCTAACAATCTCCCCCTTTGTCAATTTTAGTGGAAAAACTATCAATACATATGGAATACAAAAATAAATAAACAAACTTTTGTAGATTCTCTTCCACATGCCTGATCTTCTTGGTTCTTCAAAATTACTCGAAATCTTCGTCACTTCCAAGTACTCCAGATACCAAAGGTTGTAAGTTTAGTATCGCCGTTGTTGAAAATCCATAGTCATAACAATGAGAGAACAAGAATTCCCAATCATTGTTACAAGAATTCTCAATTATTGTTATATAGTGTCATAGTATTATTATACATCATCAAAGTTCAATTGTATCACAACTTTGACAACAATACTATGGTGATATGTATCACTCCCCCTTAGTCAATACTCCATCTCACATGGAAACCACTCCCCCTTACATAATGATCCGAAAACCATATGTATTTGTAGTGTGAACTACACAATAATTCTCCCTCTTTTTGTCAATAAAATTGGCAAAGGTACGAAACTAGTGGGATCCTAATGAAATTTCCATAGAGACATTTCGTGACCAAAAGAAAGTACATATCAACTTTTTAGATGCCATCATATAGCCGAAGCTAAATGCATTCATCAAGGAGTTTATAAAGATACAAGATAACCCATATAATATTCACAGTCGCACTCCCCACAAAGATATGGCAATTAAGCACAAGTTCAATTAAGAACTCTCCCCCATAATATGTCATTCCCGAAAGAACAACAAGAGCGACCTTACTTTCACAAGAAAAGAAGGATTTCTTTGGACATAAAAAATCACATACGGATATGAATTTGAATCTAAAAAATACTCAATTAAATTAACCACAAGAAAACCCAAGATTAATTCAATCGAAATACACAACTAAATTACCACAAGAGTGTGATCAATTCAATTGGTCATGCTCGACATAAGAGAACTTACGGAGCCGCACAGTATATACATAAAATATGGATCAGGGAAGATCAATACTGCGGAATAGACAAGGATTCATTCTATTTCTCATAACTATTTGCACAATGACATACAATAGACATAATCCTCGTAAACAAAAGTTCATCCTATCTTCCATCAATATTTGCATAATGACATAATAGGCTTAAAACTTTTGTAATGTCAAAATCTCATTCATTCTTTTATCAATACATGCATATCGACATATGGAAGACTTTAACTTTTGACAAAGTATGGGACATTCATAGTTCACGGATGCAAACACACATATCCCATAACAAGTTTGCAATATATAAAACCATAAATATTATACTGCAAAAATCATCTTCCAAACAATTATTTTTTTTAGAATTTAATCAAATAAATCTAAAAAAAATAAAGATGAAAACGTTGGACATAGCTATGTGTAATCACAATAATGGCTATTCCAAACTCTAGTTATTATTCTTAAAAACACAAGAATAAAATTCTCATAAGAAGATTTACTAGAAAAAAAAAATCAACAAGCTAAAAACAAAGTGGACTCCTATGCCGAAGGAGAAAACGAACTAGATAGAAAATTCGGGATCCTCATGATCCTTGAGGTCTTTGAGCTTGTGATTGACAGCATCAACTGCGTCTTCAGAGAAGATATCCTCATTGAGAAGTTCTTTAACATGTGTCTTTATGAGACTAAGGTTAGAGGTAACCTTTTTCAACTCAGTTTTTAACACATCAAGACTCTTCAAAGTATCAACAAGTTGCTGTTTTGCATCCTCAAAGGTTTTGAGAAAGTCAAGAACCACTTCAGATAAAATCTCTTCAACCTCCTCAATATCCGAGTAGGAATCAGGAGATTGAGGAAAAGATCCTTCAACTTCAACAAACGTTCCCTTCTTTTCATCGAATTCGAAATATATCTTTAGGTAAATCCCAAGAACAAGAAGAAGAAGCCATTGATAATAGGAAGCCTAGAGTGAGATAATTCAACTCAATAGGAAAGGTATATAAACAAGTTCGGTAAGACTTAGGTTTTACAAGGTCGGTTTGTGAGAGAATCCCGAAACCGTACGTGTACCCGTAAGAAGAGGGTCCACAAAACCTTAATCTAAACGTCCATTTGTGAAGGTGGTAAACATAGCATTTTGATTCTTAAAAAAGAATCCATGCATCTTAGCACTTCAAAAACTAAGATTGAAGGCATAGAGAAAACAAAAGGAAAAAAAATAACCAAAAAAATACTTCATGTAAAAGTGTTAACTGACAATCCATCTAAGAGAGACAAGAAATTAGCTAGATAATCAGAGACACTTTGCCAATACGTATACCTGACCAATTCTCACTCAACCAGGATTTTCGCAAGTGAGATTTCAAACTTGTGATTAATTAACACAAGTATGAGCCTTTAGCTCATTAAATGAATATGGTTTTCGATTATCCTTCTTCCCTCGAGAGTTTGGAGAAAAACCATTATGATGTGAAGAGTTGTCATAAAATTTACTGTTATCAAGACATGACTCATAGTATCGACTCTTACCTGAAGAATTTTGGCTAGAGGAGGTTGACAACCAGTTGATGATCTCTTTATAACCTTCAATTATTTTCTTAAGGTTATTTCTTATATCATCATCTTTGCTCCTTTCTCCTGGGATTTTGTTCACATCAAAGGTAATGTTATCTTCAGAGGAAACGACAAGATCTTTCCTTAGATGATTCTTGTTAAGACATATGTTCTGCTTTTGAGCATTCGAGGAACTCAATGAAATGACTCTCCAGGTAGCATACACATGGTAAGTATTAAACCAATTGGTTTAGACATACGAATGTCAGTTACACCTTTGAGAATTAAGTCTAAGGTGTGTTGAAGTTGAACAATGGAATTTTTATTCAACCTAGAGTTTATCTTTAGCTTAACAGGCCCTTTTGAATCACAAAAGAGGCATACTTTCTGATCATGAGAACGATTAGAAGGTTTTGTCTTAACATCATCGTTTGAAGATTTTTTTCTTCCATTTTATTTGCGACATCCTTGATTAATGGAGATTTCAGGCACATCCTTTTTAATAGAAAGGGATTCTGATTTTACTTCTAAACCTGGAGCTTTGGTTTCAGTAGAAGTAGATGGTATAGAGGACCTTTTGAAACGACCTTGAATAGAGATTTTATTCAAGCGATGTTCAATTTCCAAAACATCCTTTTCAAGACTTGCCTAAAGTAGGATACGTGAAGACTGATCTTTAGCGTTTTTGGAATTGCGATCTCTTACTACACCAAGAAGGACATTGACATGGTTTTTCAACCGACTAAATCTATCAGCTTAGATTCTAACAAGATTTAAAATCAGTTCAATCTCTTCAGTTGTTTCCCTTTCATTAATAGAGATAGATTATTTCGAAGGGTAATTGGAACAACACATGTCAGTGTTTGTCTGTCTCGCCGGAATACTAGGTTTGTCTATTTTTGAGATTGAAGAATCTTTCTATTTAATAGATACAGTCAAGACATAACTTTTGTTTCTGGTGATGCGTTTATCAGAGATAGCACTCTTGTCCATAGAGTCAGATCGCTACAAGCACAGACTTGTAAGGTCCTTAAACATGTTTGCCTGCTCTGATACCAATTGAAAAGGCGGGGGTCTAACAACCACACCCAATATTTCGATTAGCAATCTGTATGAACTAACTCCAATATACTTTTAAGAGAATCAATTAGACAGTCAGACTCAATCTTAATAAAAGTATATGAAAGAGTTATATCTCTCTTTCTCGATTCAATACTTACTCACGCAAATAGAAATCTGCAAGTCTAATTGAATACAAGATAAATCACTTGAACGGTACCAAATACCAATGTTCAAGTATCAATCAATTTCAATCAACAACCAAAAGTTGGATTTACCAATTGATTGATTCAAACGCACAACCTGTGATATTTCAATTATATAACAAAATATAATGCGGAAAAGAAATAACACAGACACCAGAAGTTTTGTTAACGAGGAAACCGCAAATGCATAAAAACCCCGGGGCCTAGTCCAGATTGAACACACATTGTATTACGCCGCTACAGACACTAGTCTACTACAAACTAACTACGGTCTGGACTGTAGTTGAACCTCAATCAATCTCACACTGATCCAAGGTACACTTGCGCTCCTACGTCTCTAATCCCAGCAGGATACTACGCACTTGATTCCCTTAGCTGATCTCACCCACAACTAAGAGTTGCTACGACCCAAAGTCGAAGACTTTAATAAACAAATCTGTATCACGCAGAAAAGTCTACGGTAATAGATAAATCTGTCTCCCACAGAAATAACTACGAGTTTTTGTTCAGTATTTTGAGAAATCAAGGTGAACAAGAACCAATTGATAAACCAGACTAACATTCCCGAAGAGCATCTCACTATTATCAATCACCTCATAATAATCTAAGTCTTATGATGGCGAAACTAGATATTATGGAATCACAAACGGTGAGACAAATATGTTTGTGGCTACTTTTATATCTTGCCTATCGGAGAAATCAATCTCAAGTCAATCCGTATGATTGTACTTAGTACGATGGAAATAGCAAGATCAGATCACACAACTACGAGAAAGTAGTATCGGTCTGGCTTCACAATCCCAATGAAGTCTTCAAGTCGTTAACCTACAGGGTCTCTGTAGAAACCTAAGGTTAAAGGAGAATCGACTCTAGATAATACAACCAGTATCACACAGGAGGTGTGGAAATTAGGTTTCCCAGTTGCTAGAGTTCTGCCTTATATAGTCTTTCAAATCAGGGTTTGCAATCAATGTTAGCTTAGTAACAAAGCATTCAATATTCACCGTCAGATGAAAACCTGATTAGATTCAAGCTAATATCTTTCAACCGTTAGATCGAAACTTATCTTGTTACACATAAATTAAATGCATGTTTATCTAGGTTTGTGTAAGTGTACCCAAACATGTACATCTAGTTGGTTCAACAGTAGTTAACCAAATGGTTAGCCATATGAGCACTTTCATATCAACCATATTCTTCTTTACCACAACTAGTTCAAATGACTCAAATGAACTAGTTAGAGAGTTTTTCAATTGCTTATAAATTTATAATAGACACAATTGAAAAAAAACGATTTGATTCACTCGAATCGACTCATGAACTTTATAGTCACGGTTTGCAAACTTGCATACCTTAGTTTATATAAGTTTAAGTTCACGAATAATCGTTTTTAGAAAATAACAAACTTTAATACGTAGACTGGTATGCGGACTTAAGTACCCGGAATAAGTTTGTAAGAAGTTCACAAACTCCAGCAGATTTTCTGGGGAAGAGAACCTCCGACAGTACGCGGACTGGGTTTGCGGACTGAGTTCGCGGACTCTGTTCCGTTTTTCCTGAGCAGCAATGTACGCATGCTTGGGTTCAAGGAATAAGTACTTATACATGTATGAGTTACCACACAATGCTTATATCCAACAATGGTTATATAATCTAAACTCTCATCTCAATCATTGAAACATTCTTAGAGGACGTTATATAGTTGTTGTTCACAAACCATTTTTCGTCAAAGCCATTTTCAAGTGATTGAAACTTAACATGACTTTCGTCACTAGTAAAGATGAACTTGGACAAAGCGGAAGCTTACCAACACATATTTCTAGAAATAGATAAGCGAGATAAACTCGGCTCGAAATAGCAAATGTGTATAATCAAAGTCTATATAGCAAAACGACTTTTGTCTCAAGATAGGAGATAGAGTAGTTAAACTTTTGAGTGATAGATAAGTTCAAGTATCCACATACCTTTTAGTCGATGAAGTTCCAACAGTTCCTTGAGTAGTTCTTCGTCTTTGTATGATGATCTCCATGGAGTCTTGAGCTCAACTACACTTTTTATCCTAGTTTGAGACTTACCTAACAGCAGATTAGAAATCAAGACTTATAATTTTGATCACTAACATTGACAACCATGCTTGAGATAGCAATGCATGCGAGTTCGACCGAGTAGTGTTCTAACACCTTCATAATACTGAAGTAGCTAACAATATTATCTTGTAGATGAGTGACTGGAACAGAACTAGAGCTATTCAATATAATAACATTGTTGAGTCCAATGTGATTAACAAAAATTGGGCTCCTCCAGTCAATCGTGTTTACAAAATAAATTTCGATGCTTCTCATATAGATAAATATGTGTTTTCAGGATGGGGTCTAATATATGTAGAGATTTTGCAGGCATCAGTAATGGACTGCGAGGATGTGCATCTAGCCGTTGTTCCAAAGCAAGATGTAGCAGAATCGTTACTGGAAGAAGTACTATGGGCACAAAGAAATGGTTGGAAAACCATACATCTGGAGGGTGATTGCTTGAATGTGATATCAGCTATTAATGGAAAGACAACGTCAATAAAATGGACAACATGCAATCTAGTCCAATATACCCTTAATATTTTGAATTCTTTTGAATTTTTGGTTTGCACTTATGTACACAGATATGCAAACCACTTGGCGAATTCTATAGCTAAATTTGCATGAACTCATTCTGTTTGCTTTAGTTGGATTAATAATGAGCCTGACTGGATTACATCTTTGATTCAGCAGGACAAAACAAATATATAATCTTTCGTGATTAAATGAATTATATTTTCCTATTAAAAAAAAAATCTAAATACCAACCAATCTCTAAAGTTGCGCATACAAATCAACATGATGAAGATTAACAAAATTCCAGAAAGCATTAGTGGAACTAAATTGAGGATAGCTGTAGGCGGAATGCAAAAGATATTCAAACATACTTTCAAAGTTGAAGAAGGAGAGAAACTATTGAAGGCATCCCTATGTTATTTATCAACCACTGCTGGTCCGATTATGGGTTCACTCTTCATATCAACCGAAATAATTGCATTTTGCAATGAAAAATCTCTCAAAACGGAGGATTTATTAGAACACCTTACAAGGTAGTAATACTAATAGAGAAAATAAAGAGAGTAGGAGAAACTCAGAATATTGGAAAACCAAATCATAAGTACATGGAAGTAGTCACAGTTGATCATTTTGATTTTTGGTTTGTGGGTTTTGTTAACTATGACAAAGATTTCAAAACTCTTCAAAAATCCATCAACATATCTCAACAACAGCAGTTTTAACGAGGATGTCATGTTTTTGTACATATATCATCACGGGTTTAAGTAGTGAAACATATACTAGCTACTCAAGTAATTGCTTGTATCAGTACAAATTTATAGTCCACATTGTATTTTCATCCCTTTTTAATAAGAACATTTTATCATGTTTCCAAAATAACGATTTTTTTTTATTTTTCAGTTTCATTAGTATAGGTATAAGAAAATGAATAATTAGACAGATGAATCTTAGATCCAATATTACTCACAAACAAATGATTCATAAACATATAAACAATCTAGCTAGAGCATTTTGTAACATTCCTCGCTAATTGGCATTAGGAACCAAAGTCTTGCGAGTGAAACTATTGATCATCCACGGATCATACTACGGAGGAGCTTGTTGGCTCAAATTTTCAATTTTTTAATTCTCAAACATCGTCCACGCATTAGATTTGGCATGAAAATGTTATTTAGTAGCTACAAACATTGCGATGAGGCGGTATAATTTGGTAATGGCGAACAAAGAAAGAACTTGAGAATTTTTGTTACAGTTTGACTAACCCTTTCAGAAATAGAGCTGATTTTTTGTAAAGTGAGTCATGAACTGAGTTTTTCTTGCCGCCCAGTTGTCACCGAGACTCACCACCAATTAAAGCATGTGACCACCATTCCTAGTTGGCCACTATTTTCCAATAGTCTTGTAGCCATTAATATTTGACAAATTTCAATGCTTTTATTTTATTTATTTTTGAAGCAGCTTGAATAATTATCTTATGTTATGACATAAAAAAATTTCAAGGGGAAATTGATAAATTTGGTGGGAGAAGATCTTTGAATTTGATGATCCCCGTACATTTTTATATTCTGCAGCCCAATACGAAATCTTAATAGACAAAGAAAATGATGATTCAGATTCATGGTTGGCGTATCTTCCATATCTTATCTGTATTGACACTGACTCAAGATTCTCGGTTTATCTGTATTTAGGATTAATTAATATGTATCTATCGATACCGATAATATCTGTGTGGTATTAATTTGTATCTGTACGGATATCTCCTGATACTTACGATTACAGAATATAAATGACATAAAAATGAAAACACAAACGAATTGGAAATACATACAACTTGTTAATTGGGGTATATCTAGACTAATCGGGGACTGTAGAAATTTATGTGGACTTAGAAGAAAGGTTAATAAGGGTAAAACATGGTAGAATCACCTTATTTCCCTTTACCTAATTATACTTAAAACTAGCCCTTATTTTCTTAAATCATTTTAACCTATAAGTAATACTTGTCCTCTTCTTCTTCATTCCTTCAACTTCCATCATTTCTCTCAAAATCGTAGTATTTTAATCTCCTCAAAATGAGTGATCGTGAACAATCAAGTAACAATCTAATAGAGACTACTGATCCCAAAATCTCCAAATCAACAGAAAAAGGTAAGAGAAAAGTTGAAATCAATGAACCTAAGTATGAAATCCCTGAAACTGTTGAAATAAACCCATCATCAGCGAAAATAAGATTGTAAGTGATGATGTAAACTATATCCCGTTACTCATTATTTATATTATGATTGTTATATTAGATTAGATTATTGAAAATGGTGATTTTCAGAATGTAGGCCGTCATGGTTTATGTATTATAAACATGTGACGTTTGATTTGATGTCTACTAGAAGTCATCATGGTCTCAATATGAAGAATATGACGACTTTTGATGGGGTTAATGGTGACTGATAAACCAATACCTAGGGTCGTCATGGCAATAATCAATTAAACATGACGACTATTGATAGTTGGTTTGGTCGTCATGTTTTGGTTACCTAGAACATGATGACTTAATGCCACAAAAATATTATTGGTTATGTGTAAATTTTAGCCATACTCGTCATGGTATGAAAAATTAAGCCTGACAACTGTGTAGCAATGGTGGTAGTCGGCGCTGAAGATTCAAATACACTGGGACAATTGATACAACTTCAACTCTCTTTTATGTGTTTATAACTTGTACTTGTGTATTGATTTATTATTTAGGTTCCAACTGAATAACAAAGGAAAAATAAAGGCTAATCCTCCCTTAAGATCTCCTCGCAAAATAACTTGAAAGGAAGCTATAGATGAAATTATATTTAGGATGGTGAATAATCCGGAGTTTGTATGTTGGTTGAACAGTGATCAAAATCCCCTCGACTATATTGAACAAGAGGAATAATAAGGGGATTATGAACCGAGAATGTTTTTCAGGGAACCATACTTTTCAGGAGTAAACCCTTATTTCAACGAAAATGGTAACTACATAGGTCAAGACAAGGATGATTTAGAAGAGCAAGTTTTTGAGAAGAAGTTGGAAGAAGTTGTTGACAAAAAGGTGGGAGGATGTGATGATGATGGCGACGAAGCTGGAACACGAAGATGACGTTGATGGTATTGATCCATTTTAATGACTTTGATGTGTTTGCTTGAGTAAGTAGATGTTGTTAGGTATTTATAAGACATTTTAGAAATTGTTATGTACTCTCATATTGTGGTTGTGGTTTGAGATATTTTAGCTTATATTAATTTCAGTTTCAATCACTCTTGAATTTTAGTAGTCATTATAAAAATTAATTGTAATTTGAGACAATATTAGATTAATATTCGTTGTCATCTTACCAAAGTAACTACCTTGACTATTGTTTCTTAGTCATATTGTTACTAAAGGATATCCCCAGACGACCTCATTTTAGTTGTGAAGATACAAAAGTATCCACCATGACGAGGGTAGTAGTGTTTTAATTAGAAAGTATATTGAGTACAATGCTTAACAACTAGTATTTTCTAATATTATCAGTTGAGTATTTTGTTAGTATAAAAGTAACTTCAACCTAAACTTTAAATTTATCGTAACCAAGATTTAAGAATGGCAGGTTCAACTCCACCATTACCAATTATATGTAGTCTTTGTACCTTATCTAGTCATTTTGCAAGTAATTGTCCTTTTGAAGGCAGAAAATACACCATTACTAATTAATTGTAAATGGTTCTTATTTCTAATGAAAACTGCAAAAGAAGATCCATATAAACCGTATGCTTCAAATGCACATCTTGTAGATTTTCTATTGGGTAGATGAGTATGTAGCTTAGAATGAATATGAAGTTGCTAAAAATCAACATTTTATCATGCACGTATCCATTTTGCGATGGTAAGATGAAGTTAGTTATCTAACCAAAACAAGTTGTTAGAGCATTTCTCGGTTGAACCCGCCAATCATTGGTATGTTTAGTTCCAAAACTCAAGGTCGCTTGATTAGATTACCAAAGTCAACTTCGTTAGGTTAGACTATGAATTCTAGAAATTTTGAGAGAAATTGGTGTTACACTGAAGAACTTGAAGACGTATCGACTTCAACAAAAACATCATCCCTCTGTTCGAAGTTAGTAATACAAGACTAGACTTGTTCCAATTTCTATCTACGTTACTTTCAAGTCATTTATATTGAAAACATAACATATAAAGTTATATTTATGGATCTCTAGTATTAGAGGCTTGATCATTCTATTATGATCAAAGTGTCAAGGAAGAATATACAAGTTGTATATAAGTGTCACAAAGCTTTATCTTATATATCAACATTATGTTTTGTTTGTTTACAAATTAAGGAAAGTTAAAAAGATACTAAATAGAATTTTAAATATACTCGTTATGTTTAGTTTCTAAATTAATGTATTTGATAACCATTAGTCTATGGTTCAACATGTTATTTTTTTCTCGTATAATCATCATAATAATTCGCATTAATATCACCACCTATAATAAACACAAAATTTTGAGATTAGAAACATTTAATTATATTTTAATAAAATTTACCCATTTTTTGAATAACATAAATCGACTTTCAACTAAGGATTTTCCAAAACCCAAACCCACTTTAAAATTTTTGAAGAAAAATGGCGCACTAAATGTTAGTTTATATATGCGAATTGTATGATATGAATCTTCTATTTTACGTAAAGTTATTTACAAAACTATTATTTTTTTATTTTATTTTTGAAAATAAGTTTTATTTTATGATAAAACTTTTTCTGTTTTGCCCGTGATTATTTGGTAATAGTATTTGTGTTATTATTGTACTAAAAGAATATTTTAAAAAATAATCATGAAAAACACTAATGATGCATTCGTAGTATCTTAATATACAAACTTAGAATATTAATACAAACTTATTATGAAAATGTAACTCACGTATTGAAAACATAATAAAAAACCAACTAACAGAAGATTAACAGAATTCCAGAACGTAATAAAAAAATCAACTAATAGAAGATTAACAGAATTCCAGTAAGCATAATCGGAAGATGGAGGCGAAATGCAAAATATTTTCAAATAAAATTTTGAAGTTGAAGACGGAGAGGAAATACTCACGGTGTCTCGATGTTATTTATCAACCACAGCTGGCCCCATCACAGGTTTACTCTTTGTATCAACTAAAAAGATTGCATTCTGCAGTGAAAAATCTCTCACCATATAGTGAGAAGATAAAAAGAGTAGAAGAAAGCCAGAATATCGACAAACCGAAGCATAAGTATATAAATATAGTCACAGTTGATCATTTTGATTTCTGGTTTATGGTTTTTGTTAACTACGACAAAGCTTTCAAGACTCTTCAAAAATCTATCAACATATCTCAAGAAAATCTCATGTTTTTTTTTACATTTAATCATCATAGGTTTGTTTAAGTAATGAGAAACATATGCTAGTTAAGAAATTACTTGTATCAGTAAAAAAATCCACACTGTACTTTTCATCCCTTGGTAATGGAAACATCTTATCATGTTTTCAAAATTACAATTTTTCTTTTCTCCATTTTTCTCTTTTCAATTTCGTTAGTATAAGCAAATGAACAATTATCCAGATGAATATTTGATTCAATATTACTCACAAATAAAAGATTCATCAGTCATAGAAATATAAACACTCTAACAAGAGCGGTTTTGTAGCATTCCTCGCTCATTGCTGTTAGGACCCAAAGTCTTGTGAGCGGAACTATTAATCATCAATGTATCATATTGTGGAGGAGGTTGGTGGCTCAATTTTTCAATTTTTAAATTCTCATACATCGTCCACACATTATATTTGACATGAAAATGTTATCTAGTAGCTATAACCTTTGGGGTGAGGCGGTATAATTTGGTAGTGGCAAACAAATAAAGAAAGAAAATGGGAACATCACCTGATTCCATGAAAAGAAGTACTTGATAATTTGTGTTACAGTTTGACTGATCGATCTTTTCAAGAACGGGTACGGATTTCTACGTAAAATGAGTCATGGACAGAGTTTTCGCCTTTTTTACCGCCCAATTGTCACCAGGACTCACCACCAGTTAAATCATGTGACCTCCATTCACATAATGGGAAATCATAGTCGGTCATTATTTTCCAATGATCTCTGTTTTATGTAGCCATTAATATTTGTTGATTTTGATTGCTTTTCTTTTATTTATTTTTCAAGCAACTTGACAAATTATCTTATCATATGATATATATATATAGGGCAGACTAATAAAGTTGGTAGGAGAAGATCTTTAAATTTGATGATCTCCAGATATTTTTGCTATTATGCAGCCCTACACGAAATTTTAATTGATGAAGAAAATGTTAATTCTGATTCATGGTTGGCGTATTTTTCATATCTTATCTGTATTTATTAACACTGATCCACGATTTTCGGTTTATCTATATCATAGAATAACTAATATATATTTACCGACGGTATCTGTGTGGTATTAATTCGTATCCGTCGATACGTACGGAAATCCCTCGATACCGACGAATATCAAATATAAATGATGTATAAATGAAAACACATAATAATTGGAAATACAAACAAAATTGTTACACCTATGTTAATATTACTAGTCGGACTGGTGTATATCTAGCCTAACTAGGGACTGCAGAAATTTATGTGGACTTAGAAGAAAGGCTAAGCGGAGATAAAACAGTGTAGAGTTACCTTATTTCCCTTGACCTAATTAGGCTTAAAAATAGCCCCTATTTTCTTAAATTATTTCTTCCTAAAACTAAAAAATTTCCTATTCTTCTCTACTCCTTCAACTTCCATCATTTCTCTCAAGATCGTAATCTTTTAATCTCCCCAAAATGATCTTTTAATCTCCCCAAAATGAGTGACCAGAAATAATCAAGTGACAATCCAGAAGAAACTATCGATCCCAAAATCCTAAATCAACATAAAAAGATAAGATAAAAGTTGAAATCAGTGAACCCAAGCATGAAATCCTTGAAACTGTCGAAATAAACCCATCATAAGTGAAAAGAAGATTGTAAGTGATGAGATAAACTATATCCCATTAATCTTTATTTATATTACGATTGTTATGAAAATCACCATTTTCATAATGTAGGTTTTCATGGTTTGTATATTATACACATGCCGACATTTGATGTTAACTAGAGGTCGTCATGGTCGTGGGATGTAGAATATGACGACTTTTTGTGGGGTTAATGGTGACTGATAAACCAATATCCAGGGTCACCATGGCAATAATCCCTTAAACATGACGAATTTTCATAGTTGGTTTGGTCGTCATGTTTTGGTTACCTAAAACATGACGACTTTATGTTACATAAATATTATTGTTACTGTGAAAATTTTAGTCACACTCGTTACGGTTTAAAAAATTAAACCTGACAACTATATAACAACACTTGTAGTGGGCGCTGCCGATTCAAATACACTAGGACGACTGCTAAATCTTCAACTCTTTTTTATGTGTTTATAACTTGTACTTATGTATTAGTTTATTATTTAGGTTCCAACATAATAACAAAGGAAAAAGATACTTGTGTATTGCTGCATTATTTAAGTTCCTACTGAATAAAAAAGGAAAAAGTAAGGCTAAATCCTCCCTTAAAGCCTCCTTACAAAATAACTCGAGAGGCAGCTATAAATGAAATTCTAGTTAGGATAGTGAATAATCTGGAGTTTGTACGTTGGTTGAACAGTGTTCAGAATCCCCTCAACTATATTGAATAAGAGCAAGAAAAAGAAGGGGATTATGATCCGAGACTGTTTTTCAGGAAACGAGACTTTTCAGGAGTAAACCCTTATTTCAACGAAAATGGTAACTACATAGGTCCAAACGAGGAGGAGTTAGAAGAACAAGGTGCTGAGGAGAGGTTGGAAGAACTTGTTGACAAGAAGGTGGGTGCTAACAAGAATGTGGGAGGAGCTGATGATGCTGACAAAGAAGATGGGACAAGAAGATGACATTGATGGTATTGATCCATTTTAATGTCTTTGATGTGTTTGCTTGAGTAATATTTCTCAAACATTTTAGAAAATGTTATGTACTTTCGTATTGTGGTTGGGGTTTGGGACATTTTAGCTTATAATAATTTCAGTTTCACCTTGAATTTTAGTAGTCATTATAGATATTAATTTCAATTTGAGACAATGTTAGATCAGTATTCGTTATCATCGTACCAAAGTAACTACCTTGACGATTGTTTTTAGTCGTATTGTTACTTAAGGATAGCCAGTGACGATTGCATTTTAGTCGTCATGATACAAAAGTATCGACCATGATGATGGTAGTAGTGTTTTAAGTAGAAAGTACATTGAGACTAATGCTCAACGACTAGTATTTTCAAATATTATCCGTCGATTTATTTTTTTTAGTATAAAAGTAACTTCAACCTCAACTTTACATTTATTATAACCAAGATTTAAGAAAGGTAGGTTCAACTCCACCATTACCAATTATATGTAGTCTCTGTACACTATCTAGCCATTTTGCAAGTGATTGTCCCTTTGAAGGCAACAAATACACTATTACTAATTGTAAATGGTTCTTATTTTTGATAAAAACTGGAAAGAAAAAAAAGATGCATATCAATCGTATACTTCAAATGCACATGTTGTGGATTTTCTATTACTTAGATGAGTATGTAGCTTCGCATGAAGATGGAGTTGCTAAAAATCAACTGTTTAGCATGCATGGATCCATTTTGTGATTGCAGGATGATGTTACTTATCTCACCAAAACAAGTTGTTAGAGCATTACTGCTCGGTTGAACCCTCCAAGCTTTGGTATGTCAAATTTGGTTGCCATATTTTAGTTGCAATACTCATGGTCACTTGATTAGATTACTAGAGTCAACTTTGTTAGGTTATACTAGAAATTCTAGATCATTACTAACCTCAACGGAATGGTTGATGCCATCATTGATGTCGATACGTCTTCGGAATCTTCAAAGTAATACTTGTAAGTCTCAACATTTCTGACTTCCTAATCTAACCTAACGAAGTTGACTCTAATAATCTAATCAAGCGACTTATGAGTTTTGATACTAAAATATGATACTCAACATCGAAATACCAATCCTTGGTGGGTTCAACTGAGCAGTGCTCTAATACATATATCATCATAGATTTGTTCAAGTAGTGAAACATATACTAGTTAAGCAATTGCTTGTATCAGTACACACATCCACATTGTATTTTCATCCCTTTGTAATGGCAACATCTTATCACGTTTTCAAATTTACGATATCTTTTATCCATTTTTTTTCCAATTTCATTAGTAACAACCTCCTCACATTAGGGTGGGCCCCGCCGTCCTTGGAATTAGCAGAGGATCCACTTTTGGGCCTCACAATTGAAAGTTATGCAAGAAGGTTGTTTTGGGGTTATTTAAACAGGCGGTATATTAAGAATTTTTTCTCTTATAGCAATGAGATTGCTATTTTTTAAAGGATAAACTAGGAAAAACGTAAGAAAATTTTTCAATTCTTATATGAAACCAAACAAACCTATCTTTTTGAAACAAAGGAGCATTGATCTATTTCTTTGATCCTAGACTTCCAAGTTCCAAGGATGCCTTCCTATCGGGGCTTATGTCTATATACACCTGCTACGTACTTATACACATCAACTTCCGAATCCAACTCATCATATCACTCGAAGGAGACAAAATAAAATGATCGATATCCTCTTTGAGGCTAAGTCTTATGGGCTAGATTTGGCCTCTAGATTAGATAAAAAGCTTTGCAAATTCTTCTCAAAGCGTTGTATATTCTTCAACACTACTTCTCTCTCCAGATATATCTCGAATGTCAACTATTAACGAAATAGTTTCGTTGTTCCATTCAGCGCAACCAAAATTCTACTTTTCGCGGAATGGTTCAGCAAGATTGTTTTATTTTTTGATCGGACGGCTGAGACGGTTGCGTTGTTCCATTCAGCACGACCAAATTCTACTTTTCGCGAAATGGTCCAGTGCATCTAGATGCTAAATTGGAAGACCATAAGACTTGTATGGGTATTCTATCTGACGTGGACTTCCAATCTAGATGCTAGATTGGAAGACCATAAGACTAAGTCCAAGGCACCATTTAATTTACGTCCCTGCTTATCTCTTATCACAGATAAGAACTTGAAAAGGAAAAAAAGAAAAAGTTATGAAAGAGCTGACCATGAACCTACGCAACTCAGCTGCTGCACCCACATGTTTGTGTCTGGTTGAAGGCTTGCAAATGGTGTTGGCTCTAGGCTCCGGCCCCAAGTAGGCAATAAGACACCTTATCTGCTCTAGCCTTTTCCAAATCAACACCAACATATTTTTAACAAAGAAAAACAAAAGAAGGCCCATGATTCATCGAAGAATCGCTTAGTATATGCCGACCAAACTTTTGTGACCAATACTAATTATCTTTTTTATTTTCTTTCGTTTTAGACACATCAGATCATGTTATGTTTCTTTACTTTATGCCATGTTGATGACTCATGGATGACTCTTCAGAACACCTAGGAATTGACGTTAGTGCATCACTAATGACCAAACCAAGCTTTAGTGTCCTCTATAAATATACCCTACTCATTCAATCGTTTCGTTCACCATCATCCATAGTTTCAATCTCATTTCTCTGCATAATATTCCCAACTCTTAATTAGACACTAGGTATACTGGTCAAAATATACGACCATAAATCAATATGATGAAGATTAACAGAATTCCAGGCAGTGTTATGGGAATTAAATTGAGGCTAGGTGGTGGCGGAATGCAAAAGATCTTTAAACAAACATTTAGAGTTAAAGAAGGAAAAAAATACTCAAGGCATACAGATGTTATTTATCAACAACAGCTAGTCCAATTGCTGGTCTACTCTTCGTGTCGACCGAAAAAATTGCATTTTGCGGTGAAAAAGCTATCACCATCTCTTCAAAGAACGGAGAATTTATTAGAACACCTTACAAGGTAGGGATACCAATATAGAAGATAAAGAGAGCAGAAGCAAGTCAGAATGTTGATAAACCGAAACAAAAGTACAATGAAATAGTAACAATCGATCATTTTGATTTCTGGTTTATGGGTTTTGTTAACTACGACAAAGCTTTCAAGACTCTTCAAAGATCCATCAACATATCTCAGCAACAGTCACAATGAGGATTCCTGAATTTGTACATATACCATGGGTTTTAAGAAGTTAAAATTTGGGTTAGCAGTACAAATAGTCTTTATTGTACTACACAACTCTTTGTAATGAAATTATCTACATTGTGGTAGTAATTCAGTAATCGTACTTCTGTTCTTAAGACAGATCGATTAGCATACGACATAGTTTCTTTTCTTTCTCTCTTCTTGTTCATTCACTTTTCGAAATGACTAATGATTACCAAAAATGAGCGAACTGGGAACCTGGATTTCAAAAATACACTTGAAAGCAAACTATATGTACCACAAACATACTGAAATGCCTAGCTGTAGGGATTGCATCTCCTCCTTATTGCTATATTGTGAATGAGCTTGTTGGCTGGAAAGGTGTTAGGCTTAAAGTTTTTATTAAAAGGAACATTTTTTTCGAATTTCCCAAGATTTAGCATAAATGAGCAGACTCCGAGTGCAATCTTTTGACAAGGTTTTTAACGTGGTCTTCTTTTGCTGAAAAGAAAACACGAGCAAACTCTGCTGAAGTTGTCTTGGAATATCATGAACATCATATAAAGCAATAAGAAATTATTTGGGCGTGAAATTCACAGCTCTGCCAAGAAATTTAGTTACAGACCTGACCTATAATAAGTGCGCTATTCATAAATTATAAGATACATATGTTAACCATGAAAAAAATAAGGAAACCAGATAAGACAAGTGAATTGCAGAGCAGAGTGCATAAATGACATCTTTAATTATTGCAGCATACCCATATCTGAATAATTCTTAGAAAACTGGTAATATCAAAAAAATATGTTGGATGGTGCCATCATCGCTCAGGGTCGTCTTACACTTTCTGGAGGTTCCAGGCGTGCCTCTAAATTTGAGTCTTTTAGGCACACCTATATATTATAATCTTTTCTAAAAGAAATTTAATAATCATATCTATAAGAAATTAAAAATTAGTATTTGCACACGGAACGACTTTTGAAGCATATTTACCCCTATTCTTGTATGTTATTGTCATACATATCACTAAATGTAAGGATATGTAATATTTTTTACGAAACAACATTTTAATTTTACACTCTTATGAATATTTATCTATATATAATATAAAAAAAAATTGTCATCTTTGTTTCTTGGGATTAGAGAGAATAAACAATATTTTAAATTGATATTGTTTTTATATAGATTATTTGAAATTAAAGAAAATTATTTTTTTTCTAAATGTTTACCAAAAAGTCCATAATAATGTTTAATATGAAAATAATGTTTAAACGAAAATACAAAGAATCGGCTCCGGATCGTCTAGACCAAAAATTCACATACACCTCTGCCCCTGCCAATAAATGGACGCCACATGTTCATTTTCCACCGTACCAAAATAAGATCTTCTCAGTATATTAATGTTGTTAAAACTAAAAGATTTTCACAAAGATAAAAATGAAAAATGTTTATCTTCCCTTAATTATCTCTTCTCACTACCGTATCAAACTGAAGGAGTCTATAAGCGATGATCTCAATTCTCAAACATAACTCTCCTTTCTTAAATCACTCAACTTTGATGTTATTGAAAGTGAAAACGAAAAGAGCAGCTACATGATATATTTGCTGAAACTCATTCTTCCAATACTATAAACAGAAAAAACAAGAGTTCCAAAGTCTTTTGGCTGCATAAAAGAGTACCAGCCTGTGAGATCAACCATTTTTTTTGCATACTATCATCTCTATAAATGTAGAAAACTAATAGTTACAGTAGCCGATTTCTATCAGGCAGCATTTCGATATGCAAGTCATTAACATAATTTTCATTATAAAGCATCTAATGCTCATGCCTTCACAAAAGAGAGGAGCATGCTAAAGGTTAATTGTTTACAGAGAATAAAACAAAAAAGTTCTTCATTATGATGACAAAAGACGGAATGTACTAAAATTTCGTGTTGATGGTTTGCAACCATCAGCACCACTGGTATTTCCGTATTTGGTATAATCAAACAGTTTAATAGGCCCCTGTTATCTTCTTTATTCGATCTCTTGAACTTCGTCCATAGTGTTCGTCAATTATCCTAAAGACTACGGTACAGTATACGGAGATATTTAAGGGAGGATAATCATTTCCTATTTTTATTTCGGTGGAAATCTTTTAGGTTTGACAACTTTAATATACTGAGAAATTTAATTTTAGTATGTTGAAAAACGAATATATGGCGTCCATTCATTGGAAGGCGCAGAGGTGTAGAGAATTCTTGGTGTAGACGATCCGGAGCCCAAAGAATCATATTGTACTAGAAAAATTATATGTAATAAGATTTTATTACAAATTGCGTTTTTAATACATGGGAAACATTTTGACAATTAAATTAGTAGTAATGCATATAGTAAATACTTTAATGAAGATAATTGAAGGCATTATCGATTACTTTCTTCATTTCTGTTTTAATTTTTTATTTTTTTGTAATTAATATTAATATTTACATAGTAATAAATTTTCAGCAGCAACTATTTGTTTATATTACCGTCTACGAAATTTATTTAGTTAAATTCTCCGTTGAAAATATTTGCAATAATTGGTCTTCATGAATCTTATATGTATTGTTTTCCATGATATTTATAATCTGCCATTTTTTCATTGTGGCCGATCTCATGATACTCTTCAATAGTTATGGTTATAACTCTCATGTTCTTCCATCAATAACTAAAGATGAATATTTTTGACGATTAATCCATGTCTTGTATCTTCTAGTGAGATTTTTTAAAATTAGATAAAATTATTTTCTAGTAAACAGATCGCCTTAGTTGTTCTATTTTGAGAATAATATAAATGGAGGTGAGTTCTTACAATTGAATTGGCGTTTAATTAACATATATTTGGAGGGGAGTGTGTTTGTGGAATTCAGGAGAGAAAAGTACCGTTAATCTCTTTAATGTGAAAGAAACTAAGTTGTGAAACTTAGTGGAATCATCATTGACGATATGATAAACTCTTAGTGTCAATTGTTCTCCTAATGGCTCAATTCAAGAGAAACCGAATTCTCATCACCTCTGTCAACTTTGTGACAAAGAGGGTGAGAAAAAATAATAATTTACTACTAATGATATATGACTTTTTGAAACATTATCTTAAGGGGTGAGTTAATTAATATGTGTGTTCATCGTCCTATCTAGCAAAAATTGACATGTAAAAGGCTACGGGGGAGTACATATAAAAATAAGAAGTAGTATCTCTATATGTTTGAAAAAGTATATTGTGCTTAGAAGTGACAAACGATACTACTCATTGGGATAATAATAATAGTGAAAATAAAAGTCATCCATATGAAAATTCTAAAGGGTAGGAATATTAAAGTTGTTATCTATCACCGTCGAATGTTCAGTTGCTTGTACTCAACGAACAAATGAAGAACCGTAGAAGAATAAAATTGAACTTTCAAGAAATCAAGAAAGCATCATGGCGTTTGTACTAAAAGTAATACTTGTCAAAGTCCATATTATTTCAAAAGTTTTATCACCAAAATTGATAAAAGGGATATTGTTAGAGAGAATGAGGTTGAACCTCCACGCATTGATATGGGAAGTATGTTGTCAAATTTTGATGCCAAAATTATTTTTTAATTAATAACCTACTAAAGTTAGATTCGGTCTAGATATATTAGGTTCTAAACTCTTAGGTTCATCCAAGCTACTCGCAAAGATTAAAGATTGAAGACTACATGAAGAACTTCATCAAAGGTTAGTAAAAAAGATTGATTTTTCTTTCAGATTGCTTTTCCTTCTATCTATCTATCATAACAAAACCGAAGACTTTAACAAAGATGGTTCTTGTCATAAACTAGATGTTCGGCCAAAGTTTTGATGCCAAATTCATGTTGTCGTTTTTTTAGAAACTAACATCAAGTAATTATTATCTCATGAGTTTCGAAAGTATAGGTTCACAAATATATTCAAGAAATTTATTTGAAATTTGAAATTTATACATATTAGATTGCGTACCTATTTTTTAAGTTCGTAAAACTTGAAGAGAAAGAAATTTTCCTGAACTCGGCTTGGTTTGAGTTCGTGAACCTATATTTTGAGTTGGCGAACCTAGTGGAGAAAGAAAGATTCTTGAACCTAAACTTACTTAATTTCTCGAACCTAGTTTTTGAGTTTGCAAACCTTGATTAGAAAAGATTCTCCTGACACTTTTCTAATTGAGTTCATTAACCTAAAATCTTAGGTTCGTAAATCTAAAGGTACAAAATGTCTAAAAACTTCTTTTGACAATTGTTGTACTTTTACTTTTAGCATGGCGCATGCTAAACGATGCGTCATTTGAATGAGATGAAGCGTCATTTCAATATAATCTTGCGAGCTAAGAGGAATATTGTCCAAGGGCCAATATCACATCATCATGGTGCATTACGCAGGTTATATTGACCAAGAGATAATATCGCTCATGGTGCATCACGTCAGTGGTGGATGCCCGAGGAAATGTTGCACCATCATGGCGCATCACTCCGTTGGGTGACTGGCCGAGTGCGATATTACATCATGATGACGTGTCATTCAAGTTGGCCGTCGGGCCAAAACTGGATTTTGCACCACCATGGCGCATTTCTCAGGATGCATGGAGAAACGACCATCAATAGTGAATCAAGAATGTCAACTAGTTCCCAACTTTTTAGTTATAAAAATGTCAATAATACATATATAGATAGGGGTAGTTGGTTGAAGGTGCATATAGCGTAGATGCACTGGTAAGATTCAAAACTTAGTCGATAATGCGTATATGATGCGAAAGCATCATTATGGCGCGTTACTTACTCGAAAGAACTTCTTGATGCTTAAGCATAATTATTGCGGCATTGAGAAACTAAGGATCCACCATCACGACAAAATGAAGAAAAGGCCAATGATGCATATTCTTGCTTAGCATTTTCAGAAGATCATTTGGCATAAGCTGACTAGGCTATGCTTGGACTTTGGCCTTGCAATACGATTTGGATTAATTTAGTTGCTTGTCCCGAATCCCTTCTTTGTAGGTTACGTAGGCAGCCACAATTAGTTGCAGCACCAGTGGTCCAACATTTTGTCGCCCATATCATCTAATTGGGGATATGATTGGGATATTTCGGTAACTCGTATCACCTGGCTCGGTATTACGATGCAATAGATGATTATTTCCGTGCTTGATGAGCCTGAATGATACACCCTTGGATCGAGCAAGACCAGTGTATGCTTTCTTCTCAATGCCAAAGCGAAGTAAGGAAGCCGAAATAAGCTTGCAACGGTCTTTGCGCAAGTCCAAGGCATCCATTATGCCTGGACGTTACTCGGAAGCCAGTGATGCATGCCAAGATACATCAACACCATCCTTTAAGACATTACACCCTTCGTGGAACAATGGTAAGTTACAACGATGAAAAGCTAAGTATGGAAATACACTTAAGGCAACATGCTTGGGAAGCATGCTTGCAAAGGAAAATGAACATGCATTTTTCTGGTGCAATCCTTGAGTTCAACCTACGATGGTGTCCCCGTCAAAAACAAGCCCTAAATCGCAGTTAAAATAACCTATTCATCCAATTCTTGATGGATTGATCTCATATTTACTAAAAGCTCTCTAATAGCATAAAGTGTATCTCTAAATACGAAAATAAATCAGATAAACAAAAAAACTGTGTTTTTCTTGTTCCTCTTAATTGCTTTGATATGCATCACAAAGTACTTTTGATCTAAATGGATGACCAAGTTCAGTAATCTTTGTTCAGTTGCGAGAAAGAGATCTTGATTTCAAATACTTGATACTTGACGTTTTGGTTTTTTCTAATTTTGATAACTTTTATTGTACATATTTTTTCTTTTAGTTGTAACATCAAACTAATAGTGAGAATTTTCTGCAGGAATTTCTCAACTACCATGATCGTAGCCATGTCACAACCTCTGGGAATAATAACTATTTTAGTTGAGATATATGGAGCATACTTATGGTGGTTAGAACAACAACATACGATAGACAAAAATCTGACTCAGAAAAGCTAGTCAATTTCATCATCAGAAGGATCAAGACAGAATGGTATTTGTGGCATATGATCAAAATGAGAGACATACTGCAATCCTTTCAACATCATACAACACACTACATGTATAGAGAGGCGAACTAGGCGGGCTTTGCACTAGCAAATAGGACAGTAGACAGAAGTTATCGGGGATTATTTGAAACCACCTTTAGGAATATCATTCTTACAAAAACAAATGTGTTTTTCCCGATCCAACGGTCTTGATTGTGTCATTTTGAGGGATCGACGGGTTAGGATTTATTTCAAATTACTCTCTTTGCAAAAGACAAATGGTGGCTGAAAATGTTTCCCTTTTTCACGCGCTGATCCTACGTCTCAGCAGTGCTTCGGGTAGGTTTCACTTTGGTTTTTTCTTCATTCAATTTTCATCAGTTATGCATATCAAAAATCCCCATTACCATTTACCATCTAATATCTATCGGATTTTCATACGTTATAGAACAAAAAAAAATCCTCATCAACAGGTCCATTATTTCTCTTAATAAATTTCTAGAGATGTTAAAAAGAGGTTATTCTTCTGAGGGGTCTTAGTTTCTTTCTAAATCGTTTTCTTTCAAGATTACGTTGTTGATGCTTCGTGAGTTTGATTTTCTGGACGTTTTTATTTTTCTTTGGTTTAGTTGTTTTTGCGAATTTCTTGATGTATAATTGCATATTACGCTGAGAAACCATTCATCTCAGGTAAATCATTTATATCAACATCCAACTACCCATATTTGATTAATGTGTTACTTCACATGTGTAAAGCTTATTTGTGCAGGTCTTTAATATATGGCTTTGTATTTTCATTTTTCAGTATTAATTATTTGGTGTTTGGGTTAGAGAAATTAATCAAAGAGGATCTTCATGTACAGGTAATTTACATTGTGATCGAAGACTTTTGCTTTCGGTTGCATCTTATCATTAGTGAATTCTTAAGTTTTATCAGTGTAGTTATCAATAAATCCATGAAAGTAATCTACCTATGTACTAATAAAACCTCAGATTGGATGCTAAGGTTTCGGTGTGTTCTGAGTCTCTGCGTATTTTATTTGGAAATTCCAAGAAAAAATCTTCTAATTTCGATTTTTATGTTGTACATTTTGTTAGTTTTATTTGGTGCTTTACCACAAAATATTCATTGATTCTGATTTTGTTTTTGCATATTTTTGTTGGTGCACAGCAAATCATCCCATTAGGTAATGTCAATTGAATTCTGGCCTAATAAAAAAGGTTAAGATGTAGGAAGTAAAACACTGATGAACTTTGGTTTCAATTTGATTCTCAATTTCGTTGATATAACATTTAAACCACTCACATACTATGAGAAAGTGGAATTGAATGCAATAGCTTAAAATAGAAATGAGATTTCAGCGTATAAGTGGATGCAATCAAAATAATTTCTTCCTTTCAGGTATGATTAACTTCTGCAATCTTAATACTTTGGCTTTGATTCATTTCTCTTACAAATGCGCTTCCGTTATGTAACTTGAAGATTCAGAAACTATACCTTGATCACGATTGATAGAATTCCTTTAGGAGAAGTGATACTGCCATTAAATAATTTTCTTTTGTTGATGGCAGAGCCCTAGATTGTGTTGTTTTGTGCTACTCGCATCTAGGGCTTTTATGTAACAATTACAAGGCATAGTCTTAGTTTCTGTCATTACCATTTGCTGCCCATATTTTTTATCATTGGTTTTTTCCATATATTAATGGAGAATATCTATTTTGATTTTGGAATAATTTTCTCGCTCACCAGTTATGCTTTAGTGGGTATAGTGGGTATACTGAGATAGAATTTTATAGAGTCGAATTGACCAATTAATTAATAGATCCAAAAGTGTTGTTTTGTTAATAAAGTAAATTTGAGTTTGTTCTTTATCATCTTTTGAAGAGCAAAGTTGTGTTGGTTTGTTAATTTCGGTAACTAAAACTATCTTCGATAAAAGTTGAAAGAGGATGGCAAAGAGATTGTGGTCACTGCTCCAAAGATTTTAATTTTGAGTTGATTTTGTGTTCAATCCAAATGTGTCTTTCTTTCTTGGTATTGTGTTCTCATAATGAGACAATTTTGGTTTCTTCATAACAAAGGTTAGTGTAATTACCTTGATGACAAGTTATACTTGAGACGATTTTAAGCTCTTCCTTGCAACGATCGCACACCAAATTTTACGATTATTTCTGGTGAAAAATATAGTATACCTCATTCTCAAGATTTCCATGGTTTCTTTTTGCAGATTTTGTATAACGTGCCTTACTCCATTTGTGAAGGTTATATGCTCAATTTTCCCAGGTTCATTGTCCCATTTTCATTCAAAGGCAAACTAAAAATAGCATTCATAGATTGACTATGGTGAACCAGAAAATGCCTTTGAGATGATGAGTTCAGTATCTTGTGAGAATTTTGAGGATTACCATGCATCACCATTGTCGAAATTCCCATCTACTAATTGTAAGTAATTAGAAGCTCATGCAAAACAACGATTTTCAGGAATATCGAGCAGTATCACAGGGCCTCCAAAATGGTATTCTGATCGTGGGATGTCACGTAAGTAACCTAGCTACATACTTGAGTCATTTGGATATCTATGTTCTACGCTCCATGCACGTTCATATATCACCGTAAATATTATCTTAGATGATCCTTATATGAAAAATATGTACAACAAAAGAACCAATATGTAATAAGCATTGGAAGTTTGATTCGTATAACTTCTCCATAGTATAACTTTCATGAGGTATATAAATATCTAGAGATCTCTTTGAACTTTCGCCAAGTGAAATATGACTTCCATAAATGATGGTTTTTAATTTTGGTTCCTGTAGGTTTTTTGGTATAATTGGGGAGATGAGCTAATAAATTATCTATTGCCACAAATTTCATGGACGATGGTTGGTTATTGCCGCAAATGAAAATAATTCGTTACACTTAAAGAGAGGTTGTTTGTTTGTGCGAGGGTTAATGCATCTTGAATGGTGGCTGATGTTGGGGTAGAAAACAGGTCCTCGTATTCCAATTATCCAAGCTAAACTAACTTCAATTTTCTATTAGTTGGAAATAATTAAAACAACCAGGTGGTGGTGCTGCATCCCATGATCATACTTGAAGCGGTTAGTTGATTTCTAATCCCAATAGAGACTTAATTAGTAATATGCTTATGTTTGATGCATTTTTGATTATAAGATGCATTATTTGAGGAATTTTATGTTGTATTTCTTATTTGTTACAAAAGTATTCCAACTGACTACTCATTGATTTAGTTTTTTTTATTGTGCAGTCTATGTAAAACCTTTCTTTGATGTTTATAGTTTGAGGTTTCATGGAATCGGAGGAGTTAGACAATTTGGATTTTATGAGATAGTTTCTACAATTCGAATATTGCAATACGAGGGAAGCTGTGATAGGACTGGAGGGAAATGAGAAGAGTTGGGAAATTCAACACCTTAAATGGGTTGCGGTAATGTGGGTTTTCTTTCACCATTTTCCTTTGCTTTTTCCTTTAATCATCAGATGTCGGGTTTTATGTGAGTATGTGAATTATTTATATACCGTGACTTTCACTTATTCAGGAGAGAAGTTGCACATAGTTATCCCCAGGAACATCACATTTGGAAGTTTAATAAGCAAATTTGAGAAAGGAGTTTGTATTCTTTTGACAAAGTGCATTTGAGCATTGAATAAATTAATTTTTGTCAGATCAACAGTGATTAAAGGGAATTTTGTAGGTAGAAAATAACTGTGAACTCTTTGGATCCCTATGTTGCATGCGTTCCCCTTACAAAATTCTGTTTCACCCAGTTTACAGACTTGGAGTTGAAACTGCAACATCTATCTTGCCAGTTTGAAGACATGTTATCGATACCCGACTCAAAATCGATTCTAAACCCACATTATCACCATCATCTATCTATGTTACTCTGCAATAAGTTTTGCCAACAATTGCAAGCTTTTTTTACTTAGTTTTCCCGGTAAAAAAAGTGCACAAGTTTTGTATTTTTCTAAGCTAATGATAAATGATCAATGGTCACCTCTTAGTTCTTCTACTTCGCATCTTCTTTGTCAAATAACCGAAGTTTAACTGATTCATTTGAAAAAGTTTCCTTAAAATCTGTCGCCACAAAGTTGATTTGGTCATCACATGTCGGCATTTTTTTTTAATCTTTATTGGATGAAATCTGTCCTCAAGGATATATAAATGCAAGTTGATATCAGCTGTAAATGCACCAGTTCCGAGCCGTTGAAAGACTTTTTTTATACGTATCTGAAAATGGGAAGAGAAGATCTATAAATCTATACAACGGATTTAAGTGCACCCTAATAAAATATAAAGGATTATTCCACCATTATGACTGCTTTGGTCCCATATGGCTAGCCATTATTGCATTATCTTTTTGTATGTGTACGAATAATACCTGAACTGTATAGTGTTATGAACACATATACAATTTCTACATTAAACAAGTAATTACAAAGGAACAAAAGGCATTTGTTACAGATAAAAACGTGAATGAGTCCAAATTGGCCCATTCAGTGATGCATCGTGCATGTTAGGAGTCTAAATTGAGTGAACTGGGTGCATGTTAGGAGTCTAAATTGTCCTTAATGTTGAGGTTTACGACTCTGTGAGCATAAACAAAGGAGATAACATCTTATGAGTCATATTTGTTCGCATGAGTCATTTAATTCTCAAAAAAAAAAGCAACACACCAACACAAGAATCAAAACCCGTACCATTACGGCACGGGGAATATCCTAGTATATATATAAAAACGTGCTTTTTTAATACTATAAAAAGAAGTGGTGTTTGTGTAGACTGATAAATCCTACCATCGATTTCATCATCCTACGGGGCGGATCGATTTGTTATATGTTCTATATAGACGTCCGTCGGATCCTTTAGGTTTCCTATGAAAACTCACAGCACTTTTATTTTAGAGCGTTGGATTGGAAGACAAAACTCTGTTTCTTAAGAAGGGCCGAACATCCAGTTTCCGTTTATTGAACAAACACCGAAATTAATCGTATTTCCTAATCCGTGCTTTGGGTTCTTTGGTCCACGCTCTATATATATATATATATATATGAAGTCTTTCCATGTACGACTACAACTTGATTGGCATCTTCTCCAGTTCTTTGTTTCTGTATCTATCTTTGCTGGCAGTAGATAAGGAAGAAGTGTGAGTCCTAAAATATCGATAGCCTGATTAAGCCATTATGGGTTTGTTTTGGGTTCAGATTCTCCATATATGATCGAGAGATATGGGGGGATTGCTTCGGGTGCGAATTCTTTGCAGGGGAATCGATTTAGAGTAACTTAATCGAGCCATAAAGAGATAAACAATACAACCAATTGAAATACACACAAAGTGTTTGAAAGAAAGCCTGAACCGTTACCAGCTTACTTCCACTCCATCGCTGCCATGAGTACGGTTGTTTACAAAGGGTTAGAGGTAGAATTTGAAGTGGATATGGATATTCACTGAACTGGAGATCGGAATTCAATTGAAACAAAAAACTGGAGATCGGAATTCGATTGAAGTGGATATGGATGACAAGTTATTCTTGAGACAATTTTAAGCTCTTCCTTGCAACGATCGCACACCAAATTTTATGATTATTTCTGGTGAAAAATATAGTATACCTCATTCTCCAAGATTTCCATGGTTTCTTTTTGCAGATTTTGTATAACGTGCCTTACTCCATTTGTGAAGGTTATATGCTCAATTTTTCCAGGTTCATTGTCCCATTTTCATTCAAAGGCAAACTAAAAATGGCATTCATAGATTGACTATGGTGAACCAGAAAATGCCTTTGAGATGATGAGTTCAGTATCTTGTGAGAATTTTGAGGATTACCATGCATCACCATTGTCGAAATTCCCATCTACTAATTGTAAGTAATTAGAAGCTCATGCAAAACAACGATTTTCAGGAATATCGAGCAGTATCACAGGGATAATATCGCATTACGTAACCTACATCATTATGGTGCATTACGCAGGTTATATTGACCAAGAGATAATATCGCATTATCATGGTGCATCACGTCAGTGGTGGATGCCCGATGAAATGTTGCACCATCATGGCGCATCACTCCGTTGGGTGACTGGCCGAGTGCGATATTACATCATGATGACGTCCCATTCAAGTTGGCCGTCGGGCCAAAACTGTATTTTGCACCACCATGGCGCATTTCTCAGGATGCATGGAGAAACGACCATCAATAGTGAATCAAGAATGTCAACTAGTTCCCAACTTTTTAGTTATAAAAATGTCAATAATACATATATAGAGAGGGGTAGTTGGTTGAAGGTGCATATAGCGTAGATGCACTGGTAAGATTCAAAACTTAGTCGATAATGCGTATATGATGCGAAAGCATCATTATGGCGCGTTACTTACTCGAAAGAACTTCTTGATTCTTAAGCATAATTATTGCGGCATTGAGAAACTAAGGATCCACCATCACGACAAAATAAAGAAAAGGCCAATGATGCATATTCTTGCTTAGCATTTTCAGAAGACCATTTGGCATAAGCTGACTAGGCTATGCTTGGACTTTGGCCTTGCAATACGATTTGGATTAATTTAGTTGCTTGTCCCGAATCCCTTCTTTGTAGGTTACGTAGGCAGCCACAATTAGTTGCAGCACCAGTGGTCCAACATTTTGTCGCCCATATCATCTAATTGGGGATATGATTGGGATATTTCGGTAACTCGTATCACCTGGCTCGGTATTACGATGCAATAGATGATTATTTCCGTGCTTGATGAGCCTGAATGATACACCCTTGGATCGAGCAAGCCAATGTGTATGCTTTCTTCTCAATGCCAAAGCGAAGTAAGGAAGCCGAAATAAGCTTGCAACGGTCTTTGCGCAAGTCCAAGGCATGCATTATTCCTTGACGGTACTCGGAAGCCAGTGATGCATGCCAAGATACATTAACACCATCCTTTAAGACATTACACCCTTCGTGGAACAATGGTAAGTTACAACGATGAAAACTAAGTATGGAAATACACTTAAGGCAACATGCTTGGGAAGCATGCTTGCAAAGGAAAATGAACATGCATTTTTCTGGTGCAATCCTTGAGTTCAACCTACGATGGTGTCCCCGTCAAAAACAAGCCCTAAATCGCAGTTAAAATAACCTATTCATCCAATTCTTGATGGATTGATCTCATATTTACTAAAAGCTCTCTAATAGCATAAAGTGTATCTCTAAATACG
Source organism: Papaver somniferum (assembly GCF_003573695.1). Classification (NCBI taxonomy): domain Eukaryota; kingdom Viridiplantae; phylum Streptophyta; class Magnoliopsida; order Ranunculales; family Papaveraceae; genus Papaver; species Papaver somniferum. The sequence continues at coordinate 148,254,308 of NC_039365.1, read as the reverse complement.
AAAATAAATCAGATAAACAAAAAAACTGTGTTTTTCTTGTTCCTCTTAATTGCTTTGATATGCATCACAAAGTACTTTTGATCTAAATGGATAACCAAGTTCAGTAATCTTTGTTCAGTTGCGAGAAAGAGATCTTGATTTCAAATACTTGATACTTGACGTTTTGGTTTTTTCTAATTTTGATAACTTTTATTGTACATATTTTTTCTTTTAGTTGTAACATCAAACTAATAGTGAGAATTTTCTGCAGGAATTTCTCAACTACCATGATAGTAGCCATGTCACAACCTCTGGGAATAATAACTATTTTAGTTGAGATATATGGAGCATACTTATGGTGGTTAGAACAACAACATACGATAGACAAAAATCTGACTCAGAAAAGCTAGTCAATTTCATCATCAGAAGGATCAAGACAGAATGGTATTTGTGGCATATGATCAAAATGAGAGACATACTGCAATCCTTTCAACATCATACAACACACTACATGTATAGAGAGGCGAACTAGGCGGGCTTTGCACTAGCAAATAGGACAGTAGACAGAAGTTATCGGGGATTATTTGAAACCACCTTTAGGAATATCATTCTTACAAAAACAAATGTGTTTTTCCCGATCCAACGGTCTTGATTGTGTCATTTTGAGGGATCGACGGGTTAAAATTTATTTCAAATTACTCTCTTTGCAAAAGACAAATGGTGGCTGAAAATGTTTCCCTTTTTCACGCGCTGATCCTACGTCTCAGCAGTGCTTCGGGTAGGTTTCACTTTGGTTTTTTCTTCATTCAATCCCCATTACCATTTACCATCTAATCTCTATCGGATTTTCATACGTTATAGAACAAAAAAAAATCCTCATCAACAGGTCCATTATTTCTCTTAATAAATTTCTAGAGATGTTAAAAAGAGGTTATTCTTATGAGGGGTCTCATTTCTTTCTAAATCGTTTTTTTTTTTTGTTCGTTTTTTTTTGGACGTTTTTTTTTTTTTTTTTTTTATTTTTCTTTGGTTTAGTTGTTTTTGCGAATTTCTTGATGTATAATTGCATATTACGCTGAGAAACCATTCATCTCAGGTAAATCATTTATATCAACATCCAACTACCCATATTTGATTAATGTGTTACTTAACATGTGTAAAGCTTATTTGTGCAGGTCTTTAATATATGGCTTTGTATTTTCATTTTTCAGTATTAATTATTTGGTGTTTGGGTTAGAGAAATTAATCAAAGAGGATCTTCATGTACAGGTAATTTACAATAAAAAATTATACATTGTGATCGAAGACTTTTGCTTTCGGTTGCATCTTATCATTAGTGAATTCTTAAGTTTTATCAGTGGGGTTATCAATAAATCCATGAAAGTAATCTACCTATGTACTAATAAAACCTCAGATTGGATGCTAAGGTTTCGGTGTGTTCTGAGTCTCTGCGTATTTTATTTGGAAATTCCAAGAAAAAATCTTCTAATTTCGATTTTTATGTTGTACATTTTGTTAGTTTTATTTGGTGCTTTACCACAAAATATTCATTGATTCTGATTTTGTTTTTGCATATTTTTGTTGGTGCACAGCAAAGCATCCCATTAGGTAATGTCAATTGAATTCTGGCCTAATAAAAAAGGTTAAGATGTAGGAAGTAAAACACTGATGAACTTTGGTTTCAATTTGATTCTCAATTTCGTTGATATAACATTTAAACCACTCACATACTATGAGAAAGTGGAATTGAATGCAATAGCTTAAAATAGAAATGAGATTTCAGCGTATAAGTGGATGCAATCAAAATAATTTCTTCCTTTCAGGTATGATTAACTTCTGCAATCTTAATACTTTGGCTTTGATTCATTTCTCTTACAAATGCGCTTCCGTTATGTAACTTGAAGATTCAGAAAGTATACCTTGATCATGATTGATAGAATTCCTTTAGGAGAAGTGGTGGCTCTCTAAAAGAGTCACAGAAATGATACCTGCAAGTGCACAGGGTCAGTTGCAGTGAGTGTGCAAGCAGGGTTTGTCCACAGGGACAAGGTGGGCATATATTGCTATTTTTGGTTTCTTGCTTCTTTTGCTAACTTGTTCTTAGGGGCAGTGAACAGTGAGGTTGTGTGGTGTTATTAACACCACAGTGGACAATTGATGGGCTGTAGAGACAGCAATGGAACAAGAGAAAAAAATTGAAGGAAAACAGAAAAATAAAAGTGGACAGTGAAGGTGGATGAGTGAAGATGTTATGGATGAAATAGGTGAGAACTAGGGGTTTGAATTCACCCTAGCTTAAGCTATGCATTCTCCTATAGACATGTTAAACTCAACTATGTTCTATTATTTCCAAAGCACTAATTGTCTTTCTAAGGTACAACTAGTCAAAAGATTATGAATTCAGCTTCAGTTGCAGCTTATCAACAGCTCATGAACCTAACTACAAAGTATACTAGGCATACATTGTGAGAGTGATATGTCACTAAACTAAGTTCATTCAAACTTGCTTAACATTCAGGAATACTACACAACAGGGCTAGGGCCTCGTCAAGTTTTAAACAGGAAATTAAACTAACTAACATGTGAGAAACAAAAATTGAAAGATGGAATTAAACAGCAAAGAACAAACATGAACAGAAATTGAAGAACCCTAAATATTAAATTGAAAATTAAAACTAAAATTAAACAGTGATTAACCCAAATTTGGGGGTATCTCGGCTAACCAAGATCACCCCGAAATTGCTCTACACACTCTCTATTTATAGCATACAAAATACCCAATTTTTGTGAACCCTAATTTTGAAATTAGGGTTTTGAAAATCCGAAATTTACTCACCAACTCTCTGATTTCGCCTTGACCCATGCTTCATCTCTGTTTCCTGTTCTTATCCATGCGCCTATTGATGCAATTGCTCCCTAATTTGAGGTGTTTTATCAACCCTCACCTAGGTCAGTTGGTGAGAGGGGTTAAAGCACTTCGAATTAGGGGGATGGGTCGTGTCCGGTTTGGTGAAGATGTGATAGTACTGCAGAGGTGAGGTGGGAGAGATGGTGGAGTTGATGGAGGTGGTGCAGTTGCAGACGGGGTATGGGGGTGAAGAAGATGAAGGTCGGCTGGAGAAGAAAACGATTTGGGTTTTCTTTTGGTTTTGTTTGGGAAATAGGGTAAGGTAGATTCGGTGTGATGCGGATCATCAAGTTTCGATGTCTTGCGATTCTTAGCCGTGGATATGAAGCTGATAGAATGATCCAACGGCGATAAATGATGAGGCTAGTAGCGACCGTTGGATTGTGTGATACAACGAAATCAACGGTGCGAGATGGAATTAGGTGATGTAGTGTTAAACGGAAGTATCGAGATTTGATGCACATGCATAGGAGCGACCGTAGGATTCAAATGCAATCTAATCTGAAGGCTTGGAATTTAAGAGCTATGGTGTTTGACAAGGACTTCAGATTTTGATGCATGATGAAGGAGAGACCGTAGGATTTCTATGTAATCCCATCTAACGTCTGAGAATGGAGGCGGTTATGGATATAGAAAATGGGTTTGGGTAAGGGTTTTGGGCCTTGGGTATGCCAAGCCCATATCTTCTTTAAGAACAAATCTTCCTTCTTGAGCCCATTTCTAGTCTTTTGGGTTTATGCGCACCATTCTTTGCGGCTTCCTTGCGTAATTTCTTCCGGCTTTTCACTACTTTGCTGCTCTTTTCGCTCCGCAATTCATCCAAACTTTATTTATTACCTAAAAATATAAAATTAAGTAAGAAAAATATTTATTCTTGAAAACAATGAAAATACAGAATATGGGATAAAATGTAGAATTAACGCACAAAAGATGAGTTAAATGCCAAGAAAAATATATATAAATATGCACTTTTTAGCACTCATCAAGAAGTGGTACTGCCATTAAATAATTTTCTTTTGTTGATGGCAGAGCCCTAGATTGTGTTGTTTTGTGCTACTCGCATCTAGGGCTTTTATGTAACAATTACAAGGCATAGTCTTAGTTTCTGTCATTACCATTTGCTGCCCATATTTTTTATCATTAGTTTTTTCCATATATTAATGGAGAATATCTATTTTGATATTGGAATAATTTTCTCGCTCACCAGTTATGCTTTAGTGGGTATAGTGGGTATACTGAGATAGAATTTTATAGAGTCGAATTGACCAATTAATTAATAGATCCAAAAGTGTTGTTTTGTTAATAAAGTAAATTTGAGTTTGTTCTTTATCATCTTTTGAAGAGCAAAGTTGTGTTGGTTTTTTAATTTCGGTAACTAAAACTATCTTCGATAAAAGTTGAAAGAGGATGGCAAAGAGATTGTGGTCACTGCTCCAAAGATTTTAATTTTGAGTTGATTTTGTGTTCAATCCAAATGTGTCTTGCTTTCTTGGTATTGTGTTCTCATAATGAGACAATTTTGGTTTCTTCATAACAAAGGTTAGTGTAATTACCTTGATGACAAGTTATACTTGAGACAATTTTAAGCTCTTCCTTGCAACGATCGCACACCAAATTTTATGATTATTTCTGGTGAAAAATATAGTATACCTCATTCTCCAAGATTTCCATGGTTTCTTTTTGCAGATTTTGTATAACGTGCCTTACTCCATTTGTGAAGGTTATATGCTCAAATTTTCCAGGTTCATTGTCCCATTTTCATTCAAATGAAAACTAAAAATAGCATTCATAGATTGACTATGGTGAACCAGAAAATGCCTTTGAGATGATGAGTTCAGTATCTTGTGATAATTTTGAGGATTACCATGCATCACCATTGTCGAAATTCCCATCTACTAATTGTAAGTAATTAGAAGCTCATGCAAAACAACGATTTTCAGGAATATCGAGCAGTATCACAGGGATAATATCGCATTACGTAACCTACATCATCATGGTGCATTACGCAGGTTATATTGACCAAGAGATAATATCGCATTATCATGGTGCATCACGTCAGTGGTGGATGCCCGAGGAAATGTTGCACCATCATGGCGCATCACTCCGTTGGGTGACTGGCCGAGTGCGATATTATATCATGATGACGTGTCATTCAAGTTGGCCGTCGGGCCAAAACTGTATTTTGCACCACCATGGCGCATTGTGCAGGATGCATGGAGAAACGACCATCAATAGTGAATCAAGCATGTCAACTAGTTCCCAACTTTTTAGTTATAAAAATGTCAATAAGACATATATAGAGAGGGGTAGTTGGTTGAAGGTGCATATAGCGTAGATGCACTGGTAATATTCAAAACTTAGTCGATAATGCGTATATGATGCGAAAGCATCATTATGGCGCGTTACTTACTCGAAAGAACTTCTTGATGCTTAAGCATAATTATTGCGGCATTGAGAAACTAAGGATCCACCATCACGACAAAATGAAGAAAAGGCCAATGATGCATATTCTTGCTTAGCATTTTCAGAAGACCATTTGGCATAAACGGACTAGGCTATGCTTGGACTTTGGCCTTGCAATACAATTTGGATTAATTTAGTTGCTTGTCCTGAATCCCTTCTTTGTAGGTTACGTAGGCAGCCACAATTAGTTGCAGCACCAGTGGTCCAACATTTTGTCGCTCATATCATCTAATTGGGGATATGATTGGGATATTTTGGTAACTCGTATCACCTGGCTCGGTATTACGATGCAATAGATGATTATTTCCGTGCTTGATGAGCCTGAATGATACACCCTTGGATCGAGCAAGACTACTGTATGCTTTCTTCTCAATGCCAAAGCGAAGTAAGGAAGCCGAAATAAGCTTGCAACGGTCTTTGCGCAATTCCAAGGCATGCATTATGCCTGGACGGTACTCGGAAGCCAGTGATGCATACCAATATACATCAACACCATCCTTTAAGATATTACACCCTTCGTGGAACAATGGTAAGTTACAACGATGAAAAACTAAGTATGGCAATACACTTAAGGAAACATGCTTGGGAAGCATGCTTGCAAAGGAAAATGAACATGCATTTTTCTGGTGAAATCCTTGAGTTCAACCTACGATGGTGTCCCCGTCAAAAACAAGCCCTAAATCGCAGTTAAAATAACCTATTCATCCAATTCTTGATGGATCGATCTCATATTTACTAAAATCTCTCTAATAGCATAAAGTGTATCTCTAAATACGAAATTAAATCAGATAAACAAAAAAACTGTGTTTTTCTTGTTCCTCTTAATTGCTTTGATATGCATCACAAAGTACTTTTGATCTAAATGGATGACCAAGTTCAGTAATCTTTGTTCAGTTGCGAGAAAGAGATCTTGATTTCAAATACTTGATACTTGACGTTTTGGTTTTTTCTAATTTTGATAACTTTTATTGTACATATTTTTTCTTTTAGTTGTAACATCAAACTAATAGTGAGAATTTTCTGCAGGAATTTCTCAACTACCATGATCGTAGCCATGTCACAACCTCTGGGAATAATAACTATTTTAGTTGAGATATATGGAGCATACTTATGGTGGTTAGAACAACAACATACGATAGACAAAAATCTGACTCAGAAAAGCTAGTCAATTTCATCATCAGAAGGATCAAGACAGAATGGTATTTGTGGCATATGATCAAAATGAGAGACATACTGCAATCCTTTCAACATCATACAACACACTACATGTATAGAGAGGCGAACTAGGCGGGCTTTGCACTAGCAAATAGGACAGTAGACAGAAGTTATCGGGGATTATTTGAAACCACCTTTAGGAATATCATTCTTACAAAAACAAATGTGTTTTTCCCGATCCAACGGTCTTGATTGTGTCATTTTGAGGGATCGACGGGTTAGGATTTATTTCAAATTACTCTCTTTGCAAAAGACAAATGGTGGCTGAAAATGTTTCCCTTTTTCACGCGCTGATCCTACGTCTCAGCAGTGCTTCGGGTAGGTTTCACTTTGGTTTTTTCTTCATTCAATTTTCATCAGTTATGCATATCAAAAATCCCCATTACCATTTACCATCTAATATCTATCGGATTTTCATACGTTATAGAACAAAAAAAAATCCTCATCAACAGGTCCATTATTTCTCTTAATAAATTTCTAGAGATGTTAAAAAGAGGTTATTCTTCTGAGGGGTCTCAGTTTCTTTCTAAATCGTTTTCTTTCAAGATTACGTTGTTGATGCTTCGTGAGTTTGATTTTCTGGACGTTTTTATTTTTCTTTGGTTTAGTTGTTTTTGCGAATTTCTTGATGTATAATTGCATATTACGCTGAGAAACCATTCATCTCAGGTAAATCATTTATATCAACATCCAACTACCCATATTTGATTAATGTGTTACTTCACATGTGTAAAGCTTATTTGTGCAGGTCTTTAATATATGGCTTTGTATTTTCATTTTTCAGTATTAATTATTTGGTGTTTGGGTTAGAGAAATTAATCAAAGAGGATTTTCATGTACAGGTAATTTACAATAAAAAATTATACATTGTGATCGAAGACTTTTGCTTTCGGTTGCATCTTATCATTAGTGAATTCTTAAGTTTTATCAGCGGGGTTATCAATAAATCCATGAAAGTAATCTACCTATGTACTAATAAAACCTCAGATTGGATGCTATGGTTTCGGTGTGTTCTGAGTCTCTGCGTATTTTATTTGGAAATTCCAAGAAAAAATCTTCTAATTTCGATTTTTATGTTGTACATTTTGTTAGTTTTATTTGGTGCTTTACCACAAAATATTCATTGATTCTGATTTTTTTTTTGCATATTTTTGTTGGTGCACAGCAAAGCATCCCATTAGGTAATGTCAATTGAATTCTGGCCTAATAAAAAAGTTTAAGATGTAGGAAGTAAAACATTTATGAACTTTGGTTTCAATTTGATTCTCAATTTCGTTGATATAGCATTTAAACCACTCACATACTATGAGAAAGTGGAATTGAACGCAATAGCTTAAAATATAAATGAGATTTCAGCGTCTAAGTGGATGCAATCAAAATATTTCTTCCTTTCAGGTATGATTAACTTCTGCAATCTTAATACTTTGGCTTTGATTCATTTCTCTTACAAATGCGCTTCCGTTATGTAACTTGAAGATTCAGAAAGTATACCTTGATCACGATTGATATAATTCCTTTAGGAGAAGTGGTACTGCCATTAAATAATTTTCTTTTATTGATGGCAGAACCCTAGATTGTGTTGTTTTGTGCTACTCGCATCTAGGGCTTTTATGTAACAATTACAAGGCATAGTCTTAGTTTCTGTCATTACCATTTGCTGCCCATATTTTTTATCATTGGTTTTTTCCATATATTAATGGAGAATATCTATTTTGATTCTGGAATAATTTTCTCGCTCACCAGTTATGCTTTAGTGGGTATAGTGGGTATACTGAGATAGAATTTTATAGAGTCGAATTGACCAATTAATTAATAGATTCAAAAATGTTGTTTTGTTAATAAAGTAAATTTGAGTTTGTTCTTTATCATCTTTTGAAGAGCAAAGTTGTGTTGGTTTGTTAATTTCGATAACTAAAACTATCTTCGATAAAAGTTGAAAGAGGATGGCAAAGAGATTGTGGTCACTTCTCCAAAGATTTTAATTTTGAGTTGATTTGTGTCCAATCCAAATGTGTCTTGCTTTCTTGGTATTGTGTTCTCATAATGAGACAATTTTGGTTTCTTCATAACAAAGTTTAGTGTAATTACCTTGATGACAAGTTATACTTGAGACAATTTTAAGCTCTTCCTTGCAACGATCGCACACCAAATTTTATGATTATTTCTGGTGAAAAATATAGTATACCTCATTCTCCAAGATTTCCATGGTTTCTTTTTGCAGATTTTGTATAACGTGCCTTACTCCATTTGTGAAGGTTATATGCTCAATTTTCCCAGGTTCATTGTCCCATTTTCATTCAAAGGCAAACTAAAAATGGCATTCATAGATTGACTATGGTGAACCAGAAAATGCCTTTGAGATGATGAGTTCAGTATCTTGTGAGAATTTTGAGGATTACCATGCATCACCATTGTCGAAATTCCCATCTACTAATTGTAAGTAATTAGAAGCTCATGCAAAACAACGATTTTCAGGAATATCGAGCAGTATCACAGGGCCTCCAAAATGGTATTCTGATCGTGGGATGTCACATAAGTAACCTAGCTACATACTTGAGTCATTTGGCTATCTATGTTCTACGCTCCATGCACGTTCATATATCACCGTAAATATTATCTTAGATGATCCTTATATGAAAAATATGTAGAACAAAAGAACCAATATGTAATAAGCATTGGAAGTTTGATTCGTATAACTTCTCCATAGTATAATTTTCATGAGGTATATAAATAGCTAGAGATCTCTTTGAACTTTCGCCAAGTGACATATGACTTCCATAAATGTTGGTTTTTAATTTTGGTTCCTGTAGGTTTTTTGGTATAATTAGGGAGATGAGCTAATAAATTATCTATTGCCACAAATTTCATGGACGATGGTTGGTTATTGCCGCAAATGAAAATAATTTTCGTTACACTTAAAGAGAGGTTGTTTGTTTGTGTGAGGGTTAATGCAGCTTGAATGGTGGCTGATGTTGGGGTAGAAAACAGGTCCTCGTACTCCAATTATCCAAGCTAAACTAACTTCAATTTTCTATTAGTTGGAAATAATTAAAACAATCAGGTGGTGGTGTTGCATCCCATGATCATACTTGAAGCGGTTAGTTGATTTTTAATCCCAATAGAGACTTAATTAGTAATATGCTTATGTTTGATGCATTTTTGATTATAAGATGCATTATTTGAGGAATTTTATGTTGTATTTCTTATTTGTTACAAACGTATTCCAACTGACTACTCATTGATTTAGTTTTTTTTATTGTGCATTCTATGTAAAACCTTTCTTTGATGTTTATAGTTTGAGGTTTCATGGAATTGGAGGAGTTAGAAAATTTGGATTTTATGAGATAGTTTCTACAATTCGAATATTGCAATACGCGGGAAGCTGTGATAGGACTGGAGGGAAATGAGAAGAGTTGGGAAATTCAACACCTTAAATGGGTTGCGGTAATGTGGGTTTTCTTTCACCATTTTCCTTTGATTTTTCCTTTAATCATCAGATGTCGGGTGTTATGTGAGTATGTGAATTATTTATATACCGTGACTTTCACTTATTCAGGAGAGAAGTTGCACATAGTTATCCCCAGGAACATCACATTTGGAAGTTTAATAAGCAAATTTGAGAAAGGAGTTTGTATTCTTTTGACAAAGTGCATTTGAGCATTGAATAAATTAATTTTTGTCGGATCAACAGTGATTAAAGGGAATTTTGTAGGTGGAAAACAACTGTGAACTCTTTGGATCCCTATGTTGCATGCGTTCCCCTTACAAAATTCTGTTTCACCCAGTTTGCAGACTTGGAGTTGAAACTGCAACATCTATCTTGCCAGTTTGAAGACATGTTATCGATACCCGACTCAAAATCGATTCTAAACCCACATCATCACCATCATCTAGCTATGTTTCTCTGCAATAAGTTTTGCCAACAATTGTAAGCTTTTTATACTTAGTTTTCCCGGTAAAAAAAGTGCACAAGTTTTGTATTTTTCTAAGCTAATGATAAATGATCAGTGGTCACCTCTTAGTTCTTCTACTTAGCATCTTCTTTGTCAAATAAACGAAGTTTAACTGATTCATTTGAAAAAGTTTCCTTAAAATCTGTCGCCACAAAGTTGATTTGGTCATCACATGTCGGCATTTTTTTTAGTCTTTATTGGATGAAATATGTCCTCAAGGATATATAAATGCAAGTTGATATCAGCTGTAAATGCACCAGTTCCGAGTCGTTGAAAGATTTTTTTTATACGTATCTGAAAATGGGAAGAGAAAATCTATAAATCTATACAACGGATTTAAGTGCACCCTAATAAAATATAAAGGATTATTCCACCATTATGACTGCTTTGGTCCCATATGGCTAGCCATTATTGCATTATCTTTTTGTATGTGTACGAATAATACCTGAACTGTATAGTCTTATGAACACATATACAATTTCTACATTAAACAAGTAATTACAAAGGAACAAAAGGCATTTGTTACAGATAAAAACGTGAATGAGTCCAAATTGGCCCATTCAGTGATGCATCGTGCATGTTAGGAGTCTAAATTGAGCGAACTGGGTGCATGTTAGGAGTCTAAATTGTCCTTAATGTTGAGGTTTACGACTCTGTGAGCATAAACTAAGGAGATAACATCTTATGAGTCAGATTTGTTCGCATGAGTCATTTAATTCTCAAAAAAAAAAAAAGCAACACACCAACACAAGAATCAAAACCCGGACCATTACGGCACGGGTAATATCCTAGTATATATATAAATACGTGCTTTTTTAATACTATAAAAAGAAGTGGTGTTTGTGTAGACTGATAAATCCGACCATCGATTTCATCATCCTACGGGGCGGATCGATTTGTTATATGTTCTATATAGACGTCCGCCGGATCCCTTGGGTTTCCTACGAAAACTCACAGCACTTTTATTTTAGAGCGTTGGATTGGAAGACAAAACTCTGTTTCTTAAGAAGGGCCGAACATCCAGTTTCCGTTTATTGGACAAACACCGAAATCAATCGGATTTCCTAATCCGTGCTTTGGGTTCTTTGGTCCACGCTCTCTATATATATATAAGAAGTCTTGCCATGTACGACTACAACTTGATTGGCATCTTCTCCAGTTCTTTGTTTCTGTATCTATCTTTACTGGCAGTAGATAAGGAAGAAGTGTGAGTCCTAAAATCTCGATAGCCTGATTAAGCCATTATGGGTTTGTTTTGGGTTCAGATTCTCCATATATGATCGAGAGATATGGGGGGATTGCTTCGGGTGCGAATTCTTTGCAGGGGAATCGATTTAGAGTAACTTAATCGAGCCCTAAATAGAGAAACAATACAACTAATTGAAAGACACACAAAGTGTTTGAAAGAAAGCCTGAACCATTACCAGCTTACTTCCACTGCATCGCTGCCATGAGTACTGATGTTTACAAAGGGTTAGAGGTAGAATTTGAAGTGGATATGGATATTCACTGAATTGGAGATCGGAATTCGATTGAAACAAAGACACCATTTTTTTCCTGTACCAATGTAAAGAGAAGCTGTAGAAATTCTAACAAGAAATTTGATCTCTGTTAACGCTAACATGAATACTTCTATACTGCACAATACTAAAACTATTCATGTGAATTATATCAAAGGTAATTGTTATTTGGTTTTGGTCTAGGTCTAATTTTATGTTTGATCTGCCATTGGTTTTGCTGATGCTTAAACATATTTTTCTTTGGGCTTTTCCTTCAATTCCAGGGTTCGAGGATGGAACATAACAATGTTTTAAAATTGGAAGATTTTGGAAAGAAGAGATTAGAGATGAGGAATTGCAGAAACTACTCAAGTTTCAATTTGAGAAATTTCTTCAATTGGGTTATCAATCATCTCATCAATATCAACTCTTGACTTCATTAAATGTATAATTTCTCTTTTTCCCCTCCCATGAATTCCTTAGCTAACTGAGACATCTCTTGAAGTTTAAACCGGTAACTTATGCAGTTCAAGTGATACAGCTTGTAATTTATGTAGTCCAACGACCTTGATTTCTTTTGTTTCCATGACTGACGAGTTCTCATGCACATGCATATGGTTTTACCATGGTTTCTTCACCAGATATATTTTCCAGTGTTGGATACCCTGTTTCCTAATATTGTCACGGTACCAAGTAATTGTCAAGGTACCAACTCCCAGCAGTAAATCGGTTTCTTAGTATAATACAATTTCTTAAAATAACACTACCAGCAGTAATCTAAATTATGCTATGCTTAAAAAAAAAATCTAAATTATGCCGCGGCCCTTACCAAAACTAATCGCAAGCTAGACATGGTTTTGAGCTTTGGCTTTGCCCGACCACCAAGTTGGGAAATAATTGAGGATTCCATATGTGTGACTCTGCCGACCATCTAAAAACACTTATTTTATTTTATTATTCGACAAAAAGTTAAATTTTTGTTCAGTTTATAAACAATACCGAATTAGGTTTTTCGGTGCGTGAATATTCAACGTGTTCTCATCCTTCCACCGCCCATAATTACAAATCATGTTGGATTGTAAGAGGCATTTATCCTCCATCTATCTTTTCTTTCCTTTAAATTATGCTTTAACCATTATATATATACTTCTTTCATCACATTATCAGTAGTTTTTCTATACAATTAAATTTTGAACAAATTTGGTGATGGTATTCTGCTAAAGTCTTCGCATTTTCGTTGTTTTTGTATAACAAAATCAACATGCTGTTCGTACATACTTCGGTTTCCTAATAACAGACACAATATGGAACTTTCCTCATTCCATAGGTTCAACCCTCAAGATTTAAATCTAATCACGGCTAATTTTATTGCTGGGATTATGTTTGATTCTAGATTTTCTAATCCACGGCCGGGGCCATAGGCCCCGGCTGATTTGACCCGACCAACAAAACGGCGCGCCGCAGGCCCCAATTAATCTACAGGCTCAAATCCTAGATGACCCGACTAATTAAACATGCTACTATGACCAGACTAACTTACACAATATATTCTGGGACATGACCAACTAAATACGGCCCCGACCATTACAGACTCATTAAATTTTATGGGAGGATACTGACCGGCCGACCAAACAACCAACAAAAATCGAAAAACATTGAGCCCCGACCGTAGCCCAGGGTGATACCTAGTATATATATATAAATACGCGCTTTTTAAGACAATATATAATTGATGACTCCATGAATGTGAGGGTAACGTACTCACATATTATTTCATTTTAGTTTAGATTAATATAATATGCTTTAGAAAATAGTGGGACTTTGTTAGAATATGATCTTTTGTCAATGGTGTTCATTATATTTTAAATGGCCTTGCCGAGAAGGAGGATATTTAAATTAGTTTAAAGAGAATTTTTTTTTTTTTTTGGCTAATGGAGAGTTTTCTTTTTTCTTTTATCAATCAACAATTTCAATTTATTCAAATCAAAATGTTATAAGAATAACAAAAACATCAAAATACAAGATAATAGTAACCCTAATACAAATAAAGATATCAATTACAGGTCAGTCGCGAAAAAAAATGCCATATATCATAAAGATACCCAATTTTTGTAAATGTGATATAGGGAAGGATGATGATAAATATGGTAAATTCTGATGTTCTTATATAAAAGTGTACAAAAATAAAATAATGACTAAATGAAATTGGGAAGCAATACAAACCGGTTATAAAACAAACGGTTTTCAATAACAGCTAAAAAGATCAAGAATAAAGGTCGACACTACGTCGCAACACTACTTACATGGTACAATAAAAAAATAAGAAAAATAATTTTTTTGGGCCTCTACAAATTGAGGCTCTAGGCAACAGCCTAGCTGGCCTAGTCCATAAGACAGCTCTGTCATCGCTTAACCCATTGGAAGCTCTTTCTTGCCTTTGCCATTCCTGGTTTCTTCCTTTCAACCACACGTGAGTCCCTCGTCAAGAAACCCTCTGGAATATGATATACGAAACATTAGCTAATAGCAAAGAAAAGATCAAGAAGACGTGATAAATGACCGGTCAGGAACTAGTTGGAATGCTCCAAATATCATACAATGGAAAAACAAATACCTTACACCTGCAGTTGGATTATTCGGTTCTACCAGAGAAAAAAAAAATCCAACTAACTAATTTTGTTGTTTTAATCTGAAAAAATTGGAGGAAAATGATGAAGTCCAGTTCAGCAGCTTTACCAGTTTTAAGGTATGGACGTAGGCTAGGCTCCCAGTTTTGCAAGGCTCTACTGATACCCAACTGTATGGCTCCAACTTGACCTGTTTTGCCACAAACATTTTTTTAAAGATCTCAAAAATAAAGAGAAGAAAAAAGCAAATAATGATGTTATGAATGTTAGCATATAGGGTTTTAAGGGAATTCAGTATCTGATTAAGAGTATCTCACTGCTTTTGTCATATTCTACCAATTCTAAATCAGACAATGTTTAACCAGCTTATGTTGCAAACAACAATTCACGCATACTTTTTCACCAACTCATGTAACAAAATTGACATCTGTGAGACATTTCACTAGTCAAATTACATTTTTCTGACAATTGATAATATTACATCAAATATGGATCAATTGATCTGAACTTTTTATGCAGCTACTGCACTAAATCGTGCATGTCTATCTTTAAATTCCAACAAATGAAAGCTTATCTGTAGGTAGAGACACCATGGTCTCTTCCATCGACTTAAGTTGTGTACTCGAAGAATGATCACACGATAGTATACAACTTATGTAGATGGAAAAGAGTAAGGGGTATATACTTCCATATAAGTTCCAACTGTGAAGTTTGAAGATGTGCATACACAGTTTAGTGATCACATACATCTGTTTAACAGAAAAACTCGGGTTGGTTAAGGACACTAAGGTCCCATTTGACAACTAAGAATATGAAATGCAACAATTGTTAAATATAAGAAAACCCCAACATCTTTTTCACACTTCTCCAAGACAAACTAAAGTCAGCAAATGCAGATTCTTGTAGATTAAAGAGTTAAACCTAATCAAGATTTAAAATCAGAAATCAAATCATTACCTGAGAGACCACCGCCTTGCACGGTACATTTAACATCCCAAATGCCCAGGGTCTTTGTCTCAGAAAATGGTCTAAGAATAGCCGCACGATGGTCAAGAATAGGAAAATAAACGTCAAATGACTTGTCATTGATACTAAACCTTCCATCCCCAGGTTGGACCCAGACACGTGCTATATTCCTTCTTCCAGTACCATAAGCCCTTCCCTTGTCATCAACCTGCCTCACTCGTGCTTTGGCAACTTCCTCTTGTTTTCTGCGCTCTATCTCGGCATTCGTGGATTTCCTTGCACTTTTCTCATTCTTCGGCATATCTTTTAACTCACTTAAAGGGTGCAACCCCTAAACACCTTTCAAGTCCTTCAGAAGAATCATACTTTCTATCATCTCTTCAGTTATGCCTGATGCAGCAATTAGGTTACCAAAAGCACGGTCTGGGCCTACAAATGATAATAAAGAATATGATCTCTTCGTTAGTAGTTTCAAACTTGAGAACCTTTCCACAGTAAAACCTAGCTGAAAATTACTAACCAAATTATTAAAAAAGATACAACAACTAGCATAAGAAAGTTTAAGAGATACATGGCATGATGTTTTCAAAACAGGACATTGCCATATTTTGTCCTGATATCTTCCTTACCTACTAACTAATGAGTGTATGCTATATGCTTTCCATGAATCCTATAACACCAGAATCGCACCGACAGTGTCTGAATATTAACAGAATAAAAACATCTAAGGGTCCAGTGACTTGGGAGAAAAGATTGTTGATGTTTTCAGTTCTTAACCATTCTTAACAGGTTTATCCAGCAGGGTAGGTCGCAAGTAGTTTAAGCTGCCGTTCCGGATATATTTTACAGGCTAAAACTGTATGGTGCCATATCTAATTTGAAAACAAATAATCTACACTCCACTATATTTTCCGTCAACACCATGATCAGTGTTGGTTTAGGATGCGAGAATTAGTAGCCCAAGAGATAACCCTTGTATCATTTCCAAATTGTTCTTAATACTTAGAATGGTAGTACAGTATGGGACCAATAATAGCTCACAAGTGTATACCATGTGCAATTGAGGCTTATCCTGCCAATTAAAATGGATCTAATCAACAAGAAACAAGTACCAGCACTACCCTGTTTTGCTAACAACATGGTTTCAGTATCGTTAGACCTAACTCATATAACAAGAACCTTGTCAAGATTAGTTATACATGCACATAACATGTTCTTGCTTAATTTTTTTGGAAGGCGAGTGAGGTCATCAATGATACGAACAAACTCTAAGACTAAGCGGGAATTATATCCAGTTCTAAATTACACAAACCACATTCTTGCCTAGCTCACATTTGCAATAACCTAGACATTCATCATGATCAAAACACGAGCTGTTGTCTGCTAATGTAATTCATGGAAGTAAGATACAAACAGTGAAATTTCATCATAAAAATTAAAACTTCATAGATAATTTTAGAACACACTTTACAAAATCCATCCAATTCACACAAAAACACCACAAATGGAGTTTTTATCGAAGATAAGTTTTCACTGTCTTCCTTTAAACCCTTGCCTGCTATCTAACAATCCTTGAATAAAGACATTTAATCTTCACTTGATGCATACAAGTCATCTGAGAATGGAAGTATTTTTTTGATCTTTATTTATGTACTATGAGTGTTATTAGCTTAATCTGATGCATAATCCAAGATCTTATATAGCTAATTACTTTAGAATTGACTTGTTTTTTTCATTTCAGAGTGTAAATATCCCTGAACAAAATTCTTAATAGTCGTTGGAGGCTTGGAGCTTTACCTGCTGGCCTAGTGGAATCTCTTCATTTTAATTTCATCGTGCTTGAAAGAAGGCTCTACGTTCACTACTTTGCAAGCCTTTGAACAGATAGGCTCATGCTTAACTTTGGTTCTGATTCTGCTAATCGCTAAAATACAGGATAATGTGGCTTGATAAATAGGTGATAATTGCAATTTCACAGCTCAAAACTTACCTGTATCCCCTATCTACATCTTAAATATGTATCTAAACTTCAATGAAGTTGAAATTTATTTTGATTATTTTATCCATTGAAATTTATTTTGATAATTGCGTGCAGTGGTTGGAGCACCATTGAAATTTCAGGGAACAAATCGTTGATTCAGAAACGGGCTTATTTATTTGACCTTGATCCCATCTTATCCCTCAACATGATCAATAACTCTTTGCAATAAATAAATGTTTTTTTGATGAATGCAGCACTTTCAAGTTACTGCTGCGTTATAGTCGTGCCCATACATACTCATAATTTGAAGAATCAAACTAGCTCAGCCACTGGATTGCTGCCATACAAGAACCATAACAACAGTTTTCAAAGTGAAGTAGATGAGCAAACTAACTACAGGGGCTGCATCATGGGGCATTGCACCATTGACAAATTTAATAGTTGGTGAATCTGTAGACTGTAGTCTTTGTTGAACATCAACAAGAACAATCCAAGCTTTCTGCAGATTAAGCTAAGTATCAGCTTACCTGTTTAATCCATTCGTAACCTGGGTTGATTACAATGTCCTAACTTAACTTTTAGGCCCTAAATTGCTTCCAATGTTGCCATAGCATAGTAACCATTGCTAGTTGATGCACCTAGAGAAACTCAAGTTATACTCATGACTGCCTTTATCAAATCCATATGTCACTGTGAAGCAGCAATATCCTAGTGTTCAACTGCTAATCTTTGACCTGTCTAGCTGCAACTATAACTTAAAATTGTTCTTCTAACTATGAGTGCTTCCTCTATAAGATTAGCATACTGCACCTTTGACAAAACAAACAATTTTAATTTTCGATACTCTTCTCAACCAAAACTAACTGCTCATCATTCTATCCATAATGAGATGTTTCACTCCACGCCTTATGACAATTTGAACCTCAAACAACAGATTCCACAACAAGAAAAACAACATAAATTAAACAAGCCGCGAAAAGATTAAAACTTACCATTCAATTGTTGAAGAAGATTTTTCTTCTCAATCTCAAGAAGCGCATTAGCTGCCGCCTTCTCATTCTCATCCATCTCCTTACCATCATCTAATAATTGTAATTGCTCTTGGTTCCTCACTTCTTCTAATCCCAAATTAAACACATCTTCTTCGTCATAAACAAAACTCCAAGCTTTATTACCACCAGCACCATCATCACCACTAATAACATCTCCAAAGAAATCAGAAGAAGAATCCTTTTTACCCCACGAATTTTCATCATCATCTAACAATCCACCAGTAAATAATGAATCTTCATGAAGATTGTTACTGTTAGTTCTACTTCTACCATTCTTCTTATTCTTCTTTGATCTAATAAAATCACTATTATCTCCTCCAATTCCTGAAGAATCTTTACCCCAAGATTCATTAATATTACTAAAAAATGAATCTCCATCATTATTATCATCAGTACCTAGTTTCCATAAATTTGAGGCTGAATTAGGGTCTGTTTTATCATTTCGATTATTACTAGAGAAATATCGAGAAAGGAAGAAGGGATTCACATTAGGGTTTTGAGAAATGGGATTTGAAGAAGAAGAAGAAGAAGAAGAAGGAGAAGCGGAAATGAATGAATTAGGGTTTGATGATGATGAAATTAGGGTAAGAAAACGTAGATGAGAAGAATAAGTAGTAGAAGATCGAGAAATGAATCGAGAGAGCATTGCTTTTGGGTGGATTCGAGAAGAACCCACTTTCAATTATTTCCAGTTAAGAGTCTGAATATTGGAAGTAGGGTTTAAGTTTTAACAGTAACGAATCTCTTGCGCATCGCAGTCCATGTTCGCGTTGGGTTAGAGCAAGCACTACGATGCTCTTTTTCTTGGACCCGCGGCCACAATGTAGCTATGGCTAGTGGACGCTGCTGCTGCATATATGCAGCATGCGAAACTGAGTTTCAGGCCCAAATAGCCAAGGGTTAGAGTGGCAGGTCCACCCACTAAAGCCCAGTAATCGGAGGTCCATAATAAAAAGAAAATAGAAAAATGGACCCAATTTTTTAAGCCCTGGTCCTGCACACATGTGGAACATATGGGGACGTATTTTTAAATACCGAAAACACCCTCAAGTATATAAAAGCAGTAACCAAATCCATTTCTTCTTCATTTTCTCGATCTATTCTTCTTCTTCTTCTTCTTCATTTTCTCATCTGTGGTTCGGTGAAGAGCTCCGGCTATGAAGATCTTCTGAGGTGTTGATCAATTCGTGAACTCAAACTAAGATTAATCTGTAGGTTCACTTCCTTACTGTTTGTATAGTTTAGGTTTTCATTTTTCCTTTCTTCTTCAAAAGCTTATTTTAATTTAGGTTTTTTTCTTCTCGGATTAGAGAAATTTTCATGTTTATAGCAAAATCTAATGTTTAGGTATTAGATCTGATGTTGATAGTAAAATGGAAGAGTTTACTTTCGTCGATTTGGTATGATCTCTGAGTGTGTTTGTGTTGCACCGCGTTTTTTAATTGATTTTTGGGTTCGATCCATGAGTATGTATATGTAATACTGAAATATCTTCTTTGATTCGGTTATATTCAGAGTTTAATGGATGTTTGATTATGTTTTGATCTCCTTGTTTGATTGTTTAATTTATTTTATTAAAAAATAGTTCAGATCTATATGGATAATCATGTTTTTTTGTCAATTTCTTCACTAGATCTGATCATATCAGTTTCATTTTGTTGGTTTTAGATGTGTTTCGGTTTATTTTTGTGTATGAACCAACAGTACGTATCTGCAGTACTGACAGAAACCTAGTTTTGAAGACCTTTTTTTATTTGATTCAGAAGTACATATATGGAATATTGAAATAGAAGTGTTTCAATACTGTTTTTTCACGGATTCGTTAATTATTTTTGACATGCAGCTGATTGTTGTGTATGAACCAACAGTACGTATATCCCGTACTGACAGAAACCTAGTCTACTTTTAAGAAGAACAAGATGGTGCATCGTTATGATTTACGAGGAGAATATTTGTTTTCTGTTTTCAGGTATGCTTTCTAATCATCTTGTTTGATTATTTTGTTCGGTTTTTCTTCTTTTGATTTGTTTTTTTGATTGTATTCTGATAATCAAATCGATTTGATTGACGCTTTTATGGTATTTAGGTCTGTTACAGTTGTTTTTCGTGTATGAATTGACAGTACATATATGGCGTACTGATATAAAACTCTTCTAATTTTGTTTTATTTGAAGTTTTTCCCATTTTTTTGGTTCGATCCATGAGTATGTATGTATAATACTGATAGGAAGTGTTATTTGCTGTGTTTTTGCTCCTTTTTTAGTTTTACCCTTCAGTACTTATGTGAAATATTGTAATATGTCTTTCGATTCTCTTATTTTTCATAGATTTGTCACATGTTGTTGTCATACTGTTGATTTGTAGTTCATGAATCTTCAGTACATATATCGCATACTTATAGGAAGTGCTCCTTGTTATGTTTGATTCAGTACGTATATGAAATACTGAAATAGATGCTCTTTGTTACGTTTGATTCAGTACTGGAATTGATATGGAGATGATCTGGAGCTGCAGTTCAGAACTTATTGCAAGAAATGACAGATTTTGAATGATAGGAACAGGAGTTGTTGTTGGTTCAGATTTGCAAGCTTGTGAAATTGGTGGTGGTCTTGATGAAGTTACAAATTGGTTGTGATGTGTGTTTGAAAGAAGGTGTGCTGCAAATGGATTTGGAGGAACATAGAAGGTTGGGTTGCTGATGTAAACTGAAGATACAGATGAGATAGAGGAGGAATTGTAGGTGGTGATTACTGTGAACAAAATCAGTGGATGAGATGGTCGTCTCAATGGGTTTATGAAGATGGTAGTGCTGTTTAAACAGGGAAGAAGAACAAGTCTGTGTTGCAGCTGAATTGAAATGACAATGGTGTTGATGTAGCTGTTGCAGTTGTGGTTTAAGCTAAGAAGATTGTGATGCAGCAAGATAGAAGATTATTGAGAAGATGGAGCTGAAGGCAGTGGTGAATGGTTGATTGCAGAGGTGCTGGTGCTGCAATAAAGTAAAGTGAATTGAGGAGTACTCAGATTCCTAAGTAGTGTAGCAGATATGTACTCATATTTGTAAGTAGTGTGGCAGATATGTACTCAAATTTGTAAACAAATCTATGGTCCTTTATATGTTTTAATTAAATTTGGACCTCCAGATAAATAAAATCCCGATTTGGTAGAAGTATGTTATTTCACACGTACTTAACAGTGGGGTATATTAGTCATTTCCATGTTTTCAAATAACTTTGGACCTTAGAATAAGAGTAAAATCTAGCTGGACCCTGTTATAAATAACCTTATGGGCTTAGGACCAAACAAGAAATTTTCCTTTTTTTTTTCTTTTTTTTTCCCTAACCTTGGCTTAGCACATTTAGAGTTTCTAGTTAAGCCAAGATGCAACATAGTGCTCGCTCTTGTACTAAGTTTATTGTCTTTTTTCTTAGCTTAGTTCTACTGATTCTTTTATGAATCATATCTTTCCCTTTTTTTCTCGTAAAACAACCCAAGGCAAATGACATGCCGATAGAGCAAATCTATTTCCTATCCTACCTGAGTAGGAAATATCTCAATAGTTGAATTAAAAATTAGATGGGTTCTTCCTTCTTTCTGCTTTCCCATGACGACTAGAAACGGGCAAATTAAAAATTTCACTTCGAATTTCGAACCTCAACATCCTGATGCTCATCTTTTTCCCTTATTTTATTTTTAGCAACTCCTATGTTCGAAGCAACCTGCTGTCTGATTAGACCACGAATTACAAATGTCTGGAAAAGCTCTATTGCTATTTCGCGGGGTAATCCACATCGATGTAATGAAAGCGAGGGGCCATTTTTCCATATATCGTTATGCAAAGGGATTTTAAATATTAAATATCCATTTCAAAATTATATTGGATTACAGTAATGAACTATATTAAAAAGAATCTTTCAATCAAACAAAGAAAATAGATGCAAGGAAAAACTAGAATTGGGGTGTTATTGAGTTTTCGGGTGATAGGAATTAGAGTGCAGTACCACGTTTACGTTTATTGTGGGCTCTGCCAATGGCTGGCTAGGTGTGCAAAAGTCAAATATACATGCATAGGAAGCAAGTTACTAGGATGTTGTAAATTGAAGTTTGCATATGTTTTATGTAAGCCATTGTTGCACTATTATAAATTAGTGCATTGATTAAACATGAATAAATACCATTAAAATCCTTATCGAACTTTAAAAAACATAAGAAAAGCTAAAAACAGTACAAATCTAATACCCCGACAGACATAACTTATAACCAAAGCCTAATGCATCAGAAACACGACAGTGACACCTGTTAAACCAATAAAAAGACTGCTGGAAAGAAATTTAAATGCAGAAGATGTAGTTGTGGGTGGACTAAATATCATAGATGAAGGTGGGGGACGAAATGAAGGGGTTGGAAAATAAGGGGTTCTGGGAAATGAAGGGGTAGGAGTTGAAGTACAAGGATCTGAATAACAACTAGATCGACTCTTGGTTGCTTGTCCAAGAGAATCAGAAACTTGAATGTCAACCTTCTGACCAATCTTGCAGTGACCAGGGACACCGCAGATGAAATAGTAGTGAGTATCATCTCCCTTTATCTGAATAGAGTCATTCCCTGTAGTGTAGGTAGCTAATGGAGATGTTGTGGTACACGATTCATAATCTTGAGATGTCACTTGCAAGACATTGTGGTATTTTGGGTTGTAGACAAAACCTATAACACACACAAGCATACATGTTAAGAAAAGATTATACAAAGTTAAAATTACAGTTGAACAATAATAATCGAAAGACGAAAACTTACGGATTGTGTCTCCAACATGAATAGATTTGGAGGAAGACCACTTATTGTAATCGATATTACCCATGGTGGTCCAACCAGAAGTGTCGCCAACATCATAAGTTGAAGCCGTTGATGAAGAAACATTGAGAGCTGCAACTATAACTACAATAAAAACTAAAGCTGTGCTAGTAAAACCAATCTTAAGAAAACTTGGCAACGCTAGAGGTTGCGGGAGGCTAAGCTTATTTATATTTATAGCTTTATATCTAAAAAAGACCTAAGGAATTGCATTGTAAGTTCTTTGGTTTATAAGTAATGAAAATTAAAAAATTTCATTCTTTTGCTTCAAGAAAATCACTGAGTCTGATTGTTTACTATTTACTTTGAAATTTTCCTAAATTATGGGATACCACTTTACATAATGAGCTTAATGGCAACTGCAAGATGAAACTTAGCTTATATAAAGACAACTCTCTTTATTGATGTTTAGAAAATCTCTCAAAACTAAACATAAGCTCTAATCTTGCTCATATGATCAACCACAAATTTGGTGATCATATATATATAGAACTATGAATTCTTTTTCCTAGTCCTATTACCTTATTACATGTCTTTCCTTTTCTTAGAACTAGATGACTTCTAATTCTCTTAGGATTACATCAATTTCCTAATCTTGTCCTAACCAGCTTGTTAGTGACTTCTATGTTGAAGTTAATCAAACATTCTCCCCGTTAAGCTTCAACCTTACCCGTGACATATCTTGTACTCCAATCAGTTGTCTCATTTCTTCAAACTTGATCTGAGCTAATGTCTTTGTCAATATATCTGCTTTCTGCTCAGTTCCTGGTATGTGTTCTACGTTAATGACCTCCTTCTCGATGCATTCTCGTATGAAATGATACCTTTTGTAAATGTGTTTCGTCTTCCCATGAAACACTGGATTTTTAGTGAGTGCAATTGCAGACTTATTATCAATCTTGATGAGAACTTTTTCAGGTTCTCTTCCTTTGATTTCACCCAACAGTTCTTGAAGCAATATTGATTGTTTAGCTGCTTCTGTTGCGGCCATAAACTCAGCTTCACAGGATGAGAGGGCTACAGTGTCTTGCTTCTGTGAACACCATATAATAGGTGCTTCTCCTAGATAAAATATATGACCAGTTGTACCTTTTCCATCATCTTGGTCAATATTATGACTGCTGTCACTATACCCAACAATTCCTTTTGATCATCCTCGACCATACTTCAATCCACAGCTGATTGTTCCTCTTAGATATCTCAATATCTGCTTTATTACATCACCATGAGGCTTGCGTGGACTCTGCATATAACGACTTTCTACTCCCACAGAGAAAGCCAAATCTGGTCTTGTGTGTAATAAGTATCTTAGGCATCCAACATTTCTTCTATAACTCGTTGAATCAATCTCTGCTTCTTCTTGTGCCTTTGAAACTTTAAGTCCAAACTTCATTGGTATCTTCGTTGGATTACAAGTTTCAAGTCCTGCTTCTTTCAGAATTCTCCTTGCATAAGCTTCTTGTTTAATCTGAATCCCATCTACTCCTTGATGGACTTCTATGCCAAGGTAATAAGTGAGTTTACCGAGGTCTGACATCTCAAACTTTGATGACATTTCTCTCTTGAACTCATTGATCACCTTAAGGGAGTTTCCAGTCAAAAATAGATCATCTACATAGACTGCAATCACAAGAAACGTTCTATTTTCTTCTCTTCTGTATACTGATGTTTCTTTAGAGCACTTAACAAATCTGATTTCTCTTAACATTTGATCTAACTTTGTATTCCAGGCTCGAGGAGCTTGTCTTAGACCATATAGAGCTTTTGATAACTTATAAACCTTATGCTCTTGTCCTTTTACTTCAAAACCTTCTGGTTGTTCAACATACACATCTTCTCGCAATTCACCATGTAAGAATGTTGTCTTAACGTCTAAGTGGTGAATTTCCCATGAGTTTGATGCAACTTCTGCTATTAAGAGACGAATTGTCTCTAGTCTAGCAACTGGTGCGAAAACTTCATCAAAGTCTATGCCTGATTCTTGAACGTATCCCTTAGCTACAAGTCTTGCCTTATATTTGTTAATAGTTCCATCAGCATTTCTTTTAACCTTGAAAATCCACTTAAGACTAATCACTTTTACCCCACCTGGCTTATCAACTAGAAACCAAGTCTTGTTTCTGTTGATTGAAATAATTTCTTCTCTACATACTTGTACCATTTATGCGAAAGCTTTGCTTCCTTAAAGTTTCTTGGTTCGTCATTAATGGAAAGTAGCATAATCTCACATTCTTCTGCAGATTGAAGAACATAATCCTCCAGATACTGTGGCTTTTGTATCTGTCTTGTTGATTTTCACAGTGGAATGGGTTTAGTTATTTCATCGATCTCCTCTTCTTCTTCTTCTTCTTCTTCTTCTACTTCTTCGTTATTCTCAGTGTTTTCATTATTCTCTTCTTCTTCTTGATTAACATTATTGTTTCCATTGGTATTGATGATTATGGGTCATTTGCTTTCATCAATTACTTGACCCCATCTCATGTGAAACATTCCTGGATCCCTACTTGGTCCATCATTAGTTTCTTTCCAGTTCCAGTTTGCTTTTTCATCGAATACCACATCTCGACTCACTATTACTCTTTTCGTTGTTGGATTGAATAATCTGTAAGCTTTGGATCCAGGCTCAATTCCTAGATGCACAAGAGTCTGAGATCGATCATTCAGTTTCTTAAGAGTTGCAGAATCAACTTTTGCGTATGCTTTGCAACCAAACACTCTTAAATGATCTATGTTTGGTTTTCTCTTTCGCAAACTTTCATATGGAGTCATGTCTTTCAGAGCTTTCGTAGGTATCCTGTTTATTAGGTATGTGGAGTGTCGTACAGCTTCTCCCCATAGATAATTAGGCACCTGCATAGCCTTTAAAGAACTTCTTGTCATCTCCATTAGAGTCTTGTTTCTCCTCTCCACCACTCCGTTTTGTTGTGGTAGCCCTCGAACCATCTTGTTCTGAGACATAGTTTTTAAGGTTCTGAAACTTATGTGTCCTAACCTTACGTGCCACTTCCATGTCTGATCTTCCAGTCTCATATTCAGACACAATGACCTTCCAATCACGAGACTTATCTTGTAGAGTCTATTCTGTGAGCGTGAGACTCTAAATAAAAGTCTTCCACTTGGGTCATGAACTGTTAGATAATCTTGTCGCATTCTAACATCACATCCAACTTCTGTAGCTTGTCCTAAACTTAGAATGTTGCTTTGTAAGTTTGGGATGAAGTAGATGTTTGTGACAAGCTTCTGTTCTCCAGTCTTGCTCTGAAATAGAATTGATCCTTTCCCTTCAATTTCTACAGAAGATCCATCCCCAAACTTCACTTGTCCTTTGATTTTCTCATTGAGTTCAGAAAAGTAGTGTCTCTTACCAGTCATGTGATTGCTGGCTCCATTAACTAAATACCAGATTCCTTCTTCTCCATCCTTTGATTCGTAGTTCTTTGGTATTAGTTTCCCTTCGTTTAAGAATACAACTTTGTGCATGAAAAGAGTTGTATCTGCTTCCCTTGTTTCATTCTTGTTTGTTTCTTCCATCTTTTGTATTCTTTCAGGGCATACAGAGGAGAAGTGTCCTGGTTTATCACATCTGTAACAAATAATGTTTGATCTATCCTTCTTTTCTTTCCCTTGGTTTTGATCATTCTGACTTGTTGTTATATCTTGTGAGTTAAACCTTCCTCCCCTTCCTCGGCCTCTGTTTCCTCTACCACCTCTTCCACGACCTCTTCCTTTTGTCGCAAAGTTTTGTTGGTAAGAGTTTGTGTACAAGAGTTTTCCTTGAGTTTCTCCATTGTTTTCTTCATCAAGGATTCTCTCTTCATATGCTTTCAATCTTCCAATTATATCTTCATACCTAGTCTTCTTTAAATCTAAGACTTGTTCGAGAGAAGCTATGATATGAATATACTTGGATCTTGGTAAACTATTGAGAAACTTCTTTACCAGTTTATCTTCATCAATGGATTGTCCAAGTGACGCAGCTTTTGAGGCTATCTCTGATAGCTTTCCTGCAAAGATATCAATAGTATCAGTGTCTTTCATCTTCACTCTTTCAAATTCAGACATTAAGGTTTGCAGACGGGCATCTTTAACTCGATCAGCTCCGAGATTACGTGCCTTTATTGCATCCCAAATTTTCTTTGAAGTTTCCTGTTCACCAACTTGTAGAACAAGACATTCTGGTATTGCTTGAAAGAGTAATCCAATGGAAACATTGTTTTTGTCTGGGTCCAATGTACCAGGATCAATTGTTTCCCAAACTTTGTAGATTTTCATCAGTACCTTCATTCTCATGGCCCATACTGTGTAGTTTGTGGCGTTGAGGATTGGAACTTGTATTGATGGTGGCGTGAACTGTTTTGCACCCACAATGGTGGTTTCGTTTTCCATGGCTCAGAAACAAGCTCTGATACCAATTAATGACAACTGCAAGATGAAACTTAGCTTATATAAAGACAACTCTCTTTGTTGATGTTTAGAAAATCTCTCAAAACTAAACACAAGCTCTAATCTTGCTCATATGATCAACCACAACTTTGGTGATCATATATATATAGAACTATGGATTCCTTTTCCTAGTCCTATTACCTTATTGCATGTCTTTCCTTTTCTTAAAACTAGATGACTTCTAATTCTCTTAGGATACATCAATTTCCTAATCTTGTCCTAACCAGCTTGTTAGTGACTTCTATGTTGAAGTTAATCCAACAGAGCTTATTTACCCTTTAATGGAACTTGACGTTTTAATGAATTCATGTCCACATTTCTGTTAAGATAATTTTTGCAAGATTTTTCTATTATGGGTGATTTTTCTAATAAAAGAAAGATAAATTCTTTCTTTTTAAGACTTTTTTTAGGCAACTGTGATCATAATAATGCTCAATTCTTCTTCCTCTTCTTGGCTTCAATCACAAAGAAACCTATCAATTCACAGCTCTAGTATTGCTAAGACTAAAGCTTATTTGAAATATGATGATGACAGTTTTACTTTGTGTTTTTCTCTTGTTTGCTTCCATATCTAAGTACCCTCTTGCACAAATTGATGCCACTCCTCTCCAAGTAAATTGGTATCAAGATACTTGTCCTGATGCAGAACGGATCATCTATGCATGGGTGCAGAAAGTTGTGACTGATGAACCGCCGATGGCGGCGTCACTTCTTCGCCTCCATTTTCATGACTGCTTTGTCAATGTAAGTTCATCCATTCTCATAAATTTACTTATTTGTCATTATATATTTGTCCATGAATAGTCTGCATGTGTATGTATAGCGAGTTCTTGAAGAGTTAAAAACTAAAAGTCTTTGTATGTATGTATATATGTTTGTTGCAGGGTTGTGATGCTTCTGTTTTGTTAGATGATACAGATACGTTAACTGGCGAAAAGAATGCAGATCCTAATGTCAATTCTCTGAGAGGGTTTTTGGTGATCGACGCAATAAAAAGTGACCTTGAGTTTGTGTGTCCTGGGATAGTTTCATGTGCTGACATTCTAGCAACTGTGGCGCGAGACTCTGTCGTTCTGGTAACTTATTTTATAAGTGTATAAGCCAGGAATTGATACCATCGCAGTTTGTTTTGAACGTACTAACAATGTGTGTAATGGCAGTCTAACGGACCAGGGTGGGATGTTCAGATGGGAAGAAAAGATAGCTTGACTGCTAGCTTTAACGATACAAATAACAACCTTCCATTCCCAAAAGAAGACTTGAACGCCCTCATCACCAAATTCCAAAAAGTTGGCCTTGACATAGTGGACATGGTTTCTCTCTCAGGTGATATGTTTTTTCCCTTACTGTCCATCTAAATCATCAGATTCTTAATGCTAATGAAAAATTCCGTGCAATCATCTGTTTACAGGTGCACACACAATTGGTCAAGCTAGGTGCTCAACTTTCAACGCCACTCTCCAGGATCGTAGTAGCTCTGCTGAACCAGGCGACCTAGATTTTCTAGCATCTCTAACACAGTTTTGCTCCAACTCTCCGGATAGCGACAATCCTCTAGCACCTTTCGACCTGGTGACGCCAGCAACATTTGATAATCAGTACTTTATTAACCTCCTATCAGGCGAAGCTGTTCTACCATCTGATCATGCCCTTGTAGCTGGAAACAGTCCTACACTGGAAATTGTTGAAGTATATGCACGCGACCAACAGTCTTTTTTCACGGATTTCACAAGATCAATGCTTAGAATGGGAAGCTTGATTCCACTTACGGGAGAAAACGGTCAGATCCGCCGCAACTGCAGGGTCATTAACTAATACTAGTACAGTATCTTTTAGTTTAGAACTTATTGTAGATACTCATACTGGTGTACTTTAATCTGGTTGTGTCGAGAATATTAGCTTAAAATTATCCCATGGCCATTTTCACATTTTTGTGTATGCAGATTGCAGAAGCTAGTTTATGCTGATTTTTTTTATGATTTTCACTCTTATTTCTTTTATTTTCACTCTGCGGGAAACCTGTCAGCCTAAATTCGTATTATCAGATCATCGTCTGTTTTCTTTTTGTTATGGTTAAGAAAATCTGCTGCCATGGTGCTGAATTTCATCGCCAGTGATAGTGTATCCTACAAATATTATATTCCGAAACTTTGGGTTCAACTTAACCAAACAAGCCCATAAACAAATCCGCGCGAAAATTACCGCCCAAATGAGAAAAATTAGACTGACATACCTAAACTATCCTCGCCACGTATTTTAATTTTCTTAAAGAGCCCCCTCAGTGAGTAACCAACCCCACTAGTTCACTACACTTGCACGTTCAGAGGTCTCTCCGTTTCTCTTTAGGGTTTCACACAAAATCCCAAAATCTTAAACCACTTGGGAAAAAAAAACTAGAAAAGATTTCCTCTATCAGATTTGCAGGTAAGTCATGTTCGATTTGTTCTTCATTTTTTTTTTATTTGAATCTAGGGTTTTTAAATGAAAAAATCCCAGTAAAATTTGTGCAAGATTAGGTGTTGTTTTTGTTGATTATGTGTTTGTGATTTGCAGAAATGGAGAGATATTTCAAAAGGAAGCCTGAATCCGAATTATCGACGCCACCGAAAAAGGATTCTAAGAAAACATGTGCTGAACTCAATTCGGACGACCTTCCTGCTGCTGCTGATCCGCTATTACTAGTTCCCAAACAAAGAAAAGAGCCGGTGTTACTAGTTCCTCTTTCAGAATACGATCCTACTGATGTTGCAGATCATCAAACAACAAGCTCGAGAAATACTTGTTTGGAGTTTAATCCTGCAGATCTTCCTACTGATCCCGCGTTAAGAATTCCAATTTCAGAATATGATCCTGATATTCGAGATCAAGTTAGAAGAGCTTACTTGAAAAAGGGTCCTTGTCAGCCTCGTAACCATAATTTTCCTTTTAAGAATTTTGGGAAGAACTACTCAAACTCTAGGAGGTTTAATCCTGCTTGGTTTAGTGAATATCCTAACTGGTTGGAGTATAGCATTACAAAGGATGCTGCATTTTGTTTGTTTTGTTATCTATTTAAACCAAACAATGGTAAACAAGCAGGTGGCGATGTCTTTGTTGATGAAGGGTTTTCTAATTGGAAAAAGAAAGAAAGGTTACAGAAGCATGTAGGAGGTGAAAACAGTGCTCACAACCAAGCTTGGAACGATTGTCAAGCTTTGTTAGATGAATACCAGACTATTTTGGATGATGTGTCCCTTGATACGCTGCGTTTGCTACTTCGTCAAGGGCTTCCTATTCATGGCCAGCTTGAAAATGAAGGTAATGATGGAAATTTCCTTGAATTGTTACAGTTTCTTTATAACAGTCACGAAGATGCAAAACCAGTCGGATTGGAAACTGCTCTCGAGAATTCAAAATCGATAACCACTGATGTTCAGAAGGACATTGTAAGTGTTATTTCAGATGAAATTGTCCGTACAATTACTAAAGATATTGGTGACAGACTGTTTTCCATTCTTTTGGATGACCATAACGTACATTCAGAGGATAAGATAAGCGTTGTATTTCGTTATGTGGATAAGGGTAATGTAGTTGAGCGGTTTGTGCTTATTGATCATGTTGCCAAGATTACTGCTTCATTTCTCAAGACGTCTGTGGATAAGTTCTTTTCGGAGTATGGATTGTGCATATCTAGGTTGCGAGGTCAAGGGTATGATGGAGAGAGTAACTGTCGAGGTGAGCTTCATGGTCTTAAATCTCTTATTCTGAAGGAAAATGAGTGTGCCTATTACATTCATTGCTTTGCTAATAAACTTCAGTCAATTCTTGTTTCTGTGGGAACGGAACAATTTGAAGTTTACAATTTGTTCAAATCGGTTGCAAAATTGGTGGATATTGTAGGAGCAGTAGCTAAACGTTATGCTAATCTTCAAGAGAGAGATGTTGTTCTAGCTTTTGAGGAACTCAAGAATAGTGGTTTTTTATATGAAACGAAGATAAAAGCGTTCGCGTTCATAGGAGACTCAAATCTGGAAACTACTCTTATATGGTCTAGTGTTGCATGTGAGGATTCTCACTACAACACCTTAAGCATCTTAATTACCATGTTTGCATCTGTAGTGGATGTTCTTGATGTTATCGAAAGGGATGGATACAGTGGTGATGACAAGTTTAATGCGTCAGGTGTCTTGGATACTATCTTTTCATTTCCTTTTGTTTTCAGTCTACATTTGATGAAAACTATACTAGGAATCACAAGTGATTTGTCAAAAGCATTACAGAGGAGAGACCAAGATCTTGTGAATGCCATGAAACTAGTTAAACTATGTAAGGAACAACTTCAAATGATGAGGGATAATGGTTGGGATTCTCTATTCAAAGAAGTTTGTTCTTTCTGTGACAATCATCAAATGGAAATTCCAAATATGGACGATATAGTTCCCAGACAGGTGCGGTGTCGAAGAAGCGATGAAACTCAAGAGATCACGAACATGCATTATTATCACGTTGAGTTATTCCAAGCTGTCTTAAATATGATACTTCAAGAGCTAAATAATCGATTCTCCGAGACGGACACTGAGTTGCTTCTTTGCATCGCATGTTTGAGCCCAAGTGATTCGTTCTCTGCATTCAACAAACAACAGTTGATTCGCCTTGCTCAGTTTTATCCTGTAGACTTCTCTGCTGCTGAAATCATGACACTTGCAGATCAACTTGAAAGCTATATATCTGATGTGCGCTCCGATGTCCGGTTTTCAGAACTGAATGGGATTGCTGATCTTGCACAGAAAATGGTTGAAACAGAAAAGGACAATGTTTACAATCTAGTGTACTTGCTTCTGACACTGGCACTAATCCTCCCAGTTGCAACTGCCAAGGAACAGAGGGTCTTTTCTTCTATTAACCGTGAGAAGGTAAGGGTAGAAACTGATCTAGAAGATGAATGGATGAGTGATCGCTTGATCCCATACATTGAGAGTGATATTCTTAATAGCCTTGACAATGAGACTATTGTGCGCCGAGTTGAAAATCTGAAACTTAGTAAAAGGGATATTGTAGCTTTAAATTGATATGAATTGATATCAAGAGTTTTTTGTTATTTTCATTGCTCATCTTGTGTCCTTACTGTTAGCTGCCTTAGGTGACTACCTGTAATCCTTGATCTATTTTCTGTTGAAATTATGGGGTTTTTTGTATGTGCAATGAGATAAAATTACAGGAGGATTTTCAATCCAAGTCGAAAACGTCCTAATAAATTTAGCCTCTTTCGCAAGCCTGTCTGCGACATTAACAAAAGCACCCAAAAGAAAAAGAGATAAACTCCTTGGGCCTTGGTTGAGCTCGACCAACAGTTACATTTTTACGATTTGCGAGAAAGTGATATAATAGGTAGTTGCTGAAGATCGTATTCATATCAGTGTTTCACCGTTTGCTATTCATCGTACAGGTGCAAGACAACAAAAGAAAGAAAAAAAATCCACCGAGAAAATAAGAAGAAGCAAAAAACAGGTTCCACCGAGAATTGAACTCGGGTTACCAGATTCAGAGTCTGATGTCCTAACCGCTAGACCATGGAACCATACCTGATCGTTTTCCCATGGTCTTTCAGCTCCACCTATCAGTTTCAACTGATGGAAAGCGGCAATAACAAAGCTGATTATTTATTTTTATTTTTATTTTTTTAGTAAAAATTATATATATTTTTTTTAATTTACTTTTCAATTATTATGAAAAAAAATTATACAAAATTTTTGGTTGGCAACCTAGCAAAAAGCTGGGCTCCAATATCTTTTTTAGTAAAACTTTAATTATATTTATTTAACCGATTAAAAATCAGGTTCATTAGGGAGTTTGCTAAGTTCATAACACTCAAATTCCTCCCCCAATTGACTAATACTCCTATCATTATAATTTTTTCATTTAAACTATAGTTCCAAGAGAACAAACCCATATCAATCGGCCAACTTAGTTTTGTTTGAAACAAAGCAAAACTATCTTGCATCATTACACAGAGTAACAATGGAATCTTAAAGAGATCCGGCCAGGGTGTTTTATTAACTTCCACATCAATAGGCCAAACATGTTTCGTTTTTTTTGCATCATAGGGTCTATATCCCATGTATTTATATAGTTTATGTATAGACTTGTCTATCAAGTAACTTGGGAACAAAGATATCTAGAAACTCCTGGCTTGACTAGCGGGTTTTGTGGCTATTTTATAAAAGGTACAAACGGAAACATAAGTAACATATTACACAATATGGGAGACATTCCACCGACACACACAAAAACAAATTAGAAACAACGCATTTTTCATATGGTCGAACATGTTTTGATGATGATTGATACGACTAAAGGCCGACGGCTGATGCGAAGAAGATTGTGGAATTCTTCCTAGAA
This sequence comes from Papaver somniferum, assembly GCF_003573695.1. Taxonomy (NCBI): domain Eukaryota; kingdom Viridiplantae; phylum Streptophyta; class Magnoliopsida; order Ranunculales; family Papaveraceae; genus Papaver; species Papaver somniferum. Next base: position 148,219,993 of record NC_039365.1, on the reverse strand, counting down.
TATCTATTAGTTTAGCTCGCTAATAATATTATGAAAAAAAAAATTATACAAAAAATTTGGTTGGCAACCTAGCAACAAGCTGGGTTCCAATACCTTTTTTAGTAAAACTTTAATTATATTTATTTAACCGATTTAAAAATCAGGTTCATTAGGGAGTTCGCTAAGTTCATAATACTCAAATTCCTCCCCCAATTTTTGACTAATACTCCTACCATTATCATTTTTTCATCCAAACTATAGTTCCAAGAGAACAAACCCATATCAATCAGCCAACTTAGTTTTGTTTGAAACAAAGCAAAACTATCTTGCATCATTACACAGAGTAACAATGGAATCTTAAAGAGATCCGGATAGGGTGTTTTATTAACTTCCACATCAATAGGCCAAACATGTTTCGTTTTTTTTTTGCATCATAGGGTCTATATCCCATGTATTTAACATCAATAGGCCAAACATGTTTCGTTTTTTTTGCATCATAGGGTCTATATCCCATGTATTTATATAGTTTATGTATAGACTTGTCTATCAAGTAACTTGGGAACGAAGATATCTAGAAACTCCTGCCTTGACTAGCGGGCTTTGTGGCTATTTCATAGAAGGTACAAACGGCAACATAAGTAACATATTACACAATATGGGAGACATTCCACCGACACACGCAATTTTTTTTAGAAACAACGCATTTTTTCATATGGTCGAACATGTTTTGATGGTGATTGATACGACTAAAGGCCGACGGCTGATGCGAAGAAGATTGTGGAATTCTTCCTAGAATCTCTATCTAAGTCTTTTTTTTCTTTTTTTATCTCAGTTTTAATTTCTTTGATGTTCTTTTTTACTCTCTTTCTCTCTATTTTTATTAGCTCTTGATTCTCATGGAAAACTAATTCCTTTTGATTTGCAATACTCTTTTGTGTATTCAGTAGTGATCCAGTGGTGGTCGTTTGGTAGCAGTGGTGCATTTGGTTCCTCGAATCTCATTCAAACAGTGGTGTTTCATCATAATCATACTGATTATGGAATTCTTCAGATCCTCATCTAGTCATATGGTTCTAATAACAATGGTGTTATTAATACACATCTCGTCATGTTTGACCTACATACAAGTGGTGTATGCTACCATCCAAGATTCCTATAAACACATTCCAAAGGAAATCAATCATCCATTCTTTCATCATCATAATCATCCTCTGAAGAATATTGTTCTCACTATCAGTAAGGGTAACTTACGTAATTATGTGATTAGGATTGCGCTCCAAAGGAAAATTCAAAAATTTAAATGTCATATACCCAAATTAAAGCCTTATTTTCCTCCGTAATATCTCCCTACAGCTCATAATCCTAACCAAAAAAATCTAGATAAATTAGGAATTTTTTGTTATATCAACAGAAACCCTAAATTTATTACTGCCTATAAATCGTCTACAAAAAGCAAAAGAGATCATCACAAAGAGGAAAGTATTAACAACACAAAAATGTCCCAAATGTTGAAGCTTGCAGCACTTACCAAGAAGATGAGAGAAACAAATCTTACTGCGGAAAGCTCTAATATGAGGAGTAGTCTTATCACAGAGGAGGAAATTGAAACAGCTACCAACCAATGGTGCAACAGTCTCATAGGGAAAATTATCTCGAAAGATGAAATTGAGACAGATGCAGTCAAGAAAGAGGTGAAATTAATCTGGAGAAGACTCAATAAAGTTGATATAAATGTCATGGGAAGAAATCTGTATGTCTTCAAATTCAGGAGCCCGGAGAACTTGAATATTGTACTAAAAACACCTAATTGGATCATTAAGGATCATCTCATAGTCCTGCAAAACTATGACCCTGCAATTCCATTGGGGGATTATAAGTTCACCCATCATGTTTTTTCGGTACTAATCACAGGTTTGTGTTTAGAACACATTGATAATGGGATAATCATGAAGCTGCTTCAAGACATGGGTAAAATAATTTCTGTGGAAGGAAAAAGAGGATACACCGTTCGTGGCAGATATGTTTCAGCAAAGGTGGAGGTGGATTTGAGTATGCCACTCAAAAGGGGAAACTGGCACTACATCGAATTTAATGATTAGTGACGGTAAGTAGCAGTTTCAAAGTGAAGTTGCAGCAGTTCATCTCTGTTACGAAAGTCGGTGTTGAAAATTTTCGCAACGGCTCTTAAGCTGTTGCGAATTTTCAGTCGCAACTGCTTTTAGCAGTTACGAAACTGGGATTTCGCAACAATGTTTTGCAGCTGCGAATTTTTTGCAACATCAAAATAATAGTGGTTTTGGTCAGTCAAAACCAGGTTCAGAACTAGAATTTCTTGTACCAAAATGAAATTAACCCTGTTCATTTAAAATCAAATTAATCTAACAAAATCGAGTTACCCCTGTTTTAGAACCAAAACTACTAATTAATGAACTTCACAACAAATTCAATAGACAAAAAACAATGCTTTCAGCTACTTGTACACTTCCCCATTATGTTCCTTCTCCAATTCCTGGAAAACTATTCAAAAAGATAGTCAATTCTAAATAACCAAACCAAATGAGAATGAAGTTAGAAAGAAAACTTGTCAATTCAACCAGGTCAATCATCAGGTTTCAACCACGAATGTAACAATAAGCATAAAGCAAGGGCACTAAGACTACTATGCCAAAGACAACAAACATGCACAAAACAAAGGTTGAGGGGTGGGAAAAGAGGCAATCCAGAATAAGTATCCAACACCAAAGTTTTCTTGGGTGCTGAAGAAATAGAAATCTCCGCTGCTCATATGCATCAATAAGCTAATGGAAGAAACTAAAATAGATTCTCGTTCACCTGCTCATTTGCTTGTCCATCTCTCTTCTAGATCGAAAAGTGCATATTCATCATTCTCGAGTTTATTCTCCAGGCGAGAAGTAGTAGAAAATACAATAAGTTTTTGTACTGCAGAGAAAAAGAAACAAAAAAAAAAGGTTTCCAGCAAACAAGTAGCCTATCAACTTTATAAATCGGTGATCCTCCAACCTGAACCTGCACCAACAAACATAAGGATAAAGTTAGGATATGACTGAGGTCAGGGACAACAGCAAAACCATAAAACAAAAAACAAAAGGTTGTAGATAATAAGGATGGTAGTAGTTCAATAATGACAAGTAGCCATATATCTCAACATACAAACAATCCAACAAACGAGACTCCCTGCAATGTATAACAGAAACTATAAGCAAGTGGAAATTAAACTAAGAGTGAACCATCTCTGGCTGAAATCTGACCAAATTGCTTCATTATTCTGTCCAGTCTCCTTTGTCATTTTGAAATTGTCTATGAACTCGTTAAGAACTTCCTCACCTGAAAAGGTTATAACCTAGCATCTGTTACAACTTGGATGAGTAACAATTCATTCATGTACTTTGACACAAATTTTGCACACATCTGTCAGCATCCCCATAGACGAATCAGGCGAGTCAAGTCTCATCTCCATTAGTGCACACCTAAAAACAAATCCACGTCAGCCAACTTAAAAACGTAAATTCGTTAAGAAAGATTGTATTGGGTATCACAAACCTGTAAGATAAAACTGTCTGAGACCCAGACCACCGTGTTGAACATCGACACCATCACCCTGGCAACACCGTACACAAAAGAGTGAGTGAACAGTGTAATTCTGCTCAACAGATCAGTTGTAAGGACCAAGGAAATGCACCATGTATACAAGATAGAACTTTGTATGCTTCTTCTGGATTTTTTTCTCGCTCTCCCATTCGTTTCCTGTAACTTCGTTAAACAGCTGCGCAAATTCCCTGACTGCATCATCAACATTCTCCTTCTCCTCGACCCTCTCTTCAGCTTTGTCATCATCTCTCACTTGCCCCTTCTTGAAGTACAGATGTAACCGGTTTTCAGGCACCACAATGAGTTGCATAATACAATAGTTGCACAAGGGTAGATAAACTCAATTATGTTTAAGCCTTTCATCACCCAAAAGAGTACTTTATCTTCAACAATACAACACTCTCCATCACGCAAAGAAGAATAAAAAACAAAGAAATGACAGGAGAAAAAAAGTAGGCAATACTCGTTTAGTTCTCTTCCTTAATCACATAGGGAGAAAGCACAGTTGTAAAGGATTCCATATTTATCGAGGATTTCCCCACGCTCTTCCTGTAATCTAATCAGTGTCCTTATAAACTCCTCTCTTTCCATAAAGCTTTAGCTGCAAATACATACACGGCAGAAGAAAATCAAAAGAAGAGGCTTTATCCTTGACTATATATAAAGAGCGGATGGTAACTCCAAAAAAATCAACAAGGCAATCAAATGACCAACAATCAAAAATCAAATGACTAGCAATCAAATAAATCCAGTAAATCGAGGTCTACAACTCTCGGTGATGCATGGACATCATACCATCTATCTGGTGAAGTGCACAAACGTAAAAATTTCAGGCGACGTGTGTACATCATATCTTAGAAAATATATCTAACCTTCAGCATTATTCCACATAGCCCCACACATGGAATGACGTGTATACATCATATCTTAGAAAATATATCTAACCTTTGTCTCCAATATGCTCATTTGAAAATGCTCATTCGAATCAATCGAACCAGGGTTGGCACATAATTCCTCAATCTGACTTGAATCAAGTGATCTAAGTGTATGCTAACCAGGTCAGTTTACTTATCTCTTTTCTCCCTTGTGATTTTGTTCTTACATACTGGTGCTAGTTATTTTCAACACCTTCAAACTAAACCATCTCTTCATCTTCAAAATATCATCTTTCAAACTTAATATCCCATTGTTGTGTATCCATCCTTGAGCTGCAATCAACAATCAACATTAAACCAACTGACAAATGGCAAACTTAAGAAAACAAGTCATGAATCTAGCAGAACCCCCAAATCACGACATCAGATCAGAAATAATACATATCAAAAGGGTAAAATTCAAGAATAAACCTTCAAAACCCTAACTCATGAATAAATCAGGATTTTAGACATACACAGTTAGAGATGCAAGATTTAACAAGGAATCCACAAACTTCAATAATTGGTTCAAACTCAGGTTTCACTTTTTTATCTATAAAATCAGATCCTTCAACCGAATTAGCTCTTCACTTAACCTATTAATCTCTACCTTCACAACAACAAAAGCAATGAGAATTTATTCGCTTAGAGTCTGCAACATATTTTTAGCGTCAACATTCCACTTAACTAGAGCTAAACATGCTCAAATTGATTTTTATCACATATGACCTAAAGTTCAAACTTTTCACAAACCCATAGTTAATAACTCAACAACAGAAGTATCAAGAAAAACCCAAGTTCACAAAGCACGTAACCAATTCTCGAAATATCCTAAATTGAAGAATCTAGGTTAAAGTTTCACAAAATCGAACATCTGTTCTTGAAAATAATAAACTATTTTGACAGAAACCAAGATGATTAAAGACACAAGAAGAGAGAACAAATTAAATAGTTTACAGTTAAAGATTGAAGAAGAAAATGGTTCACAGTGAGATTGAAGAAAGAAAATTCTTATAGATCGAAGAAGATGGTTATAGATCGAATAATATAATACGAAAATTGAGATCGGCTCATGGTGGGACGATTTTACTTCCATTAATAGATCGAATCATGGTGGAGAATGGCGCTGCTAGGTCAGTCCTGAAGAATATAAAAAAATGGATTCGAGATTAGGGTTTGATTTGGGATTTGGTATATGTGAAATCAGCAAATCATTCGACCATAATCTCGGAGAGATTGTTGATTTAAGACTTCATAAATTATCATAAACCAGAGAAGTTAACCTTAATCATTATCGGAGAAGAGAACGAAAGAGAGAGAGAGAGAGAGAAAAGAGACTGAGAAGAGAATGAGAATGATATTTCTTTTGATACTAATAGTAAGACGAGTTAGTTTTAATCTGAATGGGCTGAATAGTCAACTTAACCAATTCAGCTAAAAAGTGTGGGCAGCCACACTCACGAGTCGCACGCGTACAACTCCAATCTGTTGCGAATTGTAACAAATTAGATCAGTTGCGAGTTTTGTAACAATGTGTAGTTGTTGCAAACTTTTGCAACAGAAATTCGCAACAGAGGCAAAGCTGTAGCGAAATCTAGTTACTAATCAAGGAAAATGGTGTAGTGTGGCTGTGGAATGCGGCAAAGAAAAAAATATGGGTCAAGTACCGTTTTGAAAAAAAATCAAGAAGTATCTGTCCCGATTGTTTTGTCATTGATCATCATGCTGAAAAATGCGATGAGCGTGCATGAAATATTTTCATTTTCAGAATGACAGATGAACAATTCAAAGAATTTTATGAAAATAATGCTCATATGGTAGAAGCCATGCAAAATCAGGAGAGTAGTGTAAGCAATAATGTGCCTCAAGAACCTAATGATGATGGGCCGATGCAAGAATAAGATGGGTCGGATACTAGGAAAAATAAAAGAGTAAGGGGTGATGGAATCGAAGATAACTATGTCATTCTTGATAACCCGACCTTCTCACACTCTCAAAACCATAGTCAGAACTCTTCTAATCTTCTCATGGATGGTAGTGGTGGTCAAATGGATATTCAAGACAAAGTTGTATGTGATGAGGATCTGAACATGGAGGAAGTTGAAAATGGAGCAAGAGGACCAAATGAAACTCACCATGCTCCGTCTATTGATTCGCAAATTTGTAACGCAAATCAGGTTCTTTCTACTCCCCTTCTTTCAAACCTTATAATTTTGAACTCTTTAAACCTTCCTGTTAAAGCTCACTGCCATGAAGTTCGATACAATTCTAGGGTTTCGTTTCAATTAATTATTGTGTTGATCCCCCAAATTCATTGCAATTTGATATAAAATTAGGGTTTCCAGATTTAAAGTTTTGATTTTTAGTTCCATTAGTAGTCTTCCTATATTGAAACTTAATTGTTTTATTCATAAATTTGATATTGGCTGCTTGAGTAATTATTCTTATATCCAAAAGTGTCGTCTGAATTGTGATTTTGTTTGTAGCATCTTGGTTCAGTTTGAGTGTTGTTTTGAGTCTTATATTTTGTCTATTTGTAAAATTAAGCTATCTTTAGCTGATTCTCATTTCTCTCCAATGAGGATTTTGTCATGGAATTATCAAGGATTCGGCAACCCTACAACCAGAAATTCACTATGGAATTTGATCAGAGGTCGTGCTGTGGGTATTTCTTTAATTTGGAAAACTGGGTTTCAATGTGAAATTATACACAATACTGATAAGATGATAAATGTTATAATTTCTGATAATCCTAGTAAACCTGAATTTCTAGCCACTTTTCTTTATGGTTCTGTGTACCATGAAGAGAAGATGGAACAATGGAAATACATAGGAGAAATTGGTGCTAGAATAGATCATCCTTGGGTTATCATAGGTTATCTCAACATTACTATGCATGACCATGATAGGTCTACCTACTCCACTCCAACTACAACTGAATATCCTGAAATCCAAACCATATTGGATAACAGTGATCTCTCTGATTTAGGATATATTGGTAATAGGTTTACTTGGAATAATAGACAATATGGTAATAACTGCATATATGCTAGATTGGACAGGGCATTAGTAAATGGTCACTGGCTGAATCACTATGGTTGTACTCCGGTACATCATATTGACACAATTGGCAGTGATCATATACCTATAATCTTGGAGACTACTTCTGTGTCTTTTCAAGGTAGCAAGCCCTATAGATATTTCAAATGTTGGGGTAGTGATCCATCTGTAAGAGAAGTTATTAAAAATGCTTACTCTAAAGATGTTAGAGGCTCCTCTTCTTTTCAATTTACTAATAAGCTGAGATTTGTTAAACATGATTTAAAACTTTGGAATCATCAGCCTTTTGGTAATATTGATCATAAAGTTAGAACTTTTAGCGGTCAACTCCATTATCTTAATAATCTTCCTCATTCCTCAAATAATGTTGAATTGATTAAACAAGTAGAGTTTGACCTAGAACACTGGCAAAAAGTACAAGAGGACTTTTATGCTCAGAAATCTAGACAAGAATTATTTAAATCCTTTGACAAAAATATTGGGTTTTACCATAATTATGCCAATAGGAGGAAGTATTTTAACCATATAAGTGCACTTAAATTGGATAATGGGCAGTGGGTTAATGACAGAGCTGATCTCGAAACCTTATTGGTAAACCACTTCAGTTCTATAGGAACTTGTTCTAAGCCTTCTAGAAATCTTGAAATTCTCAATTGTATTGATCCTTTCATTTCAAATAGTGATAATCAAAATCTTCTTAGACCAGTTACTAAGCAAGAGATCATTGATACAATTAACCAAATGACTCCTTAGACTTCCCCAGGGCCCGATGGTTTCCCCCCAGGGTTTTATAAAGAAAATATTGATCTCTTAATAGATGATGTTTGGAAAACTGTTAACAGTTTCTTAGATTCCAAACATCTTTTAAAAGAGATGAACCATATTTTTCTGTCTTTAATCCCCAAAACTAATAATCCCTCCAGTCCTTCTGATTTTAAACCTATTTTTTTGTGCAATTCTAATTACAAAATCATTTCAAAGATTCTTGTAAATAGAATGAAGCCACTTTTGAGAAAAATGATTACCCATATCAGGCTGCTTATGTCCCAGGAAGACATATTCAAGAAAATGTCAACATTGCTCATGAGTTGGTGCATACTATGAAAAGAAAAAGGAAAAGGGACAAATGGGGTGTCATGGGCCTTAAACTTGATATGTCTAAGGCCTTTGAAAGAGTAGAATGGTCTTTCTTAAGAGACGTTCTTAGATATTTTGGGTTATCTGAACATTGGTGTGATCTTATACACCAATGTATCAGTACCACTAGCATTTCCATCATATTAAACGGTTCTCCTTGTAAAACCTATAGACCAACCAGGGGTCTGAGGAAGGGTGATCCCCTGTCTCCATGCATGTTCATCTAGGTAATGGAATCATTTTCAATATACCTTCTCCATGCTGAAAATTGTCAGCTGATTCATGGTCTGAAAGTTACCAAGGAAGCGCCGAGTATCATCCATCTGCTGTTTACAGATGACTGTCTCATTTTTGCTAAAGCCTCACATACTGAAGCGCAAAACTTATTGAGTTTGATTAAAGATTTTAGTTATGTTTCTGGTCAAGTGATTAATCTACAAAAGTCAGGCTGTTTCTTTAGCAATAACGTCCACCCCGACCATGCGGTTTCACTCATAAATGAACTTAAAGTTAAAAAGATTGCTTTAGATGAAAAATATCTAGGTATTCCTATATTCATATCTAAATCTAGAACTGATTCTTTTAATTATCTCAATGAACACTTTGATAAAAGAGTAGATAAATGGAAGGGAAAACAATTTAACCAGGCAGGTAGGTCTATCATGGTTCAGAATGTATTAAAAAGTTCACCTATTTATCATATGAACACCTTTACTTTCCCTGATAGTATCATTAACAGCATGGAATCTTCTCAAAGAGACTTCTGGTGGGGTAAGTCTAGTCCCGGAGGAATCTACTTAAGGGGTTGGCCACGTATTTGTACCCATAAATATCAGGGAGGTCTTGGATTTCGTAATCTTAAACATGTCAATATCTCTCTCTTGACAAAAACTGCTTGGAATGTTATTCATAAACCTGATTCTCTGTGTGTAATCATTCTGAAATGCAAATATTTTAAAAATTGTTATCCTCTTCACATCCCCAAAAAGGGTGATGTTTCTTGGGTATGGAGGAGCATTAGTCGTGGTATGAATATTATCATGCATAATTCCATTTGGGAAGTTAGGAACGGTAAATGTGTTTCTGCTTTTACTGATAATTGGATACCAAACGCTAGTGAGCCTAGGTTTGTATCAAATCCTAATCCTAATATTTCTGTTGCTGCTTTTATTGATGAAGGAACTAAATGTTGGAAACCTGAGCTTGTCAATGCTTTCTTTACACCCCCAGAATGCTAGGAAAATACTAGACATTAGAATAACTTTATCAGGACTTGACAGCCTTATTTGGCCACGTACAAAAAATGGCATGTTTTCGGTGAAATCTGCCTATAAAATCATCTCTGGTCAAAATGCTTTTATGTCTAATTCTCAGAATAGTAATCCTTTTTACAAAACCCTGTGGAAGCTTCCTATTTTACCAAAAGTTCAATTTTTCGCTTGGAAATAGCATGAAAATATCCTCCCTGCTAAATTTGTGATTAATAGATATTCTAATAGTCATGATTCTACTTGTAACATGTGCAATTTGGGTATTACCGAAACTCCTGAACATGTTATTCTAAATTGTGAGTTCTCAAGGTCTGTATGGGCTCTTACTCCATATGCAGACATTATTGAGCAGGACTCAGCCTCCAATATTAACTTGCAGGAATGGATTAGTAGGTTGCTCTCTGATGATAATCTGAAATCTAAAGCAGGGTCTATTTTATCAATTGCTTGGACCATTTGGAAAGAGAGATGTTCTTGCACTTTTCAGGAAAAGAATCTTAATCATCATGCTACAACTAGACTTGCTCTTAAGTTAGTCAATGATACTGAAACATACTTAAGTAATCATGTTCCTTAGGAAAGAAGTATGAATGCTACTGTAGAAGAAAACCTTAGTAATGTCATTAGATGCTTGCCTGATAACTGTCATATAATCTGCAGTGATGCATCCTTTGACAAGAACACTAATTTATCTGGCATTGGTCTGGTTATGATTGATTCAACAGGTTCATTCATTGGATGCAAGCTCAAAGCTGGGAATGTAAGGAATGCTGAGGAAGCGGAAAGCTTGGCTTTACTTGAAGCGGTGAAGTGGGCGAAAGCGAAAGGACTAGTAAAAGTTTGTTTTGTCAGTGATGCTAAAATAGTCATTGATTCTATCAACTCTAATAATAACCAATTATTTTTGTATAATAATTCAGTCTTAGATGCCTGCAAAACTATTATTTTTAGTTTTAACTTTGTTAAATTCCATTTTCTACGAAGGAATCATATTGTAATTGTTGATCATGCAGCAAAGTATAGTAGAAGGTCTAGAATCTCTGGAGAATGGATGGGTTATATCCCTGAATTTCTCAATTCTACTATGTAATCTTTTCCTCCAGTAATACAAGTATTTTGTCTAGCAAAAAAAAAAAACATCTTACAAAATATAAGTCTATTAAAATTTCTTGTTTCTCATATCTGATTCACGTGCCACTTTTATATTTAAAAATATAATATTTTTTACGCTTCAAAATATAAAGTACTTCATATATATTATAATTTTAAAATAACACTCTCTCCGTTCCAAAATCTTAGTCCGCTTTGACAAAGTCAAAATATTAAGGAGACCATGTGATTTTCCTAAGATACCCTTATCTATTTATCATAATTTATTGAAAAGTAATGAAGATAAAATAATAAAGATATTAATCGTATTTGTTTCCAATTTAAATAGATTTTTTAATGGTTTTTTTTTTAAAAAGAAGAAGATATTATTGAAAATATACTTATAATGAAAATAAATTAAGTATATGTTTGAGATTTAATTGAAAAATATGATTATAAACAGGACTAGGACATAATTTTGGAACTAACAAAAATAGTATAGAGGATAATGAAACAAAGAGTATATATATATATATATCTATATCTATATGATTTAGTTTTTATTGTTATAATATATTAAAAGTTCCATAAAAAAAATTATGAGTTGTTAATTTTCCTCATAGCTTGTCTGATTTATATTACATATATATACTTTCCCGTAAATCTTTGATAGCATCCTTGTTTGAGAGGAAATTGACTTTATCTCTTAGTTTTTATTTCACCAATAATATAATCAATGAAAATGTCAATCTCATGAATGTCTTCTGAATCTGAAGTGTGCATCCTAAGTGAATGTTTTCTGATTAACACATTCGCATCAATACATCCTTGACTTTGTTCGTTGAATGAACTAACATTGTTGAGCTATTGTAAAGGAGTTGAAAACACATTGGCTCTTATTAGAGAGATATGTGGGCTAAGCATTCCAACACCTAGTCATACGTTAAATGAGTTTCATTTAGGATTTACCGAAAGACCGGTTGAGTCATTGTCTTATAGGTTGGATTACATTAAACAAATATTTTTAGGTTCTATCGTGTTTTCCTGCTCTGGTATCAATTTAAATGACGAAGGTACCAAGTACAACACAATTTTTTTGATATCAACCTCTACAAGACACACCTTTTGTAATCTAATACAAACAAGAACCGTAAAGGAGATTACAACAACAAGATGTACATTTAATATATAGCGTAAGTTCGAAACAGAACCAAACTATGGTATCAAACCAAGTGTTATATTAGGTAAAGTGTTATTACTTTAATTACAGTAAAAACTCCATATATTAATAAACTCTATAAATTAATAAAAAAATCATGGTCCCAACTTGGGCCAGTTATCAGTAGTAATAAACTCCATATTTTAATATTAATAGATTTTTCTAGCCCCTCCATAAGGAATTTACCTCCATATATTAATATAATCAACATAATTGGAGAAATACAAGTCTTGTTACATCAAAAATTAAGATGAAATAAAATATTTACCTATGTTTTTAGAGAAAATGATGTAACCTTTTGGATTGTTATCGCATCTTTTGATTTGCGTATACGTAAGACCTCGTTAATATGTGTACCTTCTTGTTGAAGCCAAAATATTTCCAATTTGGCGAGCATGTTTAAAGCTTCTTTACATATATTGAATTGGCTACAAAAACATCAAAAAATTCTTAATAGTCTTATAATTTCATAAATAAATACATGTATTTGTTTATCGAACCTACAAATATGTATATACATTGTATCTAATATTATTTACATACTTTGAATTAGGAAAGAAATAATTTTTTCTGGTATACCTCCTTATAATAATAAACTCCATATATTAATAATATTTTAAAGTCTCAGGACTACTAATATATGGAGTTTTTACTATATAAGTATAACAATAATTATTGTGTGAAAAGTAAAGTAAAGGAACACACCAATATTTTGTTAACGAGAAAAACTGCAAGGCATCAAAACCTCGGATTTTAGTCCAATTTTGAATACTCTCAGAATTAAGCCTATATACAAAGAATACTACAAACTCCTATAGTTGACACCCATGTTACCCAGTTCATTATCCCAGCGCCTACAACCAATATGGTTTATGCACATGAATCATAAAGATAGAATCCACTATCTAAATTCACTTCACCTGCTGTGAAGAGTTTAACCACTCAAATCCTTTGGATCTTAGTCCTAAACAATAAAGTAATAATTTATTTCAGTAACCACTCTATCAATCTCCTTGATAAACGAATTAATCATAAATATAATTAAGCATAAAGATTCCTCCATTTAATCAATATAAACTCATTTGTTTCTAGTTACCCACCAACGGTACTACTAGTACCTCTTTGATCCACAAAAGTTTTTAAACGGAACGTCCATCGAAAGAGTATTCATAAGTGCTTAATTCTTATGTATTTACTACTCAAATTTATATCTATTAGTTCTCCATTATGTACGTAATTGATAGTTTGGTTACTTTACAATTTTTAGGAAATAAAGCTCGATTGACTAAAATGTGGAATTTTTCTGAAGTGATTTAATGGGATAGATCCAAAAGGAAACATGAATTATTGGGCCAATTATTTGGACACGGGCGTATATTAAAATGCGTCGCAGCGTGTGTAGAAGTGTGCCACAACGTGTGTAGAAGTGTGCCACAGTGTGTGGAGACCATGTGCAAGAGATTAATTGAAAAAGCGTGGGTCTAACAACCTCACCCAACATTTCTCTTAGCAATTTGTATGGATTAACTCCAATACACTTTCAAGAGAATCAACTAGACAGTTAGACCCAATCTTAAGAAAGATATATTAAAGAGTTAATATCTCTATTTCTCAATTCAATCTGCAATCAGCAAATAGAAATCTGCAAGCCCGATTGAATAAGAGAGATGAAAACTTGAACGGTACCAAAGACCAATGTTCAATGATCAATCAATTTCAATCAAGAATCAGATGTTGGATTTACCAATTGATCGATACAACGCACAACCTGTGATATTTCAATTATATAACAAAATATAATGCGGAAAAGAAATAACACAGACACTAGAAGTTTTGTTTACAAGGAAACCGCAAATGCAGAAAAACCCAGAGACCTAGTCCAAATTTAAACACCACGTTGTATTAAGCCGCTACAGATTCTATCCTACTACAAACTAACTTCGGTCTGGACTGTAGTGGAACCCCAATCAATCTCACACTGATTCAAGGTACAGTTGCGTTCCTTACGTCTCTGATCCCAGCAGGATACTATGCACTTGATTCCCTTAGCTGATCTCACCCACAAATAAGAGTTGCTACGACCCAAAGTCGGAGACTTTAATAAAAGAATCGGGGTCTCACACAGAAAAGTCTACAGTAATAGATAAATATGTCTCCCACAGAAATACCTACGAGTTTTGTTCCCTCTTTTGATAAATCAAGGTGAACAGGAATCAATCGATAACCCGGACTTATATTCCCGAAGAACAACCTAGAATTATTAATCACCTCACAATAATCTTAATCGACCAGCGAAACAAGATATTGCAGAATCACAAACGATGAGACATAGATGTTTGTGACTTCTTTTATCTTGCCTATTGGAGATATAAATGTTAACACAATTCTTACAATTGTGCTTATACGATAGAAACGGCAAGATCAGATCACGCAACTACAGAGAAAATAGTTGTGTCTGGCTTCACAATCCCAATGAAGTCTTTAAGTCGTTAACCTACAGGGTCTCGTGATAAACCTAAGGTTAACGGAGAATCGACACTAGCTAACATAACTAGTATCACATATGAGGTGTGGGGATTAAGTTTCCCAGTTGCTAGAGTTCTCATTTATATATATTTCAAATCAGAGTTTGCAATCTAAGTTACCTTGGTAAAAAAGCATTCAATATTCATCGTTAAATGAAAACCTGATTAGATTCAAGCTAATATCTTTCAACCGTTAGACCGAACTTAGCTTGTCATACACAAATGAAATGTAACTTCATTTAGGTTTGGGTAACCGTGCCTAAACGTGTACACTTAGTTGGTTCAACAGTAGTTAACCAAATGGTTAGCCATATGAGCACTTTCATATCAACCTTATTCATCTTCACTACAACTAGTTCAAATAACTTCAAACGAACTAGTTAGAGAGTTGTTTAATTTCTTAGATCTTATAGAACTGTACAATACACAATCGAAACAAAATCGGTTCGATTCATGAACATTATAACCACGGTTTGCAAAGATTGCATTCCTTATTATTTAAATGTTTAAGTTCATGAACGGACCGATTTTCAGAAAGTAACCCACTTAAGTATGCGTACTGGTATGCGTACTTAAGTAACCGGATTTGAGTTTGTTTTGGTTTCCAAACTCACCAGAAATTCACGGACGTGAACATTCCGCCAGTATGCATACGGGTACGCATACTTTAGGTAATCGGATATGAGTTTGTCAATTTCCAAACTCAGCAGAAATTCATGGACATGAACTTCTGCCAGTATGCATACTGGTACGCATGCTTACCCAGTCTCCATCAACCATTTTGTACATACACAAGTATGCGTACTTTAGGTTCCCGGTTTATGGACTTATACACTAATGTGCGAATACACTATTCTTATATCCAAAGATGGTTACATAAACTAAACTCTAATTTCAATCATTGAAACTTTCTTAGAGGATGTTATATTGTTGTTATTCAAAAACTATTTTTCATCAAAGTGGTTTTCAAGTTATTGAAATATCAACATGAATTTCGTCACGAGTAAAGATGAACCTGGCTAAAGCGAAATCTTACCAACACATATTTTTAGAAATATATAAGCGAGATAAACTCTGCTCGAAATAACAAATGTGTATAATCGAAGTCTATATAGCTATATGACTTTTGTCTCAAAATAGGAGATAGAATATGTAGACTTTTGAGTGATAGATAAGTTCAAATCTCCACATACCTTTTGTCGATGAAGTTCCACCAGTTTCTTTATTAGTTCTTCATCTTCATATAATGATCGTCGTGGAGTCTGGAGCTCAACTACACTTAACTTTACTAGTCTGAGACTTAGCTATAAGTAGACTAGAAATCAATACATATAGTTTTGGCAACTAAACTTGACAAACAATCTTGAGATAGCAATGCTTGCGAGTTCAACCAAGCAATGATCTAACAATCTCCCCCTTTGTCAATTTTAGTGACAAAACTATCAATACGTATGGAATACAAAATAAATAAACTTTGTAGCTTCTCGTCCACATGCTTGATCTCCTTGGTTCTTCAACATTACTCGAAATCTTCGTCATTTCCAAGTACTCCCATGATTCCATAGATGTTCAATTCATCATCATAGTTGTTGAAGATCTGTAGCCATAACAATGAGAAAAACAAAATCTCTCAACCATTGTTATACAGTATCATAGTATTATTACACAACATCAAAGTTCAATTGTATCACAACTTCGACAAAAATACTATGGTGATATGTATCACTCCCCCTTATTCAATATTTTCATCTCACATGAAAACCACTCTCCCTTACATAACGATCTGAAAACCATATGTATTTATCATATGAACTACACATCAATTCTCCCCCTTTTGTCAATAAAATTGGCAAAGGTACGAAAAATAATGGGATCCTAATGAAATTTTCATGGAGATACTTCATGACCAAAGAAAAGCACATATCAACTTTTTTTAGATGCAATCATAAAGCCGAAGCTAAATGCATTCATCAAGGAGTTTATAAAGATACAAGATAACCCCTATAATATTCCACAGTCGCACTCCCCACAAAGATATGGAAATTAAGTGCAAGTTTTCATTCCCGAAAGAACAACAAGAGCGACCTTACTTTTACAAGAAAAGAAGGATTTATTTGGACATTGAAAAATCACATAAGAATATGAATTTGTATCCAAAAAATCTCAATTAAATTAACCACAAGAGAACCCATAATTAATTTAATCGGAATACTCAACCAAATTAACCACAAAAGAATTCATGATTTATCTAATTGGAAATGCTCACATAAGTAAACTTACGGAGCCGCACAGTATATACATAAAAATGGATCAAGTAAGATCAATATTGCGGAGTAGACAAAGATTCTTTCTATTTTCATCACTATTTGCATAACTTTCTTTATAATAAGAGACCCCGAATCACCACATGTCGGCCTCATAATAACTCTTGATTCTGGTGAAGCCACCTAGGCACTAGGTGACCCTGTCACCGATATATGATTGGCTCTCTTATAAGACAAATTCTACTAGGTAACCCCAACAGTCACTTAACGTCTAATGGACACAATATGCAACTATAGGTCTGGAACAACCACCCAAAAATGACACTTCAAATGTTCAATTGATTCAATTTTAGAAATACATTCGTGTTTGGCAGCCTTGATATCCTAACCTAGGTTGGATTATCCCTTAAATAACCATATATTGTATTTGTGTGGGTGCTTATTCTATGTCAAGATAAGAATAGTGTATCCTACCTAAATTTTAGGAAGCTAAAAAAAGTGAGATTTTGGAATCACCTGAAACCTGGAATAACTTAATCCTTGCTTGGGTTAGACGGTTATTTTTATAACTACTTTTTTTATTTAAATTTTTCTTATGCTCGAAACCATAAATTTATATTGTTTAATTCTTTATTTTTTTCTTATTTTTTTCTCAAAAACGAGTATGTCATTTACAAAATACAAAAGAATTTACCCTAAGTTGTTAGAAAGGGTAGGGAGCCTAGCAACAATCTGCGTCCCAACACCTTTCTAAATAGGTAAACCTATCCTATGAAAGAGAGAATTGCCCACCTAATAATTTTCATCATAGTTGGCAAAGCAATTCCTCAATCTGTTTAACAATACTATAAAATCACCACCCAACTCTCCTAACGCCGAGAAGGAAAGAACTGTAAAATTATTCCCATGAGATAAGCATCTATCAAGATACTTATTGTTCTTGCGCCTAGTAGCAGCGGCAATAGAGCATCCCGGAACAAAACCTCGAGGCCCATCACCTGTAAAAGGGGAGATCACGGTAACATCGAAGCAAGTGTCACGTCCATTTTCCCAATTATACACTAGTATATCATCCGGTCGAATGTTATTACCATCGGACAGAAAATTCAAGTCCACTTCTTTCCTCGCAGCCACTCTAGATATATAACAAATGTCCATAACTACATCTCGCACAATGTTATGTCGGAATTTCCCTCCTATTACATGAGAACAGTGTATGGCATGGTCATCAAACACATCCATGGCATGACCACATCAAGAACAAGAGCTGTCTTCAGAGAAAAGAGGCACTCCTAACCGATATTATAATTTATCTATTTATTTCTTAATTAATTTATTTACTTTGTATACAAGTCTGTTGACAAACAACATACTACATTAACCCAATGTGGAAAACAAACACCATATAAAATAACCATTGTCATGATAGATTTGGATAAACCAAGAAATACCCTAACCTCGACACCGTTTTTCATATCGACGCTGCCAAACAGACCCCGCCTTCAACATTTGCAAACACTTAAATTTTCCATGGATGCAATCTTAAATATATAACACAACCACACCATCAACAGTTTCCTTAAACATTTCCTTATCGCCATAACAGCCCATTTTCTAATGCCTTCAACATTTCCCTATTGCCCTAACCGCCCATTTGCTAAATTTTGGAAAAACTTTTTCCATCATAATGAATTCATCAAATAAGCACCTTTCTAGAAGAATAAGAAGAAGAAGAAGAAGAAGAAGAAGAGAATGGAGGTTATTCTGTAAAGAACAAACCAATGATGATTGTAACCCGAAAATTTAATACTTCTGAATAATGTGGATCTATTGTATGATATGGAGAAAGAAACATCTAATCTGAAATTCTAGATACGTTGTCGATATTGTTGTTTTTAACTAATTATAGTGATTCGAGACACAATTACTTGGTGAAAGTGGTGATTATTAGAATGTTACATAGATTCAATACAACATCATGTATAGTTTAACAATAGGTGGGGTATTCACCAAGCGATGAGAATGATCCGATTGAAGGGAAGGACCTTATGTAGGTATTCGTCAAAAGATTTCATGCATAATACGGAAAATGAAGGGAATATCAATTTGACGGCAACAATAGGTGGGGTGATTAATCCTCTTTGCACAGGGGTTCAGAATGGCAAGAGATTTCCATGAAGAATCTGTAAGGGACACCTTTGAATTTGATGCCATGGCAAAAAGAAGGAAGACTGAATGATACTGTCTCAAGGGTTTTAAGTTTGAATTAAATAAACTATCATGATAATTGTTTCTACATTGTATGCCATACGAATTTCAGAAGCGAGGGCTTTTTCTGGCGTATATTTTGTTGATCCTAATCCTGCATCACAAAGATAAATAAAAGTCGTCTTCGAAATGGTGATAAAATCGTACCAGCAGGAATACCAAATAAAGATACGAAGCATATGAGGTTGTAGTTCAAATTTATGGGTTAGTTGATGCGAATTTTGGGTACAGATATTTACACACTCTCGGTGCGTATGCACCGGGTTAGATGCTTGTGACATATAATATACATAATCTTTGTAAACAAAAATTCATCCTATCTTCCATAAATATTTTCATAATGAAATAATAGGTTTAATTTTTGTTTGTCAAAAGTTCATTCAATCTTTTATCAGTACTTGCATATCGACATGTGAAAGAGATAACTTTTGACCACGTATGGGACAATCATAGTTCACGGACGCAAACACATATATCCCATAACAATTTGCAACATTTAAAACCATAAAGATTAACACTGCAAAAATCATCTTCCAAATAAACTTTAGAATTTAAATAAATAAATCTAAAACCATTGCAAGATGAAAACGTTGGACATAGCTATGTGTACTCACAATAACGGCTATTCCAAAACCTAGTTATCCTTTTTAAATAAAAACAAGAATAAATTTCTCATAAGAAGTTTCCCAGGCATTATAGAGTTTTCTCAGAGCATCTCCCGAGAATTCCTTCTCATTATTGAAGAATCCATTGATTATTAGATCATTCAATTCCTCTAAGTCTTCAGAAATATCAGTCAACTCACTAAGTTCTCCTTTTAGCTCACGCAAGGTGTTCTTAGTTAGAGACAACATTTTTTCATAGTGAGTCATCTTTTCTAAAGAAGAAACAATTTGAGATTTTAAATTATTTCTTTTGTTGATGAAATCTTTCACCATACCTCTAAAATTATTATCAAAATGACAAATAGATAAGAGGCAGTTAGAGGAAGAACCTTCTCCATTATTTGTAGACTTCTTTCTTCATCCTTGAGGAAGTGATTCCTTCACAAAGATACACATTAAATGCATCTCTTTTTGTGGTACCTCTAGTTACAGGAGCCATGAAACTGTATCTTTCAAGGAGAAGGAAGTAGAATGACAAATGATATAAATAGACTTTATAGACACAGAACCCTAGAAGAACTTTGAACAAGTATTTCATGATTTACTATCTATTATCTAAATTATTAGGAGAATATTTTCTTAACAAAAATAAGAAAGTAATACAAATACAAAGACTTGAGCCACCTTGATGCAAACCTCATTTTCCCAAGTTAAAGATGAGGATGCGGACATCACCGGTATTAGAAAATGACAGAGTGAGCCAAGTGCTCAAATATTTTACCATCTAGTGGCTTACCAAGGTTTGTTGTATAAACAGATTTCTTACCTCGTCTAGCTCTGGATTTACTGGATTTTTTAGGAGGGCCTTGATTATCCAGTGCCAAACTCATCCTTTGCATGTTCTCTTAAAGTTTATAGATTCTTTTGTTGTTTATTTTCAATATACAACACATGCTTTCAACATGCTCTTTATTTCCACAAAATGAACAAATCAGTAAGGATTTTTTGTTTTGCTGAATTGCCTCCTGTTTATCACAACAATCAACAACCGTTGTTCCATGATTAGTTGGAACAAAGGAGTTTTTTGAGATTGAAGTTTTGGTTTTAAACACTAAACTATTTGTGTTTCCAAAGGATTTCTGACCAAATAACATTGCTGAGATTTTGTCAGAACTTCCAGATAACCTTTATAGATCATCCTTAAGAGTATTAATCTCTTCTTCCTTTAGAGACAAGGTTCTGGTGAAATCATCATTAAGACAATCTATCTCAAGATTTTTCACCTGGAGTGATGATTCAAGTTTCTTCAAAGATGCCTTTAGTTGAATATTTTCTTGAAGAAGTTCTTTATTCAAGAATTCAAAAATCTCTGTGTCGGACCCAAGTTCTGAATCAGAAATTGAGCAGGTGGAGGATTCTGCTGTAAGAGCTGAAAGACCATCGCACTCATCAGAAGCATCTAAGATGTTGACACTTAGAAAAGATTTTTCTTGTATTGAATCATCTGAAGCATTAACTGAAGAGAGATGTTTATCACATCTATTGCTCTTTCTTATAAATTCTTTGATCTTTTCTGTTATCAGTGATTTATCAAAATCAACATGATTAGAACAACATTCATCAGCCCAAGACAAGTTAGAGGATTCACTTTTTTTTGGTCACAACATTGAATGCAGATGTTCTGACTGTGTTCTGATCAAGATCAAGAATTTTTAACTTTCCAATCAGAGTATTTCTGGAAAGCATATCAAGGTTTTTTTTCCTTCGATGATGGCATGCTTCTTAGAGTCTTATCTAGATGGCAGTGATCTGAGAATTTTCATCATAATATCCTTTTCAGGAATGGTCTTACCCAATGCAACAGATGCATTAACAATTTCAGACACTTTGTGATTAAACTCACTAAGAGAATCTTCATCTGCCATACGAAGGTTTTCCCAATCAGAACTTAGGTTTTGAAGCCTAATTTCTTTTTCACGGGTATTTCCTTCAAATATGGTTTCTAAGATATCCCAGGCTTCTTTAAAATTTATTCGCTTGGTCACATGATGCTGAAGATCTAGGGTAATGGCATGTATGATAGCATTTAAACCGTCAGAATTTTGCTTTGCAGCAAGGATTTCTTCTGGATTATATCTACCAATATCCTTAGGTATAGATATATCGCCTTTTGTATCAACCGGAGGATCATAGCTATTTACAACTCATACCCATGTTTGAAAATGACTAGCTTGAAGAAAAGCACGCATAGCGATTTTTCACCATAAGTAGTTTGATCCATCGAAGACTGGTGGTACGTTTATAGAGATAGAATTTATGTCCATAGAGTTAGATCGCTATAAACACAGACTTTTGAGGTCTTTAAACGTGTTTGCCTGCTCTGATACCAATTGAAAAAACGGGGGTCTAACAACCTCACCCAATATTTCGCTTAGAAATATGTATGGAATAACTCTAATATACTTTCAAGAGAATCAAATATACAGTTAGAATCAATCTTAAGAAAGATATATTAAAGAGTTAATATCTCTATCTCTCAATTCAATCTGCAATCAGCAAATAGAAATCTGCGAGCCCGATTGAATAAGAGAGATGAAAACTTGAATGGTACCAAAGACCAATGTTCAAGGATCAATCAATTTAAATCAACAACCAAAGGTTAGATTTACCAATTGATCGATACAACGCACAACCTGTGATATTTCAATTATATAACAAAATATAATGCGGAAAAGAAATAAGACAGACACTATAGTTTTGTTAACGAGGAAACCACAAATGCAGAAAAACTCCGGGACCTAGTCCATATTTGAACACCACACTGTATTAATCCGCTACAGACTCCATCCTACTAAAAACTAACTTCGGTCTGGACTGTAGTTGATCCCCAATCAATATTACACTGATTCAAGGTACAATTGTGTTCCTTACGTCTCTGATCCCAGCAGGATACTACGCACTTGATTCCCTTAGTTGATCTCACTCACAAATTAGAGTTGCTACGACCCAAATTCGAAGACTTTAATAAACAAATTTGTCTCACACAGAAAAGTCTACAGTAATAGATAAATCTGTCTCCCACAGAAATACCTACGAGTTTTGTTCCGACTTTTGATAAATCAAGGTGAACAGGAACCAATCGATAACCCGGACTTATATTCTCGAAGAACAACCTAGAATTATTAATCACCTCACAATAATCTTAATCGACTAGCGAAACAAGATACTGCGAAATCACAAACGATGAGAAGAAGATGTTTGTGACTTATTTTATCCTGCCTATCAGAGATATAAATCTCAAGACAACTCTTATAATTGTGCTTATACGATAGAAACGGCAAGATCAGATCACACAACTACAGAGAAAATAGTTGGGTCTGGCTTCACAATCCCAGTGAAGTCTTTAAGTCATTAACCTACAGGGTCTCGTGAGAAACCTAAGGTTAATAGAGAATCGACTCTAACTAATACAACTAGTATCACACAGGAGGTTTGGGGATTAGGTTTCCCATTTGCTAGAGTTCTCTTTTATATAGATTTCAAATCAGGTTTTGCAATCTAAGTTACCTTAGTAACAAAGCATTCAATATTCACCTTTAGATGAAAACCTGATTAGATTCAAGCTAATATATTTCAACAGTTAGATCGAACTTAGATTGTCATACACAAATGAAATGTAACTTCATTTAGGTTTGGGTAACCGTGCCTAAACGTGTACACTTAGTTGGTTCAATAGTAGTTAACCAAATGGTTAGCCATATGAGCACTTTCATATCAACCTTATTCATCTTCACTACAATTAGTTCAAATGACATCAAAACAACTAGTTAGAGAGTTGTTCAATTGCTTAGATCTTATAGAAGTATACAAGACACAATCGAAGCAAAATCGGTTTGATTCACTTGAATCGATTCATGAATATTATAGCCACGGTTTGCAAAGATTGCATTGCTTATTATTTAAATGTTTAAGTTCATGAACGGACCGATTTCATAAAGTAACTCACTTAAGTATGTGTACGGGTATGCGTATTTAAGTAACCGGATTTGAGTTTGTTTTGGTTTCCAAACTCAGCAGAAATTCACGGACGTTAACGTTCCTCCAGTATGTGTACGGGAACGCATACTTTAGGTAACTGGATATGAGTTTGTCAATTTCCAAACTCAGCAGAAATTCATGGACATGAACTTCCGCCAGTATGCGTACGGGTACGCATACTTACCCAGTCTCCATCAACCATTTTGCACGCACATAAGTATGCGTACTTTAGGTTCCCGGTTTATGGACTTATACACTAATGTGCAAACACATTACACTTATATCCGAATATGGTTACATAATCTAAACTCTCATTTCAATCATTGAAACTTTCTTAGAGGATGTTATATAGTTATTATTCACAAACTATTTTTCATCAAAGAAATTTTCAAGTTATTGAAATATCAACATGACTTTCGTATTTTGGTCATCTAGATGCTGCCAAGTCAGTAGACATAGGACTTGATTTGGGTGCATCAAGTGAATGTGGGAAAGACTAGGTCTATATCTCCAACGGGAAAAAACCCATTCACTATAACGTGTATTTAGTGGTGTTCGGATCTGGGATGATTTGTTACAAGTTGTACCACTTCTTTTGGGAGTGGAGAGAAACTAGGTAGAGTGGGTTGAAAACGTACTGTTTTCTTTTTCTATAAATGCCCTTGTTTCTACTAAGAAAATCACTATGTCACAGTAAAGCAACCGGTCTCCCCACCTCTAATATATTCTCTCTTATTTTCTTTCATTGTCTCTCTTTGTTTCCACTGTGTTTTGTTTCTCCCTAACCAATATTGCAGATCCAATATTGGTATCAAAGTAAAGATGAACTTGGCTAAAGCGAAAGCTTACCAACACATATTTCGAGAAATAGATAAGCGAGATTAAGTCGGCTCGAAATAGAAAATGTGTATAATCGAAGTCTGTATAGCTATACGACTTTTGTCTCAAAATAGGAGATAAAATAGGTAGACTTTTGAGTGATAGATAAGTTCAAGTCTCCATATACCTTTTGTCAATGAAGTTCCACCAGTTCCTTGAGTAGTTCTTCGTCTTCATTATGATGATCGCCGTGGAGTCTGGATCTCAACTACACTTAACTATCCTAGTCCGAGACTTAGCTATAAGTAGACTAGAAATCAAGGCATATAATCTTGGTAACTATACTTGACAAACAAGCTTGAGATAGCAACGCTTGCAAGTTCGACCGAGCAATGCTCTAACATTAAGGATATTTTAAGGGATTATTTAATAAAAAAATATTTCTTTGTGAATGTGGAGTAATGGAATATATAAATATTTTTGAAAGAATATTACTATTCTTTATGGTTGGAAATAATAGTTAATATTGAAAAGACGAGGGTACCCAAATATACCTCAATATACTTTTCCACCTATAAGTTCTCTTACCGAAAGTGATTGTATGTGGACTCAGTCGAGACAATACAACGAATCGATATTCACACTTTGTGTGATCGTCTATGGATACGATATCGAGACAATACAACAATCAAAGTGTGATTACTTGATAATAGGTTCGTACTTAACCAAACTCTATAGGATCACTATCAAGTAATTCAGAATTAACATTTGTGTAATTTACTTTAAATTATAATAACAACAATTATAATTGTGGAAAATAAAAGTAAATGACACAACAAGATTTTGTTAACGAGGAAACCGCGAATGTAGAAAAACCCCGCGACCTATTCCAGAATTGAATACTCTCAGATTAAGCCGCTAGTATAGTTGAGACCAAACAATTAAAACTATAGTTCACCTAGTTTCTTCAGTATCCCTGTGCTTCCGACATTCAATAAGTTCACACACTGGAACACTTCCTTTGGTTCGTATTCCAAACAGTAAAGGAACAACAAATCTGTTCGGTAACAACTCTTTTCAACCAAGTGATTTGAGTTTGACAAAGGCTCTTCTGTTTAACCAATAAGCTCCTTTGTCGGGTCTAAGATCTGTCTAATATTTAACTACCAATGTAGTTGGGTTTAGATTTTGCAATCAATATTTATATCACAAAGATAAAATATATTGATGCCGATATACACAACTAATCAATCAAATTTATCACAAAGATAAATCGATTGTAATCGAATCC
The DNA here is from genome assembly GCF_003573695.1 of Papaver somniferum. Lineage (NCBI taxonomy): Eukaryota > Viridiplantae > Streptophyta > Magnoliopsida > Ranunculales > Papaveraceae > Papaver > Papaver somniferum. The sequence continues at coordinate 148,193,905 of NC_039365.1, read as the reverse complement.
CATACGATCAAGTTTTATGCACACCAAAGATCAATCACGCACATAACGGAGTCTGTTAACAATGGATTATCACAAGACGTCTTTAGAGCTAAAAACAGTTCTAAAGATACCTTCGACCCTTTGATCTAGTTTGAGTGAATCTTATATCAGAAGAGAAGATTCTCAAGCATAAACAAACTAGGTGCAATCAAAGTTCAAAAACCGTTAGTCAATAAAATAAATCGAAAACTAATAATAAACTACAATTATCTAGTTTCCCACCAACGGGTACTCGTAGAGATTCTCGATCCCAAAGAAGGATTTAAAACGAGCGATCGTAAGAGATTTCGCCTAATTAAGGTACTTTCCTTTCCGAATAAACGGCTCCACTAGTAGCAACACAACTAGGTAGTTTTGCTGCTCTTAGGATTAGTTTGCTCGAAATGCAAACACAAAGTATTTATAGACAAAGGAAGTTTGGACACCAAGGAATTTCCAAAACCGAATATTCTCAAGGTATGCAATAAATGCCCAAATTCGGTTTTCATAATTCCGGGAAATGCTATGTCCAATATTGCCCGAAATCTCACTAGAAAATCTCCAGTTAGTAAATGCACATTACTAATTATTATTCTCCAGAGATATGAATTTAATTGCTGGAAATTAAAAGCATATAAAACTAAAAACCTTAATTAAAAAATTATCAATTTATTTCGGTTCAGGGATCTCCTTTAGTTGTTAAGGTATCTCCAGATATATGCATTTAATTACAGAGTCGTTGACAAAGCCTCTTCCGTTTAAACTAATAAACTCCTTTGTCTGGTTAGATCAATCTAAATGTTAGGGAAATGCTCGGTCGAACTTGTTTGTCAAGTTTAGTTGTCAAAACTATAAGTCGTGATATCTAGTCTACATACGATTAAGGCTTAGTTTGGTATTGATGCGGCTTTTATAAAAACACTTTTCTGTTGTGCGTTGTTGTGCTGTGATAAAAAAGCAGTTAGACGTTTGGTAAAATTTTAATTAAAGTTAAAGCTGATTAAAAAAACAATCAAAGTGTGTTTGGTAAAATATCAAATTCAACCATTGTTGTTGTGGCAAATGAGAAATAGAGACATGTCTCTGAAAATATTTTTTATTTTTATTGGGTTAAAAATAATTAATTTTTTTATTCTTAGATATAAATATATAAAATATTGAATTTACTAATTGTTACTATTGGTAAATTTTTTTTTTTTACTTAACCACTTTTAATATATATTTTTTTTCCAAACAAAAATCTCTAAATAAATAATGAGTCGAGCTCATTTTCAGTATGAACCAGAGACGGGAGCCGAGCAACAAGCTATGCTCCAATACCTTTTTGAATAACTACCCCTATCCTATGGAAAAGGAAATCTCCCACCTTGACATTCGCATGTGACTAGCCATGTAATTTCTCAATCTTTTCAAGAAATCTAGGTTTGTTTTTTTTTGGCGATTTTAGGGTTCTTGTGAGAGGGAATTGGATTTCATCCGATCAATCCATTTTCTCTTTATCCTTTAATCTTGTAGTTGTTCTCATATTCTTCCCCTCTCTTAGAGCTTCTGATTCACCCCTCACCCTAGGTTTTTCGCATCCTCTGACATCCTTTTTGTTTAGGGTTTTGGATGTATGGGTTTTCATTAATACCTGCCTCACCGGAAGATTCTCAGCCTTGCTCGGCTGATGTTTCGCAACCTACCTTAGCTGATTCTCAAGGAAGCTTCCTTCAATGTCCCTTTCGTGGATTTGATATATGTACAAATGGGAGAGGACCTAGAGGGTATGGTCGTGCTTCACTGATCAAACATCTTCAGGACATCCACTACCCAGATGAAAGGCATAAACTCCAAGGCAGACAACTCATGGGAAGTAATTTGGGGGTTTACCAGGCATGGGAAGAAGTGTTGAGGGAATTACAGATGTGGATTTGCATGAATTGCATTCATCTTCAGGCATGGCGGAAACATTGCAGAGGTGGCAAATGAGGTGTATATAAGGGGGAAGTGATACTCAGTCCGTTTAATAGAGTTGGTGTAAACTTCTTAACACATGGTTTTCCTTGCCCTGCAGTACCCACTGTTTGCACTGACGCTACACCGGAAATTCCTTCACCATGTCTTACCTTGGATTTATTGGACCAAGTTTTGCAGAAGCAGATCTTGACTGTATCCAGCATTCCTTGAAAGTGTAAACTGCACTTCGCTAGGACATTCAATGCAACTATACAAAAGGTAGTTCGCTGCCCTGGAGATATTTTGGCATGGATACAACTTCTACTTTTCCCAGTCTACACCCTGCGTACTTACTTTCCGAGGAACGGTCAGGAAGAACAATCCCGTTGTCGAAATAAATTGCAGATGGTTTCCATCAATTCAGCCTTAAGTCGCTGGGTGAAACCATCAGATGCATCACTCTAATCCAGAGAGCTTTGGAGGAACAAGAAGAAATTGAAGAGTTACGACGTAAGGCAAAGAAGAAAAAACCCAACAATCAAGAAATTGTTAACATACGGCTCTGGTGTAAGAAGTTGAATTGTGGTTTGTATACAGCTGCTATTAGAACTCTAACCTCCAATGGGGTTGCTCCTAACAGTGCTGAGACATTGAATGACTTGCAATCCAAACACCCCTTTGCTCACCCCCCCATCGATTCCAGCTGACCCTTTAACTCAAGATGTTTTTGTTGCTTCCGGGGACTTGATCTTAGGGAAGATAAAAGTTTTCCCAAGGGTACCTCGTGAGGGAGGGATGGTTTACGTGCTCAACACCTAGTCGATGCACTTAGTGGTTCTGCTGTAGCGGTCTCGGACGAACTGATCACATCTATCACCGCCATTGTCAACCTTTGGCTGGCAGGGAAATGTCCGCCATCCTTAGGTGAATTCATAGCATCATCTGCATTCACCCCCTTGGTGAAACCCGAAGGTGGCATTCGACCAAGTGTCGTGGGGACTATATGGAGACGGTTGGTATCGAAGGTTGCGGCGTCGCACGTAGGTGGAGAGATGGAAGCTTGCTTGAGTGATTATCAGTTTGGTGTGGGGTGAAATGTGGATGTGAATCCATACTTCACTCAGTTAACAGATTGTTAGAGGTGCACGATAATTCAAGGTCCAGGTCGATGCTTTTGGATTTTTCGAACGCCTTCAATTTGGTGGATCGCACTTTAATGTTGAGTGAAGTCAGGAAACAATGCTTCTCGATCTCCAAGTGGGTAGAGTTTTGTTATGCTAAGCCTGATAGATTATATTATATGGATAAAACTCTTGCATATGCGAAGGAGGTGCAACAGGGCGATCCTCTTGGGCCCTTGTTGTTTTTTCTGGTTTTACATCCCTTAATCCACAAGATTGCGATGCAGTGTGATCTGGACCTCCAGGCTTGGTATTTAGATGATGGAACTCTAATTGGTGACACTTTGATGGTTGCGAAAGCCTTGCATGTTATTCAACAAGATGGTGCTTTTTTGGGGTTGCATTTAAATGTCTCCAAAACCAAACTTTTTTGGCCGACTGTTGATAAAAGGGGACTGGTAGATGGTGTATTCCCTCCGAATATTTGTAGAGCAGCTGAGGGTGTGAAACTTTTGGGTGGTCCTGTTAGTCTGAATCCCAACTTTTGTAGTGACATGGTCGTTAATAGGGTACGTAAGACTATTTATTTGATGAATGCTATTACTAATCTTAAGGATCCGCAATGCGAACTGCTTCTTCTGAGGAACTGTAGTGGAGTGTCAAGGTTGTATTTCTCTATGAGAACTACCAAGCCTGAACATTTACGTGGTGCACAACTGTTATTTGATAGCCATCTAAATCAGTTTCTACGACATCTCATCACAGAGGATGGTCCCGGTTACGGTTTGCTCTAACAGAGATTATCTACTCTCCCAATCAAGCATGGTAGTTTGGGTGTGTATACGATGGATGACACAATGAAGTATTGTTTTTTGGCTTCCATCATACAAACCCGAGACCAACAACACATGATTCTGCATGGTGCCAGTGTGATTGGTTTAATCCCAAGTTTTGAACTAGGCTTGAACACTTATAACCAGGTTTGTGGTTCTGCTATTTCTCCTCCTTGCATTAATGACATCCCCCTACTCCATGAGTTCCTTGGCGGTTAACTACTTTGATGCGTTGAAGAAAGTGCTACCCTCTCGGTTTAACATGTCTGAACGTGACATTGCGCTTTGGCAATGTAATGAAACCAAGCACGCACATGATTTTTTGTTGTATATCCCCATAGAAGGTCTTAATCAAAGAATTGGCCCTAAACAGTTTTGTGATAGGGAGATGGATATTTTCGGTGACCATGCCTTGCATTTTTCTCATGAAATTGGTCTTAAGTTTAGACATGATCTTGTGCGTGACATTTTTGTTAACATGTGTTATCGTGCGGGCGTACCAGCTAAGAAAGAGGTTGACTTAGGCGTTCTTTCCGATATTGGTCTAGCTTTAAGACCAGCTGATATTTTGGTTCATAACTGGGATAATGGTCGTCACGTTTGTTTGGATGTAACAGGTGTTTCCCCCCTTTACTGGTGGCGAGGTACGCTCTTTTGTGCCCGGTCAGGCTATTAGTAAGGCTGTCACTCGAAAGCACAACAAATATATAGAAAAGTGCACTGCTCAGGGGCTTGGCTTTGGGGTTCTTGCTTTCACTACCTTGGGAGAGTTGGGTGGAGATACTATAGATTTCTTGAAAAGATTGAGAAATTACATGGCTAGTCACGATGCGAATGTCAAGATGGGAGAATTCCTTTTCCATAGGTTAAGGGTAATTATTCAAAAAGGGATCGGAGCACAGTTTGTTGCTCGGCTCCCGTCTTTGGTTCATACTGAAAATGAGTTATTTAGAGATTTTTATTAAAAGAAAAAGAAAATCAATAATGAGAAAATCAATGAATATACATAATCTAACAAATTTGGTATAACCATGTTACACCCAAAATGCCTAAATTTGGTATGCTACGAGATATTCTCTATATAATAACAGAGTTTTTTGGAGCGTTCTTATTCACCGGAGCTCCACGTTAATTCTGACTTCTGGTTGATTCTGGTCCCACCATTTATCTTTTTTGGTAATAGAATATTAAATTTTAACTAATAAAATAATATTTTTTCTAAATATAAAATAACTAAGTCTTAAAAATCTTTTTCTGCCTCCCATAATAAAATCTTAAAAATCTCCTAACATGCCAATAATATATCAAATCACGATTCCATCATGATAATCAAAAAAATAAATCCAATGATCATCACGTGAAGAAAAAAATTGATCGAATGATCATCAAGTGTCCATTGTCCGTTTACATACACAAAAAACGTTATTTTCCTAATTACATCCCAAACTATCAATTAAATCGAGAAAAAATAAAATTTCAAAAAAACCCTAATTAGCCCTATCATAAATCTCTATTCTGCAAAACTATTGGAACAAAAATTATTTTCCGCAAATCTTTGTTGGTGGTCCTGCACATCAATTAAATTTTTTTAGTAATCTGTATGAATGATTTGGAACAAAAATTATTGTTTGAATAAAGCTAATACAAAAACAAATGCGCTGATACAAAAGAAACTATGATTTCCAAAAATCATTTTTTTTAATTTTTTTTTCTATGACTAAAAAAACATAAAAAATGTAAACAAAATCCTTACGGATTATTTTTTTTATTAAAAAATATTGTTTCATGGTTAGTAATTGATAATTAATTAAAAAAACAAATAAAATGTAAACAAAATCTTGAAAATATTATTTTACTTATTTAAAAAATATTATTTAATGATTAATAATATCTTGCCAAAAAGATACTGCAAGTACATTGCTGATTTCTTTATATTGTTCATTCAAAAATATTAATTTTCCTAGAAAAAACACTTTCAAGTAAATACAATAGGTAAAAAATAATACAATAAGAAAAATCCGCGACCTTATCTTGCTAAAAATATTAGTTATTCTAGATATATTTTGATACTGATTAATATTATTCTCAAAAAAAAATCATTTTATTTATGGGATTGGTGTCTCTATATAAATCATTGGACCAAAAGCTAACCTCGGCCATTTTTTTCACGCTGCTTCTCTCTTGCTTTGATTTTTTTTCTTCATTAATTGTCGATTGACGGGAGTTGTTTGATGTGCAAGTATCTTCGAAATCGTGATGATTGACATTGCAAATGCTATTGTAACAGGAGTTACATGGAAGAAATTGGTAATTTTCTGTTGTCTCTTTTGAATTCTGCTGTTAATATTATTTGACTTGCATGTCCTTGAGGGTGCCACGGTTGCTGCTGATTGGTGCGGCAATCGATATTAGTTCTTTTTTCGAGTTTCGAGATGATGATATAATAAATTCATGCGAAGGTATGTATTTTTTTTTTTTGTGTTTATTGGGAGTTTTTTTATTTTGTGTATTGCATTTGTTGATGGTGAATCTGTTGATTTTGTTGGTTGAAGGGCCCTAATCGACTTAAATTTTTTGATACTCTTAACGAAGATTGCGAGAATTATAGGTTAATTAAGGTACATATCCACTCTACTATTTTTTAATTCGTTGATCACGAGTAATCCAATTTTAAGTTTCTTTGAAGTCTCATTCAGAGTCTTTTAAATTACTCTAGCTTGGAAGTCTAAGTTTGGTGATCATATCCGGTGTGGTTCCAAAGACTGTTATTCGAGTAAGTAAATCTGCTAATTTAGGATATATATTGATAAATAAAGGCCTGAATTTCTTATGTGTTTGCCTCTCTCAAACCCTACTTCATCATCCTCTTCCGAAATTCGAGATTCTGAAACAGAAATTCCGTGTTTCAAACCCTACTTCATTATAACGCCCTATGTGTGTTTAGTTTCTCCTTCTACGTGTTTCTCTAATTCTACCAATCTGTTTCGAATCTCTTTATTAATAAATCGAAAGTCTGGAATTCGAATTGGTATACTATCTAGTTGATTATGATTTTGTGTAACTCGGTTTCAAAGGTTCGTGAAGATTTGGAGTTTCTAATGCCACGGAGAAGAAGGTAAACCCTAGCGCAGATCTTTTTGACTATTCGTTCTAAGGTGTTTGAGTTTTAAGGTGTTTGCCACAAGTTTTGGATTTAACACATCAATGATGTCATATTTCAGCTGTACAGAGAGAACTTGATTTACCAGCTCGAGGTGATTTTTATTGTGCTCGAGGATTGCTTGGGCAGGGAGAAGATCAAATTGAAAGAGATGCACATGTAAGGAAAAATAACTATGAAATTTGGAATTAATAGTAATTGCCTTACTTCTTAACCAATATGCTTTAATTATTGGTATTTTTCTTTGATCCAATTAGTGTTGGTTCTGCTTCCTTTATCATGTATTAAATAGCTATAAGATGGTGAATTTTTGAAATCTGGCAGGTTAAGAAGATACTGTTGCTTCCATAGTTTTGAGAGTGTGCAGCTAGAAGAGGTGAGACTGGTGATGGTGGATAAGCTGGTGGTGATTTGCAGAACAAAGATGGTGTTGTAGCTGCTGTTGAAGTAATTAGGTATCAATAAGAAGTTCTGTGGTTGTTGCTTTTGATAATTTAATGGTTTGTTTCCAGGGATTGTAACTTACTGATGATATCAAAGGTATGCCAATGCCCAATAAATAGTGAGTTTTTGCTTTTTACTATGCAAGCAGAATTAGCCAATTAGCAAAACATTTTTGAATGCAAGCCTATGGAGTGAATTTAACGAGATGGCGATGGAGTTATTATTTACGATATGCTAAGGTAATACTCTTATCCTTAGGTATCACTCGATGATTTTAATCGTCCTCAATTAACTATACATTTATAGTCTGGATTGCAGTGGAGATGCTGGAGGAGTGTTTTGATTCATTATGAATTGGATACTCATTATGTCAATAAGGTTGTCATTTATTCAGTTTTTTGTTGGCAGTGTTTTTTTTTGTCTTGCATCATTATCTTTATAATATACCGGTTTATATAGTATACATGCTGTTGGGAAATCGATATATCCCTTAGACAGTAAAAACTCGGTTTATATACATTTAATTGACATTCAAACAATGAAACTCAGTTTGATTTGTCCTTTTTGGTGAATTACTTGCAGGCTTACATGGCTTGCATTATGCAAGATCATTGGTAAGTCTCTATTTACAGGATATCCAATTACTGTTATGTTTTGCATCGAATTTCAAAGCATATTGATCACATCTTAATTCTGATAATATTGCTTTTAGAACTGAGCAATGTTGATCTAGCGACTCATATAGTCTCACTCTATGAATTTTTTCTGGATATGAGTTTCTTTTGAGTGATTAAACTGGAAAATTATCAAAATTGTAGCATCCATATCACATTAACATTGTTAAGAAAAAAAATGTGAATGTAGTGTGTACCTTCAGGGCATGTTAATGATTTCAATTGCAGAGAAACAATAACAGAGGCAACTGCGAAGAAAGGTAACTTTAATATGCCCAGTAATATTTGCTCGAGCTTGGGTTCTTTAACTCCTCCAGTCACAGATATACAGTTACCTCTTGAAATTGGGCTGAAGTTTTATTCGCATTTCCATTATATATTTCAGTAGTTAATAATTTTATTCGCACTTACACCATTCTCACTGGAACCAAGTACCTGACTGGAGATTAACTTTGGAGATACCACATCGGCATTACTTTGATGTGTATCTTGAGCAGTATTCTGATAGCTTCTATTTTTTAGTTCAACATTACATTGTTCATGCTCATGAAATGAAAATGTGAAGAAATGTGAGACCTACTTCTATGATCAGGAACTATCTTAATTGGGATATTTTTGCAGTATTGCAACTATCTGTATTTTAAGGATTCTTCTTTGTAGAAAATGCTCACGGATGGTATGGCAGAAGCGTTGTGTTTGAAATAAAATGAAGTGGCAAGCTCCAAATACATGTTCAGATCCTTCAGAGACAAAAAAAATGCAAGGCTTGAGAGTAGTAATCATTTTCAAGGTACATGACATGCAGAAAATGACTGTAAAAATGATTATTGATTATCAAGAGTAGTCAATTAAGGATGCTCCCTTCCTTTTAACATTATTCTTTTGTCCTGTGCATGTATTGACTGCACTAGATGATAAACTTGGCATAGAATTCTTAATTTTGTGAGTTATTGTTGCTGGGCACACAATCCGTGATCCATATTATCATTGCAACTGTATGAGTGAATTCATGTGTCTAATAAATGGGAAATATGAAGTGAAGTGCTACTTGAGGAAACGAGAGGACAAGGCTAACTGATTTTAATTTAGGGATCACCTTTGCCACTAGAATTTCAATCCACCGTCGGTCAGTAGGTGCCTAATTTGACCTGACTACCAAAACAAACATGCTGGGATTACTTCCACGGCTAACGGTAACCTATAATGATGTAATAGGAACACAGCAACTCCAAGTTGCACCATGACCTATACGGTAGCATTTGAAACCTATACGGTAGCATTTGAATTTTTTTGATCTCTATCTCACTCGCCATATACACCTATGTCTATGATGTAACATTTCACATCCCGAATATCCCTTAGCCATTACTACGTACTGGCAGCAAGCAATGTGGTTTTCTTAATTGATGCATTGATGCATTCGTTAAGTGTACTATTGACATCTATACATATTAGTGTTATTAAATTGTTGGAGGATGACGTTCGATTTTATAACCTAACATAATTTAGCTATATTAGAATTATGCTACGGGAGAAAACTAACCCTAGCCTTCCATAACACTAAACATGGTTGATCTTGGATTTGCCGGTGAATAAGTTTCTTATATCATTAGATGACCAGTCCACATTTTGATTTGTAGGAAAAATCTTTTGGACAAGCTGGACACATGTGAACTGAATGCTCATCTCAGAGAACCATGCTGTGGTTGTGCCTCACAACCATGGTTGATGGAAGCTAAATATCACAACCGAATGAGGTGATCTTGACTGGAAAAATGGCGTTTATAAATGTGCTAACCAACAAGTAATTTTTATTTTATTTTTGCAGTTGGATTACCTACTTGCTGCTTTACAGTTATCCACTACTACTTTAATCGATAGCTCAATGTCATTTTGCAGGTTGCGCAATTATTTTGCAATTCCCACCCTGCCCAATGATAGGTGTTGTAAAACACCTAATTTTATATTTAGTATTTATGCTTTCTTTGCTATTATCTTTGTGAATTGCATCTCTTATGCTTAGTTTTGAGTTATTAGGTGCAATGGAGTCCTTTTGAGCAAAAGAGAAAGAAATCGTACATTTGGAACGTAAAAGGCAAAAAGGTCAATTCACGACGAGTGATACTTGGAGCCAGCTAAAGTGATGCAGCAAAAGAGGTGAAGAATATCCGTCAATTCCGTGCAACTGATAATTAAGCAAGAAAAAAGAGTGGGCAGTCAGTCCTCTAAAACTGACAAGCCAAATATCACTTTGTGGCCCTTATCAAGGAGTGCAGGGTGCCAATATCAATTGTATTCATTACAACCCTAAAACCTAGAGAATTCTCCTCATTATCGTGTCTGTCTGAAACTGAGAGACTTGAGGAAATAGAGGCGCAGTCGAGAGTAATTGAGAGATCCATGAAGTTTTGATCGGAGATGATGGAAGCGGTGGTGAATAATGGTTCGAATTAAATCTATATATTACACGAGAAGATTGTGGGGGTGATTCTGAGCAATTACAGAGAGGAAGAAGGTTTATTGTGAGAAGAACTGAGATGAATCCGCTGCTACTGGTAGGTCAAGGAAATGGAGGAATATGGTTATCCCTTATCAGAGGCAACCGGGTATCATTAGCTCAATCCCCATCAACCCTAAATCGATAGTTCTCTTTCTCTCGGTCAATCATTTGTTCCTAAAACTGAGAAGAGAAAGAATCAGCAGTTACCGCTGTTTTATCACCTGAAATTAAGAGTAATCTCGTTGCTGCTGCTGTTATTACAAGATCAAGAAGAAAATGATTAATTGTTGTCGATCTCAGAGAGTGGAAAGTGTTGTTCATCAATGACACAGAGGGAAATTCAGAGATTTAATCTGAGAGAAACACTGCAGAGAATGAATCAACAGGGGTTCACTTAAAATCGAGTTTTGTGAGTGATTTGAATCCCAAATGAAGAACTAGAATCTTGGTTTTGGTTAGAATTTGAGTTTGAGTCTTTTACAGAGAACAAGTAATGGTGGATTGTTGTTGAAATTGAATTTAGGGTTCCTGAAATTAGGCCCGAGCTGAAAGTGCTGATGGTCATGGGTATGTGTTGGATTCAAGTTACAGGGAGAGGATGCAACAGTGAGAGATGGGTGTTACTGCCATGGTCACAATGGCGTTGTTGTTGTAAATAATGTGGAATGATGAAGCCACCAGATGCAGAGGAGGTATGAAGTGTAGCTGATGCAGCTCGGTGCCGAGTCGATTGTGTTGTCACTACAATAGCAGATGAAGAAAGAGCTACAACTGATGAATTTGTGAGATAAGAATGAATCAGGGTTTGGTTTGGTATGAGTTAATGTTGCAGAAATTGTAGCTAGACTGGAGGAATTAGATGGATGGGTATGCTACAGATTGATGTTGCTGCTAGTGAGAGTAGAAGCTGAAATGGAAGATGCAGGTAGTAATAGAATGAGATTGGAGATGGTGGTAATTGAGAATATGCAGGTGATGGATTAAGTGAGAGGAAGCTGCAGCTGTTGCAGGTACAGTTCTGGTGAAGATTAATGTTTTCTCCATGGGTACCATATGCTTGAAGGTTTAGGAAGAGGAGGAGCTGTTGCTGTTGTCTCAGATGGTGAAGCTATAATGATGGTGAGTAAATGGGGATTGGTCTGCAATGGGTACTGTGTGAGTGTGCTTTCAAGGGTGAAACAGTGGTTTGTATGGCTGTGAAAGATTGGGACTGCAAGCAAGTAGTTGTTGGCTGGAATGGTTGTTAACCAGCAAGAAAGAAGAATGTGCTTTGAGCTGCAAGATTACAAGATGCTGGGATTTGTGGAGTTGCAGTGGTGTTGGTAGAAGCTATGGCCGGCCAAGATGGTGCAACACAAGGTTAAGGCCTATGCGATGGCCTTGGCCAACACTAACTCAGACAAGTCATCCCAGTTAGCTACTTAACTAGCTGACTCGGTTCTGACTGAGGGGTCAGCTGATTTGAATCGGTCGTTGACTGTGTTGATTAACTCCTTGACCAAGTTAACCCGTTGACCGGTGACCGGACGGACTTTGCTGGTCACCTGAACATTTTTTCGACTGATTTCCGGCGACCCTCGGACCAACTTCCATCCACTTTTCGGCGACTAATTTGGCAGAGTTTTTACATGGTTTTTTTTTATCACTTTTGGGCCATGCGGATTTTCATCTAATAGACTTTGAAGACTAGACCTAATTTTGGAAAGCAAAGGGATATAAAAGGAAGACTTATACAACTTTTGGGATTATCACGTTTTATTATTCTTTTTGGAGCTTTGGAGAAAACTATTTCTAGGGTTTGCTTTGCTTTCATCTTCTTTATTATTTTATTGATCATGATGATGATGAACTCCATTATTATGAGTAACTAAATACACTTGTTGGTTATGGGATAAAAGTTGATTTCTCAATGCATGTTATTTGATTCTATGGATTAGTTTTGTCTCAACTTTATTGTTTATGATTCATGGTTTATAGTGTTTTAGGATTTGATTGTTTGATTGGTTGAGTCCGGAATCAATCCGATTTGCTTTCATCTCTAGAGCTATATTAGAGTTTTCAATACGTAAAAATTTTTTGTCCATGATTTTAAGTAGCATAATTGTGGTTAGTGCTTGTAGTGATAGATCCTACTAGTCACATGTGAATCATAACCTTGGTTAAAACAAATTAGTGCTCTTACACGTTTGTTTGCTTTGATTAGTCTTATTCCATAAATCTTAAAGCTTTTAGGGAGTTAAACTTAATTGTGCTTTTACACTTTGGGTTGCTCTCTACGAAGAATTCACATATGCATCTTTTAATGTGGTTGTGATGAAAATAGGGAATTAGCGGGATGCTCTTGCGATCAAGGTATTCTAGGACTTTTATTAAATAAGAGATTAAATTATCAATTCTATTCAATGATGAAAAATACATGCTTGTGAATGATACTATCCCATGACCAATATCTTCTCCTTATTGATTATTCCAACTATTTACTTTGCTTTACTTTATTTTATTTGATTTGCTAAAACAAAAACCCCCCTTGGTTATCTTAGAAACCGAAAATGGCATAACAACAAAGGCCTCCCTGTGGATACGAACTCTTTCCTACCACTTTCTACATTATTGTAGTTGAGTAAGGAAGTGAAATTATATTTATCGATTGACAACCGATCAAATTTTGGCGCCGTTGCCGGGGAGGCATCGGCTCGTTATTAAGTTTTTAGTTTCTTTTCAGTATTTTTGCTTCCATATTTGCTTTTTGTTTCTTGTCTTGTTTCTTACTTGTTTGTGAGAATTGTTTTCAGGTACCTAATCCCTGGCTTCTAAAGATTGAAACTATCCAAGGTGCGGAATAGCCGCTCGAAGAGGCACAATACTCCAACCAAGTCAAGGTACAACGGAAGAACAATAGCTAGCAGTGGAAGAAGAGTTACAACAAGAGGTACTGGTTGAATAGGAACCACCTTTTGAAGAAGAAGAAGAAGCAATGGGTGATGCAAATCGTACACTCAAGGACTTGGCTTCTCACAAGTTGGATACACAACAAGGGTGTATACAATCAAATTCTACTTTTGAGATCAAGCCGGGGTTGCTTAGAGAATTACCAAAGTTCCATGGCATGGTGAATGAAGACCCAAACAAGCATATTATGGACTTCCACACCATTGTCACGGCCATACTTCCAGCGGATGTTGAAGCGGATGGTGCAATGTTGAAAGTTTTTCGATTCTCTTTGATGGATAATGCTAAGGATTGGTTGTGTTATTTACCCCCCGGAAGTATCACAACATGGAATGGGTTGAAGAAACTCTTTCTAGAGAGGTATTTTCCAGCATCCAAGGCTACTCAAATTCGCAAAGAGATTTGCGGGATGAAGCAAAATGTGGGAGAATCCTTATATGAATGTTGGGAACGATACAAGAGATTGGTGGCAAGATGTCCTCACCATCAATTCAGCGATGCAATGATCATCCAATACTTCTATGAAGGACTCAATTCAAGTGATAGGAATCTTCTTGACGCTGCGGGTGGTGGTGCACTAGTGAACAAAACGGTGGCAAAAGCTAGAGAGTTGATTGAGAACATGGCAGCAAACTCCCAACAATTTTTGAGTCGTGGTTCGGACGTGCTCTTAAGGAGAGTAAATGAAGTGAGCGAGGTAGAGGAACTTCGTCAACAAATGGGTAACGTGACAGCAATGTTGCAACAAGTTGCAGCCGCGGTGATACCAAGTTCTTCTCAAGGGTATGAAGACTCCAATGAACAAGCTAATGTGATCTTCCCAAATCAGCAAAGACGGTATGATCCCTACTCCAACACTTACAATTCGGGATGGAGAGACCATCCCAATTTTAGCTATGCCAACAAGCAAGGAGCGGTTCAACAACCTACTTTCAACCGTCCAAGTGGATTTCAACCACAAGAACAACAATTTCAGCAACCACAACAATCAATGCAAGGTCAAGGTTCAGATATTGATGCAAAACTTCAAAAGATGATGCAAGGCATTGGTACCATGTTTCAAGAGAGCCAACAAGAGACTAAGAGCGCTATTAAGGAGTTGCAGACAAAAATGAGATCCATGGAGATTGAGATAAACAAATTGAAAGCACAAAATAGTGGGAAACTCCCTTCTCAACCTATTAACCCAACAGAGGGTGTCAATGCATTTACGTTGAGAAGCGGTACACAACTTGTGCAACCCGAAGTTACTGATTCGGGCAAGGTGGAAACACCCAAGGAGCCGGTGTTGGAGGAAAAAAGGGATGAAATTCCCCAAACAACCGAGGTACCGATTCCTAACTCTAAAACTCCTATTCCTACTTATGTTCCTCCTTTACCTTTCCCTCGCAGATTTGCAAAGTCCAAAATGGAGGAACTAGAAAAGGAGATTTTGGACGTGTTAAGGAAGATTCATGTGAACATACCCCTCATAGATGCTATAAAGCAAATGCCAAAGTATGCAAAGGTGTTAAAGGACTTGTGTACCAATAAGAAAAAGCTCCAAGGTAATGAAGTGCTAAGTGTGGGAGAGAATGCTTCGGCAATCTTACAACATAAACTCCCACTGAAATGCAAGGATCCGGGTAGCTTTGACATTCCCGTCACTATTGGTAACACTACATTTAACAAAGCAATGTTAGATTTAGGTGCATCCGTTAATGTTATGCCTGCGTCCATATATAATTCACTTGATCTTGGTCCTCTTAAAAAGTCTGGAATTGTTTTGCAATTAGCCGATCGCTCTAATGTTTACCCAATGGGTATTGTTGAGGATGTTCTTGTGCAGGTTAATCAACTTGTATTTCCAGCTGACTTTTGTGTGTTAGAGATGAATGAAGGTTCACCGGACTCATCTCTTCCATTGCTACTTGGGCGTCCCTTCATGAAAACGGCGAAAACCATTATTGATGTGGATAAGGGAACGCTAACTATGGAGTTTGATGGAGAAATAATACGTTTCAACATTTTTGAGACGATGAGATATCCTAGTGACGTCCACTCTTGTTTCTCTATTGATGTTATGGATACATTAGCACAACAAGTGTTTGAATTGAATGGTGGCGATGCTTTGGAAACCGTTTTAACTACATCCATGGATAATGGTGTAGAGTGTGGTAATGAAGTCAAGGAAGCCCTTGGTGATCTTAGTTCACTACAAGGATGCCCGGAAACTCATAATATCTCTTTTATTTCTTTACCATGCAGTGATGAAAAACTTTTACCATCTATTGTTAAATCTCCAAAATTAGAATTGAAACCTCTTCCAAGTCACTTAAAGTACTTGTACTTGGGTGACAAGGAAGAGTTACCTGTGATTGTTTCTAACGAGCTTAGTGAATTACAGGAGCAACAACTTCTAAGGGTGCTAAGGAAGTACAAGACGGCCATTGGATGGACAATCGCTGATATCAAGGGTATAAGCCCTGCCGTTTGTATGCATAAGATTCGTTTGGAGGATGATGCAAAGCCTACAAGGGAAGCGCAACGTCGTTTGAACCCTCCCATGATGGAAGTTGTGAAAAAGGAGATACTCAAGCTTTTGGAAGTGGGTGTTATATACCCCATATCCGACAGCAAGTGGGTAAGCCCGGTACAAGTAGTACCAAAGAAATCAGGTGTGACGGTAGTGGAGAATGATAAGAATGAACTTGTCCCAACTCGTGTGCAAACCGGTTGGAGGGTTTGTATTGATTATAGGAAATTGAATGCCACTACTAGAAAAGATCACTTTCCTTTACCTTTTATTGATCAAATGCTTGAACGTTTAGCTGGACACTCTTACTATTGCTTCCTTGATGGCTATTCAGGTTATAATCAGATTGTGATAGCACCGGAGGACCAAGAGAAAACCACTTTCACTTGTCCTTTCGGTACTTTTGCTTATAGAAGGATGCCTTTTGGCTTGTGCAATGCTCCAGCTACTTTCCAAAGGTGTATGGTGAGTATCTTTTCAGAATATGTTGAAAACATAATCGAAGTGTTCATGGACGATTTTAGTGTCTTTGGTGATTCATTTGACCTTTGCTTGGACAACTTGTCTTTAATCCTTGAACGATGTGTTGAAACAAACCTTGTGCTAAATTGGGAGAAGTGCCATTTTATGGTAACTCATGGCATAGTTTTAGGCCATGTAATATCTTCTAAAGGCTTGGAAGTTGATAAATCTAAGATTGACCTTATTCGTGCTCTAACCCCCCACTACGGTGAGGGAGATACGTTCTTTTCTTGGACACGCAGGTTTTTATCGTAGGTTCATCAAGGACTTTTCCAAGATAGCATCACCACTTTGTAACTTATTGCAAAAGGATGTGGTTTTTAACTTTGATGAAAAGTGTATGGAGGCATTCAATCGCTTGAAAGAGCTTTTGATTTCAGCCCCTATCATTAAACCACCGGATTGGAGCAAGCCTTTTGAGCTCATGTGTGATGCAAGTGACTACGCGGTTGGTGCGGTGCTTGGGAGCGTGTGGGGAAGTTTCCTCATGCCATTTATTATGCTTCTAGAACGTTAAATGAGGCCCAACAAAACTACACAACCACTGAAAAAGAGTTATTGCCATTGTTTTTGCTTTAGAAAAGTTTCGCTCTTATCTAATTGGTACAAAAGTTGTTGTCTTTTCTGATCATGCAGCACTTAGATACTTGCTTACAAAGAAAGAGGCGAAACCGAGGCTCATACGATGGATTTTGCTCTTGCAAGAGTTTGATCTTGAAATCAAAGACAAGAAAGGAATTGAGAACACCGTTGCGGATCATTTGAGCCGACTTGCTGTGGACAAGGAAGTTATCCCATTGCGTGAAAGCTTCCCGGATGAGCAACTATTCTCAATTGCCCTTGGAGAACCATGGTATGCGGATATTGTTAATTACTTAGTTTCTAAAAAATCCCAAAGGACTTGTCTCGTGCTGAGAGGGACAAACTTAAAAGGTTAGGTAACCAATACATATGGGATGACCCTTATTTGTGGAAACAAGGTAGTGACCAAGTATTACGTAGGTGCATTCCCGAATATGAATTTAACTCTATATTGTCTTTTTGTCACTCTTATGCTTGCGGAGGACATTTTGGGAGTAAGAAAACCGCTCACAAGGTGCTTGAAAGCGGTTTCTATTGGCCAACCTTGTTTAAGGATGCACATAAATTTTGCACAACTTGTGATAGGTGCCAAAGAACAGGCAATCTAGGTGCTCGAAATCAAATGCCACAAACTTTTATTCAATTTATTGAAGTTTTTGATGTATGGGGTATTGATTTTATGGGTCCTTTTGTCAACTCTCATGGGAATTTTTACATCTTACTTGTTGTTGATTATGTGTCGAAATGGGTGGAAGCTAAGGCCACCCCAACTAATGATTCTAAAGTGGTTTCAGATTTTGTGCAAGCAAATATTTTTGCAAGGTTTGGAATTCCAAGGGCCGTAATTAGCGATGGAGGTTCTCACTTCAAAAACAGGTTCTTGCAAAGCTTGTTAAGGAAGTACAATGTGTCGCATAAGATTGCAACACCTTATCATCCACAAACGAATGGACAAGCCGAAGTTTCCAACCGAGAGGTGAAGTCCATACTTGAAAAGACGGTGAATCCAACAAGGAAGGATTGGAGCATGCGACTTAATGATGCTTTGTGGGCTTATAGAACCGCATACAAGACACCTATTGGGATGTCTCCTTTTAGGCTTGTGTATGGTAAACCTTGTCACTTACCCGTGGAGATTGAGCATAAAGCGTTTTGGGCTATCAAGCAATGCAATATGGAGATGGATGGGGCTGGAAAGCAAAGGAAGTTACAACTCCAAGAGCTAGAGGAGCTTCGCAATGATGCATTTGAAAGCTCACGCATTTACAAGGAGAAAACTAAGGCATTTCATGATAATATGATTTCTAGAAAACAATTTTGTGTTGGGCAGAAAGTGCTTTTGTTTAATTCTCGCTTGCAATTATTTCCGGGTAAATTAAGGTCACGATGGATTGGACCTTTTATTGTTACTAATGTGTTTTCTCATGGTGCAGTCGAAATTCGTAGTATTGCTACAGGCAAGGAGTTTAAAGTTAATGGGCACCGGTTGAAACCATACTATGAGAACTTCTCTTCCGAAGTGTGGAAAGTTAATTTTGTGGATGCACTCCCTCTGGAGGAGTCATAGAAAGCAAGGAGAGAGTCGGGCTGACGACTTTAAACCAAGCGCTAAGTGGGAGGCAACCCACCGGTTTTGTATCTTTACCTTTATTTTTTTTATTTTTCAGTATTCTTGTCTTGTTTTATTTTTATTTTTTTATTGTCTTGAATTTCCCACCTTGACTTACTTTGGATGATTCAATTTACATTGAGGACAATGTAAAGTTTAAGTGTGGGGGAGTGGTTAAGCTTTTGCTTTGTACCTTTTTCATGCATTTTTTTCAACTTTTTTGTAAATTAGTGAATAAGAAACTCCAACTTGTAGTTAGTTTAGAGTCACATAGTATACATGTCGCTAAGATTACATCGAGAATCTCATAAGAGTGACTGAACTTAGAGATGACAGAGAACGTGATCGGGTTTCTTACTTGTATGAGAGTTAAAGTTGGATTTAACCATCCCAGTGGCAAATGAGGTGCAGATTGAATTCGGTATTAGATTTATGATCCCCTATAGTGGAGACTACCCATATTACATTATGAGAGGCACCGACCTTCAATTCTTTGTACCTGTCTAAATATGTGCTTTTAGAGTGTGTGTCACCGTACGTAAACTCCGGGTAGAATGGTGAGCTACCCAACCTCCCACCATAGAAGCACTATTTTGATCTCTTGAGTGCTATTTTTATCAATCATGAATGGTGACATCGAATTGCTAACTTACATACCACTTGTAATCTTGTTCGCAGTTAGCACCTTCCACTTTATCTCTCTCTACACCAACGGGTCCATAGAAACACCATCATCATCAACAAGAAGAGCATCACAAATTCGAAGGAAAGTTGAAGACGTTCAAGGTTTATGAGCAACGGTACAGAAATGAGCAGATTTCAGATTCAAGTAAAGCAACAAGACAAGGAGCAAATTTTTACAAGTCGAAGACTATTGTACAAGAGTGAAGATTATCAAGATGAGAATTCAAGAAGTTTATGATATCAAGACATACAAGTTGTGAAGAATTGAGTGGTAAATTACTCATACCATGGCCTTTGCATTTTCATTTGTTAGTTTGTATTTTATTTTCTCAAAAAAAAAAAAATCCATTGTATTATATTTTGGTTTGTTTAGTTCATTTTTGGTTTTGTATTCATTCAATAAAGCCAATGGAAAAGAAATCCATAATGAAGTTTCAAGCAACAAGGAATTAGAGGAAAGAATCACATTGTCAAGATTCAACGAAGTTTAAGAGTTATCATCAAGTGTTGAAGACCGAAGACGGAGATGAAGAAAAGTATTGAAGACCGAAGACGTTTCTATGGATGCTGTGAGAGTGGTGCTGACTGCACGCCGAATGGGTAACAAGGTAAGTAAGCATATTCCCACCTTTGTTAAGTGGTTGATTTCCTTTCTAAGAGATCGTCAGAAAAAATGGTTTTCAAAATGATAAAAGATGTGGGTTTTCAAAATACTTCGGAGTGTTTTTACCTTCCTACCATTCAAGGTGTCGCAGGATTTTCTCTTCATTCCTATCTGGACACATGTGTGACCCATAAAGAGCTATTTATTATTGAGAGCAATATCATAAAACCCTTTCTTGTGAGGCAGAGTCGAGACTTTTGATCACTCCGAACCCGATTTTATTTCGAGAAGGGATGGTTATTTCTCTCTCAACTTTTAAGGATGAGATTGTGTTCATTTATGTGTCTAACTTCTTATTGCTAGTGTGCAGAATTTCTATGTCTTCTTAGCGCGTTGGATACTATCTTTTCGGAGAACTAGTAGGTTGGAAAAGTAGGTTTTGTAGGCATACCTCTTGTAAACCTTCACGAAACTATAACTCGTCCACTAGGGACACCTAGGGGTTCAAAAGTCTTGTTATTTATGCTAAAAGTGACCGTAGCCTCGACGACACGGAGTTGTATGTATTTTTGAATTGTTTTGTTTGATTTGCTCGAGGACTAGCAAAGTCTAAGTGTGGGGGAATTTGATAGGTGTTGTAAAACACCTAATTTTATATTTAGTATTTATGTTTTCTTTGCTATTATCTTTGTGAATTGCATCTCTTATGTTTAGTTTTAGTTATTAGGTGCAATGGAGTCCTTTTGAGCAAAAGAGAAAGAAATCGTACATTTGGAACGTAAAAAGAAAAAAGGTCAATTCACGACGAGTGATACTTGGAGCCAGCTAAAGTGATGCAGCAAAAGAGGTGAAGAATATCCGTCAATTCCGTGAAACTGACAATTAAGCAAGAAAAAAGAGTGGGCAGTCAGTCCTCTAAAACTGACAAGCCAAATATCACTTTGTGGCCCTTATCAAGGAGTGCAGGGTGCCAATATAAATTTTATTCATTACAACCCTAAAACCTAGAGAATTCTCCTCATTATTGTGTCTGTCTGAACCTGAGAGACTTGAGGAAATAGAGGCGCAGTCGAGAGTAATTGAGAGATCCATGAAGTTTTGATCGGAGATGATGGAAGCGGTGGTGAATACTGGTTCGAATTAAATCTATATATTACACGAGAAGATTGTGGTGGTGATTCTGAGAAATTACAGAGAGGAAGAAGGTTTATTGTGAGAAGAACTGAGATGAATCCGCTGCTACTGGTAGGTCAAGGAAATGGAGGAATATGGTTATCCCTTATCAGAGGCAACCGTGTATCATTAGCTCAATCCCCATCAACCCTAAATCGAGAGTTCTCTTTCTCTCGGTCAATCATTTGTTCCTAAAACTGAGAAGAGAAAGAAGCAGCAGCTACCGCTGTTTTATCACCTGAAATTAAGAGTAATCTCGTTGCTGCTGCTGTTATTACAAGATCAAGAAGAAAATGATTAATTGTTGTCGATCTCAGAGAGTGGAAAGTGTTGTTCATCAATGACACAGAGGGAAAGTCAGAGATTTAATCTGAGAGAAACACTGCAGAGAATGAATCAACAGGGGTTCACTTAAAATCGAGTTTTGTGAGTGATTTGAATCCCAAATGAAGAACTAGAATCTTGGTTTTGGTTAGAATTTGAGTTTGAGTCTTTTACAGAGAACAAGTAATGGTGGATTGTTGTTGAAATTGAATTTAGGGTTCCTGAAATTAGGCCTGAGCTGAAAGTGCTGATGGTCATGGGTATGTGTTGGATTCAAGTTACAGGGAGAGGATGCAACAGTGAGATATGGGTGTTACTTACATGGTCACAATGGCGTTTTTGCTGTAAATAATGTGGAATGATGAAGCCACGAGATGCAGGGGAGGTATGAAGTGTAGCTGATGCAGCTCGGTGCCGAGTCGATTATGTTGTCACTACAATAGCAGATGAAGAAAGAGCTACAACTGATGAATTTGTGAGATAACAATGAATCAGGGTTTGGTTTGGTCTGAGTTAATGTTGCAGAAATTGTAGCTAGACTGGAGGAATTATATGGATGGGTATGCTACAGATTGATGTTGCTGCTAGTGAGAATAGAAGCTGAAACGGAATATGCAGGCAGTAATAGAATGAGATTGGAGATGGTGGTAATTGAGAATATGCAGGTGATGGATTAAGTGAGAGGCAGCTGAAGCTGTTGCAGGTACAGTTCTGGTGAAGATTAATGTTGTCTCCATGGGTACCATATGCTTGAAGGTTTAGAAAGAGGAGGAGCTGCTGCTGTTGTCTCAGATGGTGAAGCTATAATGATGGTGAGTAAATGGGGATTGGTCTGCAATGGGTACTGTGTGAGTGTGCTTTCAAGGGTGAAACAATGGTTTGTATGGCTCTGAAAGATTGGGATTGCAAGCAAGTAGTTGTTGGCTGGAATGGTTGTTAACCAGCAAGAAAGGATAATGTGCTTTGAGCTGCAAGATTACAAGATGCTGGGATTTATGGAGTTGCAGAGGTGTTGGTAGAAGCTATGGCCGGCCAAGATGGTGCAACACAAGGTTAAGTCCTATGCGATGTCCTTGGCCAACACTAACTCAGACAAGTCTGCCCAGTTAACTACTTAACTAGCTGACTCGGTTCTGACTGAGGGGTCAGCTGATTTGAATCGGTCGTTGACTGTGTTGATTAACTCCTTGACCAAGTTAACCCGTTGACCGGTGACCCGGGGTACTTTGCCGGTCACCTGAACATTTTTTTCCGACCGATTTTCGGCGACCCTCAGGCCAACTTCTGTCCATTTTTCGGCGACTAATTTGGCAGAGTTTTTACATGTTTTTTTTTATCACTTTTGGCCATGTGGATTTTCATCTAATGGACTTTGAAGACTAGACCTAATTTTGGAAAGCAAAGGGATGTAAAAGGAAGAATTCTACAACTTTTGGGATTATCACGTTTTATTATTCTTTTTGGAGCTTTGGAGAAAACTACTTCTAGGGTTTGCTTTGCTTTCATCTTATTTATTATTTTATTGATCATGATGATGATGAACTCCATTATTATGAGTAACTAAATACACTTGTTGGTTATGGGATAAAAGTTGATTTCTCAATGCATGTTATTTGATTATATGGATTAGTTTTGTCTCAACTTTATTGTTTATGATTCATGGTTTATAGTGTTTTAGGATTTGATTGTTTGATTGGTTGAGTCCGGAATCAATCCGATTTGCTTTCATCTCTAGAGCTATATCAGGGTTTTCAATACGTAAAAGTTGTTTGTCCATGATTTTAAGTAGCATAATTGTGGTTAGTGCTTGTAGTGATAGATCCTACTAGTCACATATGAATCATAACCTTGGTTAAAACAAATTAGTGCTCTTACACGTTTGTTTGCTTTGATTAGTCTTATTCCATAAATCTTAAAGCTTTTAGGGAGTTAAACTTAATTGTGCTTTTACACTTTGGGTTGCTTTCTACGAAGAATTCACATATGCATCTTTTAATGTGGTTGTGATGGAAATAGGGAATTAGCGGGATGCTCTTGCGATCAAGGTATTCTAGGACTTTTAATAAATAAGAGATTAAATTATCAATTCTATTCAATGATGAAAAATACATGCTTGTGAATGATACTATCCCATGATCAATATCTTCTCCTTATTGATTATTCCAACTATTTACTTTGCTTTACTTTAATTTATTTGATTTGCTAAAACAAAAACCCCCTTGATTATCTTAAAAACCGAAAATTGCATAACAAAGGCCTCCCTGTGGATACGAACTCTTTCCTACCACTTTCTACATTATTGTAGTTGAGTAAGAAAGTGAAATTATATTTATCGATTGACAACAGATCACCCAAACGTTAAGTTGATTGAGAAAATAGTTTAAAGGTAACTACCATTTCATAATTTTAAGAAATAGAGTTTTTATAGATACTTGTTACAATGAAGATGCAATCTAACTTATTTTTTAATTAAAAGTGGCTAACATTAATGCCAAATATTAATTTTTAAAATAATAGACAACCCTAGTGGACCAGCAAAACTCTTTAATGCCCCGGCCAAAGCTACTATGACATGATTACCTAATCATTATAGGACCGATGTGTAGATGCATTTTTCGGCTATCATGATCCAACTAATGAAACACGCTACTATGACCCGACTAACTAACGCACTATAATATGACACGAACAACTAAATATTTGGCCTGTTCTTCTATGACCCGACTAATAAAATATGCTCCCGACTATTATAGACAAGACCAACTAACACACTAATTTAAATGTGAGCATTATATTTGTTGGTCGTGCTAATTGTATCTCAATTTTTTGAAACAAAATAGGACAAAAGGAAGGTTTGTAACTTTAGATCATCGGAAGGAAGAATTCTAGAGAAGTGTCCTTACTATTAGGAATTTCTTGGCCCAGTTTAACGAATGTTGTCACTAATGGTCATGTGATTGTACACTTAAAAGAATAATCTAGCCTATGATGAATCGATGATTATTAACCGCTTCCTTCTCTAATTTCATCTGCTGGCGGTCATCCCCGACGAGTGTGATTAGACAGTCCAACTAACCCTCAGCTACGAATATCTGTATAAGACACATTTTGTGCATATTCCATTTAACGGTCTAAGAGTGTCACTCTATCATTCTCTACTGTTACAAAAAAATAATAAATTTGAATAGTGCTTCTACATTATTTGCTTGTTATTCCTCAGTCCAGGATTATTCTTCCGCGTTACATATAGGCTATTGTCAATGTTGCTACTTAACTGTATCAATTTCCATGTTTTAGGAATCTAACTAGGTAGTAAAAAGATAGCCTTGGCAGGTGTTAACAAACTGTCGAGTGAATTAGGATCCGTATGTTATAGTTCCTCTACTTGGATGTTATCATCTATCAATCTTCGTGAGCAATAATTTTTGGGTTCAGTGACTGTTGATGTAAATCAGAGGTAATAAAATAGTATATGGAGGAAACTGCCAACGTGTTGCTGAAGAAAAATAAGTCAAGAAACGAACTGCCTTGGTTTTTAACATGCATGGGAAGGAATATAAATTACTTATGTAAATGTTCATAGACTTTGTTGCATGAAAAGGTATGAGCTAGATGGTTGTCCAACTTGTGCACACTATGTCAAGTATCACCATAAATGGTTTTAAAATCTAGGCAGTACGATTCTAATTCAATTTTGTTACTCATTTTTATTTTCCTGCCATATGTTCGCATTATACGGATGCAAGATAAAATTTCACATCTATGCTATCATATGTTCGCATTATTTTTATGTGACAACTTAATGTTTGTAAACAATTTTCTTTTAGGGCTGTCAATGGATATCCAATATCCTACTTCTAGATAATTTCGGGGTTCAATCTATACTTAAAAGCTATATAGATACTCTAGATCCCTGCATAATCACTTGAGTTAAATCTTGATTTTTATTGCGCCGAAATAAAACATATGACTAAAAGTACGATGATTATGTAAATAATTAACATGAACGCAATATATTCACCAGTTTAACTTACACATGATGATATAATTCGCAAATTTACGTATATGCTATATTTATAATTAGAGATTTATATATGTTATTTTTAATTTATTTTAATTTTGGTGATTCCCAAGTGAAAATGTATTTTAGGTTAATGTAGTCGATTGAGCGGTAGGAAACCAAAAGAAGGTCATTTACTAAAGAAATTCATTACTCAGTATCCATTTTGATTTTAATAAAACATTAACAAAATCACAGGAATTAATTTTGATAAAGATTTTATTTTTGAAAGATGTATTGTATCAATATCATGATCTCGATAATGCTTTTGTTCACAAAGTAAAACCAGATAATAATTAGTTAAGATCAAGAAAACAAGAATACATAGAAGAACAAAAGCATGACCTTATAAATAATAAGATTATCGAAATTTGGAAATGGATTTAGGACATAATTTTTGGCCAATCAATTATCGCACCAATAAATGTTGTAGTCCTTTATGATGTTAATCTCAAACTTATGCTATTTTAATAATCTTTCTCAGTTACATTTTTATTAGTTTTCAGGATCATTAACTACTTGAATGAAAGATTGTAATCGAAAGCGACGCGGAAGAAGTAATTCAGAAGATAAACAAGAGAGACTTTTGTGAAAATTATCGAACTCAATCGATTTTATCGGATATTGCATATCTAAACACCAATTTAGGAGAATAAAATTTGCATATGTTAACCGCACCTGTAATACGGTTGCCTATAATGTAGCCCAATGGGCAAAAAATAATAAAAATTGTATGGCATGGTCTTCACCGCCATATCTTAGTGCTGACTACAGTCTCCCATATTTGAGCGTGGAAGTTTAATGTATTTTTGATCTTTATGACTTTGCGTATATATATAAAAAAAATAAAAAAATCTTCTTGAATGAAAACAAACTTCTTGAATGATTTATTAGTTTTTAATAATAGTGTTTTGTTATGAAAGATAATGTGATATAAAATAAGGAGAAAAAATAAAGAGAATTTTTTATGAATGTATGCATAGAATAAATACATGACACAGTTTGGATAACTTTGTCTATGTAAAGAGTGGTCAGGATTTGTCCTTACCAAAGATAAATCCATGGTTGTGGTTGTCCTGGCCAAACCTTTCTTCCGCACATGTGCTTTATTTTTGGAAGTTGAATGAGTAACCGGGTTTGCCGAATCGTTCTCTCTCCCTTTTTTATCTACTGTTTCTTGATATTCAAATCCTTCGTCTTCCTGCATTGAATCATTAAACATGGAATAAGTAGGTTCCATTTTTTAGGATTGTTGTCCAGATTTGTTTTCTCAGTAGATAAACCTAGGCTGTGGTGAATCCTACGGCACTAACCTCATCATGCGTAAGAGAAATATCAGTTTTTCTTCTTAAGGAAATTACTTTTCTCATAAACCTCATCATGTTAAGAGAAGACGAACGGAAACCAACTCTGAAAAATTCCGGTATGATTAGTCCTGTCAACCAAAGGTAGTTCATCTTCCGTCTCTCTCTTCTTAGAAATTTTTTAGGGATGGTAACAAGTTGGGGTTTTCTACGTTTAATTTTCGATTTCATGTTTTTTTGTTCACATGGGTAAACGCCCAAACGATGACAGCCGAAGAATGAACAAATGATTGTATCGCCCATTATTTCTTTTTTCTTCCTCTAACTTTTTCAGTCTTTGTCTTCATCGTCTTCCGAGAACAACTCTTAGTAAAATCACCTTCATCATATGGCTTCAGATCGTCTCGTAAATCTTCCCAAGAAGGAACGATTATGTTAAACCGTTTGGCTATATAGAGAGATTTGTGTTGTTTGTAAAGAGGTATTTGTTCGACAACCTAAATTAGACCTTGAAGCTTTCGGAGTTTACATTTTTTTTATGCTAAAGATTTCGCATTTTTTCTTTTCAGGTTCCCAGAATATGTTGTGCGGCAGTTTGACTATATTTGGTTGTGACTTTCTTGAAGTTCCATCGGATGTTTTGTTAGTCTTCGTTTTATTTTAATGCAGTTTATGTCGCAATAGTTAATTGTCTTGATCTTTAATTTGTCCAAGTTTCATGCTATCGTCCAGGATTAAACTATCATTCAATGAGAGAAATTGGGTTTACTGCTAACAAATTCTCATTCGTTGTCTTCCGTTTCCAATCCAATTCCAAGAAAAAAAGGCAGAATAAAATCAAACGTAGTTCATGAGTACATGATCTTAGGTCCCATGTGGGATTGACGTTGTGATGTTTTTACTGAAGATTGCTTGGATAGTGAAGATGGTTTTGATTCTGAGTTTTGTGTTTTTATTATTTTTTTTATATGCAATTATGTCTTTTGATGTATGAATTTCGGGACTAGCGAGTCTTCTAGGACAATGGTTGATATTGCCTACTGATGGCAATTTCGATTCAAAGTGAATACATGACCCGGTCTTTTTTGTTTTACCTTTCTTAGATTCACTATCACTAATTTTATTTATCTGCAGACAAACATATTATCAGTTAAAACCACAGTTGCACAAATTTTACAGGTTATAGTGGATAATTTTATTGTGGAGCATGTGGTTGAATTACCAGATCCTGAGCATGACTACAGTGTGCAATGTTGGGGAGATAAACTAAGCAAGAAGAAATTAGGAGAATCTCATTAAGAAGGTACGTAATTCAAGGGTTGCATTGCCATAAATGTATGTGGCTAACTAATATGATATTAGGAAATAATATATATGAGAGTCTATATTTAGGAGATATGTCTATGTTTAGAGTTTGATCTTAGTTAGGAAAGTAGTTTGAGTGGTCGACAAGTTTGTGACCAATATAAATTGGTTGTTAAGCCATAAGAATTAATACACCAAGATTATTATCAATGTAGTCTATTGCTTCCGTGCGTTTATGCTCTCCTCTCTCTTGCTCGATCCTTAACATGGTATCAGAGCAAGAGAGAGGAGAGCATAAACGCACGGAAGCAATAGACTACATTGATAACTGTGACAAAATATTCATCTCTGTTTAGAGAAGCTAAGAAGAACTGATGATGTGGTAGTTTGAACAGTGATCGTTGTGGTTTGCTCAGTTATTGTCACAGATGTGGCTTGTCTGCGAAGATTGACTAATAGCGGCTGCATCAATCTGATGGTGAAAATAATGAAAAAAAAAAGAGATGAATATGGGTACGTGAGATTGAAACACGAAATCAGTTGAGAACCGGCAGGTGGTGGAAATTGAGCTTGTTGTGATTGGAGCTGTAGTCTGTGAGAAGGTTTGGTTCGATCCATGAGTAGTACTATATTGTTGTTGCTCGTGTTATTTGTTGTGGTTAGAGGCTTCTAACAACAACGTTGGAGATTTAGGGTTTCACAACCCTACAATCAGAGTTGTTATGGAATTCTTGAGTATGCCATGAGCTTGCTGCTGATGATGATCGTGATAGTGATTACAAAGAAAGTGTTCGAGCTGGTGATAAAACTCGATGGAAGAGAAGAGAAGTTGCTGGTGTTGTGATGGCGTTGACGAGTTGAGTAACTTGCTTAACTATCTGTTAATGGAAGAACTAGAGAAACCAGGGACGTACCATACTGCTGCCCTAGATTTGTTGGGCATGTTCGCTTTCAAAGTTGGATACAAACTGCAGTGAAGAGAACCTGATGCCAAGATGGTCACAAGGTTTATAAAAAAAAAAAAAAAAATCTATGGATGTTACGTGTGAAGATGCAGAATTGTAATTGAATAATTGTCACAGTTGGACAGAAGTGTTACTGGAAAATAGTAACAGTCTGGGTGTTACAAAACTACAAGAGAACTGTTACAAATAAGGAATAGTGTGACTGAAGGAGGTCACAGTCGTTACAGAAGCGTAACGGAAGAAAAGTGTGACAGTTTTGTGGCAGAGGTATTGCAGAAAGCTGTTAAACATGTTGGAAGAAGTGAAGTATGGTTGAAGAGTTTGTGGCAGAAACTTGGAGATCCTACAAAGTGTGGCAGACTTTGTAAAGACGACAAGATTGTGAGAGAATCTTGATGAACAAAGAAGTGTGAAGGTTTCGCGAGAAGTGCGTGACTGGAACAAGAGAGAAGAAGAAACAACATTCATGTTGTGAAAAAAAAAAAAACCAATCACCAAGAGGTGATGAGAAAAAGAACAACAATAGTAGGTTAAAATCCTATGAGTTGTCGAGAGAGTACAAAAAGTATTCTATCGAAGAAACCAAGAAAACAAGAGTACAAGAAGTATTCTTACGAAGATGGAACCGAAATGTTCTAAAACTATGAAGATGGGACCGCAATGTCCTTAAACTAAAAAGATGGAACCTGTATGTTCTAAAACTACTATTGGGACCGAAAGCGTAATGTCCTTAAACTATGAAGGGGACCGAAACGTCCTTAAACTACGAAGAGGACCGAAAGATGTCCTTAAACTACGAAAATGGGACCGAAAGCGTAATGTCCTTAAACTATGAAGGGGACCGAAACGTCCTTAAACTACAAAGAGGACCGAAACGTCCTTAAACTACAATCTGAAGATTTTTTTTTTTCAAAAGCATTGAAAAAAAAAAAAAAAAAAAAAAAAAAAACCGAAGTTAAATTTCTTTGGTCCAAGATGGGCATTCGTGATCTACATGCTCCATCTTGAGGGAGGGTATTAGGAAATAATATATATGAGAGTCTATATTTAGGAGATATGTCTATGTTTAGAGTTTGATCTTAGTTAGGAAAGTAGTTTGAGTGGTCGACAAGTTTGTGACCAATATAAATTGGTTGTTAAGCCATAAGAATTAATACACCAAGATTATTATCAATGTAGTCTATTGCTTCCGTGCGTTTATGCTCTCCTCTCTCTTGCTCGATCCTTAACATATGAGTATTTACTACTTAAGTTTGTACAGGAGGCTTGCATCTTTTGATGGAATTCTTGATAGAACTAAGACCATCCGGGTAGTACTTGAGCAGCTGGTATAGAATTCTTGTTTTGGCTCACCAAGTAGGTCGGTTAATGGGCATCACAAATATCCCTCCAGGTGTTAATCAGGTGAGCTATGTCTTTTGTGAAAATTATGATTTTCTTATTACCACAAACATGCACTTGAATAAAGAAGAATCATTTTAATACTACTTTTCAGTATTCTGGTAAAGATCATAGCGGGGTAATCCCAAATTTGCAATTCAATCTGATGATACAAGTGTTCACTGGCTTATGGTTTGTTTCTAATTAAGCAGTGTTGTAAAGAAGTCTTGGATCAACACCAAGTTTATAGATGGTTTCAAATGGCTTATCGGCCCAAAATATATGATATTTCCATTCTCCGAACACAGACAGGCGTAACTTATGGCATCTTCGAATTTTTATCTTATTTATCATTTCTTATTGTTCCTATTAACATTTTTATTTTTGTTTACAGTTAACCCTAATGAGAAAATTGTGTTTTCAATGTAAGGGTTTCATGTTTTGGATTTGAGGTATTTTTTTTAGTTTTTAACTTGACTGCAGACTCTTATCTTTGCAAGGTAAAATGAAACTCAAAGTAAACAGGTGTATGGGCTGTGGCATGACCAGCATCCAAGAAATATATTCCAAAAAAGAAGCATTAAAAGGTTGCGGGGTGAAACAAAAGATTATGACAACTGATTTAGCATATCTGGAGATGTAAATTTCTCTCAGGTCCATGGATATGAATTATATGATATTCTCAAAACGGCTTCTAATGTACCTCGCTGATCATGAGATATTCAATTTCTGCCATTTCAAATTTCCACTTGCTGCAGTAAATGTATGTATATATTATCCAACTACAATTTCTCATTGTTTAAACCAAATATCCATCCTTTTGGCAGGTCCCGATTATCGACATGGGAGGAATTCGATCTAGGAAGTGCTCCTGTATACTCGAAGACCATGAATAGGTTCCCCATACTTCTAATAAAAACAAAGGGATTCATCTAAAGGTAACTGATTCAATTGACAATACAATTTTCATTGATTCACAGGGTCAGAAGCCAAGCTCTTCTGCAATCCCATAGCGAATGATCTGGTTCCAAATGAAGAATTTGGAATTGCATTTAATGGTATTAACTTTACACTTCCTATAATCAACTGTATAAATAATGTTTCTTCGTAAACTATGAGGTGGTTTTCATTGCTCAAATTTAGTAAACTAGAGTTTTGATATTTATAGGAAGTTTTAACAACCCATTTTGTATGGTGGTGAACCAAGGACTATGCTCAAGGAGACTTGCAGCAAAGTTGATCCTTCATTTTGCACCATCAACTGTGTTCTTAAAACATGGTTGGTAATGTTGAATCGTTTCATATTCCTTGACTTTGGTTGCCCCATACATATGTAGGAGTATATGGCTCTTTCCATGTTTTTCAGGTGTGTAGTTGTAAGCTTGATTATGACTCACAAAAGAAGATACGTGGGATATATAGTATAAAATCCAGTTCGAACGCTTTAAAGCATGGAAAAACAAACCCTAGTGAAGCAATAATTCTGCACAGTTGAAGAGAAATATACAATGTTTTATACTCCACTCATGTTGGGCCATTTAAGTTGATGCACTTGCTTCGCTTTACCTTTAATGCTATACACGACTGGTTGGGTTCTTTGATGCACATTAGTTGAACAAGCTAGAGTTCTCAAGGTTCCACAAATAAAATATTCATGTATCTTTGTGGACAAAATTATTGGTATTTCTGAGTCTGACTGCAGATTTAAATTCTTTTCGAGCGTAAATATAGTGGCATTGTATGTGTTTTATAAATTGTTTGAATAAGGTAATTGCCTAATTGGCAACAGATAAAAGCTTTCATTCTGGTCATTTTGCGATGTGTGATGTTAAAGAAGCTTATTAAGGTGGACGGATGTTGAAGAAAGTATTGGGCTATGAAGATTCTTAATCAATATTTAGCTTTTGTTTAATCGTTATTAAAAAATTATTAGAATCAAACAAGCATCCATTGTTAGGTGGCAGTTGTACCCAATAAATTAGTCTGTCCAGATTAGTTTAAGGGTGCATCTGACACGAGTTAAAAATGTTTCTAGGCTGATCCGGTTCCAATCACTTGGATCTATTTTGTGTGGATGCCTAGAAAGAAGGGCAAATTATCAAACTAACCAACTTCCGCTCATATAATTAATAAACCGGCCAAAAAAATTTAATCTTTTATAAAATGGCATTTCCGTTAAATTTGACACTTGGACCCACCAAATTGGTCTACTCAATTGACTAAGTCAATTATTCATGGTATAAAGACCATTTTATCCTTACAAGTGCATACATTAAAGAAAACAGTACTACCTCTTCTTCATTTAAGTATGTTGTTATTGCTATTGCCATCAAAACCAAAACAGGTAAATCTGCTCAAAAACCCATTATCTAATCTTGTTCTTCATCAACAGCAATAGGGTCTTCTCATTTACATCATCATCAACTTCTTCTTCGTAGTCAATTAGCTCAACACATTCATACAAAACCTTTGCTGCATCATCAATTGTTTAGTTCATCCAATTTAATTCAAGCAGCACCTGCTACATCAGATCTTCAACCAACCCTGTGAATCTCAATCGACGGCACAAACTCCTAATTACAGATTTTGTTGTTCGACTACGGTTATAAAAGTTGAAATTAAAAGATGACGAAGAAGGGAAATTGTAAATTGAAGCAATATGGGTCTTTGATTTGAGTATGTACATCAAACCCAGTGTTTATTTATCTTCGTATTATTCATATTAGATGGTTAATTGTATTAATGTTTACATGGAGTAAAAATCGAATTTTAGGGTTCTTCAAAATTGGGGGTTTATTGATTTATGACTATTTGGTGTTGTTGGATCTGATCTTGGTTTGTAATGATCATTTGATGGTATCTTGATAAAGTAAGGTCGTGATTTGTAGCTTGGTGGTTTTGCTTTGTTGCTATGGGTGGTACTGGATAAGCATCGAATCATGGTGATGAAAAGTATTGCTTTGTGTTTTGTTTTTGGTGATGGGGTAGTGATGAAATTGATTATATGATCTTTTATTCATACCATATAAATCAATCAAGTTGTTTTGCTACTGCGTGAATTGAATGGTTGTAATTTTATGTGGATATAAATTTTCATTTTCAGTTGAATGAATTTGATATTCTGGATATTTTTAATTAGAATTGGTTTTGTAGAGATGTATCGTTTGAATTTTGAGATGAATCGAAGGAATTGAAGGTCGGGGAAGAAGAAACAGGAGACGAATTTAGGTTAGTCAAAATTTTAGGGGCTTTTAAGTCTTCTACAACTGGTGCGTTTGAGATAACCGGTGTCACCCGTTTTTTCAAAAAAACGGGATGGAAAATGTCAAACTTGGCCAGTTTATAAAACAATTTCAAAAAACGGTCAGCTTGTTAAATTATGTACAAAAACTTGGTCACTTCATAAAAAAGCCCAAAACTAAAAGATTACGTAAAAACAAAAATCCATTCCGTGCCGTTACGGCACGGGTTAACCCTAGTTATATAGATAGAAGACTTGGCGTCCAAGATATGTAAATCATAATCTTAGACACGAAAGGCATCTTAGTAAAGTTTATAATATATATATATATATATATATATATATATATATATATATATATATATATATATTTTTAAACATGACTTAAAATTGTGCAAGTGAGAAACATACCTGTTACTAGCACGGGTGAAAAACTAGTTATTGTTCTCTATATAATAATAGAGTTTTTTCGAGCGTTCTCATTCATTGGAGCTCCTGGTTGATTCTTGTTTTTGGTTGATTCTCGCTTTTGGTTGATTCTGGCCCCACTAATTTTTCCTAATTTATTTATCTGGCCCCACGAGATTTATTTTATTGGAAAATAAATATTTTATTAGATAAAAAAATTGTTTACAAAAATACAATGTTGCCAAAAATAAATTAATACAAAACTCAAACACACAATTTCATCGTAAAATCAAAAATTAAATCAATCGCATAATTAATGAATAAATTTTTTTATCTAATGTCCAATGTCTGGTTGCATTTCTCAGAATTAGGAAAAATAAAACTAAAAATAAAATTACAATTTCAAATAAAACTAAATAAGATTACAATTTCAATGAGAATTAGGAAAAGTAAAATTGATCAAATAAATAAAATAAAAATGATTATGGGTACTAACCTTTGAATTTGACGTTGTATCTTTCTTGCAAATAAAACTTTTAGTGACCCTGTCAAAAAGTAGAGAATTACAAAATTGATTAAAAAAATGAAGCAGTCATTGAAATCTCAAGCAAACAAATATTAAAACTAGCATACAAAAATTCAATTGAAAACAAAATACTAATAAACCTCATTTTCACATTATTTTTCTTAATTTTTTTCATACCATAATTAAAAACAAATTAAGTCTAAAATAAAAAATATATGACAATAAAGACGATTTCTAAAAAGTGTTAAGTATTTTTCTTAAAATAATCTCTATTCCTAACAATATTTCAAAGAATAAATATGGCTAACAAAAATAACCGTGGTTGCCCAATATTATTAAAAATGCATAAATTTAAGACTCAAATTTAATACTATTTCCAAAATATCTTCTTCTATTATGGAATCATTCATAACAATATTTCAAAGAATATATATGGGTACCAAAAACAATTGTAATTGCCCAAAATTATAAAAAAAAATACATAAATTTGAGACTGATTTGATATTATTTCCAAAATATTTGTCTTGTATTATGGAATCGTCTTCTATTTATGGAGAATCTGGGCATTGTAAAACACTCCACCAAATTCCCGGATTAGCAACAGCAAATCGTAACGGTTTTCTGTCCGTTACAAAGTTTCCGTTACAACTGTCCGTTACAAAATATTCGTAACAGTCAAGTCGTTACTAATGTTTCGATATTGTGTAACTGATAGCAGCCGTTACGAATTTTCTTATAGGCGTGCCAGCCACACGCTTGGTCACACCTGGATCGTAGCACTTGTAATTTGTGCGTGTGTCACTCACACGCGTACTATTATTTTTCCGCCCAGTATGGGTAATGCTAGAGGATATTTCCTACCCTGTCTGTGCCATTTACATGCGTGATATACTAGAGAATATACTAGATGCAGATGAATCATTTTTTTCGTTTCTCGTTTTCTTTCTCTCTTCTTTTATGCTCTGCCTCTCTTCTCTTCAAACCCTAAATTGAAATCACAGAAACCCTATTGAAATTATTAGCCAAGAAAAGCTTAGATTTGTATTAGGAGTGAACTGAAATCACGATTATTCTCAAAAAATCTCTTGTTTGTTCATCATTTTTTAGATCTGTATTAAGTTTCAAAATATGTTCATCTGAAAGAGAAAAGATAAACCCTAGAAACCCAAACAAATCTGTAATCGGATTGATCCATTGAAGTAAATAGGTTAATATTTATATAAATTCATTCAATTTCTGTTAATCCTAAAAAAAGATATTAAATTTGATTCTTCGGATTTTGGTTTGTCAATTTTTCAGGTTTGTGATGAGAATGATGTTGATATTATTACTTCCAACGTGTTCCAACATTATCGCATCCTCTAAGTTCAATTTCTTAATTTAGTTTTCTTTCCCCTGCTGATTTAGGGTTTAGATATGTGGATCTGGGTACTTAATGATCTGTTTCTGGATATATTTTTTTTTCTTTTCTATGTTTTAGTGTGGCTGGTGGTAGTGTTCGTATTTGAGGCTTGATGTTCTCTGGTGGAGTTGCAGCAGCTTCGGCGGGAGGTGGTTTTGTAGGGGGTTGAGTAGATTCTGAAGTAGAGGTTAACACAATTTTTGGCATCGATGGACTTACCAATCAAAACCCTGACAAATCATGAGGTAATTTAATTTCTGATAATCCTTTTTTATTGTTGTTGTTTTGGTTGTATGTATGGAGGATTGTGAAGTGTGATACTGTGTGTTTAATGTCGTTAATTTTGTTCAACTGGGGGGCAAATACTTTTTCTCTATTTATGTCTCTAAAACTAAATCGAGCTGCAATCTAAATCTCTTCCCCCTTTCTTGATCCCTTCCGTTTCACTTTTAGATCGTCAATTCATCATATTTTTTTCCTTTTTTTTCTTTGATTATCAGCCCAACAATGAAATTATTTGGTAAGAATATTTCCGTGTTATTTCAATACCCATTTTGTTATGGGTTCCTTTAAGAAAACTGTTATTAGTGAGTACGTATCGATATTGAAAATTGCTTTATTTTGTTTTTTGAGGGCATTATTCTAATTTTGTTGATTCGGAATTGTTTTGTTCTTTTGAACATTATTACCTGTAAATGCCTAACAAAACATCGCTGTTTAATTTTATTTTATGAATTGATTTTCCATTTAAAATGTTTTTTGTTAACTTTTAGGACAAATTTTGATTCACTTTTTGGTTTCATTCTTAGATGATTGCAAGGTAATGCTTCTGTTAATACAATCGTGCAAGTCCAAGAATTATCAAGCAACAAAAACAAGATTCTCTTTTGGGATTTGAAGTCCAATAATCATCAAGTACCAAAAATGAGATGCTCATGACTTACTGCATCGCGGTGTTCACTACACAGTAATACAAGATTTAATGCCTGAAGTGAAATTCAGAACAACAAGTAAGTGGTCTGAATACATGTACCTCTTTCTAACATTTTTACTGATTAAGAAAGTAAACATATGTGTACATTTCATGTATCACTGTTCCGTGCATGGCATTGATCGAGTTTTCCTATGTACATATGCAAAAGTCACCTCTTTCAGTATCTTCCAAGAAGACTAGAATTATATAAAAACATTTGATGTACATTTAAGAGGTACCTTTTAATGCACAACTGCTTAATATAAGGTGAAATTGGGTTGATATTAGTATGTTATTGTCAAGTACCAGGGAAAATTTCTGCTCCTAACATTAGTCTATGCTACTACTCTAATGTTGGATATTAGTAAATAATAAAAAACGGGTACCCTGATTGAAAGAGGAAAGAACCGTGAATCTGAAATTTTATATGGTGAAAATTAACTAAATCCATTTTTTTTTCTCCTTAGAAAAGTTAACAAAGGATCCCATCAGTTCATTATAGTTGTGGGATCCAAAAACAGCACTTCTAAATGCAAGATCAGAAAAGTTAACAAAGGAAGCATATTTCAGGAACAACTGATTTTGTATTTAGAAAAAGTTCAATTACATAAGTGCATTTTTCTTATATAATAAGGTCAAGGTCATACCAAAAGAGGAACAAATGTACTCAGTATCTTATATATGATGAACTTGAAACTTTTCGTGTAAGCCAGTGTTGTAGTATTCATTCAGTATCTTATGATAAGCTATGAAGATTATCACAGATGCATCTTATTAATGTAAGCCAAAGCTATAGTGTACTCAATACTTTAATTCGATACGGTTTTTATGGTTCTCCTATCTTAGTTTTGCAGGGATTTTCTTTTCTCTATTTTGATGGTTCTTATAATGCACAATGCAGGTTTCATTCTTTTTTGATGGAAAACGATTTCTCATGCTTAGTCTAGGCCCCATGTAAAGAACCGAAACTTGGCAAAGTTCGCAAGTATCAATCTTGTTTAATGTTATTAACCCAAAGATAAGTTGTTGACATTACAAGTCACTCGATTTATTTTTTTCGTTGTTCTTGGCAGTTTTTTTCGGAGATTAAAGACATGCCAAAGTTATATTGACCATGAGGGCCTTCTCAACAATCTCTTTCAATAGCTACTGCGAAGCATCACAAACGATGCATCCTGCCAAGTAAATACATTTATCCCTGGTCCAGAAGCATCTATACTTCTTATGTTTTTGAGGCATTTACCTAAGCTTTCGAATCTGTTGTGCAGTTGGGGAGACCATGCATGCTTCCAGGAAATATCATGTTATATTTTGATCATTTCTTCTCTTCTAGTACTTTCTTAAGTTGGTTCTAATGAGAAAGTGTTATTTACAGGGCAAAAAGTCTGCAGGTATCTCTGTGTTCGATGTGACAATGAACCCGCTCCTTGGACAAGGTTCTTTATCTTTTCTTTTCATTATGTTTTGGTTTCTTTCGATGGCTCTCTAATAGCATTCCTTTTCTTGTAAGGATTACTATGTGCTCTGTTGTGTAATAGGTAAGATGTCTTATGTCCAAACTTGATCTTATTTTAGGTGATATTGTTTTTTCCAGGTGTTTGAACCATTCGGGCCGTGGAGCTGGTGCCTCTTGACCAGGAGACTGGACAGTGCAAAGGGTTCGGTTTTGTCGTCTTGAAGATGCTAGAACTGCTCAGAGTTTGAATGGGAAATTCGACATTGCAGGAAGGATCATCAAGGTGGGCAACTACCTTTTTTTGACTGAACTTAGGAACTTAGTAGATTTTTATGTATTCCCTTAGAATTTGATAATTAACAACAAAAATTCGTACTTAGAAGAATTTTGTTCTTTTTTTATATGAGTTAATTGAATGTGATTTGAATTGATTGAAGAAGTTACTGTTGATTGTGGATGATGAATGGATTGAATGGTGTTTGCAGGATAATTGATATTCCGGCATATGTCCGGCAGAAAATGAACTGCCGGTCAGCCTTGACCTGGTCAAAATTATATTGACCAATTTGGACCAGGTCAAGTCTGACCGGCAGTAATTTTTCTGTTGTTATGAAAAAGTTCGTAACGGCTGTAAGCTGTTTCAAACTTCCGCGGCTTTAAGCTGTTACAATGTGCCAGGTAGTAACGGCTTGAGCATGTTACGACAGCGTGGTTACAAAAAATTCGTAACGGCCCTAAGCTGTTACCACGTGGCAAAGTAGTAACGGTCCTCAGCTGTTCGAGAGCCGTTAAAACTAAAATTCGTAATGTCCACAGTGCCGTTACAGAAAAAATGTAACACCCACTTTTGCAACAGGCGAAAGCCGTTACAACCCGTTTTAGTAGCGGCTCATCTCTGTTACGGATCCCAGAATTTGGTGTAGTGAAAATCTATATAAACTCTCATCGTTTCCACAATTGTTTTTTTTCTTCTTCCGTGCTTTTATTATTTTGTTTGTATGTATTTTTTGTTGATTAATTTTTTTTTTGTTGATTTTTTTTTGTGGTTGTTTTGTGTATGTCCTCGCAGGTGATGATTAAACAATGAACTGGGGTTTTTGGGTTCACTTTTAAGGTGATGAATCTTTTCCTTTTAATTATTATTCTATATTTTATGTTGGTTTTGATCATACCTCGCAATGAATAATGAAGCCATGAAGTTAAACCTTACGTTTAGTTTGGTATTCTTTTTCCTAAACTAAATATAAACGATCAATCTATTAATTTGGCAGCATAGGAGAAACCCCAGGCATCTAAAAGATCAAATACCAATGCATGTTGTGTCAATGTCGTGTAGGTTAAAATCTCTTATCAACACACTGCTATTAATCTCTGATTTCGTTTATATATAGTAGACACAGGTACGAGTATCATTATGGAAATTAGCAAATAGTGGAGAAACACAGCGTCACCAGCCACAGACACCATCCAAATACGAAGCAAATACCGGGAGAAGAAAAAAAAGAAGAAGCAAACATCAAAAAAACAAAGAAGAAGAAGCAAACAAATAACTCTAAGATGGAGATGGGCACTACTCAGTAGACAGAACTACTTATTTGCCTATCATATTTTTGTGATTTTTAAGAGACATTTTTTTTAAAGCATACTCTTAAAACTATTTAGTCTTTGGTATAATCAAATTGATTGTGCTATCACTTTTTAAAGCTTATTCTACCAAAATTTTGGCACACTCTTTCCTTGGTAATTAACATCTGCTATCCACTTCTCAATGGTTTTGGGACGTGGAGGTTAAATAGAGCTAGCGAAATTTTGAAACGAATTTGGTTAGCCTTAGTAATATGTTTTGATTTTTAAAAAATGCTTGATCCATGCATGCATGATTAATGCGATGAGGATAATTGTGTGCATCGATCAAACCTGGAAGTCAATTTTATTTTTTTATTAGCTTACGCTTAGTTCGACCTCTAAAATCCGAGCAACCACTAGAATAAAAAAACTCAGTGAGTCTATCGTAGAGTAAAAACAAATACGCAGATGTTATTTTCATATTAAGAATCTTTTAATAAAAATAGATGCTACTAATGGCAAAAAAAAAGAGAAAGAAATTTGAGACATATATATCATGACAATATAAAATAAGTATAAAATAAATTAATTTTAGCAATTACAAATTTTTTAGGTATAATATATATATCAAATTAAGTAGAAAATATTTATAGAGAGAAAGTAAACAAAAAATATTCTCTATGTATCAAATTAGGTATAATATATTTTTAGATAATATTATTTACTTAATTAGTTTGGAATTTATTTTGTTTGAGTTTCATGACTAAGTATTTTGAATTAATGGGCAAGATTATTATTGACACTTTTAATTTATCTACCATTGAACGTATACGATGTGTTGGCCTCAAGTTTCCATGCAACTTTCATTGTTTATCAAGGCCTTCAGTGTTGAGCATGGTACACTTAATCATAGACCATTTTCATAAATGATGATACCAAGTGCATGTGCTCCTAATGCAGTAGTCTTAATGTATGGGAAAAGGATTTTGATATATGATGATACCGGGTGCCATTATATCGTCGAATATTCCTATTTCCTACAATGGATGCTATGCAATTATTCACGTTACGTGAATGCAAGAGTTGATGTAAATAGGATATTGACATGTCTAATAGATCAATGGTGAATGACAAATAACATAAAAATTACATTCATTTTGTCAAATATATTTTTGTTTACCAAGACAAAAAAGAAATGAAAGAATGCTTTACATCCAAGGTAGTAGTTAACATAGACAAAGATAACATTTTTACAGCAAGGACAAAGAAGATGTGAAGGAATGCTAAAAAGATATTCCTTTTGATTACAATGTCTCCCTTAAATTTTTTTTGTGTCCCTTTTTGGTTCATTTTATTTTTGTGCACACCAACTAAGATATTAACTTATTGGTTAGGAAGAAAAAGAAATTTTAATATTATTTATAAGAGAAAATTCTAATCACTACTTCAAAACGAAAGAAGAACTACCAATAGAGCTAATTTGATCCTACTATTGAGGTCTTTCAACACTCCTTCACCCCAAAATCTTTCATACATTCAGTTTGTCATGTGAAAAAGAAGGCTAAATGGCAAACAATTATCGGCCACACAAAGTATAGAATCTTTTAATAAATTTTAAACTTAAAGTCCCTCCTTTCGGATGTTTATTATTTTATTTTTTTATTTTTTTTTTATTTTTTTTTTGGCAAACGGCTCATTTGCCATCCAGTGTAACTTTTACATTTTTCTCATAGTAGCGTGTCTCCTTCATATGACTACCCATAGGAATACTCTAATAAGCATCCAATATTCCATAAGCAAGAAACCGATCGTACGGGTTAAAAGCTGTATCAAACTCGAATTCTAGAATTTCGGGCCCCACAAAAAAAATTTAAACCAGTAGGAAACTTTTGTTTTTCACACATCAGATTTTCTAACCCCGAAACTTTCATTTTTTCACACCTCTAATTTTGCATATTTTCAACCCCATTTCTCTCTCTCTTTTCTCAATGAAATACGTTTTTCCCTTTACAAAACCATAATCATCCCTGTCGCCTCTCTTCTCTCCCTGATCCTCTCTCTTTTTTACCCGTCATTATTCTCCCATGTTGTAGGTGTCGATTGATTTCATTCTTTGTACAGGTTATCAGTCTTTGTGTATTTCTGTAGGCATTGATTTCATACTTCTCAGCAGTCGCTCTCGGCTCTCTCTCTCTTTTATTCGCCGTTTCATCTCTCATTTCTCCCCTAATGAAAACTGGTTTGTTATCAGTTTTTTTTTTCATAGTTTTGCTGATTTTTATTTTTTCTGTTTGTACTGTAGGTGAGAGAGGAAATCCTGTTTTCTACTTTGGTGGAAAAGAACACCAGGTAAAATTAGTCTTCGGTGAATTTTTTTTTCGATTTTTTTTCTTTTGTTGGACTGTTTGCAGGTGATTTCATCAGTTCGACCAGATGTGACTTCTCTCTATATAGACTATGTATATATATCTGTCTCAGATGTGATACTGTTTCTCTTATTCTTGATTTGGTGATTATATATGATTTCATTTGATTAATTGGGTGATTTTTGTATTATTGCAGATTGATAAAGATATCAAAAACATTAATTGTACAAGAAGAAATTGATAAGATTCAATCTGAGACATAATCGAGGTGACTATTTCCTTGCTAATCCGTCTGTAGTTAAATAAAGTATCAATTGATTTTTGAATAATTCTTTGATCTTTTTAGAAGAACAAATTCTGCCGCACCGTTAAACACAAACGAGATAAATTTTTGCAGTACTGCTTGGCATGCAGCTACAATGTCATGTCTGTATTATCAGTAAGCGGTAATGTGAAATATATATATTTCATTATCTCAATGTATCAAAATATATGCCATAACATAATGATCTCAGTATTACTTAATGTTGGATGCCCAATAGATATAGTTGGGATTTACAGGTTGCTTGCTCATTAGATTAATCTATTAATTAAACAAGCTTTGGTTTAGATGAGAATCATCTTTAACAAGATCATTAAAGATATATAACGATCTCCAAAAGGGTTGTACAGTATAACCTCTTATGTTATTCTTTGTGGAAGGTAGAGACCACAAGCCAAATATATTTGTATTCAAGATCACATCTGCTGGAGTATGTCTTAGTATTAGTAGTATATGGAATTAATGAAAATTTGGGCATGATAGTTTAACTACAAAGACACCCATGGTCAAATAATCGGTTGATCTTTTCAAAATAGTTCAGCCACTGCCATTGACGATTTTGAGTACAAAGTCATGTTATTTTCTCGCTTTGCTGCTCTTTTGGTGCAGATAAATGACTTTTTTTAGATGGCTATGATCTCGCATGGATGATACTTAACAAAGTATGTTAAAGAAGACAAAATTGTTAACTGAATCGGGTTATTGTTTGTACATCTAATCTGCGTTGCTTTTGAAAGCGGTCATTGTTTGTAATTAGAAGAATCTCCATCTAAGTATTGCCAAATCTGATGCAGTTGAGTTTATTTATTTATTTTATTTTATTTTTGGAAAACAGGGGCGTTATGTGAAATAAGTTTAAGGTGAGATTGATTCTTTTTCGTTGCATTTGATGGTAATTTTGCAGGATGGGTGTAGGAAGAATCACTGGTGTAGGTCAGAAATTTGTGTTAATTAAAAAAAAATCGATAAAGAAATTTGATCAAGTGTGCTCTGTTCTTCAATTTTTTCTAATTTTTTTGTTTGATCAATTTCTCCGGCACTCGATAGATAATACCTGGGGGTAAGAAATTACAACTATACCCCTAGGTTATCGGATGTCGGATATTAACCTAAAGGAAGAAGCCTATTCCGATTCCGATAAGAGATATTATCCGATAAATTATCCGATTTCGATATTCGATATGTCGGATTAAATCCTATAGGATGTCGGATTATCGGAAACGGGTCTCGAATTTCGGCTATCCATTGCTAACCCTAAACACAACAGTAAAA
This sequence comes from Papaver somniferum, assembly GCF_003573695.1. Classification (NCBI taxonomy): domain Eukaryota; kingdom Viridiplantae; phylum Streptophyta; class Magnoliopsida; order Ranunculales; family Papaveraceae; genus Papaver; species Papaver somniferum. Next base: position 148,149,709 of record NC_039365.1, on the reverse strand, counting down.
GCACCATTTGTACAAGGACTGCTCATTAAACATTTGAGGATTTTTTTCTTGAATCCCGCATTTGGCTAGGTGGAACTCATCATTATTGGGGGGTGAACACAATAGATAGGGAGGGGATAGTTGGCATGTTCTTTCCTACTGCTAAGTTGCCATGGAACTCTAGTTGTTGGTGCTTAAAATGACTGTTTTAGGTGAAAATGGAATCAATAGGCTTAAATAGGTTGGTCTGATGATTGTAGTTAGTGGGTTAGTTAATATGAAATGTGTAGGTCTTCTTTTAGATTACACTTACTGTCTTCATTTTTGATAAATGGTTCTCTTCTCTTACTCTGACTTGAATGTTTGTGTTACTGTGTAGTGTGTACCATGAGGCTATGGAAAGACTGCAGTTGATGCAACATGCAAGCAGCGAAGCAAGAGCACTAGCAGTCTTCCATTACCCATTGGCATTTTATTTATTTTGGTCATGTTCTGCATTTGTATATGACTATGTGGGTTGTCTTTGTACTTCATTTTTATGTGTGAGACTGAGAGACTGAATTGAACTCTATTTTAGAACATTTTGAACGTGTACGAAGACAGAAGAAGACATTTTTAACACTGAATTGAAGTATTTAATTCTGTTTTTCAGTTTTTTTTTTCTTCCAGAAACCGGATTTTATCGGAATTTTTTCCGGATATCCGATAACTTAGCCTAACGGAATCAAATTAAGATTTATGTGAGACTTAACGAAAAAGTCTTCTTTCGCGAGAACAATACTCCGTGGATTGTAAGCTAAACAAGTTAGTCGGTTTGAACATTTCAATAATGAATGAACGACAACTTGCTGTATGGATTAAGCAAATGGATGCGGCCGAACAACAACAACTGCCTGATCAAGTCCACGAACAAGTCTGTAATACTCCGAAACTTTTTCTCGGGCTTGAGTATGCCCACAAGTCAAATTCCTCGCTTAGGATGCCTAAAGCATAAGCACTCGAATGTATTTGAACTTCTAAGTTGCCTGAATCATAGTTAGTAGTGCCAAAATAGAAAATTCTGCTTTGACTAAACTTTTGGGTGCCTTAATGGGAGTCACTACATGCACCAAGACACCACATGTCCTGCACATGTTGAGTAGGAAGGGCATCAGGGCATTTCGGTAATTTTTGAGGTTAAAACAAAGACCAAGAGAAGAAATAGAGGGCTCAAATTCTTCTTCTACTTTTTATCTTTTTCTCCTCTCCCCTCAACCCACTGAAAATGGGAAAAATATGTTTGTTCGATCTCATCATTTGATGCATGCGTTGATTTCAAATACAAACATTCATGTCTCAAATTGATGAAAAAAGGGAGGGATCTTTTTGTTTGTTTTACCATCTTTCCGTTTTTTATTCCTAAAAATCCTAAGGAAGAACATTAGAAAATTCATTCATGAAAGTGAGGTAATTATGTTTGAATTTGATCTAAATTTGGTTCTTCGAGCTATTAGCGTGGGGGAATTAAAGGTGGGGATCATCTTCTCTTAAGCTTTTGTCAAGTTGATTTTCATTCAAATGATATGCTGCACTATTTTGAAGAAATTGAATACTGATTTTGGTGTTTTACTTATCTAAAACTTCGGGTAAATTGTATGGAACATCAATTTCATGTGTAGATGTCGGGTATCAAGTATTTTGAAATTAGGGTTCTTCATATAATTTTGGGGCTTTTAATAAGAATCACGTGCTTCTGCAAATATATGAATTGGGTACTTTAATCTCTTACTGGATTTGTGTTTACCAAGCTCTTGATGAGAAACTTCATGATTTGATTTTATTTCCACTTTGTGAACCCTAGAATTTTTATTTTAGTTTTACTGATATCTTGAAATCCAGCCGTTGGAATATGTTGAATTTTTTAGTATGTCGTGCATTATTGGGTCATAATGATACTCCGAAAATTTCATGAAGATCAGGTCCCGTTTTCTACTGAAAATATTGCTTAATCTATGACTGCATTCTGCAGATTTCAGATTCTGAACAACCAACTGAACTTAGTGTCTTCTCATTAATTATATATTGGATGAAGCTGAAGTTTTAGTATGTGATTTTATACTTTGGTGGTAACCTGCTGTAAAATTTTCAAGTGAACCTGATCAGTGCAAGTCCCCTAAAGAGTAAGATATCCTGAGCTGAATTCTGTATGATGATTCTGTAAACAGTCAGCTTGTTTTGTGTTTATCTCCTTATTGAACCGTTACATTGCTCTGAAATTTTAGTATATTATGGTATCCGGAGTGGTAATGACACTGTTAAGTTTTTGAGACGATCACGTAGCGTTTACCACTGAAAAGTCTAGATATACAGTAGTTGAACTTTGTAAAGTTGTCACAGTTTTGTTTATGTCCAATGCGACGATAGATAGTGAGCATATGAACCTGTTATGATGTCTGAAGAGGTTAGAGAACTATAATAAATAGTGCAGGGCGTATATGGGTTGCGTTATACTGAATAAGATGGTTTTGTTACTAGTTAATGAATGGCTAGGGCTAGAAAATCAACAAGAAAATTGTTGGTGGTTTTTGTGAATTGGTTTGAGAAACCAACTTATATCTTACTAGATGGATGGATGTAAAATTGGTTTGAGTTTAATTGTTCAATTCAAAACTTCAGAAGGTAAAGTTTAAATGATTGATATAGAACCCCAATGAAGCGCGAAATAGAAAAAGACTTTGTTCGAGTAGTTTCTCATACAGTGCATTTTAAGGTCTTTCCTTTAATCGGACTTAGTAGCTCTGGGGTTTCTCTTCAGTTTCTCTTGATTTTAGGTACTTGAATTCCACTTGAACCATTTTTGGGTTGACTTTATGCTATATGAAGTCATGGCGTTCCTACGAAATTGAACTAACTCAATGTTTTATACGTAGTAGACTAAGATGCCCAATTGTTAAAGTGGTATTCAGAGGTTTTTTTGAGTATTCGTTTTCCATCTAAGATATGGGAATTTCTTATAGTAATTTTGTTGGATTTATGGAATAGTTGTGGGAGTCTACTGTGTAGGTTTTCTTGTTCTAAGAAACTCTTATTGTGATTTCTAAATTTCAATCTCATGACTCTTATTGGGATTTCTAAATTCCAATCTCATAACGTGTTCCCGAGACTTGGGTCTCATAAGCATTTGGTGTGCCATTAGTAAATCTCATATTTATGGAGGACCGGTTGTATTTAAGTTTACTTGGTATAGAACTGGGTGAGACTGATTTGTAAGATATTGGTCTTTAATGATATTTGTTAAGATCTTGACTCTTTATAAATGATGTTGATGGCATTTGTGTTGTGCTAGTGTATCGATAATAGCGGGATGAATTTGTCTATTGAACGATCTTCTATAAATTTCCAAGCAGGGTACAAGGATTGGTTCTAAGAAGTTTAAATATGTAGTGTGGGATTTTCCTTCTTGACGTGAACATATCCTTGTGAACCATCTTGCTAGTGGTAGTGATTGGTGTTGGGAATATATTACTCAATTCATAACCTACTAAAGTTAGCTTAAGTCTAGATATATTAGGTAGTAAACTCTTAAGCTCATCCAAGCTACTCAGAAAGATTAAAGATTGAAGATTACATGAAGAACTTCATCAAAGGTTGGTAAAAAAGATAGATTTTCATTCAGATTGCTTTTGAAAACACAACATCCATATTAGTTTGTATGCTATTGAATGCGCAGGTATGTCATCAATTACTCCAGGTTTGAATGCGCAGTCAACAGCATACAGGCGGTTTTGCTATTGAAAACACAACATCCATATTAATTTGTATGCTTATGGAGACTGCCTTCAGATTCCTATTAGCTTCGGAAAATCCATCGATACCAAACACAGTTCTGTCTCTTAAAGCCATGTAAACAAGTATTTTCAAGAAACGTAGTAAGAGAGAAAATACAAGTAAAATCATCTATATTTTCTTCTCAGTGTTTCATTACGAAGATTATGATCAAGAGATGGTATATTTATCTGAATATCTGCATAGGGAGTGGAGAGCAGAAACCTGTACTTCTAACTTATGTTTACTCTTTATCATTTCCCTGGAGTGACATATTCAATCATTACCATAAACATTCCACAGATCCTCATGTGAGAAAGATAACTAATGGTGAAAACCTAAAATAAAAGTGAGCAAAAAAAAGTAATACCTCGAATATCGTTTACTTTGCTAGATGAATAATGAAGACTTGCTATTCTCCTTCCGAACCTGACTCACATTCTGCACTATCCTCGTCATCATCGTTGAACTCCATCTCTTCTTCCTCGTCATCATCGTTGAACTCCATTCCATCTGTCACTAAGTTAAATTCACCATCTTTATTGCCTGTTATTAGGTTCACACCTTTCCCACGATAAAGAATTCCAGTTCTCATTACATAATGATATTTTTTTCGGATACTAGCTAGTGGATGCTCGTCTACCAACTTTCCACGACTATATCCCTCCTTGAGAGTAATTGTGGTTGTCTTGCACTTCAAAGAAAGGTAGAAAATACCAGGGTACCTAGTAAAAATTCGAGTAAACTTATGAGGAAGATTCATTTCTTCCCTCAAACACCTCAAGTAATTCCTCTTTGAATGGTCAAGCTCAAAAGCTCATGCAAAACTCCTACAACTCTTTTCTCCATAAGGTCACTATTAGGGTTGATATGTGCTGAATCTTCATAAGGTGAGATGTACGGTAGTTTTTGGAAATCATCCATCCAAGCCCTAACCTTCTTTTGAGCCCCATAACCTTTTGGAAAACTCATTGGAAATGCCACTGATGTTCCTCCACTCTTGAAATGCCTATACGCCTCGCTGGACTCTATACTCTCGTTTGCTCTCTGCAATACGGACACCGCATATTCATCTCTCCATTGAGCAAGACTTAAGGATGAGGCCCCGTTTGACGCCTTAATGACCTGAAAGTGATCTGGGTATTTAGGAATTAGGGTTCTATCAAAATCATCTGCCAACCCCAAATCCCATTTCAAAGGCTGAAGTGATTGGAAGGGAATTGTCCTAGGTTTCAACATCATTAGAAACCTAGTGAGCCTCTCAACAGTATTAGCCTCATGGGTCTGGTGTATATTTTGTTCTTGGGAATCCAAAAGCTGAGCTGTATCAGTAAGACGGAAACAAGGGAGACTAGGCCAACGAGTGTGAGGGAATTCATCAAATAGAGTTGGATACCTACGCATGAACCGAAGGACTGGAACAGTGAGACCCAGTAATTTTGGCCAGTCGGAAACAGTTTTCGCAGTTATGAAGCCGGTTGAGGATCCTTTAACAGCATCTTTGAGAAGACATGCAGCTTTGACATCGGTTTCTAAGTTAATTATATGGTCGAGACCTTTATTCTTAGCCCATTTTAGTCTGACTTTTACTAATCCTCGTGTTTGGATATGCTGATGAAGCTGGGTACTAAATGAAGACTGAAATTTAAGTAGACATACCATAGTGTTTCTTCTCAAGTTCATGTTGGGTATCAAGAAAATCTCTTTCACAATCTTCGGACCCCCACGTACACGGCTCCTTAATTCAGATTAAGTCAACAAACCAGAATAAGAGCTGCTGCGGATCCGTCAATTCACCTGATGATATTAAATATATGTCAAGAACTGTAAGCAAGAAAAAAAAAAAAAAAAAATTCGACCACACAAATGAATAGAAAGAAACACTAGAAACCCATTATAATGATCAAGTAAATTTCAGTTGAGCATACGCTTTTGCTAATTCTTCACTGAGGTTATATTCTTATCAGCTAATTACATAAATAACTCAAAATTTAACTTGAAAAAGAAAAAAAAGACACTGCTTCCTATCATTGTATCAAAATGTAATTTTATTTTATTTTTCGCTTTGTGACATTTAACCAAACGTTTGAGCTTCACCTTGATAGAACAACATACTTTCAGTTGAAAAACAGAACTCAAGTAACCATTTGATTAACCATGAATTTTGTATATAAAGCCTTCAGCGTTATCAAATTAATCCAAGAAAACTTTAGGGCAGACGTTTCTGAAAATATTGTTGTACCTTGAAAGAGGGAAGCAGGACGAAAGCAGCATTGACAGAGGCACGGAGACAAGTCATCTTATATAGGTCGGGGGAAAAGCGGCCTCCTTACAAAAATAAATAAATATAGATATTTAACCAGGGGAGGTCACTGGATGTGTATCGGCTGCCCGAGTTATGTTAGGGGAGGTCACTGGATGTGTATCGGCTGCCCCAGTTATGTTGGGTATTGCAGGCGTACTGTGAGAATAGTGGATTCGATTTGATTGTTATTTTTCTAGACTACTTCATATTTGTATTGAAGTGTAGTAAAAGAAAAAAAACTCGTTTATGTACATAATGCAATACCGCATATACCTTTACATATTATTGGGGTTTCGAGGGAGTGTGACTTTGGGGGCTTAAAAAGCTAGATGGAGACTAAATGGTATAGGAGGAGATCAAATTTATGTGAAAGTTCAAAAGCACCCTCATTCATTTTCATTTAAGACATTTTCATCCTTTCATTAACTGATTAATCTAATAAAATAAAATATAAAAATTGAAAATCAATAAATGAAAAAAAAAACTGAAATCATTAAAAGAAAAAGACTGACCCCCCTATTCATTATTCTCTGCCTATTCATTCCTCTATGCCTTTTTCTTCTCTTCATCTTCTTTTTTCTTCTTCTCCTATATTCTCTTCGTTTGATCAACGATTAATCGTCGATTCCAAAAAAATTTATCGTCGATTAAACTCCTAATATAAAAGCATGAAAGAAAAGAAAAAATTAGGTCAGTCTTCGTCGAATCAACCTCCTATTGAAGTAGAGAAACCAACTTCAACTAAAGAAGTGGTAAGTGAAGATGAAGAGGAATTGAATGAAGGAGAGCACCAGCCTCCCAGACTCCTGAGATGACAGCAATAAGGTATGAATCAAAATACCCACTCTTTATTTAAGCTTTTTATCGATCTTTCATTAAGTTTCAAAGATTTTAGGTCTGAAAAAACAGTTTCAGAAATTGTTTACGGCTGGGAGTTCTTTGATTCCCAGCCGTAAATATGTATCATGGTTGGGATATGTTGGTTTCTCAGCCGTTTATATGTATCACGGTTGGGAGATCTAAGAACTCCCAGCCGTTTTTATTGTCACGGTTGGGAAATTTTAGAATACCCAGCCGAAATTTAGTCGATGCGTACGAGATATAATATTTCCATCCACAACAACTTAATCACGGCTGGGACTTTCCTCGCCGTATATATCTCTGTGTTCGACTTCATGTTTCAGCGGTAGTGGTTACGTCTAGGTTATTCTGTCCATAATTGATTTTCCAAACCGTGTATGTTAGTTACCTAACCGATTATATAAGACGGCTAGGTTTTCCTATCCGTAATATGAGTAAGCAATGGGAAAAGAAAACTTCCCAGCCGTTATTGTTTTTAAGGGTTGGTCGATAAATCAAAATCTCATCCGTTATTTGTGTCGTGGCTGGGACTTTTCACTTTTCCTAGACGTTTTTGTATTACGTCTTGGTCGTTTGATAATTAACCCATCCATAATTGTATTTGCGGATGGAACTATGCATACATCCTAACTGTTTTTATGTTGTCGGCTGGGTTTTGTCAAGATTTCCTAGCCGTTGTAACTTATCTTCTTTTGCATTCTTGTCTGGTTTGTCTTTGAACAGAAAAGAAAAGAAGAAGAAAAGATCAATAGAAGTAACACCTTATAGTGATCCCAATCCGCAACCTCGTCACAAAAAACCATTGGATGCGAACGCAAGGAACACAAGTGAAGTTGGAGTTGGTGGATTAAGTGAAGGTGTGCTTGTTGTTAGTAGAGGAAATGAAGGTGGAGTTTCAGGAGGAAATGATGGTCTTGTTGTTACTGGAGGAAATGAAGGTGAAGTTTCTTTAGGAAATCAAGGTGAAGTTGCTTTAGGAAAAAGGTGAAGTTGTTTTAGGAAATCAAGGTGGAGTTGTTGTAGGAAATCAAGGTGTAGATGTTGTTACTGAAGTTTCCACTTCTAGTTATGCTCTTGATCAAGGTGTAATTGTTACTGAAATTGGCACTTCTAGTGGTACAGCTCTTGATAAAGGTAAACCAGTGGTTGAGGAGGACAAGAATGATGGAAAGAAGAAGTATCCACCAAAGGATAATGCAAGAGACATTATTGATGCTATGGAGTTAAAACTTGAAAAGAAGAATGGGAGACCTTGGATTGAGCCAAGAGATCGTTCCGTCTTGATTGGTTATGAGTCATCATGGGCTGCTAGAGTATGAGCAACAAAGGTAATAAATCAAACTTAATATATGTTATTTTATTATGGATATTTAATTGTAATAACCATAATTTTATATTATTTATAGTTTCCCAATAAAGCGGTTCCTAAACTAAAGCACCAACAACCAAAGTTTTGGCCGTTGGAGGGTGAGAATCCAGAGCATCCAGATGTGGTAGCTTTGGTAAAAGCTTCGGGGTTATGGTCTGGAATCGAGGCGCTGCAGAAGTCGTATGATGTTGTGACTGTTTGTAATTTTAGAGAAAGATTCTGGCCTGAAACCATGACTTTTCTACTCCCATTCGGCGAAATAACTATGACCCCGGATGATGCAAAGGCAATCACCGGTCTTGCTTTGGAAGGAAAGGCTGTGTATGAGGGTTTCAACAATTCTCTACCTTATGATGAGCTTTATGTCTTGGCTAACCACCGTCTTGGATGGAACAAAGATCAAGCGGAAGAAGAGTTTGAGATTGGTTATGGGGCCCCTCCCAGAGCTAAGAGGGAATTTAAACAATCGAGTGAACGTCGTGAAACAGTTAATATGTCAAGGAAGATTAACCTGGTTCGTCTGAGGGATCATTTTAGGGATTCTGACCATAAGACCAAAAATAGAGATCGTGATGGACGCAGAAAGAGCTAGACATACGTCTATAGCTTATTTTTTGCACACTCTTGGGACCGTCTTTTTTCCCGATTTCTCAGGAAATAAGGTAAATGCTTGTTATTTGCAGTGGTTGAAGACTCTCAGTCTCGATCCACAAAAAAACGAGGTTCCTAGGTACTCGTGGGGCACCGCCCTCCTTGCTAGTATGTTGTAAGTCCTTTACAAAACTTCTAGGTGGAATATAACACAAACTACGGGATGTGTTGCTCTTATCCAAGTATATTTTTGTATTAAGATAACAAATATTGGTTTATTTTACTTTTACGTATTGGTTTATATGTATAATTGATTAATTTTGTTCTGTAGTCATGGGTTTACAACCATTTTAAATCCTTGAGGCCTACTCGGGATAAAAAATGGCCTCTAGAGAAACCTACAGGAGGAAGATACCCCTTTAACGGGACTCAACACAAGGATAAAGAGAATGAAATGGTCGAAATGGGGAGAAAATTGGATGCTTTGACAATTGATAATTTGAAGTTTGATCCATATTTGAAACTTGATGAGGATGGAGATGAGGAAGTTGGTGATAGAGTATTTTCTAATGTGGAGACTTATACGGGACCTTTGTTTCATTCAACCGGATTCGTCATTTTGGATCCTCGTAGAACGCTCCGCCAAATTGGTATTGTACCTCAAGAATCTCGCTTTACACTGAGCGTATCCAACTCCATGTTTAATGAAAAAAATGTCAAATTGAACTACGCAACAACAATATCTCCGTCGATCGATGATTGGAATGCTCGTTCCCAACCGGAAAACCAAATGAGTATAAGAGGGCTTCAAGCTGCTCATGGGACTTCCGAAGCGGATGATAATTACATAGGATGGCATCAAGAGTGGGCTCATCCTTATGTGGAAAATATGGATCCAGAGGCGCGGAGTTATTTGAAAAAGGCAGCGAAAGAGAGTTCAAAATCAGCGGAAGAGATAAATGAACAAACCAAATGGGAGAAGATGGTGGTACGTATACTACTAATTCTGTTTATAAATGTTTTTTTATTGGTTGATTAGCTATGAATAATTACAGTAAGTGTATTTGATATTAAAAATAGGTTGAATGAGTTAATTGGGTGGTCAAGGACATGAACTGTAAGATTGATTTGGGAGAGAAATTAACCGTCCTTGAACAAAGGTTACTTCGGAATCGAGTCCAAGGCATAATAATCCCTGAGAAAGGAGGTTTATATGCTCAAAAAGATGACCGATCAAGGAGAAGTAAGAGGGCTAGGTATCCTTCTTCTAGCGAGGAATCGGATACTCCCCAACATGAGGAAGCCCCATCAAAGCAAGAAAAAAGCGGTCGAGGTGAAAAAGGAGGCCGTGCTGGAACAAGTGCTCCTCGTGGTGGAACAAGTGCTGCTCGAAGTGGAACAAGTGCTCGAGGTGGACGTGGTAGAGGTAAAAAGACTCCAACTCAAGCTCGCAAGGGAAAAGGAGGTAAAAAGGCTAGAGTTGTAGAACAAGTTTTTGAACCGGAGCCAGAGGACGATTTGGATGAGTTTTTGCGAGAGTCTACGGGGGAGGACTAAAGTGAGTCAAGTGAATGACAATATACTACAAGTTGTTACGTTTTAGTATTTTAATTCATGGATTTTTTGTTATCTAAACCTTAGACGTATTAATATTTTAGTTTTTTGGTTATGGATTTGGATGAATGAACTTTTATAACTTTGCATGTATGAATGAATATCAGTCTTTCCATTTGTCCAATCTAAAAAATGAAGGAACAATCAACATTGTTGAATTTTTTGTGCACTTTCGGCTAGGTCGATGCTTCACAAAACCTAGCCGAAAATGCCTATATTCTTGAAAAATAAACTTTCATAGTCGTAAACCTAACAACGTTTAGAACATCTCAGCCGTAAAATGAATAACGCTTTGGAAACCCGTCTGTTGGTGGTTCACGGTTGGGAAAAATATGGCCGTTCTGTGGTCTGAATTCCCTGAACTACAATGAGTCATGTTTACGGATAGATATCCAGGCCGTTTAAAATATCACGGTTAGGACTTAAATATGTAAATGTATTTACGTATTGGTCGACCTAGCTACTTCCCAGCCGTAATTACGACAACGGTTGGGACATTCCTAGCCGTGTAGTACTCTGGTGAACCAAAAAAAAAGGGCTCCAAGTAACAGCTACATATCCCAGCCGTAATTTGCTGCATGGACAGGAATCCCAACCGTTATTCTGGCTAAAAGTAAAAAATCAGAATTACGACCAGGAATCCCAACCGTAACTCTGACAGACCACCAAATCTGCAGGTCACAGAATTACGGCTTGGTATGCCTAGCATTTCCCAGCCGTAATGCTCTATAATTTCATTTGTACTACTTCAAAACGGCTAGTTTTTTGAATTTTGAAAAATAGATCCGTTTGAAGACTAATCTGTAGAAGGTTCTAGCTGTTCAACGACCTATATAAACTTGAAATAACTTGTTCTCCATATAGCCACCCATTCCAAATCAAAATGACACCTACAAGCTCTACTGAAACTCCTAATAACTCAATGCAATGTACTCAAAGGATAAACCCGACTTTAATTTGGATGAAGAGTTATCTCTTTGCTAAAATTTTGTGCTATGCTATCAAAAGAAGGGATAAGAACGAAGGAATGGTTGTGTACCAAGTCAATCTTATTGGAGCAAGATTTTTGAAATTTTTTGTAGTGATACAGGTAACCCTAACAACCGCGATGGGATTGAATTGTATCTTCCATTCTCAAACATACGCAAAAAAGTGGAAGAGTATATGGCTTTACTTCGTATGTGCAAGCAACTTCGACTTAGAGGTGAGACTGATGAAGAAGTCGTAGATCAAGCTAACAAGGAATGGAGAAAATGGAAAGGTTATAATTTGAACTTCGAAGATCAAATGACCATCATCAAAGATTTCTTGACACATCGGAAGGGATGTTATTAATACCAACTTTGTAATGGGATATATTAAGCATGTAATGAGTTTTATTGTGGTCTAGTTAATGAAAGTATTAGTAATTTTCAATCATATTAAGAATTCATGTTGAATCAAAAAATTTCTCAACTTTCAAATCTAATTACGGCCAGGGAAGTTTTGTAAACCCAGCCATTTTGCAGACTTAGGTTATTTAGGGAAGAATAACGGCCATAAGTTCGTAAATTCTCAACCGTTTTTTCTAATCACGGCCGGGAGTTCCTGATATCCCAACCGATATATTTATTTACGGCTGGGAATTCCTAATATCCCAACAGTTTTGCTGATTTCCGCCCGGGTCGATAAGTTTTCCCATCCGTAACAGCAGAAAACTCCAGATTCTTTTTCAGATTTTCGACGAATTTGAACTGATAAAATTGATGTTGGGAGTTGATTATAAGGTTATCTTGAGTTTTGTGATGAAGGGTTTCGTCATTTGTCTTCAAAACCAAATTCACAAGTTTTGATTTGCAAAAGATTAATGTTTGGATTAGTCTAATCGATTCACTAATACTGATTAGTTAGCTTAATCAATTTAATTAGCACTAATCAAATTAAGGGTAGATTAGACATTAGAGAAAAATATAAATAAGAAGTCCTATGGATTGTTATTTCATGACCCCAAAAAATCCCCAAAAACCCATCCTTTTTAATCCCCAATAATATAGTTCTTACATAAAGATGTTGAAAGAGAACAGATTCAAAATTGTTTACATGCCTTAAATGTAAGGCACCATGAGCTAAAAAGATGAGAGAGTTGAACAAAAAAATATCACATCTTCCCATCCAGCTGGCTCTATTTGGGTCCAAATATCATATTTTTTTCAAACACCACTCAGGATGCAAAATGAACAGAATCTGCTCACCCAAAAGAAAAAATAAGAATTAGAATGAGCTGAACTCCCCCAAGTCTATGGACCTGTATGGAAAAAGTGTTGTAAGTTTCGACGGCAGTGGTTTTAACAATAATTATTTTGTCCTTTAACTACTTGGGATGGGTACTCTTTTCTGCAGCTTCCCTACCTCTCTCAGGTCCTGACTTAGCGGCGGTTTCATGGCTCGATGGATGTGTCTTGGATTGTTGATCAGAATTGCCCGCTGCATTGACATCTTTTAATTTATTCTCAGAAATTGATTTGATCGCTTCAACATTCTCACTTTTGTTAATTTCTTCGGATGAGTGTGAAGACAGTTTCTTCTTTTCTAAGACTATCTCTTTCAATGCTTCCTCTAATGCCTCTACTCTGTCTTTCACTTTAAGAAGCTCACCTGTAGACTCTGCCTCTTCACTTTCTTTCGAGGCATTTACTTCCAACCCTTTAGCTTTCTCTTCTCTCTCATCTTTTTTCTTTTTCACCTCAGCTTCCTGAATGAAGAATTTAATGAACGTGTGACAAGATGCTATCAGTGAAGCTTCGTGTATCCCAATGGAACTTTATTTAACTCTAGATTAGACAACTAGTCCATGATAACAAATAAATAAATGAGAAACCAGAAATGAAGTTACCAGAGAGAGAGAGAGAGTATCATTACCTCCTCCATCCTTCGGATTTCATAACGAGCATACTGCGCTACCAGATATACAGCTGTAATCAAGTATTTCAAAGATCAGACTTCAAAACCCCTCAAAACATGAAGCATTAAAATACCGTTCAAGTTCTCTTACCCACTGAAGGCAGGCAGCAAAAGAAGAACTGGACCAGATGGAAATCAAGCCTGATGAGAAAAAGAAATAAAATTGCGAGTGAACTTTGCTGTGATAACAAGCAAGAATGTTGGAACACTAAAGCATGAGCCAAAAGTAGACGGAGTCGTTATACAAAATAGGTTGAGTGAAAGCCTAAAATTCTAAAAATTGACAAGAAAAGAAAAATTGAGTCATGAATGATCTCATTTGTCCCAGTGGGTATATAGCCATATATCAATGTTTAGAACGGAATTCTTGTAAAACTGATTTATGTTTCATTTGAGCAGCATAAATAAATGATAGGAAAAAAAAAGAGAGTATAAATACAATCATCTGATATACACGTTATATTGTATGAGATCATATCAAATAAAAAATTCCACAAATACCATCTTGTTTTCCCAACTCCAGTTATCAATGATCATTAAATGTTTCGGTAGAGTTGCAAACACTTGCTACTGAATGAATTACAAGCAAGAAAAGCGTTATTTTTGTCAAGCTTCATCTCTTTATATAGTGCTAAACAGAAACCACTCAAACTGCAGAACTAAGGGAAGGAGAGAGAGAGAGAGAGTGAGGTACCCAAATTCCTTTTTCTTTGAAGGATCCGTAAAAAGCATTTTGGCAGCAGTCATGCAGTCAAGGTTCTCAAGCTGACGGTACGCATCATCATCTCTCACAGGCTTCACTGCTGTTGCCTTGCTGTCATATGTTTTCGTGCAGAGAGGCCTAGTGGCATGGACTAAACGAGCAGCCTTTGACAATTGGGAGCAATATGAAGCCACACGAAATCCTCTCATCTTCTTCTAAATTTTCCCATTCCACATAACTCCACCAGTCGAATCACATATAGATACCATCACATATTTAATTCAAAATATTTTTGTACCTGCAACATTTACGGGAAAAGTAAGCACAACCTAACACTAAGACGTGACATACTGTAAGTAACAATTTAGCAAACACTTCAAGTCCAATTTGTACCACCAGCATAATCTTAAAGAAACAATGGTCTTGTTTGTAGTAATCTATTTATATAGATAATTTAAAATTAGAAAATGATACCCCATAATCAATTTTTGAATAAATTCTAACAAACACTTTTTGAAAATAATTGATTCGCTTAAGAAAAATGGATTATGTGAAAAATTGTTCGGCAAACATATCTACCATTATCATTTTTGTTTTATATTAAACCTTAGCAATACCTTTTAATAAACCATAGATGCATAATAAATGTGTACTGCTCGTAGTAAATGCCTTTTTCCTCAGTTGACTCACCTAAGTCAGACTGAGCCTTACAGTTATACCTACTGAAACATGCACGGGTTTAGGGAAGTGATTTGCCAGATAACCATTTCCCTCTTACAGTTTTCTGAAACAAAAATTGTGCAGAAAATCATTTCAATCTTAACTCTGGAAGGAGGATGTTATCGACTAAAGTAGACTTGGTATATAAGCATGGGATTTGCTCAATATCACAACAATTGCGCTATATGTGAAAGTCTTACAAAAACGCTTGCATATTGCTAAAATAAATGCTTGCTAGGTAGATGGTGATAGTATCAACATTTTAATATGCCATGACTATGACAAGTATGTTCCCCATCATAGTGACTTTACACCGAAAATACCAGTAGCTAATGATATTTATATTATGTTAGGCAACTTATCAACTAGCAGGTCCACTAAACTCAAACAGATGCATGGTTAACCTGATATATCAATTGACTGGAAAGAAAAATAACATTTAAGAATATTCTAAAAGCACTAACACAGAAGCTGCCCTCCTAATGTATACAGTAGTTTCCAATTTGTTTATCAACTACAAAGAGAGAGGGTTTCCATACAATATAGAACTCAAACCAAGTACTATCAATATCAGAACATTAAATACCACAACGCATAGAACTTCACCACCACAAGAAGCAAGCTTCACCCTGCAATTCAAACGACAAATATGAGAAATTGAAAACAAGACAAACCCACATAACATATAACATCATACATAACAGGAATCAAGTCTTCAACTTAAACATTATGCCATACGTAACCAGCACCTTTATATTCTGAATGGGAGGGCTATGGACTGCAGCCGCAGAATTTACCCACTCAAACCGTATATAGTTCTGTTGGGAAGTATTTAAGTCAATACCCTTCAATTTAACCACTGATTCCATATGACCTTTCAACTTTATGAAGCTCTGTCATATTAACCAGAGAACACTAGCACCTCTACTATGCAGTTTCCATTCATCTTTGCAAGCTGCGACCAATGTCATAGATAACCATTACTAGCCAACTAATCGCTGCAGCTTTCTTATTGCCATTCACCACTAGCCTATTAGCTAGCCATTTAACCTACAGCTGACTAGTTCACTACAGTTACAGCTTACAGTGTTGGCATTACACTACCACCACTACCTTTTGGCACAATAAGTCTATTAAAGAGTTACTAACTCACTACACAAAACTGAAAGATTGCAGAGGATTCATGAAAAATTGACTATGAAAACGAAATTGTACAATACCCCAAACTATAAGCAAAAGTTAGTTATCAAAATCATTTTTTCTATTCAATGGCTTCACTAATACCATCAGTCAGGCAATTTCACAAACATCAGTTGGGTAATTTCAAAAAACCATTCAAAGACGGAAGAAAATGATCTTCTTATCCCATCATACTACTGATCATACAAACATAATTTAAGAAAACCTCAATGAAGATGAGTAACTGATTCTAATAAACTTTACCCAACACTTGAACAGGAAATGAACAGTTTAAATAACAGATTACTAAAACTTAATGATTTGATTTCATACATTAAATTGAAATGAGAAAAAGCCTTTAATTTGAATTAGGGCAAAATCGCAGAGCACTTGGAAGTTGAGGGGGATGCTAAGTTGGGGAGAGAGGAAGCCAATGAGGTTTTATTTTGTAGAGTTTCTTTATGGCTCGTGCTGTCATATGAATCCGCGGGTAACAGCCATTGGATGTACGATTATTGAGATCCACAAATACGGATCCGATTATTTTCAGTATCTTTATCTTTTTACAGATATCTGGATATCGAGAGTATGTGTCTCATTGATATGGTTGCTTTTTTTTTTTTGCAACAACTCAAGTGCATGATATGCGTGGTGATATTGGATATCGATCCGTCCAGCAACTTTAATATAATCTACGATCTTTGTTGGCGTTGTGCGAGGGTTGTGCCTGACACGCTCATGATTAGATTGTTCATAAGTTTTCTCGTAATTGTTGGATGCTTCAACATATAACCACCGCCACAGGTGTGCCTTCCCCCATATTCCTTTATCTTAAAAACATGAAGAGAACTACCAATGACAGTTGCATGAAGCCTCCATAAATAACCTTTCACGCTACATACGACGGTGAATCTCTCAAGGTCATTCTTCTTCTTAATTACCTCATATCCAGTTCTCATGCAGTATTTTTGGCATGTTATACGTACGGCATCAACACCACCATAGAATAATTGTGTAGTATCATCAAAAATCTTCTCCCAACCATCTGAAAAAAAAACATATTTGGGACCTCTTTACCATCTTTCAAGTAACTGTTTTTTGCACTGACAACTAAGTCTGCATTACCGTCAACTTCCATACGCCTAGAAGAACTAGATGCGCCAGCTGAAATTACATCCACCTGCAAATCAAAGAAAGCCGATTGCTTTGCAGAATGTAATGCAGCAATGCTCTGGAGCGTTACGTCTGCAAGAATAGGAACTATCGCTTGATTCTGTAAATAGTTAACCAAAATAGTTGATGGAGTCAACCAGCTCCACATATTACAGATGCAAAATTTCAAATCCTCTAAAGTTGAAAACGATGTAACCAAATATGCAAAATGGTATTGCTTATGGTATACATGAGAATAGCAAGAGAAATCTGGTGCGGGAGCAACGTCAGACATGTTTTACCCTGTAAAAAATGATCCAATAATTAACTATTGGTAATATACATATTGATATGATACGTATTGACATGTACTGAGATGAACCAAAAAGAGTCTCTGTGTGGATATGTATTGTATCATTTCAATATGTATTGACATGTTCTATGCATTACGTATTGACATGTACTGAGTCTCTGAATGCATATAACATGTAGAATAAATAACATACATTAAAAAACATATCAATATGTACCGTGCCTATGAATAAATATGTTCCATATTTCGGTATGTATTGACATGTTCTATGCATTACGTATTGACATGTACTGAGTCTCTGAATGCATATAACATGTAGAATAAATAACATACATTAAACAACATATAAAAATCTATCGTGCCTATGAATAAATATATTCCATATTTCGATATGTATTGACATGTTCTATGCATTACGTATTGACATGTACTGAGTCTCTGAATGCATATAACATGTAGAATAAATAACATACATTAAACAACATATCAATATGTACCGTGCCTATGAATAAATATGTTCCATATATTTTGAGAATCATGATCATATTAACAAAAAACATGCTAATGAAACTGCAGCTATATCAAAAAGAGAAAACAAAAATTACTACACGATCTGTCTAATGTAAAACAAACCTATATCAAAAAATACAAAAATCAGATTACAAAAAAAAACTAAAACAGAACAGCAGCAGATAAAAACGTGATTATAGTAACATACCTTGTTCTAATCTGAGATAAACCTAATTCGAATCTGAGATACCTAATTGAAACATACAAAAAAAACAAAAAAAAAACTTAAAAAATCGAACGGAAACTGAATTGACAATGTAAACCAACATAAAACTGAAATCATAAGAGATAGATAATAATGTACATCATATACAATTATTCTGTTAGAAATCGGATCAGAATAAACCTAATTATTCATCAAGATTTCAAGAATAGCAACAGAGGAAGATGATTAAAAGATAAATACCTTGTTCAAAGCTCAAATAAACCTAATTCGAAGCTCATATGAACCTAATTCGAAGCTAAGATGAACCTAATTGAAAGACACTACCAGAAAACTGAGATGAACCAAAACGCAGCAGCAGATAAAACGAGAGACTGAATCTGAGAAGATACTGATTTTGAATGTGTTTTGTTCGTGATTAACAGTTGCAGAAGGGTATGTTTGGCATATTTAAACTACTGTCTTGTGTCAACCGCACGTGGATGGACTAGGGAATAAAGATTCTGGTCCAAAAACATGTTTTTGGACCAGCGGATAATTCTAATCTAGGGGTGGACTACACATTAAACCGGTCCTCTCATTTCTGGACCAAACAGTAATTCCTAGATCTGGATAAGTATGTGTCTCATTGATATGGTTGCTTTTTTTGAACTTGGGCTAGCTTGACACTATAATCTTTTTGAAGAGACAGAAGAATTGTTTAGCTAAGGCCTATTCCTATGCACATGCCAAAAAAATTGTGTTTGGCATACCAGGTGGCATGGAAAACCATTTGCGCCACTATGGGAAAATCAATAAGCGACTGAGTTTCTAGCGAATTTGAACTCTATCGACAACGGCTAGTTCTTTATCGCTATAAATATGTGAATTTCAAACTCAAAACTTACCCCAAATTTTTTTACACAAAGAATTTCTCTATTTCTCAATCTATTCTTCATTTCTCAATCTAATTTATTTCTTCTATTTTATCAAAATGGCACAATTAACCCAACTTGATTCGGCAATACAACTTGATTTTTCTGGAGTACTGCTTGAGGGTGAGCCGTTAAGAATATTTGTGAGAGTTATAAAGAAATTGGTAAGAAGCAAAGATGTCTTCAAGTTTTGGATATTAACCAAGTCAAAACCGCAACTAAGAAAAGGAAAAGGAAAGTTCAAGGCAAAACAAATTTGAAGCCAAAGAAGAAGATAAACAAAGGAGATTCCGTTCATGAGCGCATTGATTAGAAATTTGGTAAAATGAAGAAGATGAAGAACATTGTCCTAAATTTTTATTTTTAGAGTCTTTCTATGTCTTGTAAAATGACTATTCCTATGTTTAATGAATTTGAAAATTTGACGAATAGTGTTGCAAATTAATATTAATTATGTTCTTAATCAAACCTCACAATTAATAATTCAAACAAATATTAAAACTTAATAGTGGACAATTGAGAAATTACTACATAAATGATGGAGAATATTTGGGCAAACATCTTAAAATCTCGAAACAACTTTCAAAATGGAACTTTTGCCCGTAGATGCGACGATATTACACAAGGCACCTTTTCTGAAATTCCATCGTGGTTTCATCACTTCTCAAGTTTGGACCTTCTTGTTGAAGAACAACAACATACCTACTAACTTCCTGCGTAATTATACTGAAGCGATGAATCAACTCTGAAACATCACGACCATGGATGTTTAATGTTTGTTCTACAAAAACATTATAAACCCTTTGCCACAATATTTAGAGATGATGAAATTCTAGATTCTGCGTAAAATCAACAAAATTCCTGCAAATACATTCATCTTCCGCATTTTTTAATTTTGGTCTTCGCCTCATAGTTTGACTTCTCCTAAGTTCACTTGCTACATTGGCACGACCAACAAAACTTCGATTTTCAACAACATGTTGGTTTGCTACGCACTCAACAAGATTCATATTATCAATCACGTTCTCTAAGGAATTGGAAGAGTGATGAAAAGTACTGGAGATTGAGAAATTCTAAAGAGATTGAGAAATTCTAAAGAGATTAAGAAATTCTGGTTTGAGTTGAAATGAAATTGAATTAGGTTTTATAGAGGGAAAAAATAGTAGCTGTTGGATGAAGATCTGATAAGCGATGATCTGACCAGCAAGCGACATGATGACTATCGCTAGAGATTTTCTAACCATCGAGAGATTTTAAGACCATCGAGAGATGGACACTATGTCGCTCGATGGAAAGTATGTCGTGTATGCCTATATGCCAGGACTGGCATATAGGCATATGAGTTTGGCAGTTTGGCATACCCATAGTGGGTGCATATATGCCAAAAACTGGCTTTTGGCATGTGCATAGGAATAGGCCTAATAATGATGTGAATTGTTGTTTTAATAGATTTATTTTTCATATAATAGGTATGGCTATTTAAAAGGGTGTTGGAACTCAACTGGCTGCAAGACTCCCATCCAGTTTTGTATGTAATGATTCTTCAGAGTTATTTTAATTATTTATAACATAAAAGAAAAAAAATTGGAAAAGGATTTATTTAGTGAAACGAAGTACTAGTGTTTGGCTTTTGTTGTCCGACAAACTCAACCGAAACTTGAATACTCTTCTTCAAATGCCTATAAATATCACTGATTGTTCCAATGTCAGGAGCTGGCGCTCTTAACTGCTGATCCAAGGCCGATGCGAACTTAATTATATAAGATTTATCTTGGGGATCATATGAGACACTTTTGTAGATATCTGATATACAAAGACTTATGAAAATATCATAACAATAGAGAATTCTTAATAACTTGTTTTGATTAATAATTTTGGTGTACATTGTTTCATGGCTTAACACCTATTTATATTGGTCAATAACACTGAGAGTTCTAAAAACAATAAATACTAAAACATACATAATCAAACTCAAACTCCTAAACATAGTATACTTTTAGAACAATCTTAACATCATACTCAAGACATTCCTAAACAGAACATCTTCTGGAAACTCAAAAACTTGACTGTTAATGTACGATTTCTAATCATAGTCTTGGTTAGACATGATTTCCAACAACCTCCCCCAAACCAAGACTATGTAAACTAGTCATTAAAGTCTCTCACGTAAATTTTTAAATGTATCAGCTTTCAAAAACTTCGTAAAAATGTCTGCAATTTGCTCAGAAATGGGACACAAATTCACGACGACTTCTCCATTTTTAACTAACTCACCAGTGTAATAATATTTTATATCAATATGCTTGATTCATCCATGAAAGACATGACTCCTTCTAAGTGCAATAGCTGAATTGTTGTCACACACAATCTTAGTTGAATTCACCTACTCATGATTTAACGAAGTTAACATTCTTCTTAACCACACTGCTTGAGTGGCAAAAGAAGTTGTAGCCATATATTCTGCTTTTGTTGTGGATAATGCAATCACTTGTTGCTTCTTTAATGACCAATAAAAGTACCCTGATCCCATATTAAAAGCAAAACCTGAAGTGTTTTTTCTTTCTTCAGTATCACTACCCCAATCACTATCAGTATAATCTACCAATTTTGCATTCTTTGAAGCACCACAAAAAAAATCCTAGATTAATTGTACCTTTCACAGACATTAAGATACGCTTTGCTGCTTGGAAATGAGATTGATATGGGATGAATGACAAGCTAACAAAAGAGTTTCTTGATCATCTTCTTGTTCTTCTGTCATGTTTGCTTTATTATTGTAGTTACTAGATTTGTTATTATATCCTACAGCTTTATTATTGTAGTTACCATCTTTGTTATTGTAATAAACATTCTTCTGTATTGGTTCAATGCATTCATTTTTAAAGTGACCAAAATTTTGGCAGTTAAAGCAGCAGATTTTAGATTTATCAACAGGTCTTCTTCCTCTATTATCTTGAAATCTACCTGAGCTAGCTTCTTTGTATTAGTTTTTTTTTTTGACTTTGTAAAGCTTCTTCAACTGGTTTTACGGCTGTCTTTTCTAATATTCTTTGTCTATAATCTTGCGGTGAACCCAACACATCATCAATACTCAAATCAAAAATTGTGTTACATTCTTAAATCGCAGTCACCTTTGACTCAAACTTTTCTGGCAAACTGCGTAATATTTTTTCTATAATAAAAAACAGTATCTTCAATTGTGTCTCCATTGGCTTTCATCTCACTAACTAGACTCAATGTTCTTGAGAAGAATTTTTTTATCAACTCAGTTAAATCCATCTGTAACAACTCATATTTTCTTTTTACGGTTTATAGTCTCACATATTTTACTTTGTCAGAACCTTTAAATATCTTATTAAAGAGTCACAAGCCCTATTAACTTCTTTGATGTATACAAATATATCCATAATATATTCATGAATACCTTGATGAAGAATATATGTAGATTTAGAGTTCTTATTCATGTTATAAGTTAGAACATCTCTCGGAGCTTCTGTAAGAGCAGTTCCTTCAGCTGGTTATGAAAAAGCGGGGGTCTAACAAAACCACCCAATATTTCACTTAGCAATCTGTATGGACTAACTCCAATATACTTTCTAGAGAATTAATTAGACAGTCAGACTCAATCTAGATAAAAGTATGTCAAGGGGTTAATATCTCTTCTCTTGATTTGATATTACTCAAGCTAATAGAAATCAGCGAGTCTTTAATCAAATACAAGGAATAACTTGGATGGTACCAAAGACCAATATCCAAGTGTCAATCAATGTAAATCAACAACCAAAGTTTGGATATTATAATTGATTGATATTCAACGCACAACCTGTATTATTTCAATTATAAAGATAAACGATATAATGCGGAAACACAAACACCAGAAATTTTGTTAACGAGGAAACCGCAAATGCAGAAAAACCCTGGGACCTAGTCCAAATTCAACACCACACTGTATTAAGCCGCTACAAACTATTTCCTACTACAGACTAACTTCGGTCTGGACTGTAGTTGAACCTTAATCAATATCACACTGATTCAAGGTACAGTTGCGTCCTTACGTGTCTGATCCCAGCAGGATACTACGCACTTGATTCCCTTAGCTGATCTCACCTACAACTAAGAGTTGCTACGACCCAAAGTCGAAGACTTGTATAAAAAAATCTGTCTCACACAGAAAAGTCTATAAGATAGATAAATTTGTCTCCCACAGATAAACCTATTAAAGCTTGTTCCATCTTTTGATAATAATCAAGGTGAATAGGAACCAATTGATAATCTGGTCTTATATTCCCGAATAACAGCCTAGAGTTATCAATCACCTCACAACAATCTTAATCGTATGGTAGCGAAACAAGATGAGACGAAGATGTTTGTGATTTATTTTTATATCTTGCCCTATCAGAGATAAATCTCAAGCCAATATTACAATTAAACTCATACGATAGAAAATAGAAATATCAGATCGCAAACTATAAGAGAAGTAGTATCGTCTGGCTTCACAATCCCAATGAAGTCTTTAGTCGTTAATCGACAGGGTCTCACGAAGAAACCTACGATTAAAGGAGAACCGACTCCAGCAAACCAACTAGTATCACACAGGAGGTGTTGGGATTAGGTTTGCACATATGATAGAGTCCTCATTATATAGTTTTCAAATCAAGGTTTGCAATCTAAGTTACCTTGGTAACAAAGCATTCAATATTCACTATTAGATGATCAACCTGATTTTCTCCAATCTAATATCTTTCAAACGTTAGATCGAAACTTAGCTTGTCACACACAAATGAAATGTGTTTCATTTAGGTTTGTGTAACCGTACTTAAACGTGTACATTTGGTTGGTTCACAAATGGTTCACCAATGGTTAGCCATATGAGCAACTTTCATATTGACCGTATTCATCTTCTTCACTAACTAGTTCAAATGACTTCAAACGAACTAGTTCAAGAGTTGTTCAATTGATTAGATCTTTATAATAGACACAATTGAAACAAAATCGGTTTGATTCACATGAATCAATCATGAAAAATATAGCCACGGTTTGCAAAGATTGCATTCCTTATTAATTTATTGTTTTAAGTTCATGAGCTACCGATTTGAGATATAAACAGCTTGGTACGGGTACGTGTAATCTAGCTTTACCGAAATTGGGTTTGTAAACCCAGTAGAAATTTTCGGTTCGACAACTTCCGATGGTACGCGTAAGGGTACGCATACCTAAGGTGACGGTTTTCCAGTTTGCAAACTTCACAAACCTCAGCAGAAATTTTTGGTTCTAAAACTTCCGCCAATACGCGTACCCAACCTGTCTCCTTTCCCCAATACCGTATGCACGAGTGCGCACACTTGGTTTCCGGTGCATGGATTTATACACTAATGCGCGAACACACTATATATGCTTATATCCATAGTTGGTTACTGTTTGAGGGTGAAAACGATTTCTGCTGATTTTGGTAATTTCGGGTGTGTGGGTGAGAAACGAATTTAAACCCTAAACAATGTACTGCAAGGGAGTACTTTAGATTCGAGAGATCAATCTGTACAAATCCGGCCTAAAACAATAAATGGTTGTTCCAGACTTGCTTTCGTCACAAAGTGAAGGAGAAGGGTTGGTTTTGGGGAGGAAAGCGAAGAAAGTGTTAAGACCAGAATAGTTGATTCTGGAAGAGTAGTTGTTTCACGACTTGTATCAGAAAGTGGGAAGCTAACAGATGGAAAGCTAGCAAATTTTTTCTGACTGTTGTATCCTCCTGACCTGAACTTGTTTTCGGTGGAAATAGGTAATGCCTATTTATACAAGTCGAAGTGAAACGTACTCTGGTCTCATTAAGAAATGGAAAACGGGTGAGTAAATTGGAGGAGGTGGTAACCTATAACGCATGGAATTGATGTTCCATAAAAGAAAGCGTTTCACCATTACTCCCTGTATTTACTAACCGCCTCATCCTTATGACACTTTCTTATAACGGGCGTAGTGTACGTCGCATGCTGTAAACCGCCAAACCAATACCCAATGAGCATCCCCCAGTTTGTGACATGCGTTGATGTCTCGAGTGTTTTCGTGGAAAACATGTAGCACGTTGTTGTTGTCTGGTAAGTTGATATTGGGAGACTTGCCGGCTCGGTGGTGACCTTCGACGGTCGAGATTTTGCATCTTAAAAGGAAAGGTAACCGTTGATTATTGCAACCCTTCGTTTGGTATCCAGTGGCATGAAAGCATGATCAGTATGGCTTTAATATGGCCTAGTTTAGGCGCGACCAAAAGTTAGGGTTTTGGCTTTGTTTAGGCGCGACCAATCTAGGGCCAAAGGTTGTCATGCGTTAGCTGGTAACCTTGGACGGCTAAGATCTGCACCTTAGATGAAAAAGTGGTTGTTGGTTGTTGCAGGCCTTCGTTTTGGTAGCCGCATAGGGAAGGCCGGTATGGCAATGGCCAAAACTAGGGTTTTGTGCCAAAGGTTACCATGTGTTGTTTGGCAACCTTGGACGGCTAGGATTTGCATCTAGGATGGAAGAGTGGCCGTTGATCGTCGCACGCCTTCGTTTTGGTAGCCGCATAGGGAAGGTCGGCATGGTATGGTGCGACAAGGTAGTTAGCATGCTATTGGCACATGTGGTATGGCATGCCTTGGCGCGGTTTGGCGTGGCCAAAACTAGAGTTTTGGGACAAAGGTTACCATGCGTGGTTTGGCGACCTTGGACGGCTAGGATTTACATCTAGGATGGAAGGGTGGTCGTTGATCGTCGCACGCCTTCGTTTTGGTAGCCGCGTAGGGGAGGCCGGCATGGTATGGCGCGACAAGGTGGTTAGCATGGCATGCCTTGGCGCGGTTTGGCGTGGCCAAAACTAGGATTTTGGGCCAAAGGTTACCATCCGTGGTTTGGCGACCTTGGACGGCTAGGATTTTCATCTAGGATGGAAGGGTGGCCGTTGATCGTCGCACGCCTTCGTTTTGGTAGCCGCGTAGGGAAGGCCGGCATGGTATGGCGCGACAAGGTGGTTAGCATGCCATTGGCACATGTGCCATGCCATGCCTTGGCGTGGCCAAAGGTTACCATGCGTTGTTTGGCGACCTTGGATGGCTAGGATTTGAATCTAGGATGGAAGGGTGGTCGTTGATCTTCGCACGCCTTCCTTTTGGTAGCCGTATAGGGAAGGCTAGCATGGTGGGGCCAGAGCAAATAGCGCGGATGGCTTGGCATAGTGGGGCCAAGGGTTTGGCACGGACGGCTTGGCATGGTGGGGCCAAGGCAAGGTGCGGTTGGCTTGGCATGGTGGGGACAAGGGTTTGGCATGCCATTGGCGCATGGTGCGGCTAGCATGGTTGGGGCCAAGGTAAGGTGCGGTTGGCTTGGCATGGTGGGGCCAAGGGTTTGGCATGCCATTGGCGCATGGTGCATCTAGCATGGTTTGCCATTGGCACAGTGGTGCGGCTGGCATGGTTGGCATGCCTTGGCGCGGAGATTGGATGGCATGGTTTGCCATTGGCACAGTGGTTCCGCTGGCATGGTTGGCATGCCTTGGCACCGAGATGTGGCTGGCATGATTTGCCATTGGAACAGTGGTGCGGCTGGCATGGTTGGCATGCCTTGGCGCGGAGATGTGGCTGGCATGGTTTGCCATTGGCAAACTGGTGCGGCTGGCATGGTTGGCATGCCTTGGCACGGTAGCATGAGAATTAGGGTTTGGCATAGATGATGTCGGTCAATGTTAAGGGTTCTGCCGTGGAACATGACACATAAAAAAAAGGTACTCTGGTAATTCTTACGTAGGCATGATGATCGATTCAATAAATGTGCTAATGGTAATAGTGATGTCATGTCAGATATGCGGTTTTATGATTTTAACCCTAAGGTAAAAACCACCATCAACATTAAGTCCCCTGCTTTGCTCGGAACGGGAGCATCGTTGCGAGGTAATCATAAGATGGTGACAGGCTAGGACAAAAATCGAAACAACAAGTCGTGAAAAGATGGTCAGGAAGGTCCGACTAACCTTTTTCGAGAGTTAAAGAGAGTTTGTGCTTCCCGTGTTGGCGGCCTTGCATAAATTGTACTGGTGGTGCAGACCGTGGAGTGGTGAGATGAAAATCGTCGGCTTAATCTGGCTATGCATCACCTTGGCTGGGTTAAGGAACATAGTGACGCTGGCTTGGTGAGTTTGTTGGTGTTGGTGCGGCAAGTCATGGCGCGGACGACTTGGCATGGTGGGGCCAAGGCAATGGTGCAGTTTGATGAGGCAAAGCATGCGCGGACGGCTTGGCATGTGGGGCCAAGGCGTGATGCGGTCCTGGCGAGGCAAGCATGGCGGACGATTTGGCGTGGTGGGGCCAAGGCAATGGCGCGGACGGTCTTGGCATGGTGATTGGTCTTCGCGGGCCCGATTTCCTCTTTTCCTTACATGACTCAAATAGGAAGTCCTTTCCTTATTCAAACTCCCAAGTATCACGCCTATAAAAGGAAGGAGCGACCTCTCCTTTTACTTCACACTTATTTTTTTTTTTATTCTGGTCGTGTGGTAACAGTAAAGCGGACGAGCGAATCCCAGGTATGTCTTCCAACACTTCCTCTTTAACTTACTTTTCTTGTGTTTTTTTTGTGTTAGTGCAAACCCTAGCTATAGGCGTACCGTTTCATGAACTTGTAGAAATGTTGTCCTTCTGCGTTGGTATGAATCCTAACCGTAGGTACGCTTTGCACGAACTTGTAGTAACATTTAGGCGTGAATACCGTAGTGATGTTGGCCGCCTCAATTACCGAGCAAAGTAGGCATGCATGAGATGGTAATTATCATTCCCTTCCCGTGAAAACCTAGCTTCTAGGGTTTACTCTTTTTTCCTGGTGTGACCGTGTGTATGGTTCCCGTGGTGGGGAGCGCCTCCTCGGCCGGACGCAAATTTACCGCTGCAGGGTATAGTCTTGGCATGAGGTGGTGATGCAGGGTCTGTCAGTCCCTATTTCTTTGCCTATGCGCATTATGACTTTAAAACAAATTGGCTTGCGTCCAGGATGGATCTCCTGTGTCTGATAAAGTAATTTCCATGCACTTTCCGTAATAATTTCTCTTCGTATTGTTCCATTGTAGTTATTTCGAAGGTGGAAGTAGCATGAGAGAATTTTCGTTAGGATATCATTTGAGAAAAGTTCTACCGTACCGAAAGATGTTGGAAATTCCAAGCCGAACATATATGATGAGTTCTTTACAACATCCGCCATGATTAAGAGAAATCATCCCAAGTATGTGTCGATTCTTCTGACTGGTCCGGAAAGTGAAGGTGAGGCCCGATCGGTTCGTCCAGGAGGTGTAATAAGGCTTTTTCTTCATAGAAAAGAGTATCATGTTTCTCCTATTGAATTTAAAATCTCTGTGAGTCCGTTGCATCCCTTTGATAAATGGATGTGATTCATTACGAGCCAGGAATGTGTAAAAGCCAGTTTAACCAAGGCGCAGATCATTGATGCTGTCGCGGCTTCCGCAGTGCTTCAAATTAAGAAAGATATTCCAGGCTTGGTTGCTTTTATTTCCATATGGTGTCCAGACACTCACACGGCCATATGCAGGTGGGGTGAAATGACTACCTCCTTAGAGAGCATGGCCGTGTTTCTTAACCTTCCTGTAGTAGGAAACCTCGATGTCAAATTGTCTGCAGATGAATAAAAAATGCGCACCACTCTGGTTGTAAAATTAAAAGGATTGCTTCTATGGATGGTGGGTGTCTCAGTGGTTTCCCGGTGAGTTGGAGCCGAATCAGAAGAATAGTACGCTTCATGTTGCGGCGTTCTTGGCTCTTTGGTTATCCAGAGATATTTTCGATGACGGATCGGGTAAGAAGGAGATAAGACAGGAACTTATCAAGTGTGCCATAAAATTTGCAAAAGGTGTCGTTCTCCCTATTGGCGGCTTGTTTCTTGGTTCTCTGTACACACACTTGGATCAGCTGGTCGCGGACATGTGCGCTTCAAATGGTTACATGAAAGTGGATTCGTATATTCATGCCGCCTTTCTACAAGCGTGGCTGTGGGAGCACTTCGAAAGGCATGCTCCAAAACGGTTGGTCGTAGATACTGCGCTGGTCGAATAGGCGCCCAAAGATTGGTTCGAACCTAGCTGGATTCCTTGACAACTCGCACACGGTCAATTTTCGTCCATGGGCTCCGGTGCATGCGTCCATAAAACTCAGATAAGTACCTTTGCTCCTTCTCCGAGCATGTATTTGTCTTCTGATAAAGAGGATATGAGTGTTGGAGAGATGGCGTTCATGCGAAGCTGCACGCCCGGTTATGTGTCGTCTTTCTTTCGAGGATCTTGCAAAGCAGTCTCTTACAATATCGATAGGGCGGCTCGGTATATGGGTTTTGACCAAGAGGTCCCACTTGCTCGTCAGCCGGTTGTTCCAGAAGTTTCGTTGCCAACTGTTCTCGATGCTACTGTTCTTGTGTCGGGTAAAAGTTTCCCTTTCCTTCTTGCGGAACGAAATCCATCAACAACCTCCAAATATAACATATTTTGGCAGGATGATTTTCTCGTTTTCCATGGATTCTTGAATGATGTGGTAGAAAACCGTCGCGGTAAGCCTTCTCCTGTGGTTTTAGCGGAGCATCTATTGCTGAGGGATCCTTCTTCGCCCAAACGAAAATCCGTTAGCCCAAATGTAGATAGTCCCCAAGTGAAGGAGCGAAGATTTAAAAGCCGTGCAGATGGTTTCCAGTCAGTTTCGACAGCCCTACCGACTTTCATTTCGTCCAATATGCGAGTACGTGTGATTTTCCTCTTGACTTTAGTTGGATCGTGTATATCCTTGTTTCTTTCCTGAGTATCCGTCTTTGTATCTTGCCTAGGGTCTCAGCAGCGTGAACGCCTTTACCAAACTTGCAAGTAGTCAGAAAACATCGCTTCTCGAGACGAAGGGTGGCTGTACTAAGCCTATCCGTGGCGATGGGGAACTCAAGAAGGATGAAAGCTCAGAGTTCAGTGATGGCGAGAGTAGTTCTTCCGACATCAGTACTGAATATTCCTATAGCCAGTCTGAAAGCGAATCAGTGAGTCTCCCGCATGTTTTTTTTTCTTTCTCTTTGGAAAATATCTAATTCGTGATGTCATAGGGGGAAACTGTTTCTGAAGATGGCCCTGAGATGGAGACTGGTGGTGATACAGCTTTGTCTCCAATTGTGGCAGCCGCACCGGGCGGCCATGCAATGGATGTTGATCGAGATGAAAACGTCGTTGTGACTCAGACAATGAAGAGTACTCCAGTGTCCGCAGGTGCAATTTTCGTTAGGAATCCCTTGTCGGTTGCTGATGTAGACGCGAGACTCACTTTCAACCCTCCATACCTGGTTCCTTATCCGGATCATGTGTTGATCCGGGGATTTAGCGTGCCAGCCAAACATGCGGCGGTATACAACAAGATATGGGAAAGCTACGGATATATCTCCACGACCAAGAAGGTTGTTAGTCGATTTGTGTTGGTTAAGCGTGTGGAGGAAGCTTTGTCTTCGATTGACGACATGTGCAACGTGCCCGGTAATATTGTTTCTGGGGATGTAATCTCGAGTTGGAGGTCCCATCGTGACATGTGTGTAAACTTCGAGTTCAATGTTCCTTGGTTCGTTGAAGGTTTCTCCGAGGTTGAAAAGTTGCTGGTCGAAACAGTCGAAGGTCCTTCTGCGGATATGGTGAAGAAGCAGGAAGCGGAAGTCGAAGGAAGCTGAAGTGGAAGATGGCGGCTCTCCAAAGAACGAAGGAAGCTCTTGCTAAGAAGAGCATTCCATTGTTGAAAAACTTTCCTTGAATGTATTTCTGTCTTCTGAACTTCTTATTTTTAGTTTTTTTTTTTTTTTGAAAGGCAAATGAAACGCCTAGTTTATGGTTTTGATTTCCTGGATTTTTGGGTTGATAGACAAATGTTACCTTGAGGGTTTTGGATTATTCTTTTGTAATGAATTGTTTTGGAATGGATTGATTTGGGAATGATGTTGTCTTGATTACGAATACAAGTGACGCAAACATCCCAGGAAAACCATGCCGTGAGCGTTGCGTGTCGGTAGATGACATGGGGTGAAACATAACATGGATATCGGTTTCATCATTCCCGTGAAAACTTGAAATAGAAAACCATGTATTTTGTCTAGGTAAGACTTACTCGGTGTATCAGGTCTCTTGATGAAAAGGGAATCTTCCGGGTGTAAGACCGAGTTTTACGGGAGGCACCGCCGTGATTGTGGAAAGTCCCCAGTCGTCTCATCTAATAGTCATTGATCCCTGGTTGGATCATTATCTTTTAACCTCTAGGAAGTCCCCAGTCATCCCTCGTCGTGTCAAGACTGATAATCGGGTCGTCTGGTAACTGAGTGGTCGATCTCTGAGCGGATCGCCTGCTTCTACCGCCTTGATGTCTGGGTCGAAGCATGAGGTCGATGCTCGAAAATTGACATTGTAACCGAAAGATCAATCTCTCACTGTGGTCGCCAATTGTTTTAGGGTGAAAACGATTTCTGCTGATTTTGGTAATTTCGGGTGTGTGGTTGAGAAACGAATTTAAAACCTAAACAATGTACTGCAAGGGAGTACTTTATATTCGAGAGATCAATCTGTAAAAATCCGGCCTGAACCAAGAAATGGTCGTTCCAGACTTGCTTCGGTCACAAAGTGAAGGAGAAGGGTTGGTTTTGGGGAGGGAAGCGAAGAAAGTGTTGAGACCAGAATAGTTGATTCTGGAAGAGTAGTTGTTTCACGACTTGTATCAGAAAGTGGGAAGCTAATAGATGGAAAGCTAGCAAATTTTTTCTGAGTGTTGTATCCTCCTGACCTGAACTTGTTTTCGGTGGAAATAGGTAATGCATATTTATACAAGTCGAAGTGAAACGTACTCTGGTCTCATTAAGAAATGGAAAACGGGTGAGTAAATGGGAGGAGGTGATAACCGGTAACGCCTGGAATTGATGTTCCATAAAAGAAAGCATTTCACCATTACTCCCTGTATTTACTAACCGCCTCATCCTTATGACACTTTTTTATAACGGGTGTAGTGTACGCCGCACGCTGTAAACCGCCAAACCAATACCCAATGAGCATCCCCCAGTTTGTGACATGCGTTGATGTCTCGAGTGTTTTCGTGGAAAACATGTAGCACGTTGTTGTTGTCTGGAAAGTTGAGCCTGGGAAACTTGCCGGCTTAGTGGTGACTTTCGACGGTCGAGATTTTCCATCTTAAGAGGAAAGGTAACCGTTTATTATTGCATCCCTTCGTTTGGTAGCCAGTGTCATGAAAGCATGATCAGTATGGCTTTAATATGGCCTAGTTTAGGCGCAGCCAAAATTTAGGGTTTTGGCTTTGTTTAGGCGCGACAAAAGTAGGGCCAAAGGTTGCCATGCGTTAGATGGTAACCTTGGACGGCTAAGATCTGCACCTTAGATGAAAAAGTGGTCGTTTATTGTTGCAGGCCTTTGTTTTGGTAGCCGCATAGGGAAGGCCGGTATGGCATGGCCAAAACTAGGGTTTTGGGCCAAAGGTTACCATGTGTTGTTTGGCAACCTTGGACGGCTAGGATTCCCATCTAGAATGGAAGGTGGTCGTTGATCGTCGCGCGCCTTCGTTTTGGTAGCCGCATAGGGAAGGTCGGAATGGTGGTTGGCATGCCATTGGCACATGTGGCATGGCAAGCCTTGGCGCGGTTTGGCGTGGCCAAAACTAGAGTTTTGAGACAAAGGTTACCATGCATGGTTTGGAAACCTTGGACGACTAGGATTTGCATCTAGGATGGAAGGGTGGCCGTTGATCGTCACACACATTCATTTTGGTAGCCGCGTAGGGGAGGCCGGCATGGTATGGCGCATCAAGGTGGTTAGCATGCCATTGGCACATGTGGCATGGCATGCCTTGGCGCGGTTTGGCGTGACAAAAACTAGGATTTTGGGCCAAAGGTTACCATGCGTGGTTTGGCGACCTTGGACGACTAGGATTTGCATCTAGGATGGAAAGGTGGCCATTGATCGTCGCACGCCTTCGTTTTGTTAGCCGCGTAGGGAAGGTCGGCATGGTATGGCGCGGCAAGGTGGTTAGCATGCCATTGGCACATGTGGCATGGCATGCCTTGGCGCGGTTTGGCGTGGGAAAAACTAGGGTTTTGGGCCAAAGGTTACCATGCGCTGTTTGGCAACCTTGGACGGCTAGGATTTGCATCTAAGATGGAAGGGTGGTCGTTGATCGTCGCACGCCTTCGTTTTGGTAGCCTCATAGGGAAGGCCAGCATGGTGGGGCCAAGTAAAATGGCGCGGATGGCTTGGCATAGTGGGGACAAGAGTTTGGCACGGACGGCTTGGCATGGTGGGGACAAGGCAAGGTGCGGTTGGCTTGGCATGGTGGGGCCAAGGGTTTGGCATGCCATTGGCGCATGGTGCGGCTAGCATGGTTGGGGCCAGGGTAAGGTGCGGTTGGCTTGGCATGGTGGGGCCAAGGGTTTGACATGCCATTGGCGTATGGTGCGGCTAGTATGGTTTGACATTGGCACAGTGGTGCGGCTGGCATGGTTGGCATGCCTTGGCGCGAAGATGTGGCTGGCATGGTTTTCCATTGGCACAGTGGTGCGGCTGGCATGGTTGGCATGCCTTGGCGAGGAGATGTGGATGACATGATTTTCCATTGGCACAGTGGTGCGGCTGTCATGGTTGGCATGCCTTGGCGCGTAGATGTGGCTGGCATGGTTTGCCATTGACAAAGTGGTGCGGATGGCATGGTTGGCATGCCTTGGCGCGGAGATGTGGATGGCATGGTTTGCCATTGGAAAAGTGGTGCGGCTGGAATGGTTGGCATGCCTTGGAACGGTAGCATGAGAATTAGGGTTTGGCATAGATGATGTCGGTCAATGTTAAGGGTTCTGCCGTGGAACATGACACATAAAAAAAAAGGTACCCTGGTAATTCTTACGTAGGCATGCTGATCGATTCAATAAATGTGTTAATGGTCATAGTGACGTCATGTCAGATTGTGGTTTTACGATTTTAACCCTAAGCTAAAAACCACCATCAACAGTTACATACTCTCAACTCTACATTTCAATCACTGAAACATTCTTCTATAATGTTATAATAATCATTATTCACGACTATCGTCATCAAAGCTATTATCAAGATCGAAACGTCTTCATGACTTGCGTCACGTATAAAGATGAACAACGGATAAAGCGAAAGCTTTACCAACACGTATTTCGAGATAAAAGATAGACGAGTAAACTCGGCACGAAATCTCAAATGTGTTTGTATGAAAACTATCATACTTATACGGCTTTGTCTCAAGAGTAGGAGATTGAATAGACTTTTGAGTGATATATAAGTTCAAGTCTCCACATACCTTTTTGGTCGGATGAAGTTCCACTGGTTCCTTGAGTAGTTCTTCGTCTTCGCAAGATAATCGCCATGGAGTCTGGAGCTCAACTACACTAACCTGTCCTAACCGAGACTTAGCTAGTTTTGACAACTAAACTTGGCAAACATGCTTGAGATAACAACACATGCGAGTTCGACCGAGAAATGCTCTAACAGGTTCCACGTATCCCGTTTCGACAACATCCCAAACTTCTTGATATGTAAAAATATTTTTCATCTGTATTCTCCAATGCTCAAAATTCTTGTCATCAAAAAATGAAACCTTGATTGAAATCAAATTAGATGTCATATTTTCTTCTTTGATTAAACCGCAGACCTAACATCATATTTCTCTGATACCGGTTGTAGATATCTAATATACAAAGACTTATGAAAAGATCATACAAGAGAGAATTCTTAATAACTTGTTTTAATTAATAATTTTGGTGTACATTGCTTCATGGCTTAACAACCTATTTATATTTCTTAATAACACCGAGATTCCTAAAAACAGGAAATACTAAAACATACCTAATCAAATTCTTGAACATAGTAAACTTCTAGAACAATCTTAACTTTAAACTCAAGACATTCCTAAACAGAACATCTTCTAGAAACTCAAAAACTTGAATGTCAAGTAACAGTGTATGATTTCTAATCATAGTCTTGGTTAGACATGATTTCCAATAATTTTTTTGGTCTAGATGGCGAATGATAGCAGCTAAAATTAGTTTTTGATAAGTCGCAAAAAAAAAGGAAAAATGGATTACTAAAAATAAGACCACAGGTACGAATCATTTCTTTACCACATAAATGCATAGAAATCTGATACAAATACCTGAGTTTCCCACAAAGTAAGCCATGTCAAACTGAACAAACATAGGCAAGCCCTTATGTGGTTCCCAATGTTTCTAGTGTGAAAGTAGATAAACATTCGTTCCAATACTCGACTAGTTGTTGTACTTTCCTTGGCTAATTCCGCCATTTTATGGATACATATTTGAGTTCATATTTCTGGTGTTTGAGTTTCCTCCCTATATCTTTCTTTTATGGAGGCCTTATGATCATATGGCTAGAACTAGTCCCATGTCACCCTAATAGAAACTCCTGCACCAGCTTTTCCTACACTAAAACTACTTCACCAACCTAATTCTGATTTGACTCTCTTATTCCATCAGCACCTTTGACGTTTCTATCTACTTAATAGAAACGCCTGCACCAGCTTTTCCTACATTAAAACTACTTCACCAACCTAATTCTGATTTGACTCTCTTATTCCATCAGCACCTTCGACTTTTCTATCTGCTTTGTAGTTTCCCATTGTGATGTACATAACCTAACATGAACTTGTTTTTGCAAAAAATAATTTAACATTAACACACAACATTATTCCCCGATACTCACCTAATCAAAATTAGCAAAACATGTGAAAATTGTGACATATACCACAACTGTGCAAAGTATATTATTAACATCTATGCTCCCCTACTGTACACAACAAATTTACCGATATAACAGTACAATACAAATAAGTTTAACAATGATAGGAATATGAGTTACCATGGCAGAAAGGCACTTTAAGATTGGCGCGCTCAAGCGTATTTTTCCATGCTCTTTTCCTGACTCACGTGCCAATGTGCATATTTTATAAACAACACTCTCAATGTTGTGACTATACGTGTTTTCATCCTGTTAGTGCATTAGTGTGAGACTAATATCTTATATTAGTTGTGTTACAAGGACACAGACACGGTGTCGGTTTTTCGTGTCTGATGCGATACCTTCACACAACAACTCAAAAAACTAGAAAACGGGGACACGGATGGCGAGCATAGAAAAATACTTATATATATGTATATGACTAATAAAAAAAGGTATTAGAAATATAGACTCCGTTGTTATTTCTATGTATCTCCATCATCTCATAGATATAGATATAGTTGTGGGAGAATATCTCCAATTTTGCTAAAAAAAATCTAATGGAGATCGATGGAGAGTTTTGGGAGTGTCTCTATTTTTATATTACTAAAGACAAAACTCCTTATTGAAGTTAAGAAAATATGTTTTTACTAAAGATAAAGATTCTTATATAAGTTAGAATGAAGAAAATATTTTCCTTCCTAATATAAATATGTAAAATATCAATAGCTGAAGTATTTTGTAATGTTATTAAATATTTTATTCTTTTCTTGCTAATTGAGTTGTGTCCGACACGAGTGTCCGTTCGTCGCATATCGACACGGTGATTTTATTTTTTTAGTGTCCTTGTAAGATCAAACAGGAACATGTAAGCAAGGAAAATATGGAAGTCATAATTAAACTCGCATGATTGTAGATGAATGTGGTTAAGGTATGGCCTCCAAAAACCCGAACACAGTCTGTCCTTGTGTTATCCAGAAGTTCATAAACAAGATCCAATATAATGTTAGCAAAATAAATCCTACATAAGTAATAATATTCATGAGATGAGAGGATCAGATAACATACCATATATGTCAAGCGCACTTAAACTTGTTTCCACAACAGTAAAACAATTTACTGATTTCCAATGCATTTAAATGATCAAAAATTAAATGGAATGTTTGACAGGTACTAGAAATTACGGAACACTTACATTTTCCCCTTGCATATGCGCAACAATATGTTTATAGGCCTCCGTAGTAACATACAAAATTTTAACGTGCTCATTTCGAAATTCTTTGTAGATCATTTGTTCAAGATATTTGACAATGTGCAATAAAAAACAGTGAATCAAATTCACTTCAAATTGTTTCATATCAGATGTTCTTAAAAGATTAATGATACAAATAAACTTCAGTATATATACTTCTTTCGGAATGGGAAATAATCCACAAATTTTCTTTCATTTAGAGGACCCTCCTACAAATTCCTCTCAGAAAGTAGACAATAATTTATCACACTTAAAGATACTAAAAAGGACTACTTAGTAACATGCAAACTAAGCTACAGGGCGAGGGTGAGTTAATCCTTACACAAGATTAATGGAAGATCTCAACAAGCAATTTCTTATAATGTCGGAAGCAGGACAGTAAGAACCTTCTAAATAAAACCGAATTTGGTTAAACAGATTTGGAGATTTTGATCGTCAATTTAACGAATAAAAATAAATCACACTGGTAACAGTTCTATTTGCACAATTGAAAGCTTCATTAAGTAGGATTTATACGACTGAAAAAAAAAGATACAAGATTAAAAATTACAACAAATAAAAAAAACCCAATTTGGTTAAAGAGGTCACAACCAGTAGAAATTTCTATGGTTAGGTATTGGGTGGATCTTTAGCTCCACAATCAATTCTAATTGAAGCTGAATTACATAATGTTAAAGAAACAGTTTGTGATTGTCGGGGTAGAAGTTTCAGCAACATTTGTGTCTTCTTCACTTATATAAAATAGTTTGGGATTGTTGGATGGAATTATAAAACAATGAATTGTACAATTTTCTAAAATATCAAATCTCTATTTTTTACCGCTATTTTGTGTATCATAAATATTGCACTATCTTGATATGCTAAGACATTTGGAACGTCACCAGTACAAAAATGCTTTAAAAATATTAATCTTACAACACTTTTTTAATAATACGAAGAATCCATATTTGAAACTTCAGCAGTTCAATAACACATTAAAAAATATCAATCTTACAACACTTTCTTAATATTACGAAGAATCCACGCTGTGAGAGAAATTGATTTAATATATTTCGATTTTGATAATAAAAAATTGTGTTACAGTTTAAATTCTACATATGGGTGATACAATACAAGGGACAATTTATTAAATCCTCATTGCAGTAACCACTAAATCTTTTGAGTTCTTCTTACATTTTTGGTGTTCTTTTCGGTAAGTATTAATTAAAATTCCTTCATTAATCGTTTCTTCAAGGTTATCAGGAAATAAATTAACCCTACAAAAAACCCTATGGTCAAGTTCGCACATGGACATTATAGACTCAGGATCGGCTCTGTTAACCATAACCATCCAACCTCTCCACTAGCTTTGAACATAAACTTTTCCTTGGGAATCAAAGAGAAGGTTGATGACGTCGAAGTTGTTCTTACATTATCACTGTTCTTCACAAGTGTTCCAGTTAGAGAAGATTTCTTCTGTGGAGCAACAGTAAAGTTTTTGTGAAGGATTTTATATCCTTTCTCTTTGATTAGGGAACCAGCGGAATAAGTGTTTGTGGACATCGACCTAGATGAAATAGATGAACAGAAACTACAAATTATACAAATTAAAATCAGAAACTTAACCAGGGAAGCCACTGGATAATATCAAGAAATTTGAAGAAAATGGGGAATGAAGAAAAATATGTAGAGAGGGAGTTGGAGAGTGTCAGAGCAGAAATTAGAAGTTAGATATCTGGGTATTACTCTTACACACTGTTATATTTATATAGTTGTTTAAATTTCTTAACGATCTTTTTTAAGTTTCTAAAAATTGGAACTTCCCAAAATTCGATTTTTCTAAAAAATACTACTCCCTCTAACTCTTTCTTCTTTCTTCTCAACCAATTCAAGTTTAATGGAAATAAAAAGTTTTGGCAAACTAGTCAGGTTGTATACGACAACATATCTAAGGATAAAACAGAATATATAGATGCGTTGATAAAGTCTCGGAAGTTGTGTTTTTTTTCCCTAAATAAAAATGCTAAGAAAATTAAATTTCTAACGGTATAAATCCCCCGTTAAGCCTAACCAGTGATAAAAGGGGAGGATGTGCACTTGCAGGTTCACAAAGTCGCACTCTATAAATATTTTTATTTTTATCTTCTATTTAAACGTCTTAAATAATGACAATGACTAAATGCAAAGTTTGGGTTAAATGCAACCGAGATACCATTTCTGAGATTCTGATATACTTTATTTTTAAAAGTGACTAACTGCAACCTAAAAAGTCAAGTCAAATCAAACTCATAATCCAAAATAACCACCCAAAAATAACTAATTGTTTTTCATGCCTTCTCCATTAAGGTAAGTTTATATTTAGGTTTGCTTTTATTTTTTTTCTTCTTCACTAATCAACTGGAAACCCTAGTCATAACATTTATTCCAAGTGTAGAAAATCTAGGCCAAACCATAGATGAATCATAAGAAAATCTTTGTTGTTCAAATGAAGTTAAGGTTTATGAAAATAATGAATAGGTAAGCAACCTTGTTTTTTTTTTCTTTTCTTTCATGGTTAAAACTTAAGTAATGAGAAATTAAGATGAATAACTACTCGGTCGGGTTTGATCGATCATGAGGCTTATTGTGTTATCACAATCGACCGACTATAGTAGGAAATTGATGTTCGATCATGAGGCTTCATGGATTATAACATATTTTTAACGCGGTCAGTCATAGATGATCGACCGATTGATGTAAGATTCAGTTGTAAGAATTCGACCAAATGATTACTAAATTTTCTCAGGTTGTTTCTGTGTAAATGACTTTGATGCATTAGAGTCAACTACTGATGGCTGACTACTTAGCTGTCTTGAGTCGCTTCTGTCTAAATGACTGTGACGCGATAGTGTCAACCACTTGTGGATGACTACATAGGTATCTGGACGTTCATGTCTGGGGGACCCTAGGTGTTTATATCCAGTTCTTTCATTTAACACTTTTAACATACTTGTTATGAATTTCAAACTTGTTTAATAGGTTATTCCCAATCAGATCGAAGAAATTCCAACTCAGGTAGATTTATTTTTAGAGGGACACAGACAGAAGATCAATTGGTTCCGAAGAAAAAGAAGGGAAACTCTCTTTAAATGTTATCGCTTCAAATTCTTTCGAGCTGCCGGGACTTGTCAAAGTTTTTGGACTTGATTCTACAAAACTCTTTACAACCAATAAGGTAACATCTGACATATCAATTTTTTTGTCATTCAGTTGAAGTAACACTGATGTTTTAACACTTTATTGTATAGATTTTTGGTTCAAAAGATGAACTTGTAGAGTGGTGTCGTGATGTGGGCAAGAAGAACAATATGGTGATTATGATTGTAAAGGGGGAAAGTAAAAATCAAGGAGGTAAGGGTTCGTTTGTTGAATTAGCACGTGAAAAAAGTGGCAAGCATAGAAAGCTCAAAATAGATAAAACTTTGTTGAATCCAAATGTAAAGCGAAGAAAATGAACAACAACAAAAAGTGTGAGTGTCCTTTTAGACTAAGGTCAGCATGTATAGATACTGATACATGGATATTAATTTTCAGGGTTGGATATCATAACCATTTGGCTGCTGACAGTCTATTAGGCCATGCATATGTTGCTAGATTAACGAACGACGAAAAAAAAAAATTATTCTATTGGCGGCAGGCGGCACAAAACCTAAAAGCGTACCCAACACTATAAAGGAGAAGTATCCAAATAATTATTCTATTGTTAGGACTATTAATAATGCTAAACTAAAGCGTGGTCTAGCCGAAAGTGCCGGAAGGACTAGGTTACAACAACTTCATGCTTATCTTGATCAAATCATTATGTGACATGGAATAAGCGAATTCCTGAGATTAATGAACTGGCCCAAATTATTTAGGTTAATCCAGAATTCACCATGTGCGCCCGATGTTTTCCTTCCGTGGTTATAATAGATTGTACTTATAAGACCAACAGATGGAAAATGCATTTGTTTCATGTTGCAGGTATGACGACCACTGGTTCATCTTTCACAATTGCATTTGCTTTTATGTGTGTGGAGCTGAAGGAGAACTATGAATGGGCACTAAAATGTTTGAGAACATTAAACTCTCCCACTTGCTTGCTGCAAAGAGGTTGTTATGTACTTGACATATTCAGAAGAATGTATATTTGAAGTTTCTTGCATCTACGACGAAGGATAAAATTGTGAATCAACTGAAAGATAAAAACAATGAAGGAAAAACCAAAAATAAAGGTAAGGATAAAAAAAATGGTGTACAAGAGGGTGAAGAGGATGATCTGCTGAAGGAGTTTGAAAATGATTGGGGACGTGTAATTAGAAATGAAACAGTGACTCTATTTGATATGGCTTTGGACTCCTTTGTTCAAAAATACGATAAACGATATCTGAAGGAAATAAAATACATATGTGAAACAGTGTTGGCAAACAAAAAAAATTAGACATTACAGTATCAGAACTATTAATCGCGTGGAAAGTACTTAAAATGTATTTAATCGGTACTTGAAAAATAGTATAGGTGGATTTATAGAATGTTGGAAGCACATGCACAATATGTTGCGCTCCTAGCTTGTGGTTATTAAAGCCACATTTCAAAAGAGTATTAATTTTAGAAAACATGCGCATAATATCGCCGAGTTCAGGGGACTGCACCACCATGGTTCAAAGTATGCATTAGATAAAATATGTTTGGAGTTGGATAGATTAAAAAAGATGGGGAGCATGTGTGAAATTTTTTGTGGATGTATTCTATGGAAGACATATGTCCTGCCATGTGCCCACATGTTGTTGCAATATCGATCTCAGGGTATGCCCATTCCTCTTTTAGTCATTGATTCCCAGTGTAGGCAGTTGAATTTGGTTCCACCTATTGAGAATGAGGTTGCATTTGATTATCTGCCACAGGTAGAAATTCTCAAGACCAAGTGGGTTGAATATACAGAGGTAGAGAAACTTAAAGTCACCCAAACACTGATCGAGCTTGTACAACCAGATAAAACTCATTTACAAGAACCTTTACAGCCAGTTGCGCATAAGGGACGTAAAAGCTACCGAGAAGAAAAATGAAAATTATACAAAGAGGAATCTTAGTGCTCATGAACGTATTCAATCTCAACTAGGATATAAAGTAAATACAGTCTCAACTTCAAAAA
This sequence comes from Papaver somniferum, assembly GCF_003573695.1. NCBI lineage: Eukaryota > Viridiplantae > Streptophyta > Magnoliopsida > Ranunculales > Papaveraceae > Papaver > Papaver somniferum. The sequence continues at coordinate 148,107,351 of NC_039365.1, read as the reverse complement.
CCGATGATCAAGAAGGACCCAAGGTGAAGAGAAAATATACAAAAAAAAGCTACATATTATTTGGAGAATAAGAAGACTAAAAAAAGCGTTTTGGATCTTCTGTTCAAGGATGATGAAGAAGTGGTGAAAGAGAAACCAAATGTAGTAAAGGAAAATGAACATGATGTTTTCAAGCTTCCATCTGAGGGTACTGAAAAAGTTATTATGGAAATCTCTAAATTAGTGGAAGAACATGAAATTGATGTAGAGGAAATGGTAAAATCAGATAAGTCTAACGAAGAAGTAGTAACTGTGGTGGATGAACAAACTATTTACCGAAGTAGGTACGAAGAAGATGATATCACAAATCTTAATGTGGTTGATTATGAAATGTCGGACATGAGTGTTAGCATATTTAATAGGACAAGAACAAACCATTCACCAAAGGTTAGTCCATTTCCAGGAGAAGAAGAAAAAGAAAAAGAAGAGAAGATTGGTTCGCAGAAGATAGATTTAACGCTGATCCCGATTATTGGCAATTAAGAAAATGGCATAGGATTCATAATTGGGATTGGAATCTTCCAAATCCAAAGTATATAATCCAAATTCCAGAACTTATGCAGTTTTACATAGAAGGGACAGGTCATGTTCCTGGAGATGTTAATTCATTGTGGTTTCCATACCATCTCTTTCCATCTTGGTATTTCTTCCATAGATGGTTTTCAAGAGGCCCAAAGATATATGTTTTGTGAAGTTGTAAATAATAGGGCATTTTATGAAGACTCACTTGGCGGTGAACCCGGAAATACGGAAACATTAAATAGATTGAAATTTGAAGATGAGGGAAGTAATGGACGGTATCAAAGGTTTTGACATGCCATAGGATAGTTTTATAGCCGCAAAAAACCTTTTGTGTCGTTGTGATTTGGCTATCAAGTGAGGTTTTGTTGCAATAACACAACAGTTAGACAACTGATTGATAAGAAATGGGATAAAATTGGTGTTAAACACCTCTTGAATCAAAGATCCAATCCAAGGTTCTGTGCAAATATGCGCAGCCAAATGAGGTTTAGTTTCATTAACTTTAGATTGATTCAACAACCCTCCGACCACCAACCCCCCCCCCCCCCTCCTCAAGGATAAACGTGGGTAGTGAGCCTTAATATTCGCAGTGGACTCCCAAGTAGCGTCTTCTGGAGAAGAATTTGTCCATTGGATGAGCACCTGGTGTACTGGCTTTTTTCTTAGAAGAACGGTTCTATATTGGAGCACCTTTTCTGGCAGCATGATGATGTCTCCTGTAAGATCTACAACAGGAAAAGTAGGGGAAGGAGTGTATTGTAGGCTAATGTGTTTCTTTAACTAATAAACATGGAACACAGGGTGCATGCGAGAGTTAGAAGGAAGTTCCAATCTATAATCTACTTGTCCCACCTTTTGCAAAATTGGAAAAGGACCATAGAACTTAGTTGAGGGTTTGAAATTCTTTCTCAAAGCAACAGAGGCATGTCTGTAAGGTTGAAGTCTCAAGTAGACCAAGTCTCCCACTTCAGAAGTTCGTTCAACCCTAGAAGCATCAACATATAAATTCATTCTTTCATGAGCTTTCTAAAGAGATTATTTGATGAGATCTAGCATAGATGCTCTCTCTTTTAGATAATCTTCTACTGCAGCTACAGAAGTGGTGGCAGAAGTAGGGAAAACCATGTGTGGAGTAGCATAGTCATATAAGGCTTGAAATGGTGACATCTGCAACCCTCTGTGAAAGCTTGTGTTGTGCCACCATTCAGCTAAATCCAGCCATTGACTCAATTTTCTTGGTTTATATCTAGTGAGGCATCTTAGGTAATTCTCTAGGCATGCATTCACCCTTTTAATTTGTCCATCTGTTTGGGGGTGATAGGAAGTGCTCAAGTTCAATTGATTTCTCAAAACTTGGAACAAATCCTGCCAAAAATGACTTGTGAAGACCTTATTTCTGTTAGACATAATAGAAGAGGGTAACTCATGCAACTTGAAAACATTAGTGATAAATGCTTGGGACATATAAGCAGATGTATAAGGGTGTTGTAGAGCAATAAAATGTGCGTACTTTGTAAGCCTGTCCACAATGACTAGAATGACACTCTTTCTGTTGCTGGTAGGTAGGCCATCAATAAAATCCATAGTAATATGTTGCCATGCTTGATCAGGAATAGATAGTGGTTGAAGTAACCCAACATCATTGGTCTAATCTCTTTTATTTCTTTGAAAAATATTATAATGGAAAACCAAGAGTAGAATATCCTTCAACATACCTGGACAAAAAAATGGCTTCTAGCTCTAACATAAGTGGCATGCATGCCAGAATGACCACCCAAGAAAGAAGCATAGAATGACTGTAAAAGATTGTGTCTGACATTACCTCCAGTACCAATGTAAAGCCTATTTTTTTACCTCGTAATTCCTTCCTTGTAAGTGAAATATGACACATTGTCATCATGAAGAAGTAGCCGAGCAATGATGGTGTCTGATTTTGGATCTTGTGTATAGTTGTGGAGAATCTACTATACCCAAGATGGGGTAGAGAAAGACAAAGAATGATAAGTTGATGAGTCATGAGGTCTTCTGAAAAGTGCATCAGTAACCACATTGTCAGCTCTCTTTTTGTATTGTGTCTCATAATCAAAACCAAATAGTTTGATCAGCCACCTATGTTGTAAAGTAGTGGTGATTTTTTGTTGAAGAAAATATTGGATATTCTGGTGTTCAGTGTTTATGATGAATCTGTTGCCTCTACCTTTGAACAACTAGGACAATGGATAAAAACTCCTTTTCATAAGTGGAAATGGCTCTTGCTCTTGGTCCCAATGGCTTGCTGAAGTAAGCAATAGGATTGTCCTCCTGAAGTAATACTACACGAATGCATATATCATCGACATCATTTTCCACCATAAATTGCATAGTGAAATAAGGAAGTGCCAGAATAGGGGTGTTGCTCATGGCATGTTTGAGATTCTCAAAAGAAGTGGTAGCCTCTGGAGTCCATTGAAAAGAATTCTTTTTAAGTAGGTCAGATAATGGTTTGCGGAAAGAACCATACCCCTTCACAAATTTTCTGTAGTAGCTCGTGAGTCATAAAAAACCTCTCAACTCCTTGATTGTTTTAGGTTATGGCAAAGATTGCATGCAGGAAATCTTACTTGGGTCAGCACAAACTCTTTCAGGTGTAATAATGTGACCCAGATACTCCAAGGAGGACTGACCAAAGCTGCATTTGGACATTTTTGCAAAAAGATGATGATGTATGAGCAAGGAGAAAACAAACTTGAGATGTTCTAAGTGTTCCTCCATGTTGGATCTATAAATAAGTATGTCATCAAAGAAGACCAACACAAATTTCCTCAAAAATGGTTGAAATATGTCATTCATTAAAGCTTGGAATGTAGCAGGGGCATTGGTGAGGACAAATGACATTACTTTGAACTCATAATTTCCTTGATGAGTCCTAAAAGTTGTCTTGAAAATGTCCAAGTCACTGACCCTGATATGGTGGTAACCAGCTCTACGGTCAATCTTGGAGAGGAATTTAAATCCTTTTAGCTCATCCAATAGTTCATCAACAATGGGAATAGGAAATTTATCCTTGATTGTGACACTATTGAGTCTTCTATAATCTACACAAAATATCCAAGAGTTATCTTTTTTCTTGACCAAAAGTATAGGGGATGCAAAAGGGCTGTGACTAAGTTGAATGATGCTAGAATTAAGCATTTCTTTGACAATGTTTTCAACCACTTCATTTTGAACATATGGGAATTTGTAAGCTCTTTGGTTAATAGGTGTTGAGTTGGGTTGTAAAGGAATTGTATGATCCAAGCTTCTTTTGGGTGGTAGTTGGGTATGATCTTGAAATATGTCTGAGAATTCTTGTAATAAGGGATCGATGTAATGATGTAAGATTTGGTGGTGCATCGGTTGTTGAGATTGATAAGAAATGACCCACCAATCCATCACAGGTTGTAGAGGGGAACTTCTTAATTGCAGTACCACTTTCCATAAACAGTGAAGGTTTTGGAGAGCTCCCTTGTAATGTGATCTTCTTATTTTTGTACTTAAAAGAAATGCTTAATTTAGAGAAATTGAAGAGTACATCACCTAAATTTTTTAGCCAGACATCTCCCAGAACTATGTCACAGCCTCCAAGTGGCAGAATTCTCAGATCTTCCATAAATTATATGTCCCTGCATGCTCAATTGAAGTTTTGAACAAATGCCAGTACTCATTGTTCTATCACCATTAGAAATTGTGACCATCATAGCAGCAGTTGGTTCAATGTGGCACTTGAGAGAAGATGCTAACTTGTTGTTAATAAAACTGGTGGTGTTACCAGTGTCAATAAGGATGAAACCTTATGTGTGTTAATAACACCAGGAATTCTGATTGTCTCCCCAATTGCATTGCCTGTGAGTGCATGGAGACAAATCTCTACATCAGACTAGACTGGAGATTCATTGGATTCTTCAAATATTTCTTTTTCCTCTTCAGTATCTGCAGACTCAGAACTATCCATTTGTAGCATGTAAATATTTTGTTTGCCCCCCATCATTATTTATAATTTTCTTACCCTGCAACTTTACTTATTCTAACAAGAGAAATTTTTAACTCTTCTATGATTGTCGTGATGCTTGGTTCGTTTCTAAGTGAAAGCACAAAAAGAGAAGAAACAAGAGTACCCAAAACAAGAATCATGAGCAGTAGAATAAATACAACTCACGACTTTTCAATTATAACTCAAATTAAAGTACTAATCAAAGCCTATAACATATTGATAGGTAAAAGTATTGACATTGACATCGACTAGTTGTGCCTGTAATTAGTTATCTAGTATACAGTTAACAAGATGATGAGAGTTATAATACTTCCTAAATCATAGTAGCTCCAAAATAACATTTCTAAGCCTACAACAAGGATTATTTAGAGGAAAGAGTAAAAACTTCTGGTTTAGCCCTAAGGTTATTCTTCTTCTGCACACATATCACATAATTTTATAGAAAGCCTTTAAAAATGTTTTTATTTTTTATAAAAATCCAAAATGTAAACCACATATTATGTTTCCCTCTGGATCTTGATGCCCCAAAGTGGAGATTTCCCTGCTTCCCCTATGGGGCCGGCCCTGCCTACAATCATCCATCTAAGTCTTCAAATTTTGCTCGTTAAAGTCCACATCTACAAAATTTGACACGGGGATTATCTTATGCTCATCTCCATTAGAACGATAAACTCAAGATCATTTAATATAACTAGCTTGAAACCTGTGTTATGCACCGGGACTGCTGAAATTTCTTGCATCGTCAGTTCATGTTCACTGAGGTGGGGCTTCGCCCCGCACCCGTCCTAATAAGAGTTCTAATAAGCTTATACAATTACTATCCAACAGATTTACAATTAACAGTTAAAACTTTATAATAATTAAATATATAATATTATTATGATTTGAAGATCTAACATGGTTTTGAAAACTAATTTCATGCAATATAATAAAATAATAATCAATTTTACAAATAAACTAAAATATTTAAAGCTATAAATACATTAAAAAAATAGTATTTAAACTGTGCTTCGAATCGGGTACGCCGAATCGATCCTCAGTTGGGGGAAGACCCGCACCCGTCCAAGAAGCGATCTCAATTAACAACTGCAGTGTACCATGAAAACACCAATTATCATTATTATTTTTGAAGCAATCATTTAGTAGATTAACAATTAGAACTAAATTATTCACCAATTACATATTATTTAAAGTGCTGGAGATTAGAAATCCTCTTAAATAAAAATACTTTTGAAAAATTATACCAACCTTTGAAATCAATAAGTAGTTCATTACATCACATCACATGTATCAGTACTATTGGTAGTTAACTGAAAAATCACACTTTTTATACAGTTGTATCAATATTTGATATTCGAGACACTAAAAAAAAACACGATATTAATATAAAATAGATTGAAAACTCTAAATGGTGCACAACATATGAATTGCTTCCCGTCAAAGAAAATGTTATCAAGGAAATACATTCATATATCTTTCTTCGAAAATCATATATTTGTGTTAAGAATTAAGGGACCAACTCAACTGCTCTTCCAGGTTCCAACTTATTATAATTAAATGAAAAATCACACTCATTAGCCATTATATAGGCATCGATATCTGAAGTTAGAGAAACCAAGATATCGCGATATTAATATAAATTAGGTTGTCAATTCTAAATAGGGCAAAGCATATGAAGTGATTCTCTTCAAAGAAAATGTAATCAAGGAAACGTACATATATATATTTCTTCAGAAATCATATACTTGCGTTAAAAATAAAGCGGCTAACTCAACTGTTTTTCTATGCTCCAACTTCTTGTAGTTCTTGTAGTTGAATGAAAAATCACACATATTTTGTAGTTGTGTTGATATCTGACATTAAAGACACTAAAAATAACATGATATATTAATATAAAACAGATTGCCAATCCTAAATAGTCCAAAGCATACAAAATGCTTCCCGTCAAAGAAGTAATCAAGGAAATGTCATTAGTCATTATGTAGGCAGCGATATGTGATATTAGAGACATTAAAAAAAATCATGATATTAATATAAAATAGATCGCCACCTATAAATAACGCAAAGCATATGAAGTGCTTCCCGTCAAAGAAAATTTAATTAAGGAACTACACATATATATTTTTCTTCAGAAATCATATACTTGCGTAAAAAATCAAGCGGGTAATTTAATTGTTTTTCCCGGCTCCAACTTCTTGTAGATGAATGAAAGATCACACATATTATATAGTTGTGTTGATATCTGACATTAGAGACACTAAAAATAACACGATATTAATATAAAATAGATTGCTAACCCTAAATATCGCAAAGCATGTAGAGTGCTTCCCGTCAAAGAAGTAATCAAGAAAATGCACTGATGTATCTTTCTTAAGAATCATAAGCTTGCGTTAGGAATTAAGCAACCAACTCAAGTTCTCTTCCAAGCTAAGTCCGTATAGTTAAATGAAAAATCACACTCATTATATGGTTGTATCAATACCTGATATTAGAGAATTAAAAGAACAAACGATATATAACGTAAAAATAGCTTGTAAATTCTAAATAGTGCAAAACAGACGAAGTGCTTCCAGTCAAAGAAGTTGTAATCAAGGAAATGCACTAATATCCCACTATAACCCCGTTTGAATACCCGTGATTGTTGCTTTAACCGTAACGATCGCCTATTAATAATTGGAGTATTTTTATTGGCAAATGGAATCCAAATTATATTGGTTATGAATTCTCATCATTTTTTTATTTTCCTATTTATGACTCCTACTGGTCAGAATTGTATTTATTGTTAATAGAAAATAGATTTTCAACCCTAAATATTGCAAAGCATATATATGAATTGCTTCTCGTCGAAGATGATGTAATCAAGGAAATTCACCGTTCTATATTTTTAAGAATCAAATATTTGCGTTAGGAATCAAGCGGCCAATTCAAGTTCTCTTCCAGGATCCAATTCCCTATATAGTTAATGAAAAATCACACTCATTATATAGTTGTATGGATATCTGATATTAGTGATACTAAAAATCAATATTAATATAAAGTATATTTTCAACTCTAAATAATGAAAAGAATGTGTTTCCCGTCGAAGATGATGTAATAAAAAAAATGCATTGATATATCTTTCTTCAGAAATCATATACTTGTGTTAAGAATCAACCGGCCAACCCAACCAGGCACCAACTCCTTATTGTTAAATGAAAATCCACACTAAAATATTAGTATATGATATTAGAGACATTAAAATAACACACGATATAACATAAAATAGTTTTCCAATTCTAGATAGTACAAAACAGATGAAATGCTTCCCGTCAAAGAAGTTGTAATCAATGAACAAACACCCCACTAAGACTATGTTCGAATCAATCCTAAAAGATATTAATATATAAATATATTTTCAACCCTAAATAATGAAAAGAATATAAAGTGTTTCCCGTCGAAGATGATGTAATCAAGAAAATGCATTGATATATCTTTCTACAGGAATCATATACTTGTATTAAGAATCAAGCGGTCAACCCAACCCACGCACCAACTCCTTATTGTTAAATGAAAAATCACACTCAAATATTAGTATATGATATGAAAGACATTAAAAGAACACACGATATAACATAAAATAGTTTTCCAATTTTAGATAGTACAAAACAGATGAAATGCTTCCCGTCAAAGAAGTTGTAATCAAGCAATGAACTAACAACCCACTAAGACTCTGTTTGAATACTCATGATTGTTACTTTAACCGCAAGGATTGTCCACTAATTAATGATTGGATTACCTTTATTGGTAAAGAGAATCTAAATTGTATTGGTTGATTAAATAATTTGGTTGCTGGATTTTTAGTGATGCATATAGCTAATTTTATTATGTATGTGGCTTGAAATAAAACAGCTAATTTTATCATGTATGTGGCTTGAAACAAAACATAAAACTCTCTTGGAATTGAATGATTAAAGGAATTTTTTTTTTACATCAACCGTACGTCAAGTTAACAAAGTGTCGTTACAGCATGGTCTATTAAACAAAGCAATTTCATGCGTATATCATGTTCGAGAAAGAAAAAGAATAATAAGAATAAGTTTCACAAAAAACTATAATTCAATAATCTAGCATAACTCCATCAAAAATATCAGAAAAATTTATAAAGGAAAACCAAGAGAGAGTACAATGCTCTTAGGACAATAACTTAACAATGTTGTTTGGGATTTACATCCATCCTTATTCCTATTTTCCTATTTCATATTAACATTTAGGGTTATTTGGTGTTTGATACTTACATTTTGGCCAATATTAGTGCTTGGTCTAATTTTTGTCCAACTTAGGGCTTGGTACTTGGAATTAACATTGACTTCCATTGACCCAGTTAAGTCACGACGTGGTAAATTTTTGGTTAATTAATACATAATTACAGAAACATATTTATCTTTTCTAACAATGACTAACCTTGTCCTCAACCCATCGGGCGATCCACACTTAGATCTCAATGCATCTAAGAGATTTGCGGCTAAGATTTTAAAACTTTTTTTCATTTATTAATCAACCTAACCAAAACCTCATCTGCGCCTCCTCCTTCTTCTAAGAATTAAACACACAGAAACCCTAAATCTCAAACCATCTTCATCTCTTTTTCTACCTTGTCCACATCATCCTGAAATAATTTTTCCTCTTTCTCATTTGCGATTAGAGAACTCAAAAATTAAGATTGAAATTAATTGTCTTCCCTATTTCAGATTCAATTCAATTCATCTGTGATTAAACCCCATATTGGAATTCGTTTTTTTCGATTTGTTTTCTAAACCATAAATCATGGCCCTTGAACCCATTAATTGTCCGCCGTAAAGGTTTTGATTTCATCTTGATGTGAGCTCTGATTTTGGGTATTTTGATTCGATAAAAGTTCTAAAAAAAAACTAATTTGTGCTCTTTTAGTTGTTGATTCATGGGTTTGAAGGAATTTCAGGGTTTTTTGTGTTCAATTTTGGGTTCAGTGTTCAGTTGAAGGAGAATCGAAGTTTGTGGTTTATATTCTATTTTTGTGGAACAATCAAAAGATGGGTTGTAATTTGAAGATGGTTTTTTGGGGTTTGTAGTTGGGTTCTTGTTCTTCTCTGCAAATTCATCTTTTTTTGGTGATGAATGATGGAAGTAGTGAATTTGTTCTTCTCTGGGTTTTGTTTTACCCTATTAAGATTGCTTCAGTATATATGATTCAAATGTAGTCTACTTTTTTCATGATTTTGGTAGAAGATTTATGCACGATTGTATTTGTTTTCTGCTATCATTTTGGGTTTATGATATTTGTATATTAGATGATTGAATTTGTGATATGGAAATGAGGTTAAAAATTGAAATGGAAGAAATTAGAAACAATGATTTTTAATAGACATGAAATATGGGTTCTTCTTTGATTAAATTGTTAACAGTCCCTTATTAAATATTTTTTTTTTCCTGATAATTATTAAACATATATAATGACTTGACTTGGTCAACGTTAATTCCAAGTACCAAACCCTAAGTTGGACAAAAGTTAGACCAAACACTAATGTCGGCCAAAATGTAAGTATCAAAAACCAAATAACCCTAACATTTATCCTTTTGGCACTACATAGAATTGAAAATGATGGACGGGGCCAGTAACATCCTTGTTTATTATTATATATTCACTACTACATCATCGAAAAGACTTGTACATGTTTAGAGAATATATCCAAGATGACAAAGAGACTTATTTATTTCACAAATGTCCATGCCGGTTGTCCTTAATATAGACCTCTGAGACTCGGCTGCAAAGAAAACAATGAGAATTGAGAAATGAAATGGAATTAAATTGCTTTATGTGGCAAAAAAATATAACAAAGTAATGGAAAGATTTTTTTTCCCTAAATTAATTCGAAAATACATGGTAAGAAAAAGATGTTTTTAAACGTACTAAATATTTAAGCTAGCCGTTTGGGATTCTTTTACCATAAGGAGACCTCTAAAGATTTTTTTGCCTTAAGGTTTTTTAGATATTTTGAGTTTTATAAACACTAATTTAAAATTTTATTTCCATATATAATTAACAATTGTTGAAAAAAACTACGTCATTAATATGTATGCATCGTTCCATAAATGCTTCAGAAAACGATAGCTGAGACACCTCCATAAGAAAATCGACATCAAAGTATCCTTTCCCAGCAGTTGCTTGCACAAAGACATGTGAATCACAGGGATATACCAAACATAGAAGTAAATGGATTTACCAAATTGATATTTTGACTAACACCACATGTTTGGAATGTCATGTCGATGTCTTCATCGGCATAACACATTTAATTGATGGAATACAAATTATAAGAACCATTTAGTTAACCCGCAATGCACCCTGAGATAGGAAAAAACCTAGAATTTGTGTCAACCAAATGATACCAACAACACAAAAATACAACTACCATTATAATGAATAAGTGTGTCTCTCCTTCCTAAAATTTATCATTTTTAGATCATGAACACGTGAACTGCAGTAATCATTATGTACAAATAATCTCAATGAACTAAATATTTGTGTGAACTCAAAACATCATACCGTGAACAACAAAACGATTAAACACCTACTTTTGCAATACATATTTTATTTTGAGAAAATCATCATAATAAAACAGAAAATGAAGAAAACAAAATAAACAATCTTACATCGCATCTTCATAAGCTAAACCCCACTACTACACACCACCATTTTCCTCCACAAATTTTAATAAAAATTACTCCACCATATCAGTTACCAGCTCTCAGCATTATTGTTTGTAGGCATCTCCTCAACCCGCAGAAAATAGCCAATAACAATTTCTATGTGTAAAATGCACCCACAAATAATCATGCTTACCCCTTTCTAATGAAATTATTCTGGAATTGCTCTCGCACCTGAAATACATAGATAGTCAACAAACAAACTATAACCTTAGCAGAAACCGAATTGAGATCTAAGAAGAAATTGGTACTTAAATTTCACCTTTTCACACAGACACTTTTGATGAGATGTCGACTTCCTAAACCACCTTTCCAAACTAAATATTTTTTTTTTCTGAAAATATAAAACCCATAAACATCATGAACTATATTGAAAATAGGTAAAAAACATACCACCGATAAAAGCTTAATATTGACCTCCCATCACCGCAACCTATTGATTACATGCAAAACAAACAATAAAAATAGATTAAACAAAGACAACAAATTCCTAGATTGTAAGAAACCGGAAAAAAAAAAAAAAGGAAGAAGAAGAAGAAAAAACCCAAAAAGAAAAGTAACGTGCAAACAATGAGGTCTGGCTTTCGCTTGAATTATTTATATTCAGTCACCAAAACTAAATTTCGATAAGAAATTACTTTTATTAAGAAACAATATCAATCAATATCTTAAAGGAAGAAAATTAAGCAAATTAGTTTCATATTTTATCAACAACATATTAGTATTAATTAAAATATGGTTTTCATATGGTTTTAATTAATGTGACTTGAACAATGGTTACGAACTTTACCATATTAACCACTGGTTTTGTTTATATTAGTAAATTAACTGTGTTAATGGAACCCGCAAGATTGTGTTCAGGTAAATAATTAGATTTTTTAAGATACTCTAAACATAAATATTAATTTAACTTTAACATATTAAACATTGGCTTTATTTATATTAGTAAATTAACTGTATTAATGGAACCCGTAAGATTGTGTTCAGGTAAATAATTAGACTTTTTCAGATACGCTAAACATAAATATTAATTTAAAATATCAACTAATATAGTAATTTTTAGACGTTGTTAGTAAACTTTTTTAGATTTTTATCATTAATATTAAAAATTAATATAGTCATTGCTAGATTTTTTTTCCTTATAAAAGATTCAACAAATTCAAATCTTATTATTTTATTCCATAAATATGTTTTAATTTTTTTAATTTTAATCATAAATGCCAAAATTAATATTAGTTTTCTTTACCATTTCAAAAAAAAAATTCCGTACAAAAGATTTTAAAATTTAAAACTTATTTTTTATTCCATAAATATATTGAGTTGATTATTTTTGTTTCAGTCATAAATGTACGAAATTAATATAGTATTTTTTTATTATTTTCTGGATTTTTTATAATAACTACATGAAATTATAAAAGATTAATATAGTAATCTCTTTGTCAGTCTAATTTTTTTTTCTTTTTTTCCTTATAAAAGATTTTAAAATATAAATCTCATTAATTTATCCATAAATACGTTGAATTGATATTTTTTTTATTCATAAATGTAAGAATTAATATCGCGTTCTTTTTAATTTTCTGGATTTTCCATAATAAATACATGAAACTATAAAAGATTCAAAAAATATAAAATATATTATTTTATTCCATAAATATGTTGAATTGATCTTTTTTTATATTAACCATAAATGTCCGAAATTAATATAGTAGTTTTCTTTATTTTCCGGATTTTCACAATAAGTGCACGAAATTAAAATTGCAATTTCTTATTATTTTCTGGATTTTTTATAATAACTACATGAAATTATAAAAGATTAATGAATATTGATATAGTAATATGTTTGTCATTTCCATATATTTTTCTTTTTTTTTCCTTATAAAAGATTTCAAAAATATAAATCTCATTAATTTATCCATAAATACGTTGATTTGATTTGATTTTATTTTATTCATAAATGTAAGAATTAATATATATTTTTTTTATTTTCTGGATTTTCTATAATAAATAAATGAAATTATAAAAGATTCAAAAATATAAATTATATTATTTTACTCCATAAATATGTTGAATTGATTTTTATTTTATTTTTAATCATAAATGTCTGAAATTAATATATTAGTTTTATTTATTTTTTGGATTTTCACAATTAATGCACAAAATTAATATAGGAATTTTTTATTATTTTGTGGATTTTTTAATAACTACATGAAATTATAAAAGATTAATATAGTAATCTTTTTGTCATTTCTATATTTTTTTTCTTTTTTTTCCTTACAAAAGATTTTAAAAATATAAATCTCATTAATTTATCCATAAATACGTTGAATTGATTTTTTATTTTATTTTATTATAAATGTATGAATTAATATTTTATTTTCTGGATTTTCTATAATAAATACATGAAATTATAAAGGATTCAAAAAATATAAATTATATTATTTTATTCCATAAATATGTTGAAATGATTTTTTTTTATTTTAATTATAAACGTCCGAAATTAATATAATAATTTTCTTTATTTTCTGGATTTTCACAATAAATGCACGAAATTAATATAGCAATTTTTCTAAATAACGAGGGTCGTTCATCGCTGTGTCCCAACAATCCACCCAATCTACACCGCATAGTGTCAGATCAACGCACCATATCTAACGGAATTTCATCCGACGAATACGAATGGTTTCTCAATTAGCCAATGAAAGCGCGAGGTTACGCTCACCAACCAATAGGAAAGAGGGTAAGCTCACAAGTGCTACTTTTGTTCTGGAGTGGGGATGGTATTGAGTTTTTAGGTTATTGATGGACTTTTTCTCGATTTCTCTTACTCAGACAGGTGCTTTTCTACTTTAAATTTTGTCAAAAATCATTATGCAAACACAATAAACTTTGATTAGTCATTCACTCATGGATAATGAAACAAATTACACTCAACTCTAACTATCTGAAAACAAACCAAAAACAAAGTAAGTAGCATTCACATTACAACCATTTCTGTTTTGAAATATTACAAGAAGAAAAATTGTATAGAAATAGTAATGGTTCAACTACCACCAGTACGAACATATAATGATAACCATAAGAAAAAGACTTGTTAGGAAAAAACAATTTTTGTTTTCGTCTCTTGTGTCACATGAGCACTATAATTTGCATAGGCTTATTTAGATTTGCATCATTTTTGGTTTTCTCCGTGTGTTCTCTATCCGTGATCTGTTTCACTTTCACATGTTGGGAAGTCCAGTTCTTATGAATCTTTGTGAATATATTTCAAGCAGTATACGTTTCTGCCCTCTCTCTATATAATGGTTGCCTGTATAAATCTCACTGGCCCTGATTACAATCTCAATTTTGAAAACGCAGCATAAGAAAATGAAGATAAGTTTCCTAGTATTGGCTCTCTTACTTTCTTCCTTAAGTATTATATCGTCTATGGCTTTAACTGACACAATTGTGCTTGATATGGATGGCGCGAAACTGCAGACATCCTCAAATTACTACGTTGTTCCTGTCATTCGTGGGAAAGGTGGTGGTGGACTGGGAATTGGGCTGCTAGACAATACATGTCCCTTCTTTGTTCTGCAGGAAAATTTTGAAGTTTCTAATGGAATACCACTGAGATTTTTTCATGCTGATAGGAATCTGAAGGCAGTAAATATATCAGTTGATGTGAATGTAGTGTTCTCAACAGCGACAACCTGTGTACAGTCGACTGCTTGGAGACTTGGAGAAATTGATGATTTAACGGGCAAGAGGTACGTTAAAACCGGTGGGATTGTTGGTAATCCAGGTTTAGGGACAGTTAATAACTGGTTTAAGATAGAAAAACATGGAGGAGACTATAAACTTGTTTATTGCCCCAGTGTTTGTAAGTTCTGTAAAGTTGTTTGCGGGGATTTGGGAGTTCTTTATGAGGATGGTAGTAGATGGTTAGGTTTAAGTGATGTACCGCTAGCAATTATGTTCAGAAAGGCATAAAATTGTTGTGTTTTTTCCTTATCAATCACAAAAATTGGGAGAAACTTGTTCAGAAACAACTTTTTTTGCTCGAGAATTCTATTATGCATTACCTGTGAATGTAGTGTTCTCATCCTTTATCCTATAACTTTCATAGCAGGTGCAGGTGCAGGTGTATGTAACACTGCAGAAAAATATACAACCCAAGTAATGAAATGTAAAAACAAACCAGAGAAATGAATCACTTTTATGTATTCTTGCACTACTTGATAGCTTGCAAGTAAGAATGGTTACAACCAAAAAAAATAGTTGGAAAAATGGATGAAACATTCTTCCTGTTAATTTTTAGTTTTTACAACAATAAAAAGAATAAGTTACAGCAGAGAAATTTTTTTCTTTCTATATTTGTAATCTGTAAAGGTATAAATTAATGGTGCAAAAAAAAAGGAATCAAAATTCTATTTAAGAAGAATGTTTGCAACAAGTGAGCACACAGTCTTCAAGAAAGTTGGTGAGTTGAGAAGTATAAAGGGTAGGATCGTTACGGTAATGATCAACATGAGGCGTCGAGACAAAGTCGCAAGCCCTGACTTCTATCCCAGATTTACGTTGTTCCTCAATGAAAGATTCTACAGATTTAGCTGGAATAACCTTGTCTGCAGAGCTGTAGATATATAACTGCGGGCATTTTGGTTGCTTTACTGATAACAAACTCATAACATTCAAGAGCCTCCTGTAGTTTGACAGAACATTGGTAGAAATTTAGATGCTGAACGGACACAATTTAAAGTAAACCAAGAGTGCTAGGATGTTAAACCGAGGTTGCAAGAGCGTTTAAGCCAAAAGCTTATTTTAGGACATCTGAACATAAACGATTCACAGGAGGAAAGTTTACCTGTTAATTTTGGGAAGATTGAGAACCACCTCGAAGAATTTCTCCAAAACCACTAGCAAAGCTGCTTCAGTTACTGCAGGTCTGGGTTCCACAACATTCTCAGAATCAGAACCGCTGAATGCAGTTTTAGTTGCAACACTTTGCTTTTTCAAAAATGCGGCAGAGAAACCTGATGCCCAAACCTGAACAATAAAAATAAAAAGATTTAGCATTTTATACAAAGTCAAATGGAAAGAAAAATAAATGAACTATGGAGATAATACTCCAGTGCTCTTTCAATTCGAGGGAACTCCACGGGGACATTAGGTTTTGGCACAATTACATATACCAACATCAGGTATTAGAATCAAATTTGTCCAGTTCAGAATTTAATCCTCATATATTATGCTAAAATTAACCCAAAATGTGCTCTCTAATTCTGACCCCATTATCAAGTGTTTAGCATGTGGAAACCACCGAAATCAACAGTTGGAACGTGAAATGATCATCATTCACCTGCGGTTAGAATTAAGCATCTCCCACTATGGCTCTGGCTATGAAGTTATACAGTTAGGTTTCATCCAGCCATTGGATGACAAACACAGCTGCTAATCATTAATGGTGGATCAAGTACACAAAGTGACTGTTAGGCATGACAAGTATATGACGCTTTGTTGGGGAAATTCACAAAAGAAATGGGAAATCTATTTTATTCTTTTCACATCAATAAGAATGGATGGTTGGAGAGTGTAATGCTGGTTAGCATTTCTCTTAACACTACTGGGTGGAAGAGTAAAAAGGTGCAGAGTGGGACCATTAGCAAAACTGGACAAATTTGTGTATGTGAATGTGGGGTACGTTGTGGGGTTTGCAACCTAATCAAGCCAAACTTTATGTATGCTAGTCCTTGCAAGTTCAAATACAATTTCTCAAACACACTATATTGAGTATGCTGTGCTGTGGGTGGGGATGGGGGACAGACATCCCATGAGTCTTCTTAGCAAGTTCATGGAGAATTCATCAAAAGCACTATCTTGAACATTTATATTTTTTGGCAGGGACTGCCTATGAGTACCGATGAACAGGTCGCTAAAGTCTACTGTCCAACTCAGACGAATTAGGAGTTGAGAGCTTCTCTCTTTAACTGCTGGCTGCTGGTTATGTATATATAGCATGACCTAAGCTCTAAGAATGTACATGATAGAAAAGTAACGAAGACCTATAGACATTTATGTTTTACCCGTGGGTCTGGAGCTGCAGCAGGAGCCGAATCCACAACACAACCTCTAATCCTTCCAATTAAAGATTGATCCTGCTTCTGAAACTTCTCAAGAATAACTCCATAACTGTTACAAGAGAAATCATATAAGAACATCAAAACAATAGATATCATAGTAAAACGATATACAATGTCAAAATAAGAAGCGAGAGTATACTCACGTTAACCAGCCAGTATTGCTAAAAGTATGAAAAACTAGATTTTTTCCTTCCTCTTCTTCTAGCCAATCAGCTAGATGGTTGACAAGCAACTCTATGTTTTCATCAGATTTTCCAACAACCTGATAGTTAAGTATCTCAGCCATGGGAAAAGTGAAAGTTATTGCATGAAATCCCCTTGAAGTATACCAATCTGCATATCTTTTCAGGTGCTTCTGTTTAGCTCCTAACCATCCTAGCAAAACTACAACTGTTCGAGACTTGGCTGATGAACATTCTGCATCTTCCGAAACCTTATATGCCTTTGGCTCTGGCAAATGCCACCTGTACATCCCTTCGGGAGGTGGCAAAGGTGTAGTGTTTATGTAATCTATGGCTTTAGGAGCCTTGGACAATTCAGCTGATTGATACAATGACAGAAGTGCAGGAGGTGAAGCAGTGAAGGAAGAGAATAAACTAAACTGACTAGATGGAAAAC
The DNA here is from genome assembly GCF_003573695.1 of Papaver somniferum. Classification (NCBI taxonomy): domain Eukaryota; kingdom Viridiplantae; phylum Streptophyta; class Magnoliopsida; order Ranunculales; family Papaveraceae; genus Papaver; species Papaver somniferum. The sequence goes on along the minus strand of NC_039365.1, from coordinate 148,089,318 downwards.
TTGAAGTAGGAACAAGAAACTTAGGTGTGGGTATTCTAAATCTTGTTGCAAATGAAAAGTTTGTTGAGTTGGAAATGGAAATGCCAGATACCCATGACTTAAATTCCTCCGAAGTAGAAGCTGATGTACTCGATCGGGCATCAGAGAAACATGGCTCAGATTGCTTTGGAGGCGGCAATTTATCTGGAAGGTCGGCAGAGACTGTAGCAATTGCAACTGCAGCAGCTGTAGTTAGTGGTCGATGAAGGATTCCAGAGAGGGAACCCATGTTTGAATTAACTGGTTACTCAACATACAACTTTCAAGAAAGTATTGAAAATTCTTTCAACTTGAGAACCAACCAGTCAATATGAAGGAACCAAGACAGACAACCAGAACCTTCGATATGATATCCTGTTCACAGCAACAAAAAAAAGCATTGAATTCAGAATATGTCTATATGAACGAATATATATAAGAATCAGAATAACTTTGTTCCAATAAAATAGTACTACTGAACATCAGCAAGGAAACTGCTTATTCTCCGCGTGGAAAACACCAGTCATAAAGGGTTGCCATGTTTTAACCCATACTTCTAGTCCAAACGACAGAATTACCCATTCAATTTCCAATTTTTGACCCCATATTACAATTCATTATATTATACTATTAGACTGAGAAGGCAGATATGAAAGGTGGAAATATTCTTACCAGCTGTTCTGATTAAGTTATTGATAAGGGTGAGTTGTCAAAGCAACAGAATCAAAGTTTGTGATGCTTCAATTATGTTGAAGAGAATCGGGCTGCCAATTTCAATTGACAGCCCGACCTTTACCACAACAGTTCCTCTCAGTCGATCCCTACACAATGAAAAAGTAAAAGAAATGGATGGTTAAAAGGGGTAATTATGTCATTTTGAGCTCGTTAATTCCCACCGTTTCCTTTTCAGAGACGAAGCTTTGGGGGTAAAATAGTCATAACAAAATAAGAAACAGAATTACAGGGAGTCGGAATTAAAAAGGAGCCGTTAAAAAGATTGAACTGCAGCGTAAATGACATTATCACCCTCATTCATCCAAAGAGAAGAGGGAAACGGCGGAAGTGAGTTGAAAATTGGTAGTGAATCGCTCAAGATTTAGATTTTAGAAAAAAAACATCAACATCAATTTTACCCGTAAAGGAATCAATTGAAATATAAGTAAATTCAAATTGAACCCTGAAATAAAAAATTTAAAATAAAATATTAAGGAACCCTAAAAAGAATTCAGAAGATGAACAAAAAAACATTCCGAACCCAGAAAGAAAAAGCTGATACAATGAGAAAAACCAAAACTTTGAGCAAAGAAAGAACACAATTTGTTACCTTTTTAGTTAAACTGAGAGATCGATAATGAAACCCTAATTTCTTGAATAGAAGATTGGTGTTGTGGTATGAATGAGAATGGGTGTGAAAGAAGAAGAAGAGAGGTTTTTTTTGTTTGTTGTTGTTGTTTGTGTGTTGAGTTTCTTTTCTTTGTGTTCCTAAACTCGCGTGCCTTTGCTGCAACCCACCTTTAATTACGGACAAGTTCCAACATAAAGGAAGAGGAAAAGAGGAGAAGAGAAGGGGACGTAAATTCTCTGTTCCTGATGTATCCTTTTCTTAACCTACAGCTAGTTTCTCCTCTTCACACGTGTTCATAAGACATGGTTTAGTTAAAGTTACTGACATGACACGGTAAACGGTTGGTGTCATTGTTTCTGTCAAGTCGACACTGCACTCCTGCTTCTATGTAACATCGCATTATGTTTAAAAAGTAAAAATTCTAATGTCACCGACGTGCGGTGCTAAATTTATCAAGGATTGGTAAGCTATGTCTCTATGCTTGCTGGGCTATGGAATGTCTTTATTAGCATTTCCATTTGGGGAACCGATAAATCAATTATTGCGTGAGCAAATACGCATACCTTGTGCAACCCAACACTCAATCACAAATAGATTGCTTCAAACAAAAAAAATCACAAATAGGTGTTGGTCTAGTGTATTCAAATCATACAGTCCGTCGAAATATGAAAGGATATTCCAGAGAATATATCATTTTCATGTTCGTTAGTGAGGAGAGAATATCCAAATGTGTCCTAAAATTAGTTCATTCGATTTGGTTGATTTGGTTACTGGGTACTAACAATTTTAATATTTTTGGGTAGAACTTTTGATGTTGATAAACTTTCGGTTCTTCATCGGTTGTTAACTTATGAATTGTCGAATCATCGGTTATTAACTTATGAATTGTCGAATGTCCGGTTATTTTCTATCTTACCATCATTTTACCCAATTTTCTTTTTTCTTTTTATAAAAATTTATTGTATTTCATTCATAGCTTCATATAGATTACATTATAGAATACCGAAAAAAGTTTCAAATACATGTACAAATCCGATTAAATTGAGAAGAGGATGGTGGTTGAAATAAAATCCCACCATTTGTTAGATATTCTTCTTAAGACGTAGATGACTCTCAAAAGAAGAGAGTGTGATGCTCATATTAATCTTAACAACTTTTAAACCGAACAGAATTCTTAAATCTCTTTTATTGAAAACGAGATTCAATTTATGCCCGAAATAATTCGAAGAATCTCTTCACCATAACATACCTAACATCATAAAGGTCATGAAGACCAAGAAAAAACGTTAGGAGAACGTATATAACATCGCTATGAAAGCAAAGGAGAAAGCCGAAACGGCAACAAAACAAAACATTAAAGAAAAGCGATAAAACAAAATCCTAATCCTACTAACCTACTTGAAAGCAATAAAATGAGAGAAACCTGCTCATATCCAACTCCAATTGAACTAGATCTGAACGGGATGACAGCTTGGGCTCTAGGGTTAGAGAGAGTGAAGAGAGAGTAAAGAGATAATAAGATTTTTTTTATATTATTTTACCCAAAATCCAAAGAGACTAACGGTGTTGGATTCCTTTTTTTTTACATTTATCATCTCTTTTTTTTAATGTTATCCTCACCTAAAATCATTGATAAAAAAATAATAATTATATTACATGAAAAGGAAAAGAAAAATCAAACTAAAATAAAATAGATGAAATTATTTTGTAAAAAATTATTTTTCTTGATGGGCTATCCGAGTTTTTTCGAAAGGATACCATGCTAACATCTCATAACAATATCCTTTATTTTTATTTTTCTGAAGGAGTATGAACAAATGCTCCTAATTTAATATATTATATGAGAATGTACATCAATTAAATACGTCATAACTGAACTTCATAAATAAATACAAAACGGTGTATTTTAAGATACAAACAAGATATAAAATACCAGTTTATGATGTTGATGGATTAGTGAATCGGGCTATAATGTTACATTAACTCGGTAACATCTTTTTCAATCTACGCCACCATCTTTTGATTGTTCTTATTTTCCTTTTAGTTTATGTTGATTGTTAACTAATTATTAACTCTTTGGTTTCAGCATCTTAATTATTTCTGTGTGTTTTCCCCTTTTCACAGTTTCATGTTTTTTGTATTTGTTTATTTATCCGAATGAGTAGTTAATTCTCTTATTTTTTTCTCCATTACGTGTTTACAGTCCGTGCTATCTCTATGGCATTTGCCTTTTTTTACGTTGTGTTCATCGCGTTTGCAGAGTTTGTTAACAATCATTTAAATATTTGTGTTGTTCTCAATGGTGGATGGAGGAAAAGTATATTGTTCTTCTTCAACTCAGTGAACCATTCATTCAATGCAGCCCGTCTTTCACTCAATTTAAAAAAAATCAAAATATAAATAAAAACTATCATTGTCGGAATATCTGCTACATCTATATTCTTGCTTGGTCAACATCCAGCTATACTTTCCCTTTTAACACAGATTCCTTATGTTCCCAAATTAATAGGATTAACAGGAAGCAAGGCAACAATATTTTAAAGACTTCCTCTTGTTATCCTTACCCTAATTCTTTCGTCAATATTTATCCTCAGCCTCTGCATCTTAAAGTTACAAACACTAAAAACCCATTCACTCAATTAAAGGATACTGAAGGAGACATGGAGGTTAGAAACTTGGTGAACAAGTTTAAGCAAGCCACACTTGACCTAGGTAATACAAGCGAAGTTATTACCTTTCAGCAAGTCAACAACAATAATATTGAAGAAGATAAAGCTAAATGGGAGGTGAAAAAGCGGGGGTCTAACAACACCCAATATTTCGCTTAGCAATCTGTATGGAATAACTCCAATATACTTTCAAGAGAATCAACTAGACAGTCAGACTCAATCTTAAGAAAAGTATATCCAAGAGTTATATCTCAATTTCTCAATTCAATCTGCAATCAAACAAATAGGAATTTGCGAGCCTGATTGAATATAAAAAATAACTTGGACGGTATCAAAAATCAATATCCAAGTGTCAATCTATTTAATCAACAACCAAAGGTTGGATTCATGATTGATTGAACTTACGCACAACCTGTGATATTTCAATTATATAAACAAATATAATGCGGAAAAGAAATAACACATACACCAAAAGTTTTGTTAATGAGGAAATCGTAAATGCAGAAAAAACCCGGGACCTAGTCCAGATTTGAATACCACACTGTATTAAGCCTCTACAGACACTAGCCTACTCCAAGTTAACTTCGAACTGGAATGTAGTTGAACCCTAACCAATCTCACACTGATCAAGGTACAGTCGCGTTACTTACGCCTCTAGAACCACGTCAGATTCTGCGCACTTGATTCCCTTAGATGATCTCACCCACAACTAAGAGTTGCTACGACCCAAAGTCGAAGACTTGATAAACCAATCTGTCTCACACATAAAAGTCTATTGAATAGATAAATATGTCTCCCACATGTATACCTATGAGTTTTGTTCCGTCTTTTGATAAATAAAGGTGAACAGGAACCTATTGATATACCGGAACTATATTCCCGAATAACATCCTAGAAATATCAATCACCTCACAATAATCTTAATCATATGGTAGCGAAACAAAATATTGCAGAATCACAAACAACGAGACGAAGATGTTTGTGAATACTTTTTATATTGCCTATCGGAGATTAAATCTCGAGCAAATCTTATAGAAGATAGTACTCAATACGATAGAAAACACCAAGATCAAAACATAGAACTACAGAGAAAATAGTTGGGTCTGGCTTCACAATCCCAATGAAGTCTTTAAGTCGTTAACCTACTGGGTTTTGGAAAAACCTAAGGTTAAAGGAGAATCGACTCTAGTCGCAACTAGTATCACACAGGAGGTGTGGGGATTAGGTTTCCTAGTTGCTAGAGTTCTCCCTTATATAGTCTTCAAATCATGGTTTGCAATCTATGTTACCTTGGTAACAAAGTATTCAATATTCACCGTTAGAGGAAAACCTGATTAGATTCAAGCTAATATCTTTCAACCATTAGTTCGAACTTAGCTTGTTACACAAAAATGAAAAGTGACTTCATTTATATATGAGTAATCGTACCTAAACGTGTACACCTTGTTGGATCAACAATAGTTAACCGAAGTTAGCCATATGAACAATTTCATATCAACCATATTCATCTTAACCATAACTAGTTCAAAACTTCAAATGAAACTAGTTCCAGAGTTGTTCAATTATTTATATTCTCATAGAAGTATACAAGACACAATTGAAGCAAAATCGATTTTGACTCACTCGAATCAATTCATGAACATTATAGACACGGTTTGCAAAAGATTGCATTCCTTGTTATATAAATGTATTAGTTCATGAACAAACTGATTTTAGAACATAACCTACTCAAGTATGCATACAAGTATGCATACCTAAGTGGCCGAACTAAGTTTGGGTTCGCCAGTATGCGAACGGGTACATATACCACCAAACTCAGTTACATCCCGGAACTTGAAACTCACGCCAGTACGCATACCAATATGCATACTAAGTTCCCGGACTTTTATTAACCAACTAGTACGCATACGGGTATGCATACGATGATTCCCGGACTTGGAATAACTTGCAACAGTTAGAATACAAGTACGCATACTTTTCTATATCCAATCATGGTTATTTGTTGTAAACTCTCATTTCAATCATTGAAACATTCTTAGAAGACGACAATAGTTGTTCACATAAACTATTAGATTCAAAGCAATTTTCAAGTGATTGAATGATAAATACGAAACATTCCGAGTCTACATCAAATAACTGTCTTACACAAATCATGTAAGATGTTACAAGGCGATTTTCACATGATCATATTTTGACTTTCGTCAAGAATATAAGATGAACTTGGTTAAAGCGGAAGCTTACCAACACATATTTCGAGAATATGTAAGCGAGTTAAACTCAGGTTGAAATATCAAATGTGTATAATCGAAGTCTATATAGCTATACGACTTTTGTCTCAAATAGAAGATGGAGTAGATAGACTTTTGAGTGATAGATGATTTCAAGTCTCCACATACCTTTTGTTGATGAAGTTCCACAAGCTCCCCTGAGTAGTTCTTCGTCTTCAATAGATGAACACCGTGAAGTCTAATGCTCAACTACACTTTCTATCCTAATCCGAGACTTAGCTATAAGTAGACTAGTAATCAAGATTTATAGTTTTGGAAACTAAACTTGACAACAAGCTTGAGATAGCAACGCTTGCGAGTTCGATCGAGCAATGCTCTTACAATCTCCCCCTTTGTCAATTTTAATGACAAAACTATCAATACATATGGATTACAAAATAAATAAACTTTGTAGCTTCTCAACCAAATGCTTGATTTCCTTGGTTCTCCAACATTACTCGAAATCTTCGTCACTTCCAAGTACTCCAGTGATTCTGAATGTGTTCAACTCGGCATCATAGTTGTTGAAGATCCATAGCTATAACAATGAGAAAACAGTAGCTCTCAATCATTATTATACAGTGTTATAGTATAATTACACAACATCAAAGTCCAATTATATCACAACTTTGACAACAATAATATGGTGATATGTATCTCTCCCCCTTAATCAATACTTCATCTCACATGAAAACAACCCCCCCTTACATAATGATCCGTAAACCATATGTATTTATAGTGTGAACTGCACGTTAATTCTCCCCCTTATTGTCAATAAAAATTGGCAAAGGTACGAAAACTAGTGGGATCATAATGAAATTCTCATAGAGATACTTCATGACTAAAAGAGAACATATGAACTTTGTTTCGATGATTTCACATAGTTGAAACTTAGTGTATTCATCAAGGAGTTTATAAAGATACAAGAAAACTCCTACAATATTCCACATCCGCACTCCCCACAAAGGTTTGGCAATTAAGCATAAGTTCAATTAAGAACTCCCCCCATAAAATGTCATTCCCGAAAGAACAACAAGAGCGACCTTACTTTTACAAGAAAAGAAGGATTTCTTTGGACATTAACAAATTACATGAAACATGATTTTGTATCCAGACAACTCAATTAAGTTAACTACAAGAGAACCCATGATTAATTTAATCGAAAATGCTCGACATAAGAGAACTTACGGAGCCCCACAATACTTTCACATAGATTTGGATCAGGGAAAGATCAATATTGTGGAATATTCAAGAATTCATTTTATTTTTCATCAATATTTGCATAAATACATATAATAGACTTAATCTTTGCAATTAAAAGTTCATCCTATCTTCCATCAATATTTGCATAATGACATAATAGGCTTAACTTTTGACATATATGGGACAATCATAGTTCACGGATGAAAACACACATATCCCATAACAATTTTTGCAATATATAAAACCAATAAAGATTAATACTGCAAAATCATCTTCCAAATAAACTTTAGAATTTAAATAAATAAATCTTAAAACATTGCAAGATGAAAATCGTTGGCAATAGCTATGTCTACTCACAATAATTTCTATTCCAAACCCTAGTTATCATTCTTAAAACACAAGAATAAATTCTCATAAGAAGTTTCCTACATCGTAGAGCTTTCTCAGAGCATCTACTGGGAATTCCTTCTCATTATTGAAAACCCCATTGATTATGGGATCGTTCAATTCCTCCAAATCTTCAGAATTATCAGTTAACTCACTAAGTTTTGTTTTTAGTACACACAAGGTGTTCTTTGTTAGAGACAACATATGTTCATAGTGAGCTATCTCTCCTAAAGAGGAAATGATTTGAGATTTTAAATCATTTCTTTTGTTGATGAAATCCTTCACGATACCTCTAAAGTTATTACCAAAATAACAAGCAGACAAGAAGCAGTTAGAGGAAGAACCTTCTTCATCATTTGTAGATCTCTCCTTCTTCTTCCTTGAGGATATGATTCCTTCACAACATTAACTGCTTCAACTGCATCCCTTTTTGTGGTACCTCTAGTTACAGGTACCATGAAACTGTATCTTTCAAAGACAAGAGAAGTAAGGGGCATTTTGATCGTATATGAATATAAATAGACCAATGAACATCCAAACCCTATAAGAACTTTGAAAAGATCTTTTACGGTTCATGATCCATTATCTATTTTAACTAAGAAGATATTTTCTTAATAAAAAATATAAGAAATCAACAATTATAAAAAACTTGAGAAACCTTGATGCAATCCTTATTTTCTCAAGTCAAAGATGAGGATGCAGACGTCACCAGTATTAGATAGTGACGGAGTGAGCCGAATGTTCACATCTTTTATCACATGGTAACTTATCAAGGTTTGTTGTATAAACCGACTTCTTACCTCGTCTGAATCTGGTTCCTTTAGATTTCTTCTTATCTTCAGGAGTACCCTGTTGATTACCCAAGGCCAAATTCATTCTTTGCATGTCATTTTGAAGTTTGGCAATCCTTTTGTTGTTCCTCTTGAATTTCCAACACTTATTTTGGACATAATTTGCATTTCCACAAAACGAACAAATCAAGGAAGATTTATTGTCTTGCTTATTTGCCTCTTGTTTATCACAACATTCGTCATCAATTATTACAAAACCGGTTGGAACAAAAGAGTTGTTTGTGCTCACAGTTTTACTTTTGAACCCTAAACCATTTGTGTTTCCAAAAGACTTCTGACCGAATAACATTGATGAGATTTTGTCAGAACTTCCAGACAACCTTTGCCGGTCACACTTAAGGGTATTAATCTCTTTTTCCTTTAGAGACAGGGTCCTGGTGAATTCATCATTAAGACAATCTATCTCAAGATTTTTCACCTGAAGTGATGATTCAAGTTTCTCCAAGGAATCCTTTAGTTGGAGATTTTCTTGGTGAATTTCTTCACACTTATCCAAGAATTAAAAAATCTCAGTGTAAACTCAAACTCTGAATCATAATTTGAGTGGGAAGAAGTTTTTGTGCGAAAGATGAAAATTCATTGCACATATGGGAAGTATGCAAGATATTGACAACTTGGGATGATTTTTCTTTTATTGAATCATCTGAAGCATAACCAGAGAGAGATCTTTCTCACATCTTTTGCTAATTTTTACAATATCCTTTATATTTTGTGTAATCAGTGATTTATCAAAATTAACATGAGAGGAACAACATTCATCAGCCCAAGACAAGTTAGAAGATTCGTTTGTGTTAGTCACAGAATTGAACACAGATGTTCTAACTGTGTTTTGATCAAGATCAAGTATTTTTAACTTTCCAACAAGAGTATTTTTGAAAGCTTATCAAGGTTATTTCCTTCAACGATGGCATGTTTCTTAGAGTCGTATTTGGCTGGCAACGATCTGAGAATTTTCATCACAATGTCCTTTTCAGGAATAGTCTTACCCAATACAAAAGATGCATTAAAAATTTCATGTACTTTGTAATTAAACTCATCAAATGAATATTCATCTACCATAAAAAGGTTTTCCCAGCCAGAATTTAGGTTTTGAAGCCTAGCTTCTTTTTCACAGGTATTCCCTTCAAATACGGTTTCTACGATATCCCACGCATCTTTAGACCGAGTGCACGTAGTCACATGGTGTTGAAGATCTCGACAACATCATAATCACCGATATCCTTTAGAGCAGTTACATCGCCTTCTGTAACAACCAGAGGATTATATCCATTAACAACATAAACCCATGATTGAATATCACGCACTTGAAGAAAGGCACGCATAGTAATTTTCCACCATAATTAATTCGATCCATCGAAGACTGGAGGTACGTTTATAGAGATAACACTTATGTCCATAGAGTCAGATCGCTACAAACACAGAATTATGAGGTCTTAAACGTGTTTGCCTGCTCTAATACCAATTGAAAAAGCTGGGGTCTAACAACCACACCCAATATTTCGCTTAGCAATATGTATGTACAAACTCCAATATACTTTCAAGAGAATCAACTAGACAGTCAGACTCAATCTTAAGAAAAGTATATCCAAGAGTTATATCTCAATTTCTCAATTCAATCTGCAATCAAACAAATAGGAATTTGCGAGCCCTATTGAATATAAGAAATAACTTGGACGGTATCAAAAACCAATATCCAAGTGTCAATCAATTTAATCAACAACCAAAGGTTGGATTCACAATTGATTGAACTTACGTACAACCTGTGATATTTCAATTATATAAACAAATATAATGCTGAAAAGAAATAACATAGACACCAGAAGTTTTGTTAATGAGGAAACCGTAAATGCAGAAAAACCCGGGGACCTAGTCCATATTTGAATACCACATTGTATTAAGCCGCTACAGACACTAGCCTACTCCAAGTTAACTTCAGACTGGAATGTAGTTGAGCCCTAACCAATCTCACACTGATCAAGGTACGGTCGTGTTCCTTACGCCTCCAGAACCACGATGTATTCTGCGCACTTGATTCACTTAGATGATCTCACCCACAACGAAGAGTTACTACGACCCAAAGTCGAAGACTTGATAAACCAATCTGTCTCACACAGAAAAGTCGAATACTTGATAAGCTTGTAATAAGCTTTTTAGGACAACACAGGATAGTAATGGGTGTAGGAATCCACAAGATAGGAAGTTTTCACCGAGTTTGAGTAAAAAAAATTCGAGATTCTCTTTGGTTCTATTGTTGGAAATTACGTGGAGTAAAAGAAATGTTATTCTGGGAGATTTACTTCTATCGAGTCTAACAAATTTGGAAAGAGATTTGACAACAAAGGAAGACGCGTGAACATAAAAGGAAAGGCAAAAAAGTCCATGATGATCGTAGTCGTATGCGTCAAAAAATAATTACACTTTCTTACTACTCAAAATATAAATATAGCAATGGCAAGAAAGGATCATTCCCACAGAGAGGACTAAGGTTGTCAAATTGTTTCGGTTTCCTATAAATACCAATGGGGGGTTTTCTGATTTTTATGTACTAAAATAAAATAAAAGAAAACAAAGGAATAAACACGCAATTCAAGGATATAAAGATATTGGTTAAGGATTTCATTTTCTTTCACTAACATGCTTTCTAACAATAACTAGAATTGATATTTAATCTCTCTTTTATCAAAGGCCGTAAGATACCTTGATCGCAAGTATATCCCGCAAATCTCCTATTTTCGTCAACAAACACATTAAAAGATGCGAGTATGAATTCTACGTTAGAGAACAACCTAACGTGTAAAAGCACTAATCAAGTTTAATTCCCTAGATGCATTAAGTTCTATGAAATCAGGCCAATCAAAGCAATCGAACGTGTAAAAGCACTAATCCGATTTAACAAAGGTTATGACTCACTTGTGACTACTAGGATGTATCACTACAAGCAATAATCACAATTATGCTACTTGTATTCAAGGTGTATCACGTTTACGTATAATAAACCCTAAACTAGCAAAAGATATGATTACGAGTTCTACCAATTTGCAACTTGACAAAACTAACAATCAATCATACATGACGATATTTCTAGTGAATCATAATCGATAAAATTAAGACAGAACTAATTTATTGAACCAGAAACATGCTTTGTAAAATCCAACTAATCCATAACCAAAAATAAGATTAACTACTCATGTTCATGGAGTTCATAACAAGAAGGAATAGAAAATCCATCATGTTCCAAACCCTAGGCAAAAAGTAGTAGCCTCCCTTACGGAGATATATCTCGGTGTTGAGAAAGAGTTTTCTATTTATATGCTTCTCCAATTCCAAAAGGATACTATTTCCAAGTTTAGGTCTTCTCAAAACCCATTTCCACGTGGTCCACCGAGCCCATGAGTTAAAACATCTCCTCTGGAAATTCTGGGTGCAAAACTGGTCACCGGATTGCTGACGTCATCACCGGAATCCGGTCACTGTCGTCGGAAATCGGTCATCAGAAAACTATATCCGGACACTTAACCATTGGAAACTGTCACCGGGAAAATATATACTTCGAGCACCTCATCTCTCCATCTCTATAGTTCATACATTCACAAAAACCATCCAACCCAACTTCTTATTTCTTGCGAAAACGTACCCAAAAGCGTGACTCGAAACTCATATATGCCATGGCCGACTCTTGCATCCAACACATACCCCCTTCGCGATTCAATGAAACTTTAAGATCCACACTCTAATCTCTGAAGTCTGGCATCCCGGGCTAGGCTCTCCGGCTCATCATTCTTACTGCGTTTTGTGCATTTTTTGCAGTTCTGGGGTGCTTGTTGTTCCTAAACCTATACCATCACAAACTGCAGCTGAACTTCAGGCCTTTGCTAATGGCACTAACAGAAACATCAGCATCATTCTATCTCGGGTACTCAACTGCAAACAACCCCAGAAACTCGAGCCATCAATACTATATCTTAACTACTCTTTTAAATCCATACACCATTTAAAGCTCAGTTCCACTCCAGTTTCCTGCACCGTCTCTTCTTCTTAGTTACTTCAATAGCAGTCACAACTCCATTCTGTGATCTTCCCTGTCTCGGCAACTAGCATATATCTAATTGATTTATACACAACAACCATAGTTTCTTTTCTGCATCTCAGCTAGTTACACTGTCACAGCAACATCAACCTTGTTCTGCCATATAGCTGCTCAACATGCCAACATTTCTGCATCAATAGCTGCAATCTCGCATAATCCATCACCTGCAGTTCATGCGTTCCTCATTTGCACCAATTCTTTAGCCATTAGTAACAACAAAATCTCCCATTTTCTTGACCTTGTAGACAAGCTCAGATCCTTGCACAAACAACATCCAAGTTCTCCAGCAGCAACAACTAAGACACTCCATCTCTACAACTCCAACTTGAACTCTGATAGAAACCCATTCTCCATTTGTCATTGCTTGTAACTGCAACTGCATCACCTGCACATCAGTCTACATATCTGAATCAATCAACCTCAGGCTCTCAGTCGCAGCACCAACTTGAACTGCAGATCTATCATCCTCCTTGTATATGCTCAGCCATGTCACTAATAACATCAGTTTCATACATTTGCAACTTTCCAATCTCCTCATCAGTTCCACCTCTCAGACTCAGGCCATACTTCACACAAGCATTGCAACACCCTTCAGCTCTATCTTCACTTGAATCATCAAGAACTTCTCCATCTCCACTTCATACGCAGAATCATCACAACCAATCCATTACTGCAAATACAACCCTGCAATTCCAGCTTCAGCTTCAGTAGCACAAAGCTCAACCAATTTCAGTAACCTTTCAGTCCATTACCATTCTTATTTACCACCAGCTGCAATTCTTCATTTCAGCTCAATTTCACCATTTCAGTCAACACACAACACCTAGTTGTTCTTCGCATATTCACTTGATTGCAAACAAGATCTTCTCCCTGTAAAATCAACATCAACAATCTTTGTTATATCCATCCATTTCAATAATCCACCAGGTCCAATTTCTCTTTTTCATTCAGCATCTCAGCTCATCCTGCAGCAACAACACAATGCCTTCCCCGCAGCTCATTACTCACGATATCATCTTATTGTTCTTCTATGCATCAGATCCCCTTTTCATATTAACATCAGTAGAAATTCTTCCATTTGAGATTCACCTCTCTTCTGTGTTTCTTTCTTGACTTCAATTCGTAGCCAAACCCTTCAAAAATCTCTCAAATCCATATATGCCTTGTTCTCTGTTCATCACCAATTTGAGCACAACTACTTGAATTCCTTCTATAATTTTCAGATTCTTCCATTTTCAGATCCCTAATTTCACATCTCAGCTCCCCTTCAATCAACGACATAATTCATCACAACAACAATTAGCTAAAAACCCATTTCTCCAATCACGTTTCCTCCCTGATTCTCAGATTCACCAAATCAAATATCAACATCAAGAGCAACCTAACTGATTTCAATCATTTCTGCTAACTGAACTCCTAAATTTCCTTCATCAACAGACACCCGTCGTCGATCTAGAGCCCATTTCAGTACCACCATCAAAATCTCTTGATTTCAACATCATCAACGTCTTCATTCAATTTTAGACACATTAAATGTGTGTAGCCTCCTCCTCTCACTTTCAGGGGAAGAAAATAACGAAAAGAGATAAATCTTCTCTAGACTTTAGGGTTGTGTAGGAAAAGGCTAGTGGATATGGCCACCTTGGTGAAATGGATAAGGGTCAACCAAGGATATTTGGCTGTCAGTTTCTGGGAACTGACTGCCTGTTCTCTTTCTTGCTCCACTGTCAGTTGCGGGGAACTGACGTTTCATTCTTCGCCTCTTTTGCTGCATAACCTCTCCTGATTCCAAGTATCACTCGTCCGTGCATTGACCTTTATCCCTTTTCGCTCTAAATGGACATTTCCTTCTTCTTTTGCTCCGAATGACTCTAAAGTACCTAAATAACTCAAAAGCACACATAAGATACATAATTTACATGAAAACTCGCAAAGAAAGCATAAATACTAGATATAAAATTAGGTGTTTTAGACAACTATCACATGACTTGCAGAAAAGAGAACGAGGAAGATAATTGTGATATTTCTCGAAATATTGTGGCATGTGCTGTATATATAGAGTTGTGGGAGGTCATAGAACAGGGTCGAGAGTTCGGGGGAATATACGGAGGTTGCAGAGCCGAGGAGAAGCATTGCAGAATATCATCTCTGCTGCTGCTGAAGAAGAAGGAGACGAAGAACATTGGACGAACACAGACAGTCGCAGAGTCTGCTACACCAGCAAACTATCGTTCTGCTACAGTCTTATAAAATTATAACCGTGACTTCTGTAACGCTTATAAACGTTGCAGATTCAGTGATTTGTTTATTTTTGATTCTTTACTTTTTCTCAAGCACTTTTGAGTTATGTATCAACCTTTGGAGAGGATTTTGAGCTTACTGAGCTGAACCCCAACACTGGAACAATGGAGGAAGCCATGTTTCACAACTGATTGGTAACTATAATTGATTCTTTTTGACTTTTGCATTTGTTTTAATTTATTTATGATTTTTCTAGATTATTTGTGATTTCTTTTGATGGAGCATGCTTAGTCTTAGGTATTCTTGATGCGTTATGCTTGTGATTTACATCTAACACTTTATAAAATCTACTTTTGGCAAGAAATAGTCTATTAAAGAGCTAGAATTGTTATGAATCAGTATATGAACCAATTGAATGTGATTAATGGTGTAATCTTGAGTCCCAGTTTCTCTCAACTTTGTGACAATATTGTGTATATATTTTCTTTATTTTTAGTGTTTTCTTTTATTAAGTCTTAAACCAATTTCAACAAGTCCGGGTGAACGACAACTTTATTTACCACTGTAAAATACATCAATTTTTGGCGCCGCCGACACGGACTTGTATTTATATTTGTTTTAGGTTTATTTTATTTTAGGTTTATTTTTTATTCTTTTTTACGCGTTTTGGTATTTTCTGTTTGCTTTCAGATTCGGAGCTAAGCTAAAGAAAAAGAGAGTACTGAAAACAAAAGAAAAGAAAAACAAAGCTCAAAAAGGAAAGAAAAGAGAAATCCAAACGGAGTGAAGAAGAATATTTTGTGTATAGTTATTTTATTTTTATTAGATTTTATTGTTTAGATTTTATTTCTTTTTATTTTTAGAAACTATAATTAGGGTTTATTTTTATAATATTTTATTTTTGGACCTTTTGGACTTTATTTTTGGGACTTTTGTACATTATTATTTTTAAACCCTAAGGAAGGGTTAAAATTAAATATAAATTGTTTGCAGGAAAGGACGACAACTATGATACTGTCTCGCCCCTCGGGTTCGTACACCGACATAGGAGTCGGTGGCCTGAGTCGACTTCAATGGTTCATCGTCCGTCTGGTACGTGAGGTAAAACTCTATCCACCCACGAATCCCCTGCAGTGGTTTTTATTTTATGTGACAACTCACACCTGTGCATAAAAGAATGTCGAACCGGTATTACAATAGTCATTACAAAGAATATCCGATTGATTATCAAAATGGACATTACTTTGACCATAGTGTGAATAGTGGTTGGGAACATCAAACTTTTGAAAGTTATGGCTCATACCATGGTGAGCCTAATTACTATCCACACAAACACCGGACATATGAGCTAGAAAATAAGGAATATTATAGTACTAGTTCCTCGTCTTTGGACATATAATGAAAATGTTGAAAAATAGTTCCTATTATGATCCTTCAGAACCTGTTCTTCCTCTAGAAGAGTCTCTCAAATAATTAACTGAGAATACAAATAGGTTTGTGTTAGAAATGAATAAACAAAATGCACCCATGAGTGAACCTTCTATACACGATACCATAAGGAAGTCATATGAGTCAAGTCACGATACCATAAGGAAGTCATGTGAGTCGACTCAAAAGCTTTTTTTAGAGGCCCACAACAGAACTGCTCGAAATTATCTTAATTTGCAATATAGTGTTTCCAATAGTACCCTTGAAAATGAGGATAGTTATTTGCATAATAAAGATGACGAGGTTAGAATTGGTAACACTACATGTTTAGATGAGGTTCAACCATTTTTCATGTTATTATAATGATGATTATGATATGATGAAGATAGTGTTGATGAAGAAGCTGAAATATTTAGGCACAATGATCAAGAATTTGTTACTCCAACTGAGCTTTATAATGATAATGTTATTTCTAGTACAAATCCAAATAATTTTAATAATTATTCACCTATTCAAAAGGAAGAGGATTTGACTAGAGATATACATATTTTAGACGATGCAGTACTTCCTTTTTACGAAGCCGATGATAGTTTTGAGGAACGAGTTTATTCTGAGAATACTATTTTAAAGTCTAGTGATTTAGAAACATTAGTCTTAGAAAAAAAAAAGATAGACTCGTAGAGAGTTCAAATATGAGTGAGGATGCACCGCCCGGTTATAACTTAGAAGAATCAATTGACCATTTTCGGGAATTTGATGACCTAGAAATTAGGGAGATTGTGACTAGTCTATCTAGAGACACTGAAAACTCTAAGTTTGGGGGTAATTATCATTCTCCCTGTGCCTTAACGTTGACTCTTACAAAGATCCCTCACTTGGGACTTGATATATGTTCCTCAACCATTTTACAAGATTATCTTTATACACGTTTTACTGAACCTAGTAATGTCCATAAAGAAGTCCAGTTGTTAGAAACCCATCCTCTGGTTGATGTGGTTGACCCAGGCTATGATACCCAGACTGACATTGTTTTCCCACCAAATATTTTTCTTCCATATGTTGGGGACGCATGAGTTTCAAATGTGTCTGATATTAAGTTTTAAGACTAAGCCTAAATACTTTAGGAGATTAGAATCGACACATTTTCTTAAGAATAACCACCACTCACATTATGGTAAACTGTGTGAGTCAAACCTGATTGACTTTAAGGATCCCCAATTCTTCAGGTTATTGTTATGTGCTTCTAATTTCTTATTTGAGGTTTTTCAGACTTTACAACATGATAATTCAGATCTTACCTATGAGGAGCACAAGCCCGAAGAAATTTATTTAGACCCTTTCATGGAACCTGAACTTGAACCACGGCTAGTCGTAGTTGTCTTAAACATGAAACTAGACAAGGGTGTGCTTTATTTGTTAATTTTCTTGGCAGGTTGCAGATTCCTTTTATTTGTGGTAGCTCTATTTGGTTTTGATGACCCACAAATATTTTGGCTATTACTTTATGATTTTATAAGGTGACTAATCCTTTCTTAGTCTCTAAACTTAGCACTTATTGGAAGGTAACCCATGCTCATATAATATGGTAATATCTTTCCTTAACTATTTTCCTTCAAATGGTAACAACTTCTCCTTGTTCATACTTTTAATTTCATCTTTAGAACATTGAGGACAATGTTAGGCTTAAGTTTGGGGGTATGGGAGAAACTTTTTAGTTGCAATAATTAAACTTCGGAACCTAGAAATTTATACTTATTAAGGATGGCACTAACCAATCCAAGTGGATGGCAGCATCTTGGTTATAGGAGTTGAGGAACCAATCTGAGTGGATGGAAACATCTAAATAGAGTCTATTCATAAAAGCACAGAGCTCATGTGTTAGAAATAACATGATAGTTTCACCATATCTCGGAATCATCTTATTACTTCTGTTTTTATTTTTTGCACAGTTTTTATGTTGATGTCTGCTGGGTTGAAATAGGGTAATTGAGTTACTAAAAAAAAGATGAAAAACAAACAAACAAAAAAAGTTTGAAAAAAATAAAAAATGCAATAAAAAATAAAAATGAAATAAATTGAGACCAGACCATCAGACCAACCGGAATAAATTGTTCAATAAAATCTACTGATGGTTCCCTTTTATATGCCAGACGAGTTGATTTAGGATTATCGACTACTGGTTCCCTTGTATATGCCAGCTGTGTTGATATTAGTTCATACCAGCATCTCAATCCATTAGGTCATATGATTCATCTTGGCATTGACGTCCATTCACAACCATCTATTTCTATTTCCATCTTATTAATCTATTCATGTAATTTGTTTGTTTCCGGATATTGATGTCCATAGTGCGATTATCTGAGTAGAGCTCTGTCGCTTATATATGAATTTTAGTATGTGCGTGAAAACTGGTGTACAACAATTGGAATTTCGCATCAGGGTACTTCCTCCTGTAGTCAATGAGAGTATGCCAACCAAGGAGGTTCTTTAGTGCTATTCCAAGGTTCTGCATAGATATCTAGGGACTGGAGTAAAGGTTTTGTGGGTACACCTCTTGTAAACCCTCCTGAGACTATAACTCGGCCACTAGGGCCACCTAGGGGTTTAAAGGCTTGTTGCACGCGCGAAGTGCAATCGCGATGCCTGCGACAGTGAGTTAGGATTTTATTTTCTAGATTTGATTTGCTCGAGGACTAGCAAATAATAAGTTTGGGGGTATTTGATAGACGCATTTATATGTCTAATATGATCTCAATTGTATATATTGTTAGTGCTTGATTTTGCATTTGTTTTGGGTTTTTATGTCTTTGTAGGTGTTTTGGGAGAAATAAGCTTTTGCGACGAAATTACCCCTAAAAATGGTCCCGAGAGAAAATTACTAAAGACACCCCAGAAAATGTTATTGGCACCTGGAGGAAACTTCTAAATGGACCCTAGCAATGGATAAGGGTAACCTAATTATTAAGGGCACCCATATTGCTATTTGCACCCCTACTCTAGTTGGGGGCGACCTTCTTTCTTCTCAAATTCAAATTGCTTTTTGGCGGGAAAACAAGTGCACTTACTGGCAGAATTTAGGTTTGAGTTTTATACGAGTTTGAAGGAGATTCAATTGCCAAATTTTGTTTGGATGGACTTACGGGCAGAATTTAGGTTTGAGCTTGGTATGGGTGATTGAATGGATTGTTTTGGCCTGGATATCGAATTTGACGATGAACATGGGAGGATAATTTTCTCGGGTTTTCTGGGAAGGATTCGAGAGAGACTCAAACGGATATTTTCACGGGAACGACTTGGAATAAGCTTGTTACGACAACACAGGCTAGCTTACGGGTGTAAGAATCAACAAGATAGGAAGTTTTAACCGAGTTTGAGTGAGAATGTTTCGGGATTCTCGTGGGTTCTATTGTTGGAAATTACGTGGAATAAAAGAAGTGTTATTTTTGGAGATTTCTTTATATCGAGTCTAACGAATCTGGAAAGAGATTTGCCAACACAGGTGTTGATGGTGGTTTTTAGTATAGGGCGAAAACTGTAAAAGTCTATCTACCGGACCCGGCATCAGATGTGGTAGACATTGATATGTCTATATTCCGCAGGGAATTTGGAGAATATATCAAAATATGATGAGTGCCTATGTCTCTCTTCACATTATATTGAAACTCAAGCTCCTAAATGAATTTTTTTCACTAGTATAGAGCCTAATGAGTATATAAGCTCCTAGATGCATTACTCACTAATGCTGGAGCATGTCGAGTATTTTTCCTATGTTATGTTCCCCGGCTGAACCCTTAATATTGATATGACATGAAAATTTGTGTTCACTCGCAGTAGAATAGCACGAATTTCCAATTATCAAGGTTAAGGTCCATGCATAAAAATACTCAATCGAAAAGCATACTTCTCTCTGGCAATAAACTTAAAGAACTCTGTGTCAACACATAGAATTCAATCAATTTTGTGATAATTCACAAGATTCAAATATTACCCTGATTAATTTGCAAAAACTAGGGTTTTTGCGCAATATATTAGACCCCGTTGGTCAAAATTAATCTTAGGCGAACTAAGCAATTAATCCTCCATGGATTAGTAGGTGAAAAATCCTACCAAAAATCAGAAAACAAGGAATAAAAAGAGCCACGAAAAAGGAGCAGCAGCAAAGGGAGGTGTGGCCATGCCTTAGGCCAGCCGACGCCATTTTCAATTGACCACGCCCCATGTTGCCCGACCGACCTTATTTCCCCGTCGACCAATCAGGTCGCCTTAAACCCGCCACACGTTGGATGGGCCCGTACTTGCCGGCCTTGTTTCCCATCGACCAATCAGGTCACTTTAAATCCAATACACGCACACTAGAAGTGTGTCCACGCCCATGCTTGGACGTCCTCTCTTATATTAACCAATCAGGTTGCTCCAAATTTGCCATAATATTAAAAGAGGCAAACTACGCCAAACGATCACAAAGCCATTGGCTTTCCAAAAACCGCGCCAACATGCCAAAAGTGCCATGTTGCACCAATGAGATGAACGACATGCCGACATGCCACTCCGCCGTGCCAAACGTGCCACTTTGTGGCAGCATGTCAAAGCATGCCAACGTGCCGTAAATAGTGCGCCTACGTGCTAACATACCTCATGTTCGTGGCCAACGCCATGATGTGCTTAAATTAGGTTTTTCTAGTCAAAAGCACGACTCTGCTTTAGGCGCATTAACCAAAACCCTAATTTCCAGTTGTGGCTCAAATTACGCCACTTTGGGCCCCACAACATGCCACGAGCCATACGAGACCCAGGAAACCCTAGGAATGGCGCCATATCATAGCCACTCATAGCAATCCTTGCTCATATGGCCGTTTACACATTATGGCCTTGCTATAGTTTCTTTAGCGTGACCATGGCGCCGTTTGCACAAAAAGCGTCACCACGCCGCGGCCGCATGCTGCACGCACTAATTAAGGTTTCGACATACCAAACGCCTAATTTAGGCGAAGTTGCTACGCCAACCAAGCCTAATCATGATACCCAGAGCATTGGGATTGATATGGAAACTAGAGATAATGTTGCCAAGCCATATTTCGGTCTAACGCCAATATGCCAAAATCTAGCGGCCATGGCTACGCCAGCCGCTACTTGCACCACCGTGCCACTGGCATGCGCAAACTATACCAACCATGCCATTGTGCCAATGACGTGCACTAAATATGCCACTATGCCATTGGCATGTACCAATGACGCCACTGTGCTATTATTGGGCGCCAATACAGTGTGGCCATAATCAATGGCCACCCTTCCTCATGAGTTACAATCTCAGTCATCCAAATTTGCTACATAATTGACAGGCATGTGGAAAGTCTTAGGCCACCATCCAAGACAAGCCTAATAGCACCACATGCTATTTTCCTGCGGAAAGTCTCTTGACTTTGACTTGCCACACATAACAAACTGCTACACGTTTTCCACGAAAACACTCGAGACATCAAACATGTCACAAACTGGGGGATATTCAGCAGGGTATTGGTCTGGCGGTTTACAACGTGCGGTGTGCAATACACCCATTATAAGAAAGTGTCAGAAAGCAGGGTAGTTAGTGGCGGCAAGAAGTAGTGGGTGTAAACTAACATGTCTCCTTCATAGTGGGAACGTGGTTTCTGGCATTTACACACGACCCCACTTCTCCATCACTCAGTCATTCCCACTTTCTATGAGATCAGGGTGCGTTCAATATGACTTGTATAAATAGGTTCTACCTATTTCAACCAAACGACAAGTTTTTGGTTAACAACAACACAGTATCCAGAAAAATACCAAAGAACTGATAACTTTCATTCCGCAAGCTAGATCCAAATTCTGATACAAGTCATAAAATAGCCACACCTTCAGAATCAACCATTCTGGGCTCAACACCTTCTTCGCTTCCCTCCCTAAGACCAACCCTTGTCCTTCACTTTGTAACCGAAGCAAGACTGGAACGGCCATTTCTTGGTTTAGGCCAGGATTGTACAGATTGATCTCTCGAATCTAAAGTACTCCCGTGCAGTGCATTTGTTTTAGGTTTAGATTTGTTTCTCATCCATACACCCAAATTTACCAAAACCAGCTAAAACAGTTTTTACCTACAAACAATTGGCGACCATAGTGGGAGATTAAATCTATCGGTTGAAAATTCAATTCTCAATTTCATTTCCATCCTAATTGTTCTTAGGCCCAATTAAATCTTTAATTGAAACCCATTTCAGTCAAAGATTCTTTCCATATGTATTCGGGTCATTCGAACCTTGCAGAAGCAGTGAATAGCTGGAAGCCAACTACCATAGAAGACATGAAGAAAATGCTAGAGGATATGGTTGCCAGCCAAGTCGATATTATCAGGCAGCAAAACGAGACGCTTCGTATCCTGAAGAGTATAATAAGCCGATTATGGGAAGAATCAGCAAAGGCTTATCCGAAGGACCCCACCAATTTCAAGAGTAATACGAAGTATGTTAAATATTTGGAAAAAGACTGTGCCTCTACCAATGAGGATGCTGACGGAGCACGTAGCCACATCATAAAGGAGCAACATAAGAGCGGCCAATTGGATTCTTCCAACACAGAGAGCCAGGACAATTTCACAAGACCAGGGGAGGAGATTTTCCAGGTGCGCCACAACATCTGCAAGACAAAGGTAAAGAGCCTGCCTATGAAGCCTTGCTGGAAAACATTTATTTCCAGACCCTCGCAGAAGTTCAAAGAGTTGTCCAACAGTCCGCAATCACGACTTCTTTGCTGAAAAGAGAAGCACCTGAAGAGGGGGAAATCTACCAAGACGCTTATGGAAACGAACACTGTGCCAATGAAAAATATCAGCTCAGCCACCACGTGTCGTCGTCGCTGACGCAGACCCCTCAAGATAAATTACCTTTCAGCAATACGGTAGAAGTAAATGGTCCGCTCATGAATCAATGATCGCTCAAGCGTCAGTTCCGCCCTCAAATAGAGCTTCATGCCAAAGCCTGCAAGAATTTCCGCCACAACAACTACTGATGCGAAAGAAGCCAGACTTAAAATATCCACGCTTCCTGTTGCCTATCAGAAGAGTTATAGAGTTACTGCAAATTTGGGTACGAGAGGGAGTAGTCCAACTACCCCCGGTAGGGCGTCCACCAACTGATCAAGAGATGCTAGATTCAAGATATTTCCACTATCACAGGTTTATTCATCATCCTACCCACGAATGCAACGCTCTGAAGGGCATTGTCCAGGAAAAGATTGATTCAGGGGAATTACGCATGGGGACTGGAGGTTCTCCGCCTTGCTGCGGATCGACATAGAGATGTTACACATACAATAAAGGATGACTGGAGACTTCTCGCGGCCAAGATTGCGTCACACAATAAACTCTTCTTTGCAACCTGAAAATTCAGTTTTGTGGAGAGACCCCTAATCGAATAGAGTATGTGGTCGTATCGGACGAGAGCAAAAAAGGAATGGCCAACACCAATATACCATCCGCAAGCGCAGTCAACACGTCCCAAGGCGTTACATCCTCTACCACCAACACCAGCAGCACCGGAAGCATCCCCTCTGACGTGACACCTCTTATTACCAGAGCCAGAGCTGCCGCTACTCCTAATATTTCTTTGAGCATGACGCATTCAATCATCACAGGGGATTGGACCACTTCTTCATCAGGACGAGAGACTGGAGGATCCAGAGGAAACCAACCTTCCCATTAACATTATCGATTTAATGGAGAGACATGAAGTTCTTGCCAAAACTCAGACGGACATGGCCACAACTCAGAAGGAGCCTCTTTAACGTTTCGCTCCATAAGCCGCTCCGCTTTAACGTTTCGATCCAGAGGCCGCTTTAACGTTTCGCTCCAGGAGCCGCTCCGCCTCAATGTTTCGCTCCAAGGGCCGCTTCGCTTCAACGTTTTACTCTAGGGGCCGCTTCAACGTTTTGCTCCAGGAGCCGCTTCAACGTTTCGCTCCAGGAGATGCTCCGCTTCAACGTTTCGCTCCAGGAGATGCTCCGCTTCAACGTTTCGCTCCAGGAGCCGCTCCGCTTCAACGTTTCGCTCCAGAAGCCGCTCTGCTTCAATGTTTCGCTCTAGGGGACGCTTCAACGTTTCGCTCTAGGGGCCGCTTCAACGTTTCGCTCCATAAGCCGCTTCAACATTCTCTCCAGAAGTCGCCACTCTTCCCTGCCAAAGATCGTGCCGTAGCCGCTACACTCCTCCCTGCCAAGGATCTTGTCGTAGATGCTACAGTCCTCCCTGTCAAGGATCGTCATCACAACCAGCTAAGGTTCATAGTTGTGGCCATTTTTTTGATCCATCTCGCCAAAGCTCGTGGTCATGGATAGTTTACTCGCCTACGAATCCATCCAATCCCTTTGCATCCATGTACGCCCATGCAATTCCAGACAATCTATTTTGGTTCCCACGACAATGTAGTCTCTTCTGCTGCCAAGAACTGTTGATGTTCGTTTGTTGATACCAGCCAGAGCATTACCATATCAACAACTGATGCGTGTCGTAAGTGCAACAAATTAATCAAGATATTTCCCACTAATTAACTAGTAATATAGCGGTAGTAAGAGATCGTTCCCACAGAGAGCTGTGTAATTGATAGGTTATTTAATCAGCAAAATTGTAATAAAAGAAAAACACAAAAAAGGAGGATTGTTTGATTAAAGTAAAACAAAAAGAATAACAAAGAAAACAAAGATGATTAAGGAATCATTCGCCGCCACTTAACATAAAATACTCGTTTATTCCTTGTTAATTTTCTATTATCACCAACCGTGGAATAGCAATAAGCTCTGCTATCCCCGGAATTCTTGTTGTCACTGGATACGAAAGCGTTCGACTACCAGATTCTATCCATCTGAGCCACCATGAATAAGCTCTCAAGGTGTAACCCATCGAATGCATTACGTTTTGTGAGTTAGGTTGATCCTAGCATCAGACACATAAGCTCGGTCTGCTTACTAGTGTCATCTCTATACACAATTGCTTAACAGAATCCCTCTGTCAGCTTTTCCGATGTACTACTTGTGTATCAAATTGAGTGACTATTACATGTATCACCAATCCCAATACTAGTAGAAGAATTACTACCAGGTTAATTCAAATGGCCAATTGAATAACCCAATCATAATCTTAGACACTGAAATTAATACAGATAATCGACAAGAAAAATCAACTTAAAATAAACTTATAAAAAGAATTAGAGTTCCATTATGCAGGACTTTGAAATCATCCTTAATCAGTAAAATTAGCTACACATGAATTTACTAAAACCCATAAAAAATATATGAAATAAGAAGAAGAAAATAACTAGGTTTTCCCTTAAGGGGTAAACCCTAAAATATAAAATAAAGAACCTTTCTCTCCTTACTATTTTTGTGTATTTTTCTCTACAAAATTTGTTCTAGGTGCTTAGCCCGTACGCTGCACGGGCCTGAGTTTATACTTTTGGGATATTAAGTGCTCTTTGATGTACTATATTTACCACCGCTTTACATCTTAGTTCTTGAATTTGTTGGCAAGGTCCTTCTGCCAATTACTATAACTTTCAAATGGAAAGCACTGATGATAGGCCTAAAGTTAAAGATAATTATGTTGTTGCTCAACAAATTCTACTGCACCGATCACTTGTGCAAAAGATGGGAATTACTATAACCTTTCAAGGATGCCGCATAAAAGAATTTACTAATTAAGACTCAACATGTTCACGGAGAAGGATCTACAAACTAAAAATTTCATCGAGTAGTTCAATGTAGAAGTAAACTGAATTCTTACAGGAACTCTAGTTAATTGCATCTCAAATCACCGGAGTTTGAGATATGTGTGTATGGTTCTAGTCGTAGCTTCTTCATATTCACATCTGGATCCTCCTCATGTATGTTAACCGGAACACCTGCCATCTCACAACCTTCAGCTACTTCTTCTAAGACAGTCTCTTTAACTCCTTTACTCAGAAACATTATGTCCTGGTTGTTTATAGAGTTCATAGTCCATAACCTCTCAATCTTGTTCCATATATAATACCATAAGAGTCAGTTCCTAATATACAGATAACTGGTCGTGTTGTCTTTCTTCTTCCAACTGAAAATGGATTAGTATTAACATATCTTTTCATAGATGCTTCAAAAAGCAGTAAATATTAGATGTCGAAACAGTAACCCAATTCAGTTAGGTGTCATAACTAATGTTGCATCAGAAGTCACCACTCCATTTATCTCTGCCATTTTCCTATAGAGTTTACATGAATCTAATTCTCAACCAAATAAATAATTCAGAAGAGATCATTATTTTTTTTCCACTTTCCAAAATACAAAAAAATAATCCGTGAACATTTCAATATAGTTAATAATGTATATTCTCTGGACATCTCCAAGGATGATCAACAGGGAATAGGTCTAAACATACATTGAACTAAATTCTCTTTAACGCTGTACAAACATTGAAGTGGAAAAAGAAATAAAGGGTTCGAGATGTATTTTGGGATTTTAGATATTTGTAATTTTTCCTTGCATTAGGCTGCGGCTATGGGTTTACATATCAGGGAACATAAATTTCAATAACAACAAATTATGTTGAACAGGTAAGTCGGTTGGTATTGAGGAAATTTCAATTACAACCAAGTGTTAATTGATACGTACCAAATTAGCAGGTCCGTGAGTTGAATACTTATATAAATTTTTTATCTAATTGATATCTTGAAATTGAAAGCTGGTTCTCGTTGTACTTAAAGAAAAATAAATTATAACTCATGGAACAGTGCAACTTGTAAGACACTTAAAAAGATTCTAATAATTTAGATGGCAAGTTTTCTATTAGTAAGCCTGCTTAATAAGTAACAATACTACGATGCAAATTGCAACCGTTAAGTTTTGAGAAATTAGCACCATAATGATATGAGATGTTAGATTTCAAAGCATTTATCAGTGCAGAAACTTAGTAGCATCTTAGGTTTGGGTGAACGGAACTACGTACCTCTCCATAGATTTACTTCAATAGTTAAATTTATCCTTAATTGAAGTTCCCAGATCTTAGATTTACTCTATTTATTGAATCTGTCAAGCAAAATATATGATCCAAAGTTAAGACATCAAACAATAAAAAAAATGAGTACTCTGAAATTTCAATGCACAACTTCAATTATTTCCAGATCGTTAATATAGCAGTACCACAATGTGATCTAAAATCACTTCAAGCAATTGACTTAGACAACATTTTTGAGGTTTCGTCAATAAATCATGTTATGCTAAAAACTATAATAGCTTGAAAAGACCTCATGAAAGCATTGTATTATGCATCCTCTCCTAACCTCAATTTTTCTACCGGACTCTTTCCAGGGATACTCTTCAGCTTTGTACTTCCGCTAAATCTGCTTGCCAAAAAGTACCTTCATTTTGTCAATTAAGTGAATATAGAATTCCCAAGGCTTCGAATTTCATCAAATAGGAAACCGGGTACATGATGAATTGTTTTGATCGTATTCAAGAATGTTTTCCGCTAAATATATCGAGAAATACACAAAAAAACTGAGCTAGACGTTAAATTGATTCTTTTTATACCCAAAAAAACAAACACTACTAAGAAAGAGAGTTCCAAAAGACTCACTTGATGGGGAGCATATTACAATGTTGTAGGTCATTGTATTCTTGCAAGTTTGTGCATTTGCAAAATGCTCTAATGACTTCTAGCTTTATTTTTGGAACAACCTACAAAAAGAGTAACATTGAGCTAGCATTAGCATTGTTAAGGATATCATCATATCAATTTGCACTTCATGGAAAATGATGTTCGAAGTTCTTGCATGTTTTAGAATTCTAATAAAGCCATTTTAACAGAAATAGAGTTCTAATTTTCTTACACGTTTTATACAATTAGCATATTCGACACTGCCACTTAAGAACATAATTAAGTTCTATAATTGTTTTCTAATATTATATAATGAGGAAAAATCTGATGTACTTTCCTAACTAACATAACCAATCCTCAAAATTCGATGATCCATCCACTATTTGTATTTTTTCCTCCACCTTATTAGACTATTTGGTCTATCTTTCTTACTTTCTGCGAAGAACATCAGGTTGTGGCTTTATGTTTGGTGACCCCGAAGGCTCTACTTCCTGGACTTATGGCGCCACCATAAGGAAGATTCCAAAGAATGCGATCACAAATAATGAAAAAAGTAAAAAAAAAAAGAAAAGAAAAATAACAATGAGTCCATCATCAATATCTTGATAAGAAAAGCAGCTTTTAAAGTTGATTCCTTATGTATTGCTGATTCCTTATGTATTTTCCTAAATGAAATGATCCCCAAATCATGCAACCTATTTTCCGCTTCCAACACATCAATCAGAAAAACGTGTAAAGAGTGCACAATTTTTTTAACGAATCCACGGATAGACCATAGGTCACCGATGCATGTTTGAAATGTTTACAAAAAATCACTACTCACTATCAACGACACTAAAAGGCCTTGTCCTGTGCAGAACTCAAAGAATATAGTACTTGTAGTAACAATGGAAAACAGCCGCACTTATTTGTCATCATGACCAAGCTGCTAAGTGAAAAATGAACAAAGAACGGAAAACTGCTTCAATCTCTTGAGCTTTATTAGATATATTTTGGTAGTTTAACATAACGTATTTGAAGTTTTCTTAAGGAATTAATAAACATAGCACCAATATCATGGTAGTACTATCTCCAAAAAGATTTTACATGTGCAGACTTCTTTAAGTCTGAAACTTGATCCATAGATCTAAAGCCTACATGGGTGAAGTTTAAGAAATGTTCCTATAACTTATCAGAGTAAAACCCAACCAGTACTTAGATTAGATTCCACAATCTAGGAAACCTAAGTCTTCATAACAACCAGTACTTTGATTAGCTTCCTCAAGAAAATATTTAGATATGGCTATATTTCCAGGGTATGTTCCGTTCAGAGAAGAGAGCTACATCTTCCTGGCTACGGATCACATTTACCAAAATAAGACAATAAAGAAACCAATCAAAATATATCCATGCCTTCCGAAACCCTGTAAACACTAACTAAGAAACCCATACTAAAAAAAATATGAAAACAACAACCCATAATCACCTGATGTTGTGGTTAGAGAGGCATATGGTGGACGAAAATCAAATTCCACCTGTAAAAATTAAAAATCGGGTTTATGATAACTATAGCTATTGTATATATAATAGAAACTTCAAGTGATCGATTCCAGAATCAATAATAACCTCAAAACGAACTGATATAATAAACTAAATTGAACAGAGCGAAGAAACAAACCGTGATTGCTATCAAGTACATATCTATTATGATGCGCTTCGTTTCTCGAAGTTTATTCACCATTGAGGGAAGAGAATAAATTTAGGGTTCGGAGCCATTTTTTTCCAGTAAATGGAACGAAAGAGAAGAGAATTAGGGCTTGGTTATGTGTAGCGACTGTTGTTCACCATATGGGTTGATTTGTAGTTGAAATCGCTAAATATAAGGAAATCTAGGATTCCTATTGGTTGGGGGCCAGGAGCTCTAGAATTCAAGCTTTTGGCCTAACTTTCAATGTGTGGGCAGCAATTCGTACTCAAATTATATATACAATTGAACAGAGCGAAGAAACAAACCGTGATTGCTATCAAGTACATATCTATTATGATGCGCTTCGTCTCTCGAAGTTTATTCACCATTGAGGGAAGAGAATAAAACTAGGGTTCAGAGCCATTTTCTTTTTCAGTAAATGGAACGAGAGAAGAAAATTAGAACTTGGTTATGTGTAGCGAGCGTTGTTCACCATATGGGTTGATGTGTAATTAAAATCGCTAAATATAAAAAAATCTAGAAATCCTATTGGTCAGGGCCAGGAACTCTATAACTCAAATTTTTGACCTAAATTATATATACAATATGAAGCTCGGCTTCTCAAGCCTTTTTATAGGCATCGGCTGGTACTCGATCCAACAAATCCGCATATGCAAGGTCGGTTGTATTAGTTCAAGTTTATCAAAAGAAATAGTGACACTGATCTTGTGTTTCACGAAGTATTCTAACAAAATGAATATGCGTTCTGATTGGCTGCGACTGCGGTGGACCCCATGTGACGCCAATATGTCTTCTTTTAAGGCTCAGTATACATCAACTTGAATATTATAGGCTGCAACGAATTTCCTCTTTCATACGCGTTTCTTCGCGTAAGAAATATTTCATCCTGATCTTAAAAGTCTCGTGCCATATTTCTTATCTTCTCCATATCTTCAACTGGTTTCTCGGTCAAGAGACTCTTCCAACTTCATCCAAATCCAACAAGTCGTACCCGTCAGCTCCTTCTCCAGCTCGAGGCCCAAATCTCTTCATTCATCTTCAACAGCAAATCTCGAGTCTTTCTCAGCTTCATAACTCACAAATGTTAACAATGACAGCATCTTCCTGAACTCCGAAACTCCTCCTTATCAATGGCAACAACACCTTGATCGGGTTCTTCTCAACTGCTCCCATCTTTATCACCGTCAACTGCCATAGAACTATGATCATCAGCCAACTCCGATAATGGCAGTAAGCCAAACCTTCCTCGTTCGAACTCCATGAACGCCATCTCGTTCACTTCTCTGTGCAACCCAAGATCCATCATCACTACAAACTCGAGTCCTTAGCTTTTCATCATCGATATCACAGACTCCTCCAACTGCAACTCAATCACCACTGCTGACAATAATGGCAGCGTATCTCCTCCTTCCAGTTCTTTCCATGTTCTTGAGAACTCCATCTCGACTATGGGTCACATCCTCTGACAATATTAACGACCCAATGAGCTCTGTTCGAGCCTTAACAAATTCTGCAAAACAACCACGGAAGTTGCTGTCGTGAAGAAACAACCTGAACCCGTCGACGGCAAATGGGGGTGAAGATGGTGGTGCCCCTAGAGAAACTGCTAGTGCCTTTAGTAATATTTGAATTATGGCTTCCCCCTAAGTAGAAAACCTGACTCCCCTTAGCAGTTCCTTTGAAAACGGCATCACCTTAACAAATTGGATGCCCCTTAACGAACGAGGGGATGCCAATAGTAGTGGCCCTTGAAGTGGCCGTTTTGCCCTTTATTCTTCCAAGTTCTTGTTTTGCACATAACTTGTTCACACGATCTCAGAATGACTCCGTTCTTTCGCCGTTGACTTCGTCTTCTCGTCCTCTACGAAATGATGACTAAAAATCCTCCATTTGAAAGAGTTCCAATGGGTTTTTGTCCCTTCTTCACTTGTGACTTCACTTTTGTAGCTATTTCCACTTCTTTTGGATGATACAATCATAATACAAGGTAATATGCAAGAAACATAACTAAATCCAGTACGGAATTGACACTCTAAATATGTAAATTAAGCACTTATCAAATTCCCCCATACTTGACTTTTGCTTGTCCTCGAGCAAACTATCTAAAGTACAACAACTCCATCTCGTCGAGGATACGGATGCACTTAGCAAATGCAACATGCCTTTAAACCCCTAGGTGTCCCTAGTGGACGAGTTATAGTCTCGTGAGGGCTTACGAGAGGTATACCCACAAAACCTACTCCAACTTCAAAGCGTTCCAGCGTCCCAAGCATCCAAAGAGCTATTAGGACATAGAGTTTCTGCATGCTAGTAATAAGAAGTTAGTAATACTAAAGAACATATTCTCATTCTTAAATGTTGAGTGAGAAATAACCACACATAATGAGAGAACGCATGTTTGAGAGCGATCAATAAGCATTTTGCTTCGACTTTCTGCCTCACTAAAAAGGATTTTATAATAATTACACTCAATAAGTCTGCTCATTTTATGGGTCTCACATGTGTGCAGGTAGGAATGAAGAGATAAATCCTACACACGTTGAATGGTGGGAAGGAAACCTTCTGAAATCTTTTCTAGAGACCCCACAAAATCGTAGAAAATAAAAAATATTTTTCTGATGATCTCTAAGAAAGGAAATCAACCATACGCAAGGATGAGAGTACTTACCACCTTCACATCGGCAGTAATGATAGCTCTCACAACATCCAATAGAAACGTCTTCCTTCAGCTCGTCTTCTTCATCTTCTTG
This sequence comes from Papaver somniferum, assembly GCF_003573695.1. Lineage (NCBI taxonomy): Eukaryota > Viridiplantae > Streptophyta > Magnoliopsida > Ranunculales > Papaveraceae > Papaver > Papaver somniferum. The sequence goes on along the minus strand of NC_039365.1, from coordinate 148,056,750 downwards.
GTCTTAGGTCTTCAACTGTTGATGATAAACTCTTGAATTTCATAGAATTTCGACAATTTTAACTCTTTTCCTCTATTCCTTGTTGCTTGAAACTTCCTTATAAATTTTTCTTCCCCATGGTCTTATTGAACAAATAAAAACCTAAAGGCAAATCTCTTTGTATTTTTTTCTTCCTTTTTTTTTTTTTTTGCGAACAAAAAGATTGCAACTACAAAAATAAATATGAAATAAAATTAACATGTCCATGAGAGAAGTACGTTACCACTTTTATCTTCACAACTTGTATTTTCTTCGTATCATAAACTTCAATAAGTTTCATCTTTTGATTTTCTTCGCTCTTGTAATTAAGTCTTCATACTTAGATATAAAATTCCGCTCCTTATTTGTAAGTCTTCAATATGTATATATAAAATCTGCTCATTGTATGTTGCTTTACTTGAATATGAAATTTCGCTCTTCCTTAAATTGTTGCTTATAAACCTCAAACATCTTTAACTTTCCTTGTAGATTTTGATGTCGCTCCACTTGTTGATGATGATGGTGTTTCTATGGACATGTTGTTGGTGAGAGAGAGAATGGTGCTAACTGCAAATCAAACTACAAGAAGGTGGTTTTCATCTATAGACGTCACCCTCATGATTGACAAAATTAGCACTCAAGAGATCAAAGAGTAGTGCTTCTATTGGTGGGAGGTTGGGTAGCTCACCATTCTACCCGAAATCAACGTACAGTGACACACACTCAAAAGAAAGCTTTTTAGTCAGCTACTAAGAAAATTTGGTCTGGTGCCTTTGTTGATTTGAAAATAGGTAGTCTCCACTAATGATTGATCAGCAACTCTAATAATGCATTTCTCCATGCTCCTCATTTGCATCATCGGCATGATTAAATCCATTATTTAACACTCTAACAAGTAAGAAATCCGAACGTAGTTCCCTAACACTTCCAAGTTCAGTTATGTCGGTCAGAATTCTCTATGTAAACATACCTAGAAGTATGCTAGTTGACTCTAAATTCTCTACAAGTTGGAGGTTTTTTATGCAAACTTTTGAAAATTTCTATATGCAAAATATCCAAACACTCCCCCAAACTTGAACTTTACATTGTCCCAAAAATATAATTGACTCGTCCTAAGTAAAGTCAAGGTGGGGAATCCTAATATGATATGCAAAAGAAGAAAACTAAAAACAAAAAGGATAGAAAATACAAAACCTATGGGTTGCCTCCCATTCAACGCTTACTTTAACGTCCTCAGCCTGACTCGATGGTTATCATCCATACACCAACAATCTGAAAATATGGTAGTCCATCCAGAAAACAATCTGCAATTCTAATAATAGCTTCATGAAAACATTAGCAGAAGATATAAATATTAAAGTTATCACTTTATTGAAGTTTCCCCCATAATTAGTCCTTTGTACACTCGGAAGTGGATAGAGAACATAGAATTCGGGAACTTCAAAAGGTTCCTCAGCTTGGTGAACCTGCACAATACTCGAATCAAACACATCAAGTGGTTTATACTTAGACGCAAAATAATCCGTTAAAACACTGGAAGCACACAACTCCAATCCTAAGTGATGTGGATCAAAAGATTTAGAAATATGCAAAGGAATGACAAACCTTCCACAATCTCTTTTATTACGGGATCCTCATCATTCTTAAAGAATTGCAATGAATTATTTACCTCATGTATATCGTGGTCCTCCATCAAACTATTTAGCCATTCTTCGTCTGCGTCAACCATAATCTCAGCATCATTATAATCCTTGGCAAGCTCAATTGTTTCAACCTCAATCTTAATCTCTTCAACAACCTCGTCATCAGAATCGGAAGCCTCTCCCAAAAAGTCTAGTTCATTGGTGCAAATCCTAAAATCTTCACTTTTGTACGTTACACCATTGATAACAACGGTTATGTCATATCCATTCTCCTCCTTTTGAATAGGCTAGTGATCGTTATTATGATCCGGAGTAGGAATAATCGTATCATTGTTGCAAGGACTTTCGAGAGGTGGTTCTTCTGCATCAGAATCACTGTCAACCTCAGAATCATCAACATCAAAACGACGTTCGAATTCCATGTTTATGGCCTTGTTAAATCTGTCAAGAATCTCTTGTGATGTACCTGCTTCTTCTAGCTTCTCATGTTGCTTAAAAAGTTTTCTGACATTAACACGTTTTCCACCGTTGTGCACAATCTCCTCTTTTGAAAAGAGTGAAGGAAAAACACGATGAAGAGGAGTATGTCTTGGTTCAGTATGATCACTCTTTAGCTCCAAACTCTCTGTTATCTGTACATTACTAGAAAACGATTGATTAGAAGCATAACTATCCTTCCATCCTCGTGATTGTTTACTTACATGCCCGTCATAAGGTTGTTGACATGTATGAGAATATCCATAAGGTTCCGAGGGATATTGATCATAGCCAAAAGTTTGGTTTTGATTATACCCATAGGATGGTTGGTAGTTGTCATATGAATGAGATTGAAAACCATGATTACCACTGTTGTATTGTAATCTTGTGCTCCGTACATGTTATTTCCGTAAGGAAACATGACGACTCACAGAAAAAAAAATCAAAACAAGAATCTAAACAAATAACAAATCAATTAGCAACCGCTCCCCGGCAGCGGCACCAAAATTCGATGCGTGTCGTAAGTGCAACAAATTAATCAAGATATTTTCCACTAATTAACTAGTAATATAGTAGTAAGAGATCGTTCCCACAGAGAGTTGTGTAATTGTTAGGTTATTTGATCATCAAAATTGTAATAAAAGAAAAACACAAAAGGGGGGGATTGTTTGATTAAAGTAAAATAAAAAGAATAACAAAGAAAGCAAGGATGATTAAGGAATCATTCGCCACCACTGAACATAAAATACTCGTTTATTCCTTGTTAATTTTCTATTATCACCAACCGTAGAATAACAATAAGCTCTGCTATCCCCAGAATTCTTGTTGTCACTGGATACAGAAGAACTCAACTACCAGATTCTATCCATCTGAGCCACCATGAATAAGCTCTCAAGGTGTAACCCATCGAATGCATTACGTTTTTTGAATTAGGTTGATCCTAGCATCAGACGCATAAGCTCGGTCTGCTTACTAGTGTCATCTCTATACACAATTGCTTAACAGAATCCCTCTGTCAGCTTTTGCGATGTACTACTTGTGTATCAAATTGAGTGACTATTACACATATCACCAATCCCAATACTAGTAGAAGAATTACTACCAGGTTAATTCAAATGGCCAATTGAATAACCCAATAGTAATCTTAGACACTAAAATTAATAGAGATAATCGACAACAAAAATCAACTTAAAATAAACTTGTAAAAAGAATTAAAATTCCATTATGCAGGACTTTGAAATCATCCTTAATCAATAAAATTAACTACACATGAATTTACTAAAACCCATGAAAAATATATGAAATAAGAAGAAGAAAATAACTAGGTTCCCCTTAAGAGGTAAACCCTAAAATATGAAATAAAGAACCTTTCTCTCCTTACTATTTTTCTGTATTTTTCTCTACAAAAGTTGTATATGAAGCTCGGCTTCTCAAGCCTTTATATAGGCATCGGCTGGTACTCGATCCAACAAATCCGCATATGCAAGGTCGGTTGTATGAGTTCAAGTTGATCAAAAGAAATAGTGACACTGAACTGGTGTTTCACGAAGTATTCTAACAAAACGAATATAGGTTCTGATTGGCTGGGACTGCAGTGGACCCCTTGTGACGCCAATGTATCTTCTTTTAAGGCTCAGTATACATCAACTTGAATATTATAGGCTGCAGCGAATTTCCTCTTTCATATGCGTTTCTTCGCATAAGAAATATTTCATCCTGATCTTAAAAGTCTCGTGCCATATCTCTTATCTTCTCCATATCTTCCACTGGTTTCTCGGTCAAGAGACTCTCCCAACTTCATCCAAATCCAACAAGTCGTACCCGTCAGCTCCTTCTCCAGCTCGAGGCCCAAATCTCTTCATTCATCTTCAACAGCAAATCTTGAGTCTTTCTCAGCTTCATAACTCACAAATGTTAACAATGGCAGCATCTTCCTGAACTCCGAAACTCCTCCTTATCAATGGCAACAGCACCTTTCTCGGGTTCTTCTCAACTGATCCCATCTTTATCACCGTCAACTTCCATATAACTATGATCATCAGCCAACTCCGATAATGGCAGTAAGCCAAACCTTCCTCGTTCGAACTCCATGAATGCCATCTCGTTCACTTCTCTGTGCAACCCAAGCTCCATCATCACTACAAACTCGAGTCCTTAGCTTTTCATCATCGATATCACAGACTCCTCCAACTGCAACTCAATCACCACTGCTGACAATAATGGCAGTGTATCTCCTCCTTCCAGTTCTTTCCATGTTCTTGAGAACTCCATCTCGACTATGGCTCACATATTCTGACAATATTAACGACCCAATGAGCTCTGTTCGAGCCTTAACAAATTCTGCAAAACAACCACGGAAGTTGCTGCCGTGAAGAAACAACCTGAACCTATCGGCGGCAAATGGGGGTGAAGATGGTGGTGCCCCTAGAGAAACTGCCGGTGCCTTTAGTAATATTTGAATTATGGCTTCCCCCTAAGTAGAAAACCTGACTCCGCTTAGCAGTTCCTTTGAAAATGGCATCACCTTAATAGATTGGATGCTCCTTAACGAACGAGGGGATGCCAATAGCAGTGGCCCTTGAAGCGACTGTTTTGCGCTTTATTCTTCCAAGTTCTTGTTTTGCACATAACTTCTTCACACGATCTCAGAATGACTCCGTTCTTTCACCGTTGACTTTGTCTTCTCGTCCTCTACGAAATGATGACTAGAAATCCTCCATTTGAAAGAGTTCCACTGGGTCTTTGGCCCTTCTTCACTTGTGACTTCACTTTTGTAGTTATTTCCACTTCTTTTGGATGATTCATCTAATAAAAGACATAAATTAGAAATAGTTATAATACAAGGTAATATGCAAGAAACGTAACTAAATACAGTGCGGAATTCACACTCTAAACATGTAAATTAAGCACTTATCAACTACCATTACAAAGGTAATCCATACTTCTCCATACTTTAGTTTCACATGGAAGAAGTAATGGAGTCACCAGTACGGATGCAAGATGGTATCTTTATCATGGTCAACTCACCGACCATACAAGATAGAAACATGTAAACTAAACTTGGGGACTGAGGCTCTACACGGAATCCCTTCACTTTCAAAGCTTAGGAGACACGGTCAACCCCAAAGTCATAGCCACGACAAGGTAATCTACTCTTCAAAGGTGTAACATAAGGATATCATCAACTCTCCATCTAGAAGGCGCTTGCAACACTTTACAAGGCCCACGATGGATCCCAAGCCTACTCAGAGAAAACAACTTCAGTAACCGAAGAGAGGTGCGACTGGGGACTGCTCATCGCGGCTCATCCCCGACAACAATCAAGCATTCATGAGATAACTCCAGAGACGCGGCTGAAACATTTTTCTTGAAAAGACAGAGGGTGCCATGATTAACGACATAACTCTCTCACTTATACCTCTTCGTTATCCAGAATGTTTCGTCCATGTGATGTTCCAAGCATCCCAGCATCACATCCAGGAGAGTACAATAAGCTTGTATCAAGGCGAAACAATTAAAAGTAGATTCAAGGCGATGCAATTAAAGTAGGCTACACTTGGGGACTGAAGCCTCCTTCAGGTTTAGAAGTTCAAACGCAGTCACCACCTTACCAGTGAATGCAGTAGAAGCACATCTTCCGCGAGAAAATAGGCTCAGGATAATTACACATGGGGACTACCAGCATGGGATGCCTTCAATTCTCTCAGCCAGGTTATTTCTGATTTCATCATCATCACTGTCAAAGTTTACGAGCCGCAGGAATTTTTCAACATGAAACCGTACACGTGGATCAAAGACTCCAAAAGCACGCCACAGAGATACATTCACCTATCCGGTCACGCCATCAGATCTAACAGAAGTATAACTGGGGACTGCTCATCGCATCCCATTCCATACAATAGTCCAAGATTCAGAAGATGGTTCAAAGGATGTCGCTTGGAACGGAGTCTTTGAAGACTTGATAGCAACACATCGACAACGGAACGCCTCTCAACTCATCTATTTCACCCAATGGCTCCGGAAGATTTCGACCATACAAGCATCCACATCGGATCATCATCGCAATCAGAAAGTCCAGGCACCAAATAACCTAAAGTCAAGGATGGACCAACAACGCAACTACAATATCCAAGATTAGCCCTGACATGATCATTGCCGAGCATATATTCCATCCATCCATCCCAAGAGTGCAATAGAGTTTGGTAAATTTTGAAATCCACTGGAGAGGTTAGATACTCATTCTTCTGGAGTCAAAACCTTATTACACATTCTGGAGAAGATCAATGGTACTGTTGGGTGGCTACATGCGCAAAATAGGAGAGAGCACCTACCTTGAGTTCTCCTGGCTCGCCTTGCTGCTGATTATAAATATTGAAGATTTCTTTGTTGTCGTTAATGATCGCTCCACCATCACTAACAAATGACGAAGAGGATCCAGACGCTGCAGACGAAATCACGCAGCCGGACGAGCAACAAAAACAGAAGAGGGTTGATACCCCTTTTTATACGAACGGAGTTTCTAGAGTTTAAACAGAAGAAGGATTCCTTCTTGATCCATAAACGAGAATAGATGACTGGGCGCACCACACTCATGCTCCATAGCCGAACAAGCAGCGCACGAAGATCACCGCTCCACAAATAACTAGCAGCATGCCAAGATCACCATCCACTCAGACTTGTAGCGCTCCATAGCACCAGCACCCTGTGGCCAAGCCATAAGTACCCCAAGCGCCAGTGTCGTATCAAAGCCATAGGTACGCCAAGCACCAACACTCTATAACACCAGCACTCCGTGGCCAAGCTAGAGGCGCGTTGACACAAATATCGCGGACTGTTCATGCCTCTTGCCAAAGGTCAGTCAGATTTTTTCCTGGTAACCTCTTCATGTCCTGCCCTTTCGATTTGTTATCCTTGACTGTCAGCATCTCATGCTTACCCCGCAACAATGCCACTATTACGTGCTAAGCATGAGACTTAATGTTGATGTTGGTTTTTAGTATAGGGCGAAAACTGTAAAGGTCTATCTACCTGACCCGACATCAGATGTAGTAGACATTTATACGTCTATATTCCGCAAGGAATTTGGAGAATATATCAAAATCTGATGAGTGCCTATGTCTCTCTTCACATTATATTGAAACTCAAGCTCCTAGATGAATTGTTCACTAGTATAGAGCCTAATGAGTATATAAGCTCCTAACTGCATTACTCACTAATGCCGGAGCCTGCTGAGTATTTTTCCTATGTTATGTTCCCCGAATAAACCCTTAATATTGATGTGGCATGACAATTTGTGTTCACTCGCAACAAAATAGCACGATTTTCCAAGTATCAAGGTTAAGGTCCTTGCATAAAAATACTCAATCGAAAAGCATACTGCTCTATGGAAATAAACTTAAATAACTCTGTGTCAACACATATAATTCAATCAATTTTGTGATAATTCACAAGATTCAAATTTTATCCTGATTAATTTGCAAAAATTAGGGTTTTTGCGCCTTGTGCAATATATTGGACCCTGTTGGTCAAAATTAAGCTTCGGCGAACTAAGCAATTAATCCTCCATGGATTAGTAGGTGCAAAATCCTACCCAAAATCAGAAAATAAGGAATAAAAAGAGCCGCGGAATAGGAGTAGCAGCAAAGGGAGGTGTGGCCATTCCTTAGGCCAGCCAGCTCCATTTGCAATTGGGCACGCCCCATGTTGCCAGACCGGCCTTATTTCCCCGTCGACCAATCAGGTCGCCTTAAACCCGCCACACGTTGGCTAGGCCCGTACTTGCCGGCCTTGTTTCCCATCGACCAATCAGGCCGCTTTAAATCCTCCACACGCACACTAGAAGCGTGGCCATGCCCATGCTTGACCGTCCTCTCTTATATTAACCAATCAGGTTGCTCCAAACTTGCCACAGTGTTAAAAGAGGCAAACTTCTCCAAACGGTCACAAAGCCATCGGCTTTGCAAAAACCGCGCCAACATGCAAAACGTGCCATGTTGCGCCAATGAGCTGAATGGTATGCCAACATGCCACTCCGCCGCGCCAAACGTGCCACTTTGTGGCAGCATGGCAAAGTGCCGTAAATAGCACGCATACGTGCTAAGATACCTCCTGTTTGTGGCAAACGCCATGATGTGCTTAAATTAGGGTTTTCTAGTCAGAAGCATGACTCTGCTTTAGGAGCATTAACCAAAACCCTAATTTCCAGTTGTGGCTCAAATTACGCCACTTTGGGCCCCACAACATGCCACGAGCCATGTGGGACCCAGGAAATCCTAGGAATGGCGCCATATCATAGCCACTCATAGCAACCCTTGCTATTGTGGCCGTTTCCACATTATGGCCTTACTATAGTTCCTTTGGCGTGACTATGGCGCCGTTTGAAAAAAAAGCGCCACAATGCCGCGGCCTCATGCCACGTATACTAGTTAGGGTTTCGACATACCAAACCCTAATTTAGGCGAAGTTTCTACGCCAACCAAGCCTAATCATGCTACCCAGAGCATTGGGATTTACGTGACAACTAGAGCTAATGTTGCCAAGCCATATTTGGGTCTAACGCCAATATGCCAAAATCTAGCGGTCATGGCTACGCCAGTCGCTACTTGCACCACCGTACCACTAGCATGTGCAAACTATACCAACCATGCCATTGTGCCACTGACGTGCAATAAATATGCCAATATGCCATTGGCATGTACGAATGACGCCACCGTGCTATTGTTGGGCGCCAACAGAATGTGGCCATAATCAATGGACACCCTTCCTCATGAGTTATAATCTCAGCCGTCCAAATTCTCCACAGAATTGACATGCATGTGGCAAGTCTTAGGCGGCCAACCAAGATAAGCCTAATAGCGCCACATGTTATTTTCCTGCGGAAAGTCTCTTGACTTTGACTTGCCACAGATAGCAATCTGCTACACATTTTCCACGAAAACACTCGAGACATCAAACATGTCACAAACTGGGGGATATTCATCAGGGTATTGGTCTGGCGGTTTACAACGTGCGGCGTGCAACACGCCTATTATAAGAAAGTGTCAGAAAGAAGGGAATTTAGTGGTGGCAAGAAGTAGTGGGTGTTAACTAACCCGTCTCCTTCATAGTGGGAACGTGGTTTCTGGCATTTACACATGACCCCACTTCTCCATTACTCAATCATTCCCACTTTCTATGAGATCAGGGTGCGTTCAATATGAATTGTATAAATAGGTTCTACCTATTTCAACCAAACAACAAGTTTTTGGTTAACAACAACATAATATCTAGAAAAATACCAAAAAACTGATAGCTTTCATTCCGCAAGCCAGTTCCAAATTCTGATACAAGTCATAAAATAGCCACACCTTCAGAGTTAAGCATTTTGGTCTCAACACCTTATTCGCTTCCCTCCCTAAGACCAACCCTTCTCCTTCACTTTGTGACCGAAGCAAGACTGGAACGACCATTTCTTGGTTTAGGCCAGGATTGTACAGATTGATCTCTCGAATCTAAAGTACTCCCGTGCAGTGCATTTATTTTAGGTTTAGATTTGTTTCTCATCCACACACCCAAATTTACCAAAACCAGCAGAAACAGTTTTTACCCACAAACAACAGGAAGACGCGTGAACATAAAAGGAAAGGCAGAAAAGTCCGTGACTTGCAGAGAAGAGAACGGGGAAGATAATTGTGATCTTTCTCGAAATATTGTGACATGTGTTGTATATATAGAGTTGTGGGAGGTCATAGAACAGGGTCGAGAGTTTGGGGGAATAAACGGAGGTTGCAGAGCCGAGGAGAAGCAGTGCAGAATATCATCTCTGCTGCTGCTGAAGAAGAAGGAGACGAAGAACATTGGACGAACACAGACATTCGCGGAGTCTGCTACACCAGCAAACTATTGTTCTACTACAGTCTTATAAAATTGTAACTATGACTTCTGTAACGTTTATAAACGTTGAAGATTCACTAATTTGTTTATTTTTGATTCTTTACTTCTTCTCAAGCACTTTTGAGCTATGTATCAACCTTTGGAGAGTGTTTTGAGCCTAATGAGTTAAACCCCAACAATGAGACAATGGAGGAAGCCATGTTTCACAATTGATTGGTAACTATAATTGATTCTTTCTGACTTTTGCATTTGTTTTAATTTATTTATGACTTTTATAGATTAGTTGTGATTTCATTTGATAGAGCATGCTTAGTCCTAGGGATTCTTGATGCGCTATTCTTGTGATTTATGTCTAACACTTTATAAAATCTACTTTTGGCAAGAAATAGAGTCTATAAAAGATCTAGAATTGTTATGAATCAGTATATGAACCAATTGAATGTGATTAATGGTGGAATCTTGAGTCTCAGTTTCTCTCAACTTTGTGACAATATTGTGTATATATTTTCTTTATTTTTAGTGTTTTCTTTTATTAAGTCTTAAAACAATTTCAACAAGTCTGAGTGAACGGCAACTTTATTTACCACTATAAAATACATCACGTGTCTTTCTTCAAGCGCGTGATTTTCAATCATGGGTTTATGTGGTTAATGGCTATGATCCTCCGGAAGTTACGGAAGGCGAGGTAACAGTTCCAAAGGACATTGGTAAATATGATGCTACCGAGATTCTTGATGCGAAGAAAAATTCTAACGGATTAAATACTATCATTCATGCGATTACCTAGAGATCCAACATCATGTGACTACTTGCAGAAAGTCTAAAGATGGTTGGGATATCTTAGAAATCGTATTTGAAGGGAATTCTGTGAAAAGGAATCTAAGATTCAAAACTTAAATTCTGATTGGGAAAACCTTCGTATGGAAGATAAAGATTCATTTGATGAGTTTAATCACAAAGTTTCTGAAATTGTTAATGCATCTTTTGCGTTGGGTAAGACTATTCCTGAAAAGGACATTGTGATGAAAATTCTCAGATCGCTGCCATCTAGATACGATTCTAAGAAGCATGCCATTGTTGAGGGAAATAACCTTGCAATTCTTTCCATAAATACTCTTGTTGGGAAGTTAAAGATCTTTGATCATGAGCATACATCCAAATCCGGAAAGGATATTGCTTTGAAAGCACAAAAGAACACTAAATTACTTGAAAAAGGTAAAAGTGTTTGCATCTCTGAAGATGAACTTTCTGAGGCTGATTCATCATATGAAGATCTTGACAAGTCAGTCTCTTTGATTACAAGACATTTTAGAGATCTTCTATTGAAGAGAAGTAAACGGTTCACCAGAGATAAACCTAGCTCATCAGTTAAACCTCATAATCGTGTTCCTCCTAAACACAGGGATACTGACGAGACTGATGATGAGGATATGCCACAGTACTTTAAGTGTAAAGGTTTTGGTCATTTTGAAAATGAGTGTCTGAACAGCAGAAAATACACTGGGAACAAAGGTCTTGCTACAACTCTTGATGAAATGTCTGATCATTATGATTCCAATGAGGACGAAAAGTCAAGTATTGCACTTCTTTGTGAAAATATTGATTTTGATTATTGTAGAAATACATACATCAATCATGATATTCTTTCAGAAGAAACCTCAACCGGTCTCGAAGAAAATGTTGACCTTTCTGTTGGAAACTCTCTGTCTGATTTTTCAGGTTTTGTTAGAGCACTGCTCGGTCGAACTCGCAAGCGTTGTTATCTCAAGCTTGTTGTCAAGTTTAGTTGCCAAAACTATAAGTCTTGATTTCTAGTCTACTTATAGCTAAGTCTCGGACTAGGATAGAAAGTATAGTTGATCTCTAGACTCCTTGGTGATCATCATACAAAGACGAAGAACTACTCAAGGAACTGGTGGAACTTCATCGACTAAAAGGTATGTGGAGGCTTGAACTTATCTATCACTCAAAAATATATCTACTCTATCTCCTATCTTGAGACAAAAGTCTTATTATTATATAGACTTTGATTATACACATTTGTTATTTCAAGCCGAGTTTATCTCGCTTATCAATTTCTCGAAATATGTGTTGGTAAGCTTTCGCTTTGGCCAAGTTCATCTTTACTAGTGAAGAAAGTCATATTAAGTTTCAATTGTTAGCATTTATGTGTTTTGCGCAACAAATCTCCATTTGGTTAAACTAATCCTGTTTATACTATGTCAAGTCGGATTAGTCTTAATCCACATTAAGGCATGTTTATGGTATTAATCATATACTGAAGACTATCTTAAGGTTAATGCTATATAAGGTTGAGTCTAAGCATTACATGTCCTTTAGCTTGACATGTCATATGAGGTGTCCAATGTGTCCATGAGGTGTCCTCCAACTCATGATGGAAAGGTTGGAGTGACATGTGGCAAGCATGACTAGGACTCACTTCAGGCCTCATAAGTTTTATAAAGGAATTTTTTTTTTCATCCATCATTAAGTAATGTGAGGAAATAGAAGTTGATAATAAGTCATGAAAGTTTAAGTGTCTTGTGTGTTCTATTTCCTTGTACAATAACCAGTTTTGATATGAACTACGTATAGTATTGTTGCTACATATGGTGTTGTTTTCAGTGAGTTGTTGAGTATGCTACTACTAGGTTCAAGTCTAATTTCAGCATGTAATGAGCTTATAAAATGTCTAGTAGTAAAGCATAAAGATTAAGGAGATGAAATTCCAACATCAATTACTTGAAAATTGCTTTGACGAAAAACGGTTTGTGAACAACAACTATATAACGTCCTCTAAGAATGTTTCAATGATTGAAATGAGAGTTTAGAATATATAACCATGGTTGGATATAAACATTGTGTGGTAACTCATACGTGTGTAAGTCCTTATTCCTTGAACCAAAGTATGCGTACTTTGCTACTCAGGAAAACCGGAACTAAATTCCACGTACCAGTACGCGCATTGTCGAAAGTTCACATCCCGTGAATTTCTGCTGGAGTTTATGAGTTGAAAACAAACTTATTCCGGGTACTTAAGTCCGCGTACCAGTATGCGTACTTAAGTTGGTTATTTTCTAAAAACGATTATTCGTGAACTTAAACTTATATAAACTAAGGAATGCATATTTGCAAACCGTGGCTATATATAAAGTTCATGAATTGATTCAAGTGAATCAAATTGTTTTTGCTTCGATTGTGTCTTCTATACTTCTATAAGATCTAAGCAATTGAAAAACTCTCTAACTAATTCATTTGAACTAGTTGTGGTAAAGAAGAATATGGTTGATATGAAAGTGCTCATATGGCTAACCATTTGGTTAACTACTATTGAACCAACTAAATGTACATGTTTGGGTACGATTACACAAACCTAAATAAACGTGCATCTCATTTGTGTGTAACAAGCTAAGTTTCGATCTAACGGTTGAAAAATATTAGCTTGAATCTAATCAGGTTTTCATCTAACGGTGAATATTGAATGTTTTGTTACTAAGCTAACATTGATTGCAAACCCTGATTTGAAAGACTATATAAAGGAGAACTCTAGCAACTGAGAAACCTAATCCCCACACCTCTTGTGTGATACTAATTATATTAGCTAGAGTCGATTTTCCTTTAACCTTAGGTTTCCATCGAGATCATCTAGGTTAACGACTCGAAGACTTTATTGGGATTGTGAAGCCAGACTGATACTACCTTTCCTGTAGTTGTGTGATCTGATATTGATATTTCTATCGTACCAAGTACAATCGTAAGATTGGATTGAGAATGATTTCTCCGATAGGCAAGATATAAAAGAAGTCACAAACATCTTCGTCTCATTGTTTGTGATTCCGCAATATCTTTTTTCGCTAGTCGATTAATATTCTTGTGAGGTGATTGATAATTCTAGGATGTTCTTCGGGAATATAAGTCTAGGTAATCAATTGGTTCATGTTCACCTTGATTTATCAAAAGACGGAACAAAAACTCGTAGGTATTTCTGTGGGAGACAGATTTATCTATTATCTTAGACTTTTCTGTGTGATACAGATTTGTTTATTAAAGTCTTCGACTTTGGATCGTAACAACTCTTAGCTGTGGGTGAGACCAGCTTAGGGAATCAAGTGCGTAGTATCCTGTTGGGATCAGAGACGTAAGGAGCGCAATATTACCTTGGATCAGTGTGAGATTGATTGGGGTTCAACTACAGTCCAAAACGAAGTTAGTTTGTAGTAGTCTAGTATCTGCAGCGGCTTAATACAATGTGTGTTCAATCTGGACTAGGTCCCGGGGTTTTTATGCATTTGCGGTTTTCTCGTTAACAAATTTTCTGGTGTCTGTGTTATTTTTGTTCCGCATTATATTTTGTTATATAATTGAAATATCACAGGTTGTGCATTGAATCGATCAATTGGGAAATCCAACCTTTGGTTGTTGATTAAAATTGATTGATCCTTGAACATTGGTCTTTGGTACAGTTCAAGTGATTTCTCTTGTATTCAATTAGACTCGCATATTTCTATTTGCTTGAGTAAGTATTGAATCGAGAAAGTGAGATATAACTCTTTGATATACTTTTATTAAGATTGAGTCTGACTGTCTAGTTGATTCTCTTAAAAGCATATTGGAGTTAAGTCCATTCAGATTGCTAAGCGAAATATTGGGTGTGGTTGTTAGACCCCCGCTTTTTCAATTGGTATCAGAGAAGGCAAACATATTTAAAGACCTTATAAGTCTGTGTTTGTAGCGATCTGACTCGATAGACAGTAAAGTCTCTATAAACGCTTCACCAGAGATAAATTCTGATTATAGAGAAATTTTTGAAAAACTAGTTATTCTCCAGAAGAAGTTGGATGAACAAATCCGGATCAACACTGATCTTGTTGCAGAAATTGCATTGTATAAGGATTTGAAGTCTGTCAAAATTCCTTCAATGGATTTAAATAACTCTGTTTATTCTTATCTAAAGAATAGTCATAAGTCAGATGATAAACAAGGTCTAGGCTTTGTAAAACCTGATAGTACTCATAACTACTCTTACGAGATTAAAGATGTTGGTCCTTGTATGTTCTGTGACTCCTACAATCACTTTCAACATACTTGTATGTCCTTTCGGAAAAGCCTAAAAGTTGCAATTAATCTTCATAGAAAGCTGAACAACGGTTTGCTTCTCTAAAAGGATGTATAAAACTAACAAGAAATCCTAAACAGGATAATAGTGTTAGTATGTGAGCTTTTGCTTTAAAATCAACATCAACATTCAATGGTTTCTTGATAGTGGATGTAGTCGACATATGACAGGTGATCTCACATGGTTTGTTTCTTCAAATGACTATGAAGGAGGTCTCGTGACATTTCGAGATGGGAGTTGTTGCTACATAAGCAAGAAGGGGACGATCAAACTTCCCGGCGTTCCTGAAATCCATGATGTAGTATACGTAAAAGGTATGATTGCAAATCTTCTTTCTACTAGTCAAATCTGTGGCAAAGGCCATAGAGTTATCTTCAATGCGAATGGATGTGACATTGTAGACAAAACTGGGAAAGTAATCTTTTAAGGAACTCGTGGTAAAAACAAATGTTATCTTCTGGATACTCAATTCAGTAACTGTTGCAATTTGACTAAGGTCGAATATACACATCTTTGGCATGAGCGTTTTGGTCACATCAATTATCGTCTTCTAACTAAGATCATTAACAAAGAGCTTGTTAGAGGTGTTCCCAAAATCAATGCAAAGATTGATGGTGTATGTGGTTCCTGTCAAAAGGGTAAACAAACGAAAGTTCACCATATATCATCTCGATATATTCTCACTAAAGCTCCACTTGATTTAATTCATATGGACCTCTTCGGACCTATTCAACAACCCACGATTACTGGTAAGAAGTATGTTTTAGTAATGGTAGATGATTACACCATATTCACTTAGGTTGCATTTTTATCTCATAAGAATGAAACCCTTGATGAATTCAAGATTATTGTTAAAAGAATCCAGAACGAACAAGGT
This sequence comes from Papaver somniferum, assembly GCF_003573695.1. NCBI lineage: Eukaryota > Viridiplantae > Streptophyta > Magnoliopsida > Ranunculales > Papaveraceae > Papaver > Papaver somniferum. The sequence goes on along the minus strand of NC_039365.1, from coordinate 148,040,747 downwards.
CGCAAACTAAAGCAAATTAGAAGCGACCGTGGAACTGAATTCAAGGACACTAAGGTGTTTGAATTGTGTGACGAACTGGGGATTATTCAACAATATTCACCGCCCATTACTCCTCAAGCCAATGGAGTTGCAGAAAGAAAAAACAGGAATATTCAGGAAATGGCCAGGGTAATGCTCCATAACAAAAACTTACCGTTAAGGTTTTGGGAAGAAGCTGTCTTTACAGCGTGTTATTTGATCAACCGTGTCTACCTACGTTCTAAAACCCTAAACACTCTTTATGAGTTGTGGTACGATAGAAAACCCAACTTGCACTATCTCAGAGTGTTCGGAAGTAAGTGCTACATTCTAAAAGATCGAGAACAGAGAGGGAAATTTGATACTAAAAGTGATGAAGGTATCTTCCTTGGCTATGCCTCTGATAGTCGTGGTTTTCGAGTGTTTAATCTCAGAACCCAAGTTATGATGGAATCCGCTAATGTTATTATTGATGATATTAGTAATTTTCGTCATGATAATCCTCCTGCTGAATTGCCTCCAACTGAGAGAATTGATAAAGTCAAAGAAATCCCAGAATCAATTGAAGTCATTCCAACTATTACTGATCCTGATATTTCTAGTGACGAGAAGAAGAGCACTGATCAGACTATTCCTGATGAACAAGAGCGTGTCCCTCCTCGAAACCTTTGGGTTCAAAGGAATCATGATCCCAACAATATTATTGGAGGTAGAGATTCTACTGCTAAGACAAGAGGAAAACTTCAAAATATTTGCAATTTTGGTTGTTATTTTTCACAAGTAGAACCGAGAAATATTGATGAAGCTCTTAGCGATTCCTTTTGGGTGAATGCAATGCATGAAGAGTTAAATCAATTTCAAAGACTAGATGTATGGGAACTTGTACCTTGTCCCTCCAATATCAGTATTGTTGGTACTAAATGGATATTCAAGAATAAGTCTGATGAATTTGGCATAATTGTCAGAAATAAAGCCAGACTTGTCGCTCAAGGGTATTCACATATTGAAGGTATCGACTTTGACGAAACCCTTGCTCCTGTGGCACGCCTTGAGTTCGTTCAGTTTTTATTAGCTCATGCTTGTTTTCTTAAGGTTAAGATGTTTCAAATGGACATAAAATCCACGTTCCTAAACGGAAATTTAAAGGAAGAAGTCTATGTCGCTCAACCCAAGGGTTTTGAAAATCCTGATTTCCCAGATCATGTTCTTAAGATTAAAAAGGCATTATATGGGTTAAAACAAGCACCTAGAGCCTGGTTCGAAAAACTTACTACTTCTCTTCTTAGGAAAGGTTTTTCGAGATGTCGAGCTGATAAAACCTTGTTTACCAAATGGAGTGGGAAATATGTTGTCATTTCTCAAGTCTATGTGGATGATATCATCTATGGTTAAACTTCTGAGAAACTTGCAAAAGATTTCCAAGTCTCTCTTGGCAAAGAATTTGAAATGATCAATGTTGATGAATTAAAGTTCTTCATAGGATTACAAATTCAGCAATATAAGAATGGAATTTACTTATATCAAGAAAAATATGCAAAGGATCTTGTCTCAAGGTTAGGTCTGGATAAGTCAACTTCAAAACTGACACCTATGCCCACCGCTGGTAAACTACACAGAGATGAGAAAGGAGTAAATGTGGATCAAAAAAATGTATCGATCCATTATTGGTAGCCTTTTATATCTTACATCTAATAGACCTGATATTGCTTTTAGTGTTGGTTTTTGTGCTAGATTTCAGGCTAACCCAAAGGAATCTCATCTTGCAGCCGTAAAAAGAATCATACGATATGTAAATCACACCGTCAGGTATGGTCTATCTTACACTTTTGATACTAACACTGACCTTTTAATTATATTTTGTTATATAATTGAAATATCACAGGTTGTGCGTTGAATCGATCAATTAGGAAATCCAACCTTTGGTTGTTGATTGAAATTGATTGATCCTTGAACATTGGTCTTTGGTACCGTTCAAGTGATTTCTCTTGTATTCAATTAGACTCGCAGATTTCTATTTGCTTGAGTAAGTATTGAATCGAGAAAGTGAGATATAACTCTTTGATATACTTTTATTAAGATTGAATCTGACTGTCTAGTTGATTCTCTTAAAAGTATATTGGAGTTAGTCCATACATATTGCTAAGAGAAATATTGGGTGTGGTTGTTAGACCCCCGCCTTTTCAGGTTCCACTATGTGTTTAGCATCTTACATGTCCTTGGCGTCCGAATCATCCTCCATGTTGACATGCTCTTATTGTTCTCTCAAAGGTCATGAACTTTCAAAGTGTTTCAAGTACAAACAAAAAATGAGATATGTCAACAAACTTCAACGAAGAGCGAATCGATTATCAAACAAGATCAAACTTGTTCAAAAATCATCAGAGGTATGTAAACTCATCTCTTCTTCGAAGAAGTTAGTCCAAATAAAAGATAATACCACTAGAGAAAAAAATGGTCTAAACATTATGTAAAACAGGGTTCTATGAATTCCTTTCAGAAAGTTTATGGTAGACAGGTTATTGTTCACCCCAACACAACTTGATTGTGTTGATTGGTGCATCTTGTCTCATGTGCCTGATCAAAAGAGACAAGGTTATGCACACCTCAGGCTTTCGGAGAAGAGAATTGTTATAAGTAGTTTTGTTTCTCTCTTCTTAGTTTTGCTGTATTTTGCAAGTTTGGAATTGTTCCAGCCTTTCATATCTAATTGATATTGGAAGGGACTTCCCTGTTTAATCAATAAAAGAGGGTTATTCTCGAAAATTCTACCCTTTTTATGGTTGAGAGTTATGCGTGCGCGAGCCTGTGTGTTTAAAGGTTCCGTAAACCTACATTCCTTTTTCCTTCTCTTGAAACTCTTTTTATCTTAAGACTGCTTGTTCAGTTTAAATTGTGATTTCCTCTCACAATCCCGTACGTATATGGATACTCCAAGCATCATGTCGTCTGATAGAAAAGATGTTAATATGATTGCTAAGCCATCAATCATGAAGGAAAAAGATAGATCTCCGTTACCTCCAACTTTGAAAACAAAAAGAAGGAATGTGAGGAAGCCAAAAGCTGTTCCTTCAAATTCTCAGAAGTTTTCTGGTGTTCTTGAAGAGTTGAAGGAAACAAGGAAGGAGATTCAGCAAATAAAGGCTATTGTTTTGAGAACTCTTGAAATTCTGAAGGCCCTGGTTCGACATCACCAGCCTAGAAGGTTTGTTGGAGTTAACTCCTATCTTCATGAACCGTATGTTCCTATGGATGTTGACGACAAGGAGTTCGGGGACGATAAAAAAATTTCAGAGGTCCCAATGTTTAGGAAACTTCTTATGGGAATTTTATTCTTGTGTTTTTAAGAAGCATAACTAGGGTTTGGAATAGCCATTATTGTGAGTACACATAGCTATTGCCAAAGTTTTCATCTTGCAATGTTTTTAGATTTATTTATTTAAATTCTAAGTTAGTTGGACAATGATTTTTGAAGTATTAATATTTATGGTTTCATATATTGAGATTTTTTATGGGATATGTTGTTTACGTCCGTGAATCTTGACTGTCCCATACGTGTTTAAAAGTTATCTCTATTATATGTCGGTATGAAAGTATTGATAAAAGATAGAATGAGCTTTTCACAACAAAAGTTAAGCCTATTATGTATTTATGCGAATATTGATGGAAGATAAGATGCACTTTTGTTTACAAAGATTAAGTCTATTATATGTCATTGTGCAAATAGTGATGAAAAATAGAATGAACCTTAGTTTATTCCGCAGTATTGATCTTTCCCTGATCCACATCTTTTTGTATGTATTGTGTTGCTCCGTAAGTCTTCTTATGTCGAGCATGGCCAATTGAATTGATCATTTTCCTTGTGGTTGATTCGATTGTGATTTTTGGATACAAATTCATGTTTCCATGTGATTTGATTATGTCCAAAGAAACCTTATTTTCTTGTAAAAGTAAGGTCGCTCTTGTTGTTCTTTCGGGAAGGACACTTTCTGGGGAGAGTTTTTATTTGAACTTGTGCTTAATTTCCAAATCTTTGTGGGGAGTGCGGCTGTGGAATATTAAAGGAGTTTTCTTGTATCTTTATAAACTCTTTGATGAATGCATTTAGCTTCGGCTATATGATTGCATCTAAAAAGTTGATATGTTGTTCTCTTTTGGTCATGAAGTATCCCCATGGAAATTTCATTAGGATCCCACTAGTTTTCGTACCTTTGCCAATATATATTGACAAAAAGGGGGAGAATTAATGTGTATTTTCATACTACAAATACATATGGTTTACGGATCATTATGTAAGGGGGAGTGGTTTTCATTGTGGGATGAAGTATTGACTAAGGGGGAGTAATACATATCACCATAGTGTTGTTGTCAAAGTTGTGATACAATTGAACTTTGATGTTGTGTAATAATACTATGACACTGTATAACAATGATTGAGATCAACTTTTTTCTCATTTTTATTGCTAGGGATCTTCAACAACTATGTTGCTGAGTTGAACACGTTTAGAATCATGGAGTACTTGGAAGTGATGAAGATTTCGAGTTATGTTGAAGATCCAAGGAGATCAAGCATTTGGATGAGAAGCTACAAAGTTTTATTTATTTTTTAATCCATATGTATTGATAGTTTTGTCTTTAAAATTGACAAATGGGGAGATTGTTAGAGCACTTCTCGGTCTAACTCGCAACCGTTGCTATCTCAAGCTTGCTTTTCAATGTTAGTGATCAAAACTATAAGTCTTGATTTCTAGTCTACTTATAGATGTATCGAACTAGGATGTAGATTGTGTAGTTGAGCATTATACTTCACGTCGTTCATCATTTGAAGACGAAGAACTACTAAGGAGAGCTTGTGGAACTTCATCAACAAAATGTACGTGGAGACTGAAACTCATCTATCACTTGGAAAGTCTATTTATACTATATCTCCTATATTGAGACATAAGTCGTAGTGCTATATAGTTTTCTACTATGCACATTTGATATTTCGAGCTGAGTTTAGCTCGCTTACATATTTCTCGAAATATGTATTGGTAAGCTTTCGCTTCGACCAAGTTCATCTTATATTCTTGACGAAAGTCAAAAGATGATCATGTGAAAATTGCCGAGTAACATCTTACATGGTTTGTGTAATGCAATCATTTGGTGTAGACTTGGAATTTTTCGTTATGATTATTTCAATAACTTAAAAATGACTTTGATGCTAATAGTGTGTGAAAACGGCTATTGTCATCCTCTAAGAAAGTTTCAATAATTGAAATAAGAGTTTAGAACACTTAACCATATTGGGTTATGACATGTTGTGCACTCTTGCACATATGTAATCCATGTCCGGGAACCATAGTATGCATATCCGTATGCGTACCTGTTGGTTTGAGAAGTCCGGGAACCTAAGTATGCGTACCCGTATGTGTACCGGGGTGAGGTTCATGTCCGAGATTCTCTGCTGGGATTGGAGGTATGCATACCCATTAGCGTACTGGCGGAACCCAAACTCAGTCCAGGTATTTCAAGTATGCGTACCCGTTGCATGCTTGAATGTTAAAATTCTAAAATCGGTTGTGTACATGAACTAATACATTTATATAATAAGGAATGCAATTTTTGCAAACCGTGGCTATAATGTTCATGAATTGGTTCGAGTGACTCAAACCGATTTTGCTTCAATTGTATTCTTGTATACTTCTATGAGAATATATCAATTGAACAGCTCTTTAACTAGTTTTATTTGAGTCATTTAAACTAGTTATGGTTAAGATGAACAAGGTTGATATGAGAGTGTTCATATGGCTAAATTCGGTTAACTATTGTTGATCCAACATGGTGTACACGTTTAGGTACGGTTACTCAAACCTAAATGAAGGTACATTTCATTTGTGTGTAACAAGATAAGTTCGATCTAACAGTTAAAAGATATTATCTTGGGATTAATCAGGTTTTCATATAACAATGAATATTGAATGCTTTTTTACCAAGGTAACTTAGATTGCAAACCATGATTTGAAAACTATATAAAGTAGAACTGTAGCAACTGGGAAACCTAATCCCCACACTTCTGTGTGATACTAGTTGCATAAGCTAGAGTCGATTCTCCTTTAACCATAGGTTTTTCACGAAACCCTGTAGGTTAACGACTTGAAGACTTCATTGGGATTGTGAAGCCAGGCCCAACTATTTTCTCTGTAGTTGCGTGATCTGATCTTGTTGTTTCTATCGTATTGAGTACTATCTTATCTAAGATTGGCTCGAGATTTATTCTCCGATAGGCAAGATAAAAAGTAGTCACAAGCATCTTCGTCTCATCGTTTGTGATTCCACAATATCTTGTTTCGCTTCTATACGATTAAGATTATTGTGAGGTGATTGATAATACTTGGCTTTTTTTCGGGAATTCTGGTTTATCAATTGGTTCCCGTGCACCTTGATTTATCAAAAGACGGAACAAAACTCATAGGTATTTCTGTGGGAGAAAGATTTATCTATTCCAATAGACTTTTCTGCGTGAGACAGATTTTTTTATCAAGTCTTCGACTTTGGGTCGTAGAAAATCTTTGTTATGAGTGAGATCATCTAAGGGAATCAAGTGCGTAGTATCCTGCTGGGATCAGAGACGTAAGGAGCAACTGTACCTTGATCAGTGTGACATCGATTAGGGCTCAACTACATTCCAGTCCGAAGTTCATTGGTAGTAGGCTAGTGTCTGTAGCGGGCTAATACAGTGTGGTGTTCAAAGCTGGACTAGATCCCGGCCGGGTTTTTCTGCATTTTCAGTTTCCTCGTTAACAAAACTTCCGGTGTCTGTGTTATTTATTTTCCGCGTTATATTTTGTTTTATAATAGAAATATCACAGGTTATGCGTTAAGATTAATCAATTAGATAATCCAACCTTTGGTTGTTTATATAAATTGATTGACACTTGAACATTGGTCTTTGGTACCGTTCAAGTTATTGCTCTTTTTTTCAACCGGGCTCGCAAATTCTTATTTGTTTGATTGCGGATTGAATTAAGAAATAGAGATATCGCTCTTTGATATACTTTCCTATAGATTGAGCCTGACTGTCGAGTTGATTATCTTGAAAGTATATTGGAGTAAGTCCTCTCAGATTGCCAAACGAAATATTGGGTGTGGTGGTTGTACCCCCGCTTTTTCAGTAGTTCTTCGTCTTCGATCGATGAACACCGTGAAGTCTAATGCTTTCTATCCTAATCCGAGACTTAGCTATAAGTAGACTAAAAATCAAAACTTATAGTTTTGGCAACTAAACTTGACAACAAGCTTGAGATAGCAACGCTTGCGAGTTCGAACGAGCAATGCTCTAACAGGAGGCAAGTGTCATTGGAAAAGTGATTACCGAAGGGAGAATGAAGCATGAACTGGTTGAGAGATTTATTCAGTTACCAGGCATTTTATTTCACCTGAAAAGCTTCAACCAGTGGAGATTTATCCTAATCTTTGTATTTTATAGTTCAACAAATGAGACTTTCTTAACATAGTCTTAGAGGAACGTCCATGGAGTATTAACAAGAAACTTCTTATAGTTCATGACTACATACCAGATATGGTCTACATTAAAAAACACAGGGGTTTTCAACAGTTTTTGATTCAACTCAAATATCTTTTGCCTGAAAATATGAATGTCTCTGCAGTAACAAAAATGGGAGATATAGTGGGAGAAGAGTTTTCAATTGAACCAAAAGATGTAACTCTTGTGGGAAGTTGTCTATTCAAAGTTTATGTCAACATTGATCTTACCAATCCTTTGAGAAGAGGTGTTAAGGCTATCACCAACGCAGGGCTATCTTGATGGATAAAATTATTTAATGAAAGACACCCAAGTGGTATATGCAATAGCTGATACATCATTGATCACTGCAAAGGAGCTTGTAAAGATGCAGCTAATTTCCTAGAAAAGGCACATGAGAAACCATTTTTTTTTTGGAAAGATCAATATCATAAGGAAAAGTATTGCAGTTATGTCCTCACGACAGGTTCCTGCACCAAAAAAAAATCAGAAGAGCTTTGTAAAAATAATTTTTTTTGTCCCCCCTAAAGATGGTATTCCTATTAACATGGATTTCCTCCTCAAGAAAAATAATGAAGATATTGACGAAGCAGTTAGATTGGGTAAGAGACTTAGAACTTATAGAGATTTGTCACTTGAGCCACGTAATGCTGAAACCCCTTCTACCTGCAATAGTATTGAGGACAACTCAGTCACACAACAAACTCTGATGGACATAACAAGAGAAACTGGATGTGCAGACTTGGAGAAACAGGTAACTAAGTCTCTTAACTTATTTGGTAAAAAATTTCTACTTTACTCTAGTTTGTTTTTAAATTCTCAATCTAGCTACTTTTTAAATATTTTATTTTTGTCTAGATTTTTTTATTAGTATTACAACTTTAGCTATTTTCCTGCATCTTACTCTCCTGCATAAGTTTTTAAAAATTAGAATATGTAGAGTTTTTAAAGTTTTAGTTTTTGTGCTTATCCCCAATCACAACATGAAGATTATCCCTTGGAATGTCTAAGGTTTTAAGAATATCTCAACTATAAATCATTTAAGTGATTTGATAAGAGCTCAAAATCCTGACATAATTTTCCTTTGTGAGACTAAGATTATCCATATAAAATGCAAGCCTTTCCTCAATCAATATCAATACCCAAATCACGCTTACATTAAGCCTGAAGTTCTTTCTGGTGGTTTAGTATTGCTCTGGAAAAATGGTCTTACTTGTGATATTGTTGACTATACAATGAACATGTTTAACTTAGTTATCCAAGCTGATCCCAACAAACCAGAAATTTTACTTACTTGTATGTATGGTTACTCTAATTATAATAAAAACAAGGAACAATGGGATTACATTAATTAATAAAATTATTAAAGCTAATAGTGGATCATGGGTTCTTATAGGAGATTTGAATTTTCATATCCTAGAAGACACTAATAGTGCCTCTTCTTCCACTAATGAATGGGAGAATAGTATTATGCATGATAATAGTCTTGATGACACTGGGTATATAAGGAAATATTATACTTGGATTAATAACAATTTAGGAACTGGTTATAGGAGATCTAGAATAGATATGGCTATGTGGAATGGTGACTGGAACTTAAATTTTCCCAACTCCAAACTTATGCATTTAACACAAGTAGGTAGTGGTCATTGTCCCATCATGCTTGTCACTGATTCATCCATGCCTAATTGTTGGAAGCCATTTAAATTCTTCTTTACTTGGTTGAATGATAATTCTTGTATTAGTGTTATTGAAAGTGCATGGAAAATTACTATTTCTGGCTCACCTAGTTTTCAACGGCTCACCTAGTTTTCAACTTGTCAAGAGACTTCAATCTGCAAGAAGAGAACTATCCATTTGGAATAAAGTTCATTTTGGCAATATAAATCATAAAGTTGATGATCTTCAAAAAGAGCTAAATCTACTTCAAGAACTACTATCCAGTGATGAAACTCACGACGAGGTATTCTACATCAACAAAAGACTCAATCAATGCCATAAGAAGAAAAGTGAATTCAACAAAAATCAAGAGATCATTTTATTATGTACATGCATATCAATAGCAAGTACTTTCAAACAAAAACAAACATGAAGAAATTAGAAATAATATTTATTCTATTAAAGATCACTTAGGAAACTGGCTTCATTCTAGAGAAGACATTGCTCAGCATGTCACCATCATTTCAAGAATATAAGTACTTCTTCTAATACAATCTTAGATGAATGTCTTTTCCTTCTTTTACCAAAAATTATCATTGAAGCTGACAAATTACTGCTTACTAAAATTCTTTCTCATCAAGATATTTTTAATACTTGGAAGAGAATGGAAAACTAAAGTGCACCATATCCTGAAGGTTTCCAAGCTGGTTTCTACAAAAGTCGGTGTAACATAGTTGAGGAATATGTTTGTATGATGGTCACAAGATTTTTTTCTTTCCAAGCACATTCTCAAGCAAATAAATAAAACTTACATATTCCCAAGAAGAAGAAATCTATATGTGTTGTCGATTATAGATCCATAAGCCTATGTAATACTTCTTATAAGATCATCTAAAAACGGTTAGTCAACAGAATAAAACCATTAAAGGAGAAAATCATTTCCCCTTTTCAAGCAGTTTATGTTTCTGGTAGACTAATTAGTGACAACACTGTCATTGCTCAGGAGATCATTCATTTTATGAAGAAAAAGAAGGGCCAAACTGATTAGATGTCTTTGAAGTTGGATATGTCAAAGGCCTTTGACATATTGGAGTTGAATTTTCTGATTAAAGTTCTCATATATTTTGGTTATCTATATGATCTCCTAAGTCTAAATCCAAAACCATACTTGATTTTGAAATTTCGAATCTTGCACGATTTGGTTGTAGGACTACTTCAAGTTGTACCACTTTAACCATCTCTCCTCAAGGTAGCCAACCGGATAAAACTGTTTCCTTATAACTTCTTTGGATTTTATCCACGGAAATACTCCCTTACCTAGGTTTTGCTTTTAATGAGCCTTCCATATGTTAGAGCATGATTTTGTAGCTTCAATGCTGCAAAAGCAATCTTTTCCTTTGAAGAAAGAAAAATATGTTCCTAAAATTTGTATCCAATCATCCCATTTTTATACATCAACACTCCAATCGTGAAGTGGAATTGTTAATACCCAAAAAATTAGTCTTAGGTAAAACAAAGTACTGTCGAAGTACTTTCTTTAGGTTTGAAAATCAAAATCATACAAAACGATCCTAAACCAAGAAATTGGTCACACGTTTTGCTTTGGTTACAAAGAGATAAGATGGGTTGATCTTAGGAAAGGGAAGGCAAAGAGATTTGAGGAAATTAGTGGTGATTGAATTGTTGTGTGTGAGGTTGTCGAACTGTGAAAGAAGCAGAGCTTGAGATTGATAAGCTTTCCCCGTTTTCTGAATAGGCTAAATGGCCTATTTATAGTTGTAAGGAACAATCACTATTTCCTCGTAAGTAGTGGAGATCGTAAAGAGATGGAGATAGTGGAGGTAATGGTAAAGTTACGCCCATTATGTTAGGGAAGTTTCCAGAAACCTATAAGCCATTACTCCATTATTTTACCACTTCCTTTAACCACTCTTAACTGTTAGCACAACTTGTTACTTCCTTATCATGGGGTGTTACCACGCCCCACGTTGCTGTAAACCACCAGACCAATACCCATAAATAATTCCTCCATATAACATGTTTTTGATTTCTCGTAAGAGTTAATAGAGTCATGAACTGTCTCTTGTCTTTTCCGGGTTGCCACGATGTACATGGCTGAGTAATAGCTTGAGCTTAGCCAGATTTGTCGAAGTGATATGGTCATAATAACGGAGCATAGCTTTATACTACAAATGATATGGTCTCAAAATTTTAATACTTTTAACAATTGGAAAGACACTTATGTACAAAGAGATATTAACCATACATAACACATGTAATATCTGAACATGGTATTATGAATGTTCAGACAATAGAATGGTCCTCTAATTTCCCTGCTTGGATACCTGATTGCATCCATAAGGATAATCGAGGCTGCTCTTCGGGAGTCATAAGTACCGGATTTCTGAGGTTTGCTAGCTTTGTCGACTTCAAACATATTTCCCACCTTGATCTCACGATCTAAACGGAAATCAAATAGGCTTATCTGTTAGAGGCATATTGGTATTAAAAGTCTTAGCTTAAGCTGAAGAAACTCTTTGATTGTAAAGACGTCAGCTAAGGGAATCAATTGTGCATAATCTTGCGAGATTCAAGAGACGATAGGAGCGCGATTATAACTGAATTTCTTATAGGGTGAATTCGGTCTCAACTACATTCTAGTCCAAAGTTCTGATAGTAGACTAGTGTCCGTCGTGGCATAATAGAGTTTAATATTCATATCTTGACGAGGTTCCAGGGTTTTTCTGCAGTTGCGGTTTCCTCGTTAACTAAACTTTTGATGTATTGTGTTTTTACTTTTCCGCATTATATTGCTAATCTTTATCTTTATAATTGAAATATCACAAGTAATACATAATCAATCTGAGTTATATAATCCATATTGATTGTGATCGATTATAAGAACTTGTCTTGTAGAATTCGTATCTTGAAAGATAAATGATAAGTTTCGTGCTTGGTAGAACTCCGATCTGGTATAAAAAATTGGATTCAACTAGATTTAACTTGGATATTGATCTTTGGAATCGTCCAAGTACTCTTACTATTATATGAGGTTCACAAACTATATTGTCTAAACATTCTTATTATAAGAGAAAGAGATATAAACTCCTTATACAATTTTGTTTAAGGACCATTAAATTAATATACATGAAAGTGCATTAAGGTTTTCCTTGTACAGGATGCTGAACGGAAAAATTGGCGGTGTAGTTCGTATCCTGGTTTTCACCTCGAAACTTAATTATGGATTGTCTCAAGATTTCAATTGCTTTCCATAGTCTAAAATACACTTATGTACAAAGAAATATTTACCATGTAGCACATGCAACCGCTAAACATAGTACTTTGAATGTTCAACCCACAAAAAGTCCTCCGTTAGGATATCTGATTGCATCCATTGGGATAATCTATGTGCAATCTCTTTCAATTTCAATAAACTCTTTTGTATTGAAAAAGAAAAAAAAGACAGAATACAAAGTTTGCAAGCATTGCTAAAATCAGCGTTTAGAATACGTGGTGAACCTTACTTTTCCTTGAGCTTTCCACCTTGCATGTTAACAGTCCCCAAACCATGAATCCCTTCCAAAAACGCAATGCTACTGATGGGGATACCATATTGCGTGGGGGTGTACCAAGTTATAAATAAGACAAAATTTGTAAGACAAATTATAAATAAGACAAAACATGTTTTGATAAGGGATTGGTACACCCCAAACAATATGTATCCCTATTGGAAAATTTGTTGATTGGTCCAAAGCCCATATAGTTATTTATAGTAAGGTCCAACCAGAATTTTTTTTATCCGGAGGTCCAAAATTAATAAAAAAATAAAAAAGACCATAATACCCCTACTACCAAACGTGTGTGTCTACACTGCTTACAAATTTGAGTACATATCTGGCACACTGCTCACAAATTCGAGTACATATATGCTAACAAATTTGAATACATATATGCCGCACTGCTTACAAATCTGAGTACATATCTGTCGCACTGCTTACAAATTCGAGTATATATCCGCTGCTTACAATTCGAGTACATATCTGCTGCACCGCTTCCAGGTAAAGTACATATATGTTAGAATCAATTATAAATAAATTAGCACATATTTCAGTATTGCGCATACGTACACATGGATCAAACAAAAAAAAGTGACAAAACTCTGAATAAAACAGAATCAAAAGAAGTTTCTATCAGTACGCCTTATACGTACTGCGTATTCATGAAATAAAAATCAACTGCCTGTAAAAAAGAATTGATGAATCCTCCAAATGTCAGAGTTCAGTACCGTACCTCAAGCCAAACTGATGTAGTTTCACTTCCTGTGAACAGGTATTGACCTAGAAAGATGGTGTCTCCTTTCTTTACTGCCTGCACAGAATCATATAGCTTAGGATAACATAGTCACACAGGTATCGCAAAGACAACAATTGGAAGGTTCAAGGGAACATCTACACTGTCATCCTTCTTCCTAATCATTGTTTTCCAACTTTACGATAAACATCAACAGAACGCAAACATATTCGAATTATGTGACAACAATTCCCAAGCCCAAACTGAAATTACACTATGATTTAACCAAAATTTCAGCACACCTTTGCTAATCCATCATAATTGATTGGCAATACATCTGAATTTGCTTCTTTATCTTGATCCGGAGTCAAAACAACCGATGATTCAGCCTTCAGTGCAATCGATTTTTCACTTTTATTAAGAACTTGCAATTCAGGGCCTATTGTATCTAGCATAACCTGAAACAAGTGAACAACAAGATATGCACATTTATTATCAATTTTCACTCTATAATCCATAATAGCAATTCCAAAAAAACGATTCAAAAACTGCAACAACAACGAAGATCATGACAATTCCTTAAACAATCCAATACAAATCAACAAAACTTACAACACAGAGCTTCTTAGTACTCTTAACAAGTATGATTAGTATGATTTTGAGAAAATAAAGAAAGAAAATAACTAGAAAATCAAATTGAGAGTTCAAATAAGCTAAAACCATCAAAATCTAACCAAAAAATCGAATAATTACGATCAAGATTCATAAAAACAGTACATCATATACGTACTGATGTTTAATACACAAGCAAAAACTGAAACCAAACATATAGAAGCATAGTAAACACAGAAAAATCAGTACGTCATATACGTACTGATGGTTAATACATAAAACTAAACTGAAACCAAACCAAAAGCCAACAAAATGAAACTAAAATTCTAGATCTACAAACGAAACAAACGTAAAACATGATTTTATAACTAGATCTGGACTATTTTCATCAAAAACCTTCAGTACATCATATATGTATTGATGATTAATACACAAAAGCAAACTAAAAACAAACCAAAGACCAACAAAACCGAGTTAAAACATCAGATCTAATAATGAAATGAACATAAAACATCACTATCTATCTAGATCTAAAGTATTTTTACCAAAATTGAAGTAAAAAATTAACGAATCAAGCATGAAGATCATAAACACAAAAAAACTGAATTTAATTCCTCTTTTCGGAACCTTAAAATCTGAATTTTGAATTCTTTTTCCCATGAAATCAAGAGATTTGGATCTCAGATTAAGATAGAATCAATAAAAAACTTAAAATAAAGATCAGTATAGGTAAATCAACTTACGAAATACCTCAGAATCAAAACAAATATTTCAGTATTACATATACGTACTCATGGATCGAACCCAAAAATCAATTAAAAAACGCTGATAGAATCCAAAAACAATGACAAAACTTTGAATATAACCGAATCAACATCAGATCTAATACCTAAACATTAGATTTTGCTATAAACATAAAAATTTCTCTAATCCGAGAAGAAAAAAAACCTAAATTAAAATTAGCTTTTGAAGAAGAAAGGAAAAATGAAAACCTAAACTATACCAACAGTAAGGAAGTGAACCTACCGATTAATCTTATTTTGAATTCACGAATTGATCAACACTTCAGAAGATCTTCATAGCCGGAGCTTTTCACCGAACCACAAATGAGAAAATGAAGAAGAAGAAGAAGAATAGATCGAGAAATGAAGAAGAAATGGATTTGGTTACTGCTTTATATACTTAAGGGTGTTTTCGGTATTTAAAAATACGTCCTCATATATTCCACACGTGTGCAGGACCTGGGCTTAAAAAATTTGGTCCATTTTCATGTGTTCTTTTAATTATGGATCTCTGATTAGTGGGCTTTAATGAGTGGACCTGCCACTAACTAAGAACACTATAATGGTACCTATTGGTAATTCCTACATCCTATTAGCACCCATGCGAAAACGACCGGTCTCCTAAATCCTAAATACACCATCAAAACGTTGGTAACAATAGACCGAGGTCTCGTGGACATCACTAGATCATCCCATACGCTGTTTAGCATTCCCCTTAAACAAACGTCAAAAAAATTCAACGACATTAAAATATCCTGCATGTGTGCCACGTAATGGTCAACTACTTTAACGCCCTTTTCAGTCACCGCTAATTTTCCATCTTATGATTCTTATCAATAACTGATTAAGTGGGCCCAAAGAGACATCTCCCAACACGTGGCACAATCTTGTCATCCGACACTATTTCCCACGTTGTACTGCCACGTACTGAAAATAAAAAACGCACCCACTCCAAACTCCAACAGTTATCCTCCTCCTTTTCTTCTCCGTCCGGAATCTCCAAAGAAAACCAGAGAGAGATTCAGAGAGATAGTGTGTTACAGATTAAAGGTAATTAGAGATTAATAACTTTCTAGTTTAGAAAAATTATAAAAATAAATAAAAATAAACCTTAAAAGGAGTTTTTGAAATTAAAGGGGAGGAAAGTAAGTAATGACGAAATTCAAAAAACGGTCGATACGTTTAGTATCACGGATATCAACGTGTTCATCAATGTTCTTATACTCCACAGCTCAAATCAGTAAAAATCTTATTTCTTCTTTTAATTTTATTAATCCAAGAATCCCACCAAATATTATCTTCTATATTTAGCAATATCTATTAATTACTCACCTTTTTTATTTTTATTTTTATTCTCTTAAAGAACAATACTGCAGTGTTTTTTTGTTATTGTTTTTATCTAAAAAAAAATTACTCTAGGGTTTTTTTCTTTCTTTTTTTCAAATGCAGAGAGGGTTTATAGAAAATGAAATTAGGCTTAAGAATTCTCCTCCTTCATCACCAAATTCTACATCATCATCTTCTAATTCTTCATCGTCTGATCATTCTGCTGCTAAATTATCACGTTTTAATTTTTCAATTCCTCAGTTTCCTTCTGGGTTTGTTGGTGATGAATTTATTCAAGAAAAGAACAGGAATTTTGATGAATTTGGAGATTACAGAGATGATAGGAGGATAATTGAGGATGATAGGAGGAAGTTTTTGAAATCCACGGTACCAATTCCAGTGCAAAACTTGATGGGTTCAGTTCCTCCTGGTGGTGATGCTGCTACTGATTCATTTTCGAGGAACTTCATGCAGAATAATGGCGTGTTACAATCACAACTAGGTATGACTCAGTTTTCTGCATTTGGAATTTCTTTGTAATATTCTTTGCTTGTTTTGAACGGTAGCATATAACTTGACTTGTGACTCGGCATTTCTTGGCCTTGGTAGTGACAATGACTCAGTTCATGGATTTACTGATTTATTTTATTTTCTATTAGAGTGAGGACCCCCATAATCTCTTAGTTTCTTGCAGTTCATTTTTGTCTTTCTATAATAACATTTGGCCCAAGAGAACAAAAGAGCGTTGTGCTCGAAATCTGATCCGGAATTTCAGCAGACCAGCTGAGTGTGAGGAGAATAAGCATGCAATTGGTGATTTTGATTATCATAAAAGAGAAGTTTTAGGTTCTGCGTTCGGGCATGGTTAGCTAAGATAAGGAGATGCGTAGCTCAACAAATATTTTGATTATCATAAAAGACTCAACGGATTGGTCGCCTACCTTGATCTTTATAGCCTGATGTTAGCTTTAAAGATTTTCCATGGCTAATAAATTTCTGGGTGAAGAGATTTTTTGATATTTGATATTAACATTGGTGATAAGATTAAGATGCATGTCAGCTCATTGTTTTAACGACAGTTCAATTCTTTTCTTGCTCTATCGTTTGTGCTAGAACCTGAATGGTTTTTGATTTTGAACTTCCACCATTGTTGGAAGATTGATTGGTTATTCATCATTTGAGAACTCACTCTTGGTCTCTTGATCATTATCCAATAATCTTTAGATTACCTTGACAGAACCTTCTTTTGTTTTAGGTACCATTGGAGGTAGGGCCGAGCTTGCACCCATCCCTCCCAAGGTGGAAATTTCCTGGGGTCAACGAACTGTAGAAAATCCCTGTGCATATCAGTACATCCCATACAATGACATTTCTGTTTCAGGAAATGCAACACCAAATTTGAAGCGGAAGGCCGAGGTTTCCACAAATTCATGCGATCCTGCACAAATGGAAAGCTTATTTGGCCAATTTCCAAGTGGTCCATCTAAAGATTCAGGTAGCAACTATCAAGGTAATCTAAAGATTATTGGATAATGATCTCTCACCAGTACTTCATATTTTTCTAAAAAATCATAGAGAACATCCCTATCATGCCGAGCAGTCACTTACTTTCTCTCTTTTTTTGTTATTTAGTTATTTTTTTCTGATCCTCTGTACGGTTTCCAGTTATTTGAATATGAATCTTTTGTCTTATTGCAGTCCTTCAAAGTGGGTTTGATCCTGTTCAAGCACTTCCCCAGAATCCCTATTTTCCAATAACAGCAAGGAGTCAGCCTGTGAATTACTCCCCAATCCCACCTGTCAATCTTGAACCAACTGAAAAACAAGAAATGGATTTCTTCGCAAAATCTTGGAGTCAGTGGAGCGAAAATTCTGTAGGTGGTAGTGATGCTTCCTTGCCAGTGAATAACAGGAAGGTGGTTCGCCCAAGATTCTCAAGCAGCATGAGTATGGCTGTAATTTCAGATGAGAACAGAAATGCCAACTCAAAACCTTCTGCCAAGAATGGATACCCACTCTTTCCAGAACACAATGCATTAGAAGCCTTTCCTGTGTTTGATCATCCTTCATCAAGTTCACATAGACCTGAAGCTGAAGAGGTTGGTGTTCTCCCGTCTTTTCTTAAAGCAGTGCTAAGATATCATAACAGTAAATATCCTCCACTTATTTGCACTGCAGCAATGTTGATAAAAATTGAATATTTGAACAAATTAAAATGTTGTCTGTTTCGTCTGGATTTCTTTGGTCCCAGAACAGCTGTTACTAAAATGTGTTGGCTATATAAAAATACTCTTTTATTGACTTGACATGTTTTTTCAGTAGTTGATCCAATATGTGCTGTAGTTTTGATCTTGGTTTGTGTTTTGTTCAGGAGACAGCACGCAAGGGTTTTGTGTTGCTTGTGCAGAAGGAGTTGCGGAATACTGATGTTGGCAACCTGGGTAGAATTGTCATTCCAAAAGTAGGACAACGGACTGTGCAGAACCTTTAATATTACATAATTAATATATATACTAAAATATATGGACCACTGAATGTGCATATGAGATCGCTGTGGTTCAACGAGTGGGTCTTTTTTCAAAGAACGTATGTTTTCCTCCGGTAGATGTTATAAAGGTAGTACATTGAGTTTTAACAATTGGATTTCGTTTTCTAGAAAGATGCAGAGGCGAACCTACCTCCATTAGAGGCAAAAGATGGAATTATCCTACAAATGGAAGACATGAACTACTCAGTTGAGTGGAAATTTAAGTATAGGTATGTTGAAGTATTATTTTAAAGCGGAATTACCGGTGATTAGTTTGGAATCCAAATATCTAATGCTTTTGAGGGCATCAAAGCTTTTATTTTGCTTCCAAGTCATTTATTACTTGTTCTTCTTTGTAGGTACTGGCCAAACAACAAAAGTAGGATGTATGTTATGGAAAACACAGGCATGTACAAATTTATTGTAATCATCTTTCTGGCTTTGCTATCACAGTTGTACTCAATTTGCTCTATATTCATGTACTCTTCTGACCGGAGTTTCAACTTTTCTTTAGGGGATTTTGTGAAGATGCATAACCTCCAAGCAGGGGATCTTTTGATTGTTTATAGAGAAGAGAATTCTGGAAAATTTGTAAGTTGTTTCTCTCTCTCTCTCTCTCTGGACCTCCTGACATTACTAGCGTACCATGATCTTATTGATTTAAGGTTTTGATTAGTTGAGGACAGTTTTTTAGAAAATGATGTAAAATAGTGTTATCCATAGTATGGGCCCAAGCTGTCGTCTCATTTAGGTATTATGATCAACCTGTTGTGCTGGTATTCAGCTATGTCCGAAAAGTTGAGATTGATGTCTGTTTTTTTCTTTCTCAGATTGTTCGTGGGAAAAAAGGAACTAGACCAGTTTATGCAGGGGATACAGTGGAGTTGAGGAGTACAGCGGAGATGAGGAACCATGGAAGGGTGGTGGAAGAAAGAGAATTAGCAACTGCACATGGACAGCTAAACGCTGAACAAAGATATGCCCCAGCAGGTGACTTCTTTTTTGATTTAAATGCTGGACAAGACATGATTGCACCGGCAATACCATTCGAGTTTCATGCAAACACTGGTGGACTTCCTAAATCTCACTTCCTTCCAGGGCCTTTGCTGAATTTACATCAAGATGATGTTTCTTGAATCTACCACCTTAATGATAGGACGAGGCATTATCAACCCTCAGGAGAATCACAGCACTGCTCTTGACTGTATTAACCACCCCTGTGGTTATCTTACATATACCTGAACAAATCACACCTGCTGCTGCATGCATATATCTTTTTTTGACATCCATCAGTTTTTCTTTGTAGTTTTTTTTTTCTTTTTTTTTTTTTGTCTATAGACAATACAGAGCATTTTTGTTTCCCAAGCAAATTGAGGTCTTAATTTTGTTTGAAAGTTGCAAGTTAATGAGAATGATATCAGACAGACCAGAGAGTAAAGTAGGCGGGAGGGGAGGAACCTTTGGGATTTTGATTATTGCCTTTGATTTCGGCTCCAAATGGTCTTGAATTGCTACTGATGACTTTAGTGTAAATTGATAGCCTGGACAAAGTTATCCAATTTACTCCGTCAGGCCAATGATATTACTTCTGGTTTTTTGTTTTTTTTTTTGAAACTGGAAATTGAATTGATTAATGGATAGAGTTTACATAGTTAGCCTCCTCCTGAAGTTTATGAATAATTTCAACTGGAGGATTAACAGCCAAACACCACTCATTCTTTGAGTTGTAGCGTTCTAGCTAATTTAGAAAGACAATCGGCTACTTTTTTTTTTTTTTTGGAACATAGGAGCATTTCCAAAAGACATTATTTTTTTCTTTTGGAACATAAGAGGAGCATTTCCAAAAGACATTATTTTTTTCTTTTGAAACATAAGAGCATTTCCAAAAGACATTACTACGAAGTAAAAGTTTTATGTCTAAAATTAAATTAGGTAATCTCCAATCGATATTTAGAGTATTGGAAATTATTTTTTTCTTTTGGAACATAAGAGCATTTCTAAAAGACATTACTACGAAGTAAAAGTTTTATGTCTAAAATTAAATTAGGCAATCTCCAATCGATATTTAGAGTATCGCCATTGACAACATCCACTACAAGCTTAGCGTCCAGCTCAAAAACCACCTTTTCTAGATTCTTTTCCGATGCCCATTTCATTGCTTCCCATAAAGCCTTGCTTTCAGCTTGCTCCTGACTTGATACTGCAGCTAAGTAGATGCATTTCGTGCCTTGGTGCGTACCTGCAAAATCACGACAGATCGGTCCAATGCCTCCAGAGTTATTAGATGCAAAATAAGAACCATCAGAATTAATTTTAAGGTAATTTGTAGTATGAGACTGCCAGTGTTGATTAATTCTATTCTGAGGTGCAAGAAGCATGGGGTTAGTTACTGACTTCTTTTCAATAACTGCAAATTCCCTTCTGCAATTTTGAATAATAACTTCAGGAGTAATGTTGGCCCCTTTGAAAACTTTATCACACCTAGCAGTCCAGATGGACCAAGCAATAATTGCCAGCTTGTAAATTTCTGCTTCTTGAATCTGCATGTTTATAAGTTTGTCAAACCAATCACAAATCCAAGTTGCTAGTGTGCTCCCCTGTAATATATGAATTCCACTGACTACAAACCACACTGCTTTAGATAAGGGACAATCTAGAATGATATGACTGACAGATTCCAGGTTATGAGAGAAAAAAGGGCAGCCATAATCATCATCTTGAATGCCCTCCATCCATTTTTCTTTAGTTGGCAATATATCCTTCACACATTTCCACAAGAATTGCTTTGTTCTTGGCAGAATAGGTAATCTCCAAAGTTTTTTAAAGATTCTTTGCATCCTTATACCCACAAAAGGATCTCCATTTCTATCTTTTAGCATTTTGTTATAGGCTGACTTTACTGTGAAATTTCCACTTTTTTCAAGAGTCTATACTAGCCTGTCTTCATGGTAAATGTGAATGGAGATATTAAGGATTAAAGCTGCAGTATGTGGTTCAAATAGAGCACGGATTAAGCTTGTATTCCAACCTTCATTATTGGTAGAAAACAGTTGGTGCAGAAAAGTGTAATCTTGAGCATTAGTAAAACCTGACTTAGGAGTTGGTGGATTTTCCAGTTCTGGTATCCATCTATAATGCCATATCAATATTTTCTGACCATTTCCAACACTCCAACAGCTGTACCTTTTGATGAAGTGAAGTTCAGAGCTGATGCTTTTCCATGACCATGTGGAATTGTCTGAATCTGTGATGTTAAAGACTTGACCATCTTGAAAATATTTTTTCTTGGAGAGAGGCAGCACAAATAGAAGTATTATCAGTACATAATCTCCATGCAGACTTTGCAAGGAGAGCTATGTTGAATAAATGAAGATCCCTGAATCCCAGACCTCCTTCTTCTTTAAAATTGTTGACATTTCTCCAACTTATTAGATGTTTACCTTTGTTTGTCTTCTTGTTTCTCCAAAATTTTTGTTGGATAGAGTTTAACTGATTAATGGTTGTATCAGGTAACTTAAAACAAATCATATGGTGGACTGGGACAGCATTAGTCACATGTTTAATCATAACTGATCTTCCTTCTTCTGAAAAGTTAGAACCATTACATCTTGAAAGCCTAGTTTCCATCTTGGATACCAGTGAGGAGAAAGCGATCTTCTTGTTTCTTCCTACAAAAAATGGGAGACCAAGGTACTTTTCTTCTTCAATATTCATTTTCCTGACTTGAAGAACACCACTTATTAGTTGACAAGAATGTGGGTTCATATTGTTACTGAAATATACAACATATTGTTAGTCTGCACTTGATTAGCTTTACAAAAGAGTAAGCAATCATCTGCAAATAACAAATGGTTGATCTTGGGAGCATTTCTTGAGATTTTTATACCTGTTAACATATTCATATTTTCAAGATGATTCAATTGTGTAGAAAAAGCTTCCATTGCAAGGATAAAAAGGTAAGGAGATAAAGGATCTCCTTGACTAATTCCTCTTGAAGGTTTGAAAGAAGCAGAAGGTGAGCCATTAATCATGATTTCAACTTGAGTGGTGCTGATGCACTGCATTATAAGATGACATAATTTATTGCAGAATCCAAATTTCCTGAGAACCTCCATTAGAAAAGTCCACTCAAGCCTGTCAAATGCCTTAGACATGTCCATCTTGAGAGCAAGATGGCTTGTTCTCCCCCTTTTTCTTTTCATTGCTTTCACAAGTTCTTGTACTAAGCAGACATTTTCAGATATTAATCTACCAGGCACATAAGCATACTGCATAGGAGATATGATGTTTACCATGTGTTTCTTGAGTCTTAATGCAATTATTTTAGAGATGAGTTTATAAATTGTGTTGCAAAGGGCAATGGGCATGAAATCCTCCGGCTTATGAGCTGTAGTAGTCTTGGGAATCAAAGTAATTCTGGTGTTATTGAGCTTCTTCAAAAGAAAACAAGAACTGGAGAAATATTATTCTGTTTTACAAACATCCTCTTGAAAAATTTGCCATTGAGATTGATAGAAACCGGGAGGAAAACCATCAGGTCCTGGAGAGGTCCATGAATCCATTAACTTTAAAGCTTCAAAAATCTCTTGATTATAAGGAATTGAAACTAAAGCATCATTGTCTTGCTCTGAGATACATGAAGGAATGTGCTGAAGAAAATTTTCACTATCTCCAGGATTTGAAGTAGTGCTCAATTTTTTGAAGTGAGCAACAAGTAAATCTTCAATGGTGCTTCTATGTTCACACCATGATCCATATGGGGCTTGCAAGGAATCTATTCTGTTCCGAACTCTTCTTTGATTAGCTCTGATGTGGAAGAATTTGGAGTTTTTGTCCATGTCATTGTAGAAATGGTCCTTGCACTTCTGTCTGTTTGAAGAAGCTTGTATTTCATTCAAGGCATCGATCTACTTTTCAATTTGAAGAACCTTCTCAGTATTACTACCTTGGAGATCTGTAGCTTGCAGTTGAGACAGTTGTTCTTGAAGGACAATAATATTATTCTGAATCTGACCAAACATATTTTACTCCATTTAGATAAGATGTGTCTAGTGTTAGACAACTTGTCATTCATGACAAAAGTTGCAACACCTGTATTTTTAGAAACCCAAGCATTTCTAATTTCATTAATACAAGAATCATTCTCTAGCCAGTGCTGATGTGATTTTCAATTGAGTTGTAGTAGTAATAGGTTCGTTGAGACTTGTGAAAGCAAAAGATTTTAGAATTATAAAACTTGAAAATAGAAAACTTATTGCAAAATTGATTTCAAGATATTAAAAATAACCAAGACACTGATTCTACTATCACACATGAAAAATTTATGGTAAATAATCCAAAACTCTAATTATCTTCTAAGTCCATTATTTCTTAATTCACAAATAATCAGGCATATCCTCAAACACTAATTGTATTCCTTAAGCAAAGATTATCTAAACAAAGTATAACCTATCAAATTGAATCACAAGTAATTAAGAAAATCATGCAAACAATTTAAAACTCTGTAAAGCAGTGATTGAGTGAATTATAAATTATAAATTAGAGAGAATAAAATAGTTACCAATTATTCATGCGTGAATAGCTTCCCCATTTCCTTGGTTGTGGGAGAATTAGCTCATCATCATGTTGGAAACACATTCAAAATTCATTTTTATTGCTCAAAGGGTGTTTACAAAGATGAAATGGAGAAAAACTATTAAAAACCGGGTTTGTAACAGTTATAAGTGTTACAAACCGAACCGTTACGAAGAACGATATATGTAAACTGTCACTAATGCTGTAGCATACGACCCTCATCCCTCTATCGTTGTCTCTATTGATAAACGACTGTCTCTATGGGTCTTTTGTCCTTCGTGTTCTTCACAGCAGCAGAAATGGTGATTTCTGCAACTTGATTTTCTCGACTCTGTGATGCTCTGTAATCTCCCAAACTCTCCGTCACCATTCTCTATGCTCCCACAAGCCTTTTTATACTCGGCATGCACAAGAATAACGTCTCATTCACTCCTCAAATATTCACCATACTCGCAGTAAAGAAAAAATATTCTCGGGTTGTTTTCTTTCCATTCTTGCCTTCTCACGCTGTCAATCAGCGTTTACACGTTCCAAACTTGCTGCTAGTACATGAAAAATTGAGTCGAATCCTCTCCAAATACTCACCAACCTCATTTATACTCGGGATATGCTCGTGCTTTGTTGTGTCCGACAGAGTCCTCTTTTTTTTTCGATTCTGAGTCATCTATCAATCCTGTTTTATCGAATCTGGAGTGATTACCAACCCTGTTTAGTCGAAACAAGGTATATCCAATCCAAAGAACTCATTGAATCCGGCCAAAGCTCCCGCAAAATCTTGCCTGAAATACCCGTGAAAAGTTCACACCTCTGTTTCTTTCTAACTCGAGTTCTAGCCAAATTCAATTGACAAAATCACTCCTACTATCCCTGTTATGCTCTAACAGATGCTTGCCATCAGTTTCAGCCATTGAGTCTCCTCGGAAGAGCACCAAAACTCGAACCCTAATTCTGCCATTAAAACACCAAGTTTTCCGGCCAATTTCCAAATTCAAAGGTGAAGAAGGTGACCTCCCCCTAACCAAACCCGGGGTGCAAATAGCAGGTGCCCAACTGAGGTGCCCCTTATCCAAAGTGAGGGTGCCTTTAGTAATTTTTCTCCGGGTGTCCGAAAAGCACTTTTCGAGCAACGGTTTCCACACAAGTGTACTTCTCCAAAAACACCTAAACAAACATAAAAACACCATAGTATAAAATCAAGCACTAACAATACAAACACTGAGGACAATTCAGACACAAAATTGTGTCAATCAAGTGCTTAAAAAATTTCCATGACTATTACTAGTCCAGGTATAAGGATTGCCACTGAAACCCAAATCATGGAGATCAGTTTCTTTAATATGTTCTAGAACTTCATCTGGAGTAGTATTAGTATTGGTGTTTCTTTCAGAAGTTTCCATAGTGATATTAAGGTCCCCTATAAGGACCCAAGGTATTTTTACCACTTTACTAAGGTTTTTTATGTAATCCCATTGAGCTGGCTGATCCTCTTTGTAAGGAGTGCCATAAATACAGGAAATGAACCACTCACCTTTGGCGGGATCATTATTGATTAAAGCATGGAACATATTTGAAGAGGAGTAAACTATTTCAAGGGAGAAACCATCTTTCCATAAAAGAACAATGCCACCAGCTTGACCAATAGAAGGAACAAAAGATATATTAGGCATATGAAGAAACTTAGTTAGATTTTGAATCGTATTATCATTGATCTTGGTTTCTGATAAAAAGATAATATCAGGTGAATGAAGTTTGTTCACGTGAAACAGATGTTCTCTAGTTTCTTTACCTATAAATCCTTGGCAGTTCCAGCTCAAAATTTTCATGTTGTAAGTGTTTAAAAAGCAACTAAACTTGATACCCAAGTAATTGTACGGAAGAGCAGTATGAAACAAAACAAATATGTAATGAGATTGATTTTGAAAACTAGACTGATAATGAAAAACACTATTAGCAATGAGAAGTTGTATTACCAATTTTTGAGTGGCCTCGTTCATCTCATGAGAAGGCTCCTCTATTTCCTTAGCTCCATCCTCAATCAGGTCATGCTCCATTTCATCTGCCTCTGCTGCAAGAGGATTTTTACCAGTATTATTTTCCATGTTGCTGCCTTCCATTAGAGCTAAGTCTTGTTCATCAGTTCTAGATCTTTTGTTTCCCCTATTCTCCTCATCTTCATTAGCTTCTTCAATCTCCTTACGGCTAGCTTCAACGATAAGTTGGATAAGGAGGTCCAGATCTTCAATGATTTCTACTCCATAAGCTGAAGCCAGTTCATGAATATAGGCTATGTATTCCTCATTAGTGTACCTCCTTAGTTTGAGCTCATCAGCTATTATTTCACATTCTTCGTCCTTGTGATCTATAGTGAAGCATTTGGGACAAAGTGAGTGAGGTTAATTTTCCCAGTGAAAACGAATCCATGTTACACCTCCAGATGCATTGTTCCACCATCCTCCTCTGTGAAGAGGTTTAGATAAGTCTATTTTTATTTTAGCAATGATAGTGCTACCATAGACTTGAGTAACATCTTACGGATTTGTCGAAACTTTTAATCCTAGTTCTGCAATGGCTTCATCCACAATTTCCTTGGAATAATGCTCGAGTAAGAGGTTTTTGAATTGCACATCCCATTCTTGATGAGAGAAAACATAACTTTCGACTGAAATAGTCGCATCATATTTTAGCAGATTCAAGTGACATTTCTTCGCGTTCCAAGGGCTTTTTTTGAGAATAGTATTCATAAACTCTACAGTGTGGAACTTGAAGAGGTATATGTTCCTGCCAATAGCTATAACTTCTTTTGTTTTGTACTTGTTCCAAACTTTTTGAACTTATTTCCTTATAACATCAGTATCAAAGTTATATTTTGAAAAAAGCTTTCCAATAAGAGTAGTGCTATAATCCTCAGCTACCTTGACAAAAGCTGATTTAGTACCTACTGCTCTACGCATCTGTCTAGCACATATGTCTCTAATCTGAGTGTTTTGCATTTTTCCAGTGATAGAGGTGATTTGATTGTTTGAAGACGACGCCATTTGAGCTTCAAAAATGTTGATATTGGAACGAATTGATATGAAGGAGGGTAGGTAGAAGGTATTTTCTAGGGTTGAAGCAAACCTGATATATAGGATGAAATTATAGCTAAAATAGGTATAATTAGTTATACCAGAATTATTCTCTCCTTTAAGATTGTTAATGAGGATAATTCTACCGGGGTATGAGATATATCTTATAAACAGAAAGTTGACTATATTCTGAGTATATTGCGGTTGAGTTATATATCTCCTTCCATTACGGAGAGAAATATGGGGAAAGTTGAACTTTTTGAAATTCAAAATTTCCAGATGCAGAATCTGAGTTGATCCTGCCGATTTGAATAAATTAAGATCGCTAGCGACATTTGAATCATAAACATGATAAAGAAAATAATACTGATTCATATTGGTAAAAACCTTTTCAACATTTGAGGCTTGCAATACTGCTGGATAAGTTGATGAAAAGTTGATACTTGATTGTAACAATAGAGTTAAAAGGAGGAGACTTTTGCAGAGAGAGGTCCAAAACTGAATGCTTCTCATGATTTGATGAACATAAAGGCCTGAAAATTAGCAAACAATCAACATGTTAAACGAACAGAAAGGAATAGGCAATAAACTTGAAGAAGAATCAAAGAAACAAAAACAGAATGGAAACAACTAGATTTCAAAAACTAAAACAATTGAGATGGGTAAATGGAAACAGATTATAAGAGAAAAAAGAAGAAAATATCATAAAATAAGATTAGAAATGGATAAAGATGATGAAAGTATGCATAAATCATTCGAGAGATCAAACAAAGAAGATGTTAAAAAAAATTCCAAGTTGACTCATTGTCGCCCGATCTCAGAGCTTGATTCGACCCTTTCCTTCGGGTTGAAGACTGGAATTTGTGATCTTTTACCAAATTTGATGTTCTAAGAAATTCCTAGAGGGCGGATCATGTCCTCAATCCAATGCTCATGTTGGTATAAGAACTGTGTAAATGACACCATCCCCAAGGATGAGATCAATAAAATTCAATCTCGAAAAGATAAGAATTATCAACCTTCATCACCTGGGCCATTCTTTCTAAAACCAACTGGGTTTCTGTACCCAAGGGTGTACCCACAAAACCTTTACTCCAGACCCTAGCTATCTACGCAGAACCTTGGGAGGCACTAAAGAATCTCCTTGGTTGGCATACTCTCATTGACTACAGGAGGAAGTACCCTGATGCGAAATTCCAATTGTTGTACACGAGTTTGCACTCAACATACTAAAATTCATATATAAGTGACAGAGCTCTACTCAGATAGTTCCTGGACATCATAACCGGAGTCAACCAATCACATGTAAAGATTAAGAAGATGGATAAAGAGAAAAATTCGATGGTTGAAAGTGAACGGTGTTTCCTATATCTGTCTGAAGGCCTCTGCCAAGATGAACCTATCCTAATGGACTGAGATACCGGTCTGACTAATATCAACACAACTGACATATACAAGGGCACCAGTGGTCGATAAACCTAACTCTAGGTTAACACAACTGGCATATACAAGGGCACCAGTGGTCGACTTTATTGAATTTATTCCGGTTGGTATGATGGTCTGGTCTCAAATATATATATACATATTTTTTTTTTGATATCTCAATCACTCTATTTCACCTAGCAATGGTAACAACTTGAATCGTGTGCCCCACCAAATCACTTAAGAAATAAAACCAGAAGGGATTAGGATTCAACGAGATATGGCGAAACTACCATGTTTTTTTTTTAATTCTAACACCTGAGCTCTGTGCTTTTATGAATAGACTCTTTAGATGTTTCCATCTAATCAGATTGGTTCCTCAACTCCTACAACCAAGATGTTCCCATCCACTTAGATTGGTTAGTGCCAACCTTAATAAGCATAAATTTCTAGGCTCTGGAGTTTATTTATTGCAATTAAAAGCTAACAAAAAGTTTCTTCCCCACCCCCAAAATTAAATCTAACATTGTCCTCAATGTCTCTAATGAAAGACCAATACCAAAAATTAAAGTAGCATGAGGAATCAAAAAGAGAGAAGTCGGAAAGATAGTACCTGGGTGAAGAGAGAAATCAAAAACTAATATACAACATACAATCGCCTCGATGGTCAATCAAGGGTAAACAGGGTCCTCCAGAGGAACCTCCTCAACATCACCTGTAGGAAAGGGCTCTAAAAAGGGTTTCAATTTCTGACCGTTAACCTTCGAAGAACTACTACCATCCGGTATCTCGATCTCAACAGCTCCATGAGGAAAGACAGTGCGAACAATAAAAGGACCCGTCCACCGAGAATGTAACTTCTCAGGGAAAAGATGCAAGCGGGTATCATACTGAAGAACTTTTTGACCTGGAGAAAATGAATTTCTTAAAATATTCTTATCATGTACCAATTTCATTTTGTTCTTATACTCCTTAGCACTATCGTAAGCATCTATACGAATCTCTTCCAACTCATTGAGCTGGAGTTTCCTATGGGCTCCTACCTTGTCGATTGAAAAATTTAGCTGCTTAACATCCCAATATGCTCTATGTTCTAACTCAACAGGTAAGTGAAATGCCTTGCCATACATAAGTCGATAAGGTGGCATTCCAATGGGGGTCTTAAACGCAGTACGGTAAGCCCATAAGGCATCAGTAAGCCTAGACGACCAGTCTTTCCGATTAGGATTAACTGTTTTCTCTAATATACGTTTTATCTGCCTATTGGAAACCTCTACCTGACCACTAGTCTGTGGATGATACGGGGTAGCTACCTTATGTGTAATACCATATTTCTTCATCAAAAGCCTAAAAGGTCCATTACAAAAGTGCGACCCTCCATCACTAATTATAGCTCGCGGTGTACCAAAACGTGTAAGTATATTATCTTTCAAGAACTCAACCACTGCCCAATGGTCATTGGTTTTACACGCAACCGACAAGGATGTAAAGGTTACCAAAATAATTAGGAAACGGACCCATAAATCAATACCGCACACATCAAAGACCTCAACAACTAAAATAGGGTTTAAGGGCATCATGTTCATACGATAAATGGTTCCTAATTTATGGCAACGCTCACAAGCAACACAGTGACTATGGGAGTCTTTAAACAACGAAGGCCAATAGAATCCACACTGCAATATCTTAGCAACAGTCTTCTTAGCACTAAAGTGAACCCCACAAGCATGATCATGACAAAAGGAAATAATACTGGACTGGTCACTCTCAGGTATACATCTCCTAATAATCTGGTATGGACAATACTTAAACAAATAAGGATAATCCCAAAAGAAGTGCTTAACCTCGGATAAAAACCTAGAACGATCTTGTTTACCCCAATGTTGGGGAATTTTACCAGTAACAAGATAGTTCATTATATTTGCATACCAAGGTAATTGGGTAACAAAGAACAGTTGTTCATCAGGAAAGCTATCCCTTATAGGAAGGGAATCATCAGGGGAATCAACAACTAGCCTAGACAAGTGGTCTGATACTACATTTTTGGAACCCTTTTTTGTCTCTAATGTCTGGAGAAAACTCTTGCAACAAAAGGATCCACCTAATCAATCTAGGTTTCGTATCCTTTTTAGACAGAAGATATTTCAAAGCAGCATGATCAGTATATATTACGATCTTAGAACCTAAGAGATAGGGTCTAAACTTGTCTAAGGCAAAAACAATGGCTAACAGTTCCTTCTCGGTAGTGGTATAGTTCAACTGGGCATCATTCAGAGTTTTGCTAGCATAGTAAATCACATGAAGTAATTTGTTTTCTCGCTGACCTAGCACAACACCAATAGCATAATCTGAAACATCACACATGATCTCAAAAGGTAGGTTCCAGTTGGGTTCCTGGACTATGGGGGCGGTAGTGAGTAAAATCTTAAGCTTCTCAAAAGCCTCTAAACAAGCATCATCAAAGACAAACTTAACATCTTTTGCAAGCAACTTGCAAAGAGGTCTAGAAATCAAGCTAAAATCCTTAATGAATCGACGATAAAAACCTGCATGCCTTAAGAATGACCTAATATCTCTTACGATTTTTGGGACCTGTAAAGTTTTAGTAAGGTCAACTTTGGCTCTATCTACCTCTATACCCTTCGAAGATACGATATGCCCTAGAAAAATTCCTGAACGAACCATGAAGTGACATTTCTCCAAATTAAGCACTAAATTCTTTTCCTTACACCTAGCCAAAACTAATGACAAATGATGCAAGCACTCATCGAAAGACGAACCAAACACTGAAAAATCATCCATAAAGACCTCTAAGAACCGTTCTACCATGCCAGAAAATATGCTCAGCATACAACGCTGAAAGGTCGCAGGGGCATTACATAGCCCGAAAGGCATGCGTCTATACGCAAAGGTACCAAAGGGACATGTAAAAGTGGTTTTCTCTTGGTCTTCTGGGGCTATGACAACCTGATTATAACCGCAATATCCATTGAAAAATCAATAATGTCTACGTCCAGCTAATCTTTCTAGCATTTGGTCGATGAAGGGAAGGCGAAAGTGGTCCTTCCTAGTGACCTTGTTCAATTTCCTATAGTCAATACAGACACGCCAACCGGTGGTCACCCGGGTTGGGATTAACTCATTGTTATCATTCTGGACTACAATAATACTAGATTTCTTGGGAACAAATTGAACGGGGCTGACCCACTTACTGTCTGAAATGGGGTAGATAATTCCTGCATCTAACATCTTAAGAACCTCGGTTCGAACTACTTCTTTCATATTAGGTTTCAGTTGACGTTGCATCTCCCTAGAAGGTTTGGTGTCACTCTCTAAATAGATATGATGCATACAATCAGTAGGACTTATACCCTTAATGTCTGCTATGGTCCACCCTAAAGCTTCCTTGTTATTCTGAAGGACAGTCACTAGCCTACTTTCCTGATCACTATCCAAGTCGGATGCTATAATCACAGGTAAAGTTTCAGATGGGCCTAAAAACACATACTTCAGGGTATCTGGTAATGGTTTAAGGTCCAACTTAGGAGGCTTTTCTAACGAAGGAACTAGGGTAGACTTAGAAACGGGTAGAGGTTCGAACTTAGGTTTCCAGCCATTACTAGTGTCTATCAAAGGGGTTGAATCTAACAAATCATTCACCTCATTAATCACATCGTCATCATCAAAATCAATCCCAAAGTGTGCTAGGAATTTCTCTAATGGATCTTCTAACAAAGTGTTTGGTAATGACTCCTCAACTAAAGTTCCTATCATGTTCACCTCTTCTATGCTCGAGTAATCTAGTTCAGAGGGTAGCTTACTAATATCAAAAATGTTCAGATCAATAGTCATATTACCAAATGACAAATTCATAATACCATTTCGACAGTTAATGATCACATTGGATGTAGATAAAAACGGGCGACCTAAAATCACTGGTGTCACTCTCTAAATAGATATGATGCATACAATCAGTAGGACTTATACCCTCAATGTCTTCTATGGTCCACCCTAAAGCTTCCTTCTTATTCTGAAGGACGGTCACTAGCCTACTTTCCTGATCACTATCCAAGTCGGATGCTATAATCACAGGTAAAGTTTCAGATGGGCCTAAAAACACATACTTCAGGGTATCTGGTAATGGTTTAAGGTCCAACTTAGGAGGCTTTTCTAACGAAGGAACTAGGGTAGACTTAGAAACGGGTAGAGGTTCGAACTTAGGTTTCCAGCCATTACTAGTGTCTATCAAAGGGGTTGAATCTAACAAATCATTCACCTCATTAATCACATCGTCATCATCAAAATCAATCCCAAAGTGTGCTAGGCATTTCTCTAATGGATCTTCTAACAAAGTGTTTGGTAATGACTCCTCAACTAAAGTTCCTATCATGTTCACCTCTTCTATGCTCGAGTAATCTAGTTCAGAGGGTAGCTTACTAATATCAAAAATGTTCAGGTCAATAGTCATATTACCAAATGACAAATTCATAATACCATTTCGACAGTTAATGATCACATTGGATGTAGATAAAAACGGGCGACCTAAAATCACTGGTGTCACTCTCTAAATATATATGATGCATACAATCAGTAGGACTTATACCCTCAATGTCTTCTATGGTCCACCCTAAAGCTTCCTTCTTATTCTGAAGGACGGTCACTAGCCTACTTTCCTAATCACTATCCAAGTCGGATGCTATAATCACAGGTAAAGTTTCAGATGGGCCTAAAAACACATACTTCAGGGTATCTGGTAATGGTTTAAGGTCCAACTTAGGAGGCTTTTCTAACGAAGGAACTAGGGTAGACTTAGAAACGGGTAGAGGTTCGAACTTAGGTTTCCAGCCATTACTAGTGTCTATCAAAGGGGTTGAATCTAACAAAGCATTCACCTCATTAATCACATCGTCATCGTCAAAATCAATCCCAAAGTGTGCTAGGCATTTCTCTAATGGATCTTCTAACAAAGTGTTTGGTAATGACTCCTCAACTAAAGTTCCTATCATGTTCACCTCTTCTATGCTCGAGTAATCTAGTTCAGAGGGTAGCTTACCAATATCAAAAGTTCAGATCAATAGTCATATTACCAAAATACAAATTCATAATACCATTTCGACAGTTAATGATCACATTGGATGTAGATAAAAACGGGCGACCTAAAATCACTGGTATTTGGTTCTCTGGGTCAGGGACAGGTTGGGTATCTAGGATAACAAAATCCACTGGATAAATAAACTTGTCGACCTCAATAAGAACGTCCTCGATCACACCACGAGGAATTTTAACGGACCTATCATCTAGCTAAAGTGTCATTTGGGTAGGTTTCATCTCACGAAGTCCTAGCTTAAGGTACACATGGTATGGGAGTAAGTTCACACTGTCTCCTAAGTCAAGCAACGCTTTATCGACACGGTATTTACCTATTGTGCAAGAAATAGTAGGGGACCCTGGGTCTTTATACTTAAGAGTAGTGGTATTCTGAATAATAGAACTCACATGACTAGCTAGGAAGGCTTTCTTCTGGACACTAAGTTTTCGCTTTCGCGTACACATATCCTTAAGAAACTTGGCATAAGCGGGAATCTGCTTAATCGCATCTAATAATGGAAGGTTGATGGTTACCTGCTTAAAAACCTCCAATATATCATTAAAGTTGGACTCCCTCTTAGTTGGAACTAGCATCTGGGGGAACGGGGCTCTGGGAACAAAGCCGGGCTCAACATGACCCTCATTGGTCTCTTTGGAGACTCTATCAGTCTCCTCATTTTCTGGCTCAGAAGGGTGAACTACATCATGTTCACTATCAGTCATGGCAACCTTATTGTCAACTTTCTTTCCACTCCTAAGGGTTGTTATAGAATTCACATGATTGTACGATTTCTCTCCTTTAGGGTTAGGATCAGTTTGACTAGGGAACCTTCCATCTTCTCTTTCACTAAGAAACTTAGCTATTTGGCCGACTTGAAGTTCTAAGTTAGCAAGAGACTGGGAATTATTCTTAAAATTCTTCCTGGTTTCTTCTTGAAAACCATAGTGGTTCTTTGATAACATCTCATGGTTTTTTGCTAACATAGTAAGGGTTTCTTCTAATGTGAAGATCTTTTTCTCATTCTGAAACTGGGGTTGACCTGAAGAGTTCTTAGCATAACCAAAACCTGGGGAGCCTGAGAATTACTAGTCTATCCTTGATTCTGACCCTTAGACCAATAAAAATTAGGATGGTTTCTCCAACCAGGGTTGTAAGTCTCTGAGTATGTGTCAAACTTTTGACGGTTCTCAAACCTAGCATTGTTATAGACAACATGGGCTTGCTCTTCACTAACCTGACCTTCCCAAACGAGTTATTGGGTTCCACTCCACAACTAGACACTTGAGAGGCTCTAAACCTATCATCAGGTTCAACAAGAGACCTATGTTTAGGATGATTAATTCCAAAGCTTCTAACCTTCTAGACAAAGCAGCAAACTTAGCATATGACCCGAAGCTTGTATCTACCACATTGGTGCTACTTCTATTGACCAAGAGTCTTTTGGGGGGTTCAATACAAGACTCCCGCTGTTGGGATTTTTCAGCGACAACTCCTAAGAAGGTAAAAGCATCATCAACACTTTTACTAGTGAACTCACCAACGCACATAGACTCGACCATGGCTTTGGTTGAATAGTCTAAACCATCATAAATAATCTCTATGAGTTTCATCTTATAAAATCCATGGTGAGGACACTGGGATAGGAGATCATTGAATCTCTCTAAAAACCGAGACTATCCCTCTTGTTGCGCACTAGCACTAATTTTCTGCCTAACAGAGGCAGTTTTATGCTTAGGGTAGAATTTCATATAGAAAGCAGCAATAAGTTCCTGCCATATTTCAATGGATTCAGATGGTAGGTTGTTCAGCCAGGTCTTGGCTTTATCTCACAAGGAAAAGGGAAACATCTTAAGTTTCAAGACTTCATCAGTAAGGTCTTTTATTCTAATTTTCCCACAAATTTCTTCAAAGTCCCTAATATGAAAATAAGGGTTCTCATCGTATTTCCCTAAGAATATAGGGATCATCTGAAGAATACTAGGTTTTATCTCGAAATTAGCCGTAGTGGCTGGCAATTTAATGCACGAGGCTTGGGTGGACCTAGTTGGGAACAAGTAATCTTTTAAAGTTGCCATCGCTGACACAACTGAAGTACTAGGGGTATTTTCCTCACGAAGAGACATATTCTCAAAACTGAAGTTTCCAAAAAACAGGGCTCTGAAAAGAAGAGTCTTCGAGATCCCCGCTTCCACAAGAAGAACTACTAGGTTTTTCACTAATCAATCGACCTAGATTATCTCTTTTCCAAGCCCGTTCTCTAATGACCTCGGGCATACACTAGAAAAACAAATAAAATAATCCTTAAGGAAGGGAGGTTCTAAGAAAACACAAAGCAGGCTGACTCCACCAAAGAAAACCTAAAGATTTCTAGCAAACAAAAAGCATGATGGCTCCATTTAGATTGTTTCTACACCAACTTCTATTCTTTAGAAAAGGAACTCGTTACAATATGAGAAAACCTCTCTGGAATCAATCCGAGTTAAAATAAGTTGAATAGAGATGAGGGAAGCTGCGTGGAGCTTTGATACCCAAGGCCTCACCGGCGTTACAAGGCGGCGTATTCAACTCACAAAAACCATCATGAACTTCAAGGTATGCTCAAAAGAGTAACCAATATTTTTCGAACGACTTTCCTATTAAGATCGTTACCCTATAGGTCTCGTTCTAGTCAAAATTTTAGGCTTAGGTTCGCGTTTGGTTTCGTTTTCCTAAGGCGGGCAAGAAGAGAACGGTGATGAAATCCGAACCCTTATCTTGTATGGACAGTCCTTTCCCTTTACTAGGAAATTAACACAGCCGTTTTCAATTCCTCAACATATATGCAAACGAAGGAATACCAGTAAACCCGCTGACAGGGGATTCGCGGGTGTTTAGATAAACTTACCTCCCGTTCCAGACGGGGGATGAACCGCTGAAGTCGACTCGGGCCACGACTCCTATGTCATGTACGAACCCGAGGGGCCGAAGCGTATTGTAATCGCCGTCTTTCTATGCAAACAATTTATATTTAAACTACCCTTCCGTAGAGTTAAAAAAATAAAGTCTCAAAGTCCAAAAATATAGTGCAAAAGAAAAAGAGAATTTAAAAAAAATGTCTCTCTCTCTCTCTCTCTCTCTCTTTTTTAATTAATTTTTATTCTTCTTTTCTTTCGCTCATTTCGCCTTGCTTTTACTTCAAATCTTTAAGTATTCACCAAAAGCTTTGGCAAATTTTTCTTTCGCTCCAAACTCCAAAATCTGTAAGGAAAAGAAAAAAACCGAAAAACGTAAAGAAGAACAAATAAAATAAAAATGAAAAACAAATAAAAACCTAAAAAAAATAAATCTAAATACTCTATCCTAAAGACAAGTCCGCGTCGGCGGCGCCAAAAATTGATGTTTTTTTTTCCAATGATGTTGTAGTATACGACCCTCACCCCTTTGTCGTTGTCTCTATTGATAAACGACTGTCTCTGTGGGTCTTTTGTTCTTCGTGTTCTTCACAGCAGCAGAAATGGTAATTTCTGCAACTTGATTTTTTCGACTCTGTGATGCTCTATAATCTCCCAAACTCTCCGTCACCCTTCTCTATGCTCCCACGGGCCTTTTTATACTCGGCAAGCACAAGAATAACGTCTCATTCACTCCTCAAATCTTCACCATACTCGCAGTAAATAAAAAATATTCTCGGGTTGTTTTCTTTCCATTCTTGCCTTCTCACGCTGTCAATCAGCGTTTACACATTCCAAACTTGCTGCCAGTACATGGAAAATTGAGTCGAATCCTCTCCAAATACTCACCAACCTCAGTTATACTCGTGCTTTGTTGTGTCCGACAGACTCCTCTTTTTTTCGATTCTGAGTCATCTATCAATCCTGTTTTATCGAATCTGGAGTGATTACCAACCCTGTTTAGTCGAAACAGGGTATATCCAATCCAAAGAACTCATTGAATCCGGCCAAAGCTTCAGCAAAATCTTGCCTGAAATACCCGTGAAAAGTTCACACCTATGTTTCCTTCTAACTCGAGTTCTAGCCAAATTCAATCGACAAAATCACTCCTACTATCCCTGTTATGCTCTAACAGATGCTTGCCATCAGTTTCAGCCATTGAGTCTCCTTGGAAGAGCACCAAAACTCGAACCCTAATTCTGCCATTAAAACACCAAGTTTTCCCACCAATTTCCAAATTCAAAGGTGAAGAAGGTGACCTCCCCCTAACCAAGCCGGGGGTGCAAATAGAAGGTGCCCAACTGAGGTGCCTCTTATCCAAAGTGAGGGTGTCTTTAGTAATTTTTCTCCGGGTGTCTGAAAAGCACTTCTCGGGCAACTTTTTCCACACAAGTGTACTTCTCCAAAAACACCTAAACAAACATAAAAACACCATAATAAGTATAAAATCAAGCACTAACAATACAAACACTGAGGACAATTCAGACAAAAAATTGTGTCAATCAAGTGCTCAAAAAATTTCCATGTTTTACTTGAAGAATTGTAGCTAGTGTACAAAGACAAGAGTATGGGAGCGTGATATGAACCTTTTATGGGAAGATGAGTTAATTTAGAATCAGGGAAACAAAGAAACCAATCTCTATTCACTAAAGATCTATCTAATCTGGATTTAATTCTACCAGTACCATGACTATTACTATTCCAGGTATAAGGATTGCCACTGAAACCCAAATCATGGAGATCAACTTCTTTAATATGTTTTAGAACTTCATCTGGAGTAGTATTAGTATTGGTGTTTCGTTAAGAAGTTTCCATAGTGATATTAAGGTCCCTTATAAGGACCCAAGGTATTTTTACCACTTTACTAAGGTTTTTTATGTAATCCCAATGAGCTGATTGATCCTCTTTGTAAGGAGTGCCATAAATACAGGAAATGAACCACTCACCTTTGGCAGGTTCATTATTGATTAAAGCATGGAACATATTTGAAGAGGAGTTAACTATTACAAGGGAGAAACCATCTTTCCATAAAAGAACAATGCCACCAGCTTGACCAATAGAAGGAACAAAAGATATATTAGGCATATGAAGAAACTTAGTTATATTTTGAATCCTATTATCATTGATCTTGGTTTCTGATGAAAAAATAATATCAGGGGAATGAAGTTTGTTCACGTGAAACAGATGTTTTCTAGTTTCTTTACCTAAAAATCCTTGGCAGTTCCAGCTCAAAATTTTCATGTTGTAAGTGTTTAAAAAGCAACTAAACTTGATACTCAAGTAATTGTACGGAAGAGCAGTATGAAACAAAAGAAATACGTAATGTGATTGATTTTGAAAACTAGACTGATAATGAAAAACACTATTAGCAATGAGAAGTTGTATTACCAATTTTAGAGTGGCCTCGTTCATCTCATGAGAAGGCTCCTCTATTTCCTTAGCTCCATCCTCAATCAGGTCATGCTCCATTTCATCTGCCTCTGTTGCAAGAGGATTTTTACCAGTATTATTTTCCATGTTGCTGCCTTCCATTAGAGCTAAGTCTTGTTCATCAGTTCTAGATCTTTCGTTTCCCCTATTCTCCTCATCTTCATTAGCTTCTTCAATCTGCTTACGGCTAGCTTCAGCGATAAGTTGGATCAGGAGGTCCAGATCTTCAATAATTTCTACTCCATAAGCTGAAGCCAGTTCATGAATATAGGCTATGTATTCCTCATTAGTGTACCTCCTTATTCTGAGCTCATCAACTATTATTTCACATTCTTCGTCCTTGTGATCTATAGTGAAGCATTTGGGACAAAGAGAGTGAGGTTGCTTTTCCCAGTGAAAACGAATCCATGTTACACCTCCAGATGCATTGTTCCACCATCCTCCTCTGTGAAGAGGTTTAGATAAGTCTATTTTGATTTTTAGCATTGATAGTGCTACCATAGACTTGAGTAACATCTTCCGGATCTGTCGAAACTTTTAATCCTAGTTCTTCAATGGCTTCATCCACAATTTCCTTGGAATGATGCTCGAGTAAGAGGTTTTTGAATTGCACATCCCATTCTTGATGAGAGAAAACATAACTTTCGACTGGAATAGTCGCATCATATTTTAGCAGATTCAAGTGACATTTCTTCGCGTTCCAAGGGCTTTTTTTGAGAATAGTATTCATAACCTCTACAGTGTGGAACTTGAAGAGGTATATGTTCCTGCTAGTAGCTCTTACTTCTTTTGTTCTGTACTTGTTCCGAACTTTTTGAACTTCTTTCCTTATAACATCAGTATCAATGTTATCTTTTGAAAAAAGCTTTCCAATAAGAGTAGTGCTATGATCCTCAGCTACCTTGAAAAACCTGATTTAGTACCTACTGCTCTACGCATCTGTCTAGCACATATGTCTCTTATCTAAGTGTTTTGCATTTTCCAGTGATAGATGTGATTTGATTGTTTGAAAACGACGCCATTTGAGCTTCAAAAATGTTGATATTGGAAGGAATTGATATGAAGGAGGTTAGGTAGAAGGTATTTTAGTTATATAGGATGAAATTATAGCTAAAATAGGTATAATTAGTTATACCAGAATTATTCTCTCCTTTAAGATTGTTAATGAGGATAA
This sequence comes from Papaver somniferum, assembly GCF_003573695.1. Taxonomy (NCBI): domain Eukaryota; kingdom Viridiplantae; phylum Streptophyta; class Magnoliopsida; order Ranunculales; family Papaveraceae; genus Papaver; species Papaver somniferum. Next base: position 148,000,327 of record NC_039365.1, on the reverse strand, counting down.
TTCTACCGGGGTATGAGATATATCTTATAAACAGAAAGTTGACTATCTTCTGAGTAGATTGCGGTTGAGTTATATATTTCCTTCCATTACGGAGAGAAATAGGGGGAAAGTTGAACTTTTTGAAATTCAAAATTTCCAGATGCAGAATCTGAGTTGATCTTACCGATTTGAACAAATTAAGATCGCTAGCGACATTTGAATCATAAACATGATAAAGAAAATAATACTAATTCATACTGGTAAAAACCTCTTCAACATTTGAGGCTTGCAATACTGCTGGATAAGTTGATGAAAAGTTGATACTTGATTGTAACAATAGAGTTACAAGGAGGAAACCTTTGCAGAGAGAGGTCCAAAACTGAATGCTTCTCATGATTTGATGAACATAAAGGCCTGAAAATTAACAAACAATCAACATGTTAAACGAACAGAAAGGAATAGGCAATAAACTTGAAGAAGAATCAAAGAAACAAAAACAGAATGGAAACAACTAGATTTCAAAAACTAAAACAATTGAGATGGGTAAATGGAAACAGATTGTAAGAGAAAAAAAAAGAAAATATCATAAAATAAGATTAGAAATGGATAAAGATGATGAAAATATGCATAAATCATTCGAGAGATCAAACAAAGAAGATGTTAAAAAAATTTCCGAGTTGACTCATTGTCGCCCGATCCTCAGAGCTTGATTCGACCCTTTCCTTCTGGTTGAAGACTGGAATTTGTGATCTTTTACCAAATTTGATGTTCTAAGAAATTCCTAGAGGGCGGATCATGTCCTCAATCCAATGCTCAGGTTGGTATAAGAACTGTGAAAATGACACCATCCCCAAGGATGAGATCAATAAAATTCAATCTCGAAAAGATAAGAATTATCAACCTTCATCACCTGGGCCATTCTTTCTAAAACCAACTGGGTTTCTGTACCCGGGTTGGGAGTCTTATCTTCAGCAAGAAATTGATTAACAACACCATTAGTCTCAATGCAACTACGCCCAGGTTTCTTCTTAATTCTTCGATCTTTCATCAACTTTCTCATCTTTATAGCCTCCTCCCATTGATTTGCTGAACAATACATGTTCCACAGAAGTACATAAACTCCATCATCACTGGGTTCTAGCTCAACTACTTTCTTTCCTGCCAGTAAAGCAATTTCCAAATTCTTGCAAGCAATGCTAGAACTCAATAGTGATCTCCAAATAATCCCATCTGGTTGAACCTTCATTTTTTCAATCAGAACTTTCGCTTCTTCAACAAGACCAGCGCGACCTAATAAATCAACCATACATCCATAATGCTCGATTTTTGGCTCCAAATGGTACATTTCCAGCATACAGTTGAACCATCTTCGACCTTCGTTGACCAGCCCTGCGTGACTGCAAGCTGAAAGAACAGCAACAAATGTCACCTCGTTCGGGTAATCTCCAGATTCTAACATTTCAGAGAATACTTCAAGAGCACGTTTTCCACTGCCATGAACTGCAAACCCCAAAATCATTGTTGTCCATGAAAAGTTATCCTTAGTCGAGATCTCTTCGAAGATCTTTTCTGCGCTTTCAAGGCTTCCACTTTTGCAATACATATCCATTAATGCATTTTTCACAGTGACATCCAAATTTAGATAAGTTTTCATAACATAACCGTGGATAAATTGGCCAAGATCAAGTGCTCCAATATCAGCGCAACCAGAAAGCACCGCCACAGTCATTACCGCAGTTGGATGATCACTTCCATCTGATTTCATTTTTTGAAATATCTCCAGTGCTTCAATTGGTTTCCCACCTTGGATATAACCAGTTATCATTGCAGTCCAGGAAACCGAATTTCTCTCCGGAATTTTATCAAACAAAGTACGTGCAGAACTTAAATCATTACACTTGATAAACCCATGCATCAAACTAGTCCAAGTAGCAACATCTTTAGTTTTCATCTCATCAAAAACCATTTGAGCTACTTTGATTTTCCCATTTCTTGAATACATATCAATTAAAGCATTTCCAACAATCGATCCCGAAGCCACCAACTCATGTCTATATATCATACCGTGAACTGCTTTTCCATGCCCAAGATTTTCACTCCGACCACATGCTGTAAGAGCCCCAACAACAGAAAAACTATCTGGTTTTAATCCTAAAGAACACAATTTTGAGAAAACCAATAGAGCCTCGAATGGAGGATCAGTATTTAAATGAAGAGAGATTAGACAAGTCCAAGAAACTATATCTGGGTTTTGGATTTGATTGAAAACATTGTAAGCTTCAATGGGTTTGTTGAATTTTGTGTATGTATTGAAGATTTTGCAAGATAAGTTTTGAAGATGGTGGAGTCCTTGTGTTAAAGCTTGTGCGTGGATTTGCTTAAGCTGTTCTAAGTTTCTACATGTCTGTAGTAGAAAATGGCAGTAACTTCTCTTCATTTACTCCAATATTGAGGACGTCACCCTTGAGGACGTTGCCCAGCGTGTGGATATGTCTGAGGACGTCACGATTTGTAGCATCCACGAGAGTGAAGTAAAGGAGGCCTTAAAAGGAACAAGAAGAGGAAAGGCCTTGGGTCCCGATGCCATACCGACCGAGGTGTAGAAATGTTTGGGAGATGATGGGATAACTTGGCTAACCAAGCTATTCAATAACATCATCCGGCCAAATCAAATGCCGAACGAGTGGCGTCGAAGTGTCATCGACCCAATCTCTAAAAACAAAGGGGACATTCAGAATTGCTCCAACTATAGAGGAATTAAACTGATGAGCCATACACTCAAGCTGTGGAAACGCGTCATTGAACGGCGGTTACGCAGACAAACCAGCGTCTCATCAAACCAATTCGGATTTATGCCGGGAAGATCAACCACGGAGGCCATTTTCCTGGTGAGGCAACTTATGGAAAGGTACAGGGAACAAAAGAGGGAACTGCACATGGTCTTCATTGATCTGGAGAAGGCCTACGATAAAGTGCCGCGTGAAGTAATGTGGTGGGCTCTTGAACATAAAAAGGTATCACCGAAGTACATAAACTTAATCAAGGATATGTACGAGGACGCATTTACCGGTGTCCGGACGAGCGACGGAGTATCAGACGATTTCTCGATTAAGATAGGGCTTCACCAGGGATCATCCTTGAGCCCTTATATTTTCGATTTAGTGTTCGATCAAGTTACGAGAGAAATTCAGGGTGAGATCCCCTGGTGCATGCTCTTTGCAGATGATGTGGTGCTCATCGGCAACTCAAAAGAAGATGTGGGGAAAAATCTGGAATTGTGGCGCCAGACTCTGGAGTCGAAGGGTTTCAGGCTTAGTAGAACAAAGACCGAATATTTGAAGTGCGATCTCAGCAGCTCTGGGAGAGTTGAAGGGGACATTCTGCTTGATGGACGACCTGTCCCAAGGAAAGAGTCGTTTCGCTATCTGGGATCGATACTCCAAAGTAATGGGGGCATCGAGGAGGATATTCGCCATCGAACGCAATCTGGTTGGGGGAAATGGCGTCTGGCTTCTGGCGTCCTTTGTGACCGCAAAGTGCCGCTAAAGCTTAAAGGTAAGTTTTACAAATCTGCGATCATGACTGCCATGCACTACGGTGCGTAATGTTGGGCAATAAACAACAGAGACACCTTGAGACTGAAGAGTACCGAGATGCGGATGGTGAGGTGGGCTTGTGGACATACGAGACATGACCGTATCAGAAATGGGTACGTTCGTAAGAAACTTATGATAGTGCCAATCGAGGAGATGCTCGCACAATACCGACTGCGCTGGTTTGGGAATCTCCAACGAAGACCGCCTGATGCCCCAGTACGAGTAGGCCGCATCAGGCGTGTTGAAAGAATGATGCAACGCCAAGGCCGACCGAAGCTAACTTGGGACGAATGCGTGAAGAACGACCTGAGAAACCGAAATCTCTCACCAGAACAAGCGTTGGATAGACAGACTTGGAGGGAGGCAATACGCGTGGAAGAGGTGGGTTTCGGGTATGTAGACTAATAATCCTCCTCCTTTATTTCCTATTTTTATTTCTTTACAACTCAATCAGAGAACACGTAAATGAAACCGTGACTGTGTGCAAGTAGGGGGGATCCCCTTGTAGCGTTGCAGTAGGCGGAATGGTGAAGGGAAAAACACTTTGTAGCTTCTGCAACCGGGACTGAGTGTAAGTATACCCGAACTAATGGTCGAGAATTCCTAATCCCATTACCACGGTGACTACCCACACTTAGTCCAAAAACATTAACAACAGCGGCGCGGATAGCGTCAAATATTCATGCTTGTCGTAGTGCAAGTTGTACGCGGCTCGGACAGGCCGTCGTAAAACCCATGTTCAACTCTTAGGAGATTTTTCTCTGGTTGACCCGGTACTTGCTACTGGAAATTTCTTTGGATTTATGATTTCGGCGTTGCTTCTCTTTTATCACGTAGTTCTAGACTTCTAAGGCACACTGGGGAGGAGGCCGCCAGCACCAAATAGTACTGGAGTGTTGGTTTTTCTTTCGGAAAAAAAAAATCTCACTTGGCAGAAAAAAAAAACTCGGCATATTCTGAACCCTCGACCAGTACGACTCTGCAATATTAGCAAGTGTGAATTTGGAATGATCTATTTCTCTAGCTTAACTACTCCAGTTTCACGTCAAAAACACCATCCTCAATCTTGGCGTACTTAATTTTTGGAAAGAAAATCCTAAGCACACCGTGGTAAACCTCTGCCCAAACATGACTGAATTTGTAATTCGCCGGCTTCAAAAAAAATGGAGTCGAGTAATTCTTGACAACTTTTCCTTCAAGTAACACCTCTACTCTCACAGTCATCTTCATTGTTCTTGACAGACTTGGACATACTCCCACGAGTTTCTGTTCAGCCCGTACTTTTTTTATATCTTCTTTTCCGAGCTCTGGGACTAACATCTTAACATACACACAGTCACTATCTTCGTCGGCGTAACCATCGCAGAAGTATGATTTATTGTGCCAGTTATACATGGGCATATAATCCAACTTTCTTTTGATCTTAGCACTTACGTCATATGAAAAGTAAAACCAAAATTCAATTAAACAAAATCTGAAAAAATAAGCATATCACAAAGTTTTCAACTCAAAGAAGCTCCGGAAATGTCCTGACTGCAGTAGAAGCCCGAAGACGTGCAGCTGAAGCAGATACATATCAATAAAAAGTTAAGCAAGATACATATGCGACTGTCCTCTCTTATAACTCGAGCATAAAGAGGACACTGAGATTCCTACCAAGGTTTTTGGTCAAATTCACTCACAGTAATTAAGGGACGGGCCCAAGAGCTACCTTAAAATTTTTTTGACCTGGGGCTAGCTCAAGAACGTGGGATTATTGATGGACCATTGGGTACCCGGGCTAAAAGCCCTCTCATAGGTCCATCAACGCTCACACGCAGAATTTATTAGTCAACGAAAAAAAGACTCATCACTGATATTCCTACTAGTACTAACTACTAAGACATTCCAGAAAAGACCTGTATCTAGAGCTGTACCGGAACTTGTATTTAGGTGATGGGTATGTACAGAGTTTTTGAGAAAGCCATCAAAGAAAGATCAAACAAAGATGTAACTACTGGAAACTCAGTAGCACACCCAAACTAATAGTAACCAAGATCTAAGACATCTTAAGTAAAGTAAACACCGAAAATTCTTATTGATGAATCATTCAAAGTAACAAAGATACAAGTTCTTGAATACAAGCAAACCCTAATCTCTCCCCTAGGTTAAGCTCTCCCACTCTCCAAAAATCCGATCCCCCATACATTGTCCAAGGACCTCTATTTATAGGCCATCTAACCCTAATGGAACACAACTCATTTTATCTCGTCGCGTTGTCGCAGTAAAGCTTTACACTTCGCCCAGACCGTTTTCCATAAAGTTTCCCCCCTTCTTTCGCTTACTTCACATGGGCTTGTCGAGACACCTGTCTCTTTTCTTGATCCATAATTTATCTACTTCGTGGCTTGTCTTCTCAGCCAAGTAATCTTACTTCGTCATTTTCTACTTCGCGGCGGATATCTTGTAGGTTACTCCATGGATCCTTCATAACCCTTCTTCTTCTCGGAGCTTACTTTGTGATGAGACACTATCTCGCACATAGCTTTTACCTCGTCGACTTGTTAATAATGGTGACTCTGACTCCCTGACGAAGATTTTCGTGACACAGTACGAGATCTTTAGTCCGGATTCTCGCGTCTTCCCTATGTCCACGTGGCGATCCATATTTTGGTATCTACATTTTACCTTTTCTTATTCTTCTCGATCGTAGGGAAAGGAGAATAAGAACCGTCTGAAGTTAAATAGCCGCCACTCCTCCCCATCAATGCTCTCCACGTGGTCCCTTTTCTCGTGTAACCGCTAATCACCGGTTCATATTCTTCGATCGTGGGTATCTTGGTTTGACCAGTCATCTCTATAAATACCCTTTTTCTCAGTCCCTTATAACCTTTACCTTCTTCTCTTCCCTTCCCTGCCTTCTGTAAACTTAGGTTTCGTTTCGTTCTCCTCCAATGGCTCCCAAGAAAGTCCCCAGTCATACTACCTCCACGATTTATGAGGAATTTAAAATCGATCTTCAGAAGTTGGGTATTCTCTATCTCCGGCGATTGATTCCTCCATTTTTCCTCCTATCACCACAACCAAATTCATGGAATTAAATTACCGATGGATTCAAACGGAAACTTGGTCTTCTACAAAGATGTTGATCACCGCTGGCCAACTGAGAGAGGATCTTTCTTTTCTTTTGTATGATCCTAATAACCCTTTTTTTTCTGAAATCCTAGTCAAGCTTCAGCGAGGTGTTTATCAATTGAGTGAAAATCCATCCGTCTTGCTAATGAATTCGTCAGAAGGTTTAATGGCGATACTTCCCAGATTCTACTCTTGGTGCAAAGTTTCGTTCCTGCGGATTACAACATTGAATCTTTCTCTGTGAACTACACCGTCCAGGATATGACCACGAGAGCCTATCAGGAGTGGGGCATCATGCTTTCTCGCAAAACTTTGGCTGATTCGTCCAAGGCCCTTCTTTTGGATGTTGATCCTATTGGTGCGAAAGGAAACAAGTATCTTCGTCTTTCTAGTGATGAGGATTGGATGATGTTACCTTTGATAGCCGAAGGTCCTCTGATGTGGGGTCTCGACGAGAATGGGACTGCTCGCACTGGTCCTCTCCCTCAACATGCCCATCTCGCGGCGTATGATGCGGGTCGATTTCGCTGGCATAAGATTCCCAAAGAGGTTATTCTTATCCTCCTTTGGTTTCCTTGTCTTTTATTTTATTGTCTCCTAACGTCCTTGTTCCTGCCTCAGTATCCTCTTCCTCCTCCTGGTATGCTGAAAGACCGCTCTAAAAAATCAGTTCAAGCACAGGTTCATACCTCGTGGCCTCCCTTTTGGTCGTTGCTTTCGTCGATTCCTAACCTCTCATTTTCAGGAGAATGAGCCTCAAGCAACGGATGGTCCTGCTAAGAATTTGAGGAAACGCCAACGTTCTGGGGTTCCTCCTCCTACTACCCAGGTATCCCTTTCTTACTTAATTTGCGTTCTTCTTCTTACATCATCCCTTGACCTCAAGGATTTCAGGACGATCCTCCCTCCTTTCGCACCTCACAGCGTCGCCGTCATGGCTTGGATGTGGACGTCCTGACCCAAGTCTATTCCTCAGTCTTACCTCTCCCTGATCCCTCTCATCATCAGCATCCTCGCTCATCTTGCGAGACTATCCCCTAGCGTAGTGCCCCTTCTCCCGAGCCCACTTCGTTTAGAGATGGTCAGCAAACTACCGAAGTGGAGGAGCCTAATCTTCTTCCTAACCTAAAATTTTTAAGGGAGATTTTTGTTTCAACTCGCGGAGATCCTTCCTTAAGATCTGAGATTACCGAATCTTTGGTTTCTCTCAGTTTTAACGATTTTCTGGCTGAAGATCAATCCTTTATTTTGAATGCTTCTTTGAATCTCTCTATGGAGAAATATTCTGCCATAATGGGTCTGGTGAGTATTTAACATGCGTTTAACATTTTTTTCCCCTTGTAATACTTCGCGAAATTTTAAAGCAGGTCTTTCATCTTTAGGAGCAACATCGCAGCATGGATCATCTCGTGGAGCTTCGGGATTCTCGTGAATTGATGAAAAAGTCTAGTGCTTGTATTCTCCACCTAGAGGAGCAGCTTGCATAAAAGAGGAAAATCTTGTTCGATCTTCTCCGTGAGTTTCCCTTTCTTTGTCATTTTGGTGCTGTCTTTCTCTTGGTGATAGCTTACCTGTTTAACTCCTTCATTCCTCAGGAAGTGAGCAAGAGCTTAAGGATCACGTCTCTCTTTTATCCCGTGAAAAGGACAGTCTTTACAACAAGGTATCCACACTCCAAGAGGACATTCAGTATTTGCATGAGGATCTCGATCAGATGGTGAAGGATGCAACCCTGATTGCAAAGCGTCTTCGCAGAAATGCTCAAGACGAGAAGGTCAGGCTCTTTAATGAGTTCTGTGATTCCCAAGGAATTCCTCGCATTTCTCTGGATCTTGAAACATTTTCTGATGATTATCCGGAACCTTCTGCCAAAGAATCAATTCCTACCATTAATGAATTGTCTCCTACTGGCGAGGATACCAAAACCGACGAGGATCGTGAAGATGATTCCCGTGAGGATACCAATACTGACGAGGATCATAAAGATGATTCCCGCGAGGATGCATGACCTTTTTGAACTTTTCTAATGTTGTAAACTTAACTTTCACTTTGGCTGAACGCTCACAATCTTGGGGGGCAGACAATATTTTTAATATATTTCCCCTTCCTTGTACTTTTGTATTTGCCTCTATCTCGTGCCTTTGTGTTTGCCTCTATCTCGTGCCTTTGCACCAAGTATATACTTTGAAAAACTGAGTCTTGTGAGGATAATGCTTAATAAGAACATAAAATATAAAAGTATATACTTGCCTCTTGTTCTTATTGAGAATTAGCTAATCAAGACAATGTTGCGCAAGCCAAATTTCATGCTTAGTCCTGTCTATTTATTGTTTCAACTTCCTTGCTGGGTCTGAGCAAATTTGTGTTTTCCTTGTGACTTTACGAGGTCTTATTGCGCCTTCTAGTTAAGGTCTTATTGTGCCTCATCCTTTCTGAAGTATCTTAACTCGACGAAGTATCATGCGCTTATTACCCTTGCGAATAATAATCCATCTACCTCGTCTTAACATTTATTTTATTTTTCTCCGCGACAATGCGACAGGCCTAGTTATTCCCTTGAACATTAGCCCCATGACATTGCTGTCTTTTTTGGTCACACATCTCCCTAATCTGGAGGGCGCCATCCCTTTATATTCCCCCTGATTGCCCCTTCAAGGAGGTTAACCCTAACATGCATGTTGGTCTCCTCCCATCCAGTTATTACGACATTCAGTTGTTTTCGTAACTTCTTATCACCTTCGCCTATATGGCTTGGGGTTACGAAGCCACACCCTAAGTGAGGTTTCTTTGGGATCGAGTGCATCGTAGCTAAGACTTGCCATACAGACATGGCCGGTAACGCTCCAGATGTCTCAGGCACCCGCAATTCAACCGAATACGTCGACGCCTTGGTCATATTTCTGCACCCCTTACTGAAGGCCATCATAAAAAGGGACCCTCAGCGGATAGGTCTTATTATCACCCCTAGCTTATCTCTCTAAGAGTTGTTCACGACATGCGTTAGGTCTTGCCTCTTGCACTTTTCATGCGAACTAGGGTGCATGCCGTGGATTCTCAGCTTTCCTAGACGAAGGTTTTAAGTTTTCCTAGAAACTGTTTATTTTGTGAATCTTATTTGCCTCCTAATGCGAGGTCTTACCTTGCTCTTGTGAAATTCATATCCGTGACATGATTTACCAAAATTCATAAAAAAAATTCATTGCTATCCTTTTGAGATTTGATACACTATCAATTGATAGATTAAATTAAGTACATTCATCTGGTTCCTATCACTCTTCCTCGATTATCAGTGTTGTTCTTCCATGAGAAAGTGCTCAGACTGATATCTTTTCAATTCCTTCATCTTTACTTCGTTTCTGATCTTACATAACGTCGTGAATAAGGGCTGCCTAGTTGACAACGCATAGATAAATGAGCGCACTAAATCTTTCTCTGAAATCCTTCCTTTTAGTTCTCTGCAGATCGCTTCCCATCTCGCCACTAGACTTCGGAGATTTTCATTTTCTCTTTGTCTTAACGAAAACAGTGTTGCTATTTCTGGTTTGCATGGTTCGCTTCTTGCACATTTGTTTATTAGTTTGGATTGCAGCCCGATTGCCTTTTCTATTACTTGGGTACTGTTTCTTCTCCTGCCGGCCACCATCGATTGCTGCATTAAATACTCTCTTTCTATGAATTCCCTCCTGCTATTCTCTATGGATTTCTTTAAATCTTCTCGTTCGTTTTGTTCCCCAAGCCCCTTGTTATCTCACCGGTAGTCGCGATATCCTTCAGTTATCCTTTTCGGAACATATTCTCCTCTGTGTGCACTACTCCCCTCTTGCTTCCTTTTTAAATGATTGTTCTTGATTATAAGCTTCTCATTGTGTCTTTCCAAACTTATGCGTTCCTTCACTAAGTCTTCCCTCTTTCGTCTTTCTTGGTAGAGTTCCTCCTTCAATTGCTCCATTTATTCTTCTTCGTAAGCCCTTTTCCCTTTACCTATAGAATCATGCAACTCAATGCTTTCATCAGCCTCTTGTTTCAATGTTCTTTTATGCTTAGAAGTGTTTATCTTTGCTCCTCCTTGCGGGGCTCGTTTTTCTTTAACAGTAGGGGTTTCTTTCTCACTTCTCGATGCCTCGCTTCCTTCAGCCGTTTTTTCTTTCCTTGCCTTTCCAGTTTGCTTTACCTCGGCTTGACCTCCCTTTTCTGGAGTCATCTCGCGCTCCTTCTCACCATCACTAGTCATTTTTTCCTCCTCGTCCAAGTCCCTCTGTGTTGCGTCCAACTCTTCACATGTCCCAATTGTTAATACCATCAATTTCTTCGCTCTTATTTATTCGCACGCCTTCTTCCTTTGCTCGATTTTCTTTCTTTGCTTCTCCTCATAGTTATGGACATCCTTCTTAATTCAATTCTGTGCGTCCAGGAGATCTCCTCTTATCTCACCAATCACACTTGGCATGGGAAATCGTATTGCTTGATGATATGTAGATGCAATCCCTTTTATCTCGTGTATCCATGGTCTCCCTATGAGAGCATTTTATGGTGAGTCTATGTCTATCACGCAGACTGTGACTTTCTTTTCCAGCTCGCCAGCAATTTTTTTTACAACTAGTTCTCCTTTCGGCTTATATGCAACTCCGTTAAACCCATATATGGTGTACGTTGATGGCACGAGATCCGAGTCTTTGTACCCCATGGTTATAAAGGTGTGATAAAAGAGTATATCGACCGAGCTCCTCGTATACACCAAGATCATGTCAATTACTCAGATTTTTTTCTTTTCAGCTTGATCTACTTCCCACTTTGAGTATTTCCCAAAATTCAGGGTTACAACCAAGGGGTTTGTGTGAGAATTTCCTCCTTAGGGTGCATCCTTTGCTGAGAATGTTATTTTTCTTTTCTTCCATTCCTCTAATAGTTCTCTTGTTGTAACGCTGAATATCTCATTGCCTTCTAAGTCCCTCTTATGTACTCTTTTAAGTATGTTGTCATGGAAATTTTGGATGCTCTTCGCTGCATGTATTATCGTATTACAATTCGGCTTTTGTGATCCCCGATCTATTTCAATTCGGTATATCTGTTGATTTTCACGAAGTGGTGGCGGTGGTAGCGGCACATAGCCTTCCATAAATGTGCGAGTTTTCCCTGTTCTATCAGACGAAGTATAATTCGTCGTATGTTTCGACAGTCCCTTGTGTGGTGCCCGTGAAAACAATGATATCTACAAAACTCATGACTCCTGGTCCTTGGGGGTGGATCTCTTCCCAAATTTGGTGGTGGTGGGATCTCCTCTGTTAATACTATTGCCTCCCATACCTTTTCCACAGTCGTGTTAAGCCTTGGGAGCTTCAGATCTTCGAAATCTGGCACATTTGGTCGCCGTTCTCCAAATATAGGTCCTTGATTATTTCTTTGTTGATACCCTGTATTGTAATTTCGTGGCTTGTAATTCCTTCGTCTTGACTCCTCATATGTTTGTTGATCAATCCATTCTTGATCTCCACTTGATACATCTACAAGCTTCGCTGGGACTGGAGTTGAAGGCTCTCCTTTCTCATGTTTCAAATTATTCTCCACGACGTGCACTGTCCTTGGTAATAGCCTTGAAAACCTTCTTTTGCTGGAATCGGTGCCACTTCGCTAACTTGCCTCTGCTTCTCTTTCAAGGCTATGTACTCCTCTTGGTATTCTCTCAATTTATTCATCGTCAACGAGTTTCGAATAATTAATATTTGAGTGTACAACAGGTCAGTTGGGATTAAAGCGTTCATGAAATCTAAGATGAAATTTTTCTCGTCAACTCTCCCTGCAAGCTCATCACCAATCCTCGCAGGCTTTCTGTGGGTCTCCTTCTCAAATTGAATAGAGTCTCAATTCCTGGTCTCAACATGTTGTTAGTTATATAAGTGGTCAGAAATATCCTTTGTAAGTCTTTAAACGACGAAATCGATCTTTCTGGTAACCCATCGAACCAGTCCAACGCATCCCCGGCCAAGCTCGCGGGGAAGTATCGACAAAGTACCACATCATTTCGTCCCCATTGCTTCAACGAAAGGGTGTATTGTTTCAAGTGCTGCACAACACTTTCAGATCCGCTGAATGTGCTTGGTAGCGTTGGTAGCACGCATTTCTCTGGGATGTCCGCATACATTATCTCATAGGTAAATGGAGATTTATCGGCCTCTTGTATTGCCTCCGCCAGCTGCACTCTGCTGCCTCTTCGCGAATTGTTTATCAGTGATCTCATATCTCGCAGCTCGTCCAAGACTTCCTGGTTCAGGTTCCCTCCGTTTCTCTCCCGTCGATCTCCTCTCATCATACTGAGCCTTCCTTCACCACGTCTCCTTTATTCCCCATCCTTCCGGTTGAACTCAAGTTGTCTTTCATCTTCTCTTCTCCTCTCGTTTTCCCCATGCTTCTGATCTTCTTCATATCTTCGCCTTTGATCTTCCCAGCTTGATATTTCCAATGCTCTTCTTAATATTCTCTCTTTACTGTTTTCTCTTCGTCTCTTCCTTCTTCGCTCTCCTCCATCGTCCCCGCGAGTGTATCTCCTTCGTTGTGACTCTTCTTCGCCTGATGATATCACGTTCATTTTGGAATCCGTGATGTCAACTGCTGCTTCTTCGTTCAGTTGATGATTCTGCAACATTAACCTGGTATTTTGCCTCGTCAATCGGGCATGTTTCTCCGCTAGATCCCTATCTCGTTCCTTTTCAAGACGGAGTGTTTCCCTCAACTGGTCCAACGTCATGTCTTCTTCACCGATATTCTCCTCCAATTCCTCACGAGTCGTTTCTTCTTCTGCAATGGTGTCCGTGTCAGAAGTGTGTACAGAACCCTCTCGAAAACGATATTCGTTGGCCTCCTCAGTCTGCCACTGGTTCACGCATTGCCTTTCCCCTACAGCTGAAGTTCCTCCTTTTTTCATTCTTCCTCCTCTTTTGGCCTCCAATCGTTTACTTCTCCTCGTCACTATCATGTGTGCCGCCCGATCTGGTGTTCTAGTCATCGGCTTATCCTAATTTTAATATTGGTCTTTCTCTAAAACTTAATCTTAAAAGGGATGTTTGCTAAAATCTCTTACTCCTACAACTTTAGCTAAGATGTCTCGCGAAGATCTATTACTCCTAAAACTCTAGCTTCTCTCCACTCCTTAGATGAGGATGAATCCCCAATCTAAGTTCCCTGTTTCTGGACGCCAAAATGTAACTACTGGAAACCCAGTAGCACACCCAAAATAATAGTAACCAAG